>NC_141058.1:412500-1612500 GCF_041138505.1 Cibotium barometz
CAAAAAAAAAACTCTGCAAAGAAGTAGGTGATTTATGTATGGAGCCGTGGGCAAACATACCAGAAGGTTCCAGATGTAGCCAGCTTCAACAACAAAAAAACGAGCTTCTCAAAAAGCTTTCTTCGATATGAGGTCTATTAGAATAAAATCAGTCTCTGTCTTGAGCGACCACCCTTCACATGTCAGCACTGCAACATCTTGTGCAAAACAGCTGATTAGATTAACTTAACGACTGATCAGGAGGAACTAATCTCTCAACTGCAAGTTGCAAATGGGTCTCTCTTAAACTAGTCAAACTTGAGCACTCTTGGATTTCACAGTTATCGCCCGTTTCACTCCAGCATCTGTTGATTACCAAGTGATTGGATTAAAGGAGCTGATTTGCAACTGATCTGTCTAAACACTTGACAATTTGTTAATCCCTCGAAACACTATTTCGCCCACATCAATTATATACCTAAGCATAACTCCATTTTCCATTTTAATAAATCCTGCATCCTCGTCTTCTCTAAACAAATTTCCCAATCATGTTGTGCGCCTTTTTTCTAGGATGGGCGAGGAGAGTCCCTTTTTTCTAAGATGGAGCGAGAAGAGACACTTGCTCCATGGGAATGGGCAGGGGAGATTTCACCTTTAAAAGGATTTTTCCCCAAAAACCAAAAAAAAATATATATATATATATATATATATCACCTAAGGTTACAAAAATAGAACTCCACAAATGCAGCGCTACATAATACATTAATAAAGAAAGAATAAATAATGCAACTTGGTGAATCTCCAAAGATCATAATATCCCAAACAATATCACATAGTTTAAAAAATTTTACAAAATACAAAATAATACACCCTGTTGGATCGACCACGAGTATCTCGACCCGAAGTCGACCAAGCCCCAAAATAAAAAATAAAAAATAAAGAATCAAATCAATATATATATATATATATATGGCACGCAAAGCCAACTCATCTCTCTCTCTCTATTATCTTAAGGAAGAGTGTCACAAAGCTGTCACGTGACAAGAATTTAGAGGTTCGAGAAGGGGAGGAGGAGGTTTAGGTAGAATTTGAATTTGGAGTCTCAAAAGACGTGCGAAGCACTGGTTGCCCACTAGTACTCCTGGAATATCAACTACACATATAAATGCCACAAGAGCTTTTAGCCTTGTAGCCACGTGTACAAGAATGAGCAGTTGTAATAAAAAAAGTAAATGAAAGCAACCTCCATCAAAATGTATTAGCCCATTTATTTTTCTCTCTGCACCAAGGTTTACGTGTTTTGAAACAATACATATACTGCTGTATGTTGGTCAAAAAGGCACTCTCTGCATTTCAAGTTGAAAACGGAAGCTTTGCCTGGCAGTATGTATGCATTCTATATTATTGTTGGGACCGATGCTGCAGCAGCCTCAGCAACTAATGCAGCTGGAACCCTGCCCTGCAAGCATTGGCCTATATCCAAAGGCTGAAGCCATGTTCCATTGAACAGCAGGTTCACACCAGGAAGTGAAAATTCACTATTGTCCATGTCATCAAAGGGATCTTGTTTAGCTCCCAAGCTTGTCGATGGCGAGTGTGAATCATCAACCAGTCTCGTGTTTGCTTCATATACTGGAGTTAAAGGAAATGACCTGTAGACCCACCGCATTGAACGGCCCATAAGAACATGAACACATGGAAAAGAATGCAAATTTCAAAAAAGAGAAAATGGTTGGCAAAGACACCTCAGAATATCTCCATCAAAGCTCATGATTTCAGACCGCCGTCTCCGCCTGTCGAAAGGTTTCTTACCTGTCTCACTCACATGTGGTGGAGTGTCATAGGTAGATGATGCCTCTGAAGAAGCCTCGACAAAGGGGTTCCATCTCCCACTGGTAAAACTTGTCAGCTGTGGTGCACCTTTGGGATGATCCCGATAATAGACAGAGCGAGAAACTGGGCCATTTGCTTGATAATCAAACACAAAATCTTGAAGCTTTTGCCTGAGCTTCTGCATTGAGTCTTTCTGCCTCTGGAGAGAAGCAGGCTGAAGAAGCTCTGACTGGACCACTCTGTCACAAACAAGTTTACACAGCTCTACATTGAAGAGAGGAATGCCAAAATCAACACTCTCAGGAACCCAACACCAATCTCGGGCTCCATCAGGAGATCTAATTCTTATCATGCGAATATAACCCATAGTCCAGAGATGAAGCTCTTCGGCAACACTCATCAAGGCTCCATACAGCTCTGATACTGCAGTACCATCGAGTTTCATTTCCGTCTCCAGAAACCCACTGGCTACAAATACCTTATCTAAAGGTAAGGGAATGTCCTTTGCAAAAGGTTGCCCATTATCTGTTTGCACCAGATCGTCTTTACCAAACGGCTGAACTAGTACTGCAGAGTACCTTAACAGTGAGTTTAAACAGTGCAGAAGAATGCCACCATCAACCAGAGAGCCCTCGTATTTACCTCCAATTCCACCCACCCCACTCCCATCCCATGACCATACCAACGCCTTTTCACAACTGTACAAAGGAGGAGGAAGGCGTCTTAAACGCTGACCCCTGACGAGAGCGACAGATATGGGTCCACGGCCAGCAACAGAATACAGCAGTAGCTTCATCCAAGGAGTACCAGCTGCACGTACAGGCGGAGTGAATTGAACTGGTCCTGTACCATCTACTGAGACAACTCCAGGAGGTAGTAGCAATGGAACCATTGAAACAATGACACTATAGTCTCTTCGAAGCAACCGTTGCAGGCTTGCAGGATTTAGCCCTGCTAAACTCTCACACCGGAGGACATCCACACGGTATCCTCGACCCCTTCTCAAGCGAGCCCTGCCACGATTTGACTTTTCAGTAGCATTTTCTGAGAGGATGTTGCTTTCAAGGTCAGAAATCTTCACATTGGATTTGCGAGACCCTGACTGATTAAAACCAATGGCCCTGGGATTGAAGTTATCATCCATAGCATCACCTTGCATGCCATCAGAGCTGTGGAGGTACAAGGGAGATGCTTCTTGCTCAGACAGTCTAGATTGCAGTTGAGTATCATCAGCAGAGCTCCAATAATCAATTCCCTCCGTGCCCTTCTCAGATGTAATAAACTGCAACATATTCTGGCTGCCCTCTCCAGGTTCTAGTGTTTCTTCTGCTCCTGGATCTTTGGCACCCCCTGATCGCAGGCACTCCAAGGCATGACGAAGGCTGAATGCGTGATTCGCAAATTCTTGCAGCTCACCTTCAAACCTGGTCCCCTCTACTTTCTGCAGGTCTTCACATAAATCTCCAACATTAGTGTCATTCAACTTCCCTGCTTCATACAAGGTAACGGCATGCCCTTTCATGCCTGTAAAAACAAAGGCAATAGATACTCAATCAGTGCACCAAGTTGAATCAAAGATGAGAGGTATATAGAACATATTGAAGTTCTAGAGAGGAGTGCGGTCAGACAAACCTGGTGATAAAGAACCCATCATGAGATATGAAGTAAGATTAGCATCAACCATGAATGCCAGCCTCACCGAGCTAGAAAGAGCCTTCGAAGAATCTGCATCTGACTGGATATCCAAGGCATTATCTAGAAGTGGACTGGGATTGCTCAGGTTAGAAGCATCATCTAACCAACTACCTTCACTAACAGGCGATCCTGGTATACTAAAGTCTTGAAGTAAAGCCACAGGGTCCATAACTTTCTTAGCCCATCCAAGTCGGCAGGCCAAAGACACGGCACCTTCAAGCTGAGACAATTCTGCCTGCAATGTGGCTGCTAGCTCCGCAATTGTTGCATGCTCACTTGATGCCACAAAAACAGCATACAAGAGCCTGCATTTCACATGGACAAAAGGCAATTTTCAATATTGATTTGAATAGCAAATAAGATGCTTTCAAGCGATCAGTCAACAGCAAGAGGGAGTGGATTTGTTCACTAAAGAAAGAAAATTTATACAATCTGAAAGACACTCACTCTTCTGTTGGATCCTCATAAGTCTGCTCCCTGTTGGAAATAAAACCTTGCAGATTAGACACTACACAATTCCAACTTAGCTTTGTTAGCAGACTCTCTCTCTCTCTCTCTCTCTCTCTCTCTCTCCTACAGATCACACATGGAGAGATCAACCGGCTCACACGGTTGGATCTCTTCGGACAGCATATTCGGGACACTTGGGTGACACCTGCAGTTGAGCTTGGCTCGAAGATGGCCTTCTACTGACCATCTCCTCTGACTCACCGAAGATGGCTTCAACAGGCGAGCCACCTACATGGATGTCCACAAGTCACATGCCAGGGGGATTTCCATACGCCAGATCAGAGTCTTATCCCATCGCCTACACAGACTTAGAGAGCCATAGGAGTGAAGAGATAGCACAGGATTTGCAGATTATGCTCCACGGAGGTGGAGACAGAGGAGCACTATATCTGCCGATGCCCAATAAACTATGAGATTCGGGGGAGATTCCCCTGCCGCTTCCGAGAGGACTTTGGTCCACTCTCCAGGATTATGGACTTCCCAGACCAGACATGCCTTCATACGTTTCTACTTGAGATGGGCAGACACCAGAGGATCCTCTCCAGAGACCCCAGGCCTAAGGCACCACCCTTTCTCGCCAACAAGCGACTATCACCAGCTTCTTCGGAGATGGCGGGGAAAGGAGCACCACTGATGCACCCGCTGAGACAAACCAGAGGAGTCACACGGGAGCGAGCGAGTGCACCAAGCACCCCCCACCCCCACGGCAGACATCTGGTCTACAGATCTAGATCCAGGACATCCTACAGCTGCAACAGAATACTTCCGCTCAGACATCCGACTCAGTGGACCTAGGTGGCCTCTTGGCAGCTGCCCTTGATTGCCTCATGGTAGATGTTCCACATGGAGCACTACAGGGAGAGGTGCACCCTAAGGAGTTCTGTACATTACCTCATCTATCACTTAGCTCTATCATTGTACCCAGCTGTTACCCTTTTACATTTAGTTCAATTCATTTTTGTAATATCTAGGATAAGATATATTATAAAAACATTGTAACACTTCAGTCTCATAGGCCAATTTGGCCTTTTGTAGACGTTTAATATAACTTTCTTTCTTTCTTTCTTTTATTTTCCATTCAATGATGAGATATGCCATGGACATATTGCATCACTTTGGTCTCATAGGCCCATTGGGTCTCTAGTAGACGTTTAATATACCTTTCTTTCTTTCTTTCTATGTGACGTAGCTGAGGGAGACCTCTCAACCATTCTCATCAGCCCCACGCTTGATATTTTGGAGAGTAGTATACCATCTATTGGGGGTTGATGCTCGTCTCATGTTTCATGTCCCTGTATTCCATGGACAGTTTTAATCACTCCAATGAGATAGATTTGAATTGTTCTATTTTATTTTCCATTCCATGATAAGATATCCCATGGACATTATTGTGTCACTTTG
The DNA here is from genome assembly GCF_041138505.1 of Cibotium barometz. Taxonomy (NCBI): domain Eukaryota; kingdom Viridiplantae; phylum Streptophyta; class Polypodiopsida; order Cyatheales; family Cibotiaceae; genus Cibotium; species Cibotium barometz. Next base: position 417,919 of record NC_141058.1, read on the forward strand.
GTCTCACAGACCCATTGTGGGTTTTTACAGTACAGTATGGAGTAATACAAAGAAGATCATGGATTCCCATGTTAAGGTCGGAATGACAGCCATGAGGAGGTATGCAAGTTGCAGGACTTGGAAATCACAAATATGCAAAAGAAGCTTGGAGAAATACAAGGAGCAGACAAAAGCTTATGTGCATGCGGCACGCCTCCATGGAAGAGGAAATGGATATGCACAAATGAAAGCCTAGTTGATGAGCCAGCTAAATGAGATGCAGGGAGAATTTGTTGGAATGATCATCTCTAGCCCCATTTGATCCCTTTTATGCCCCCTTTTATTCAGCATATTTATCGGATATTTTTGGGTATTTTTCCCACCTTTTATTAGGCGTTTTCACTAGTCGCGGACTTCTCCTTGGACTGAGATTAATGCCTAGCTTGATAAGGATGGTCGGGCACATGCGTTCATCATCTTCAACATTAAACCATCTGTTGCTTGTCAATTTGATGACAATGATGATGAGACTGCAAAAGAACTGTGGGATGCCATTCAAAGGAGGTATCACAGAGAGAACTCTACTAAGAAGATTGCCTTGGAGAATCAGCTTGCCAACAAGCAGATCTCTGATACTGCCAACATCATGGATTCCATCATGAAGTTTGTTACCATCCAAAAGTAGTTGGTCTCTTTGGGAGCAAGGCTAGTGATGAAGACTTTGTTCATCCGCTCTTCGCCAAATTGCCCAAAATTTTCTCATCTTTCAGTCCCTCTACTCCCGATCTCCATACTATTGTTGGCATGCTTCAGGATAGAGTTAGGAGGAAGAAAACAAGCCACGGTGCTTCCAAGACTCTTCTTCTTCAAGTCAAGGCCAAGGTAAATAGCAGTCTAAGGGTTTCACTACCAACAAAGTTGACTCTAAACCTTAAGGATCTTACTTGCCATTATTGTGGTCACAAAGGTCACATTTGGCCTAACTCTCACAAGAAGAAGAGAGAAGGTGGTTTTGCAAAGAAGCTCACCAATCAAACCTCTTATCAACCAATCCTAGAGTTCCTCTTCCACCAAGGAGACTGTCTTCATTGGCATTGAGGAGCCTCCCACGGACTCACATGTTCCTACCACCTCACGTCTTACAGATTGGGTGGTTGATAGTGGGTACACTACTCACATGACTCGTAACAAGTCCATTTTGCATGACATTCAGCCTACCTCTTCGAAGGTGTCCATTGGCAAAGCTTCCAACCTAGAGGCCTCTTGTGTGGGTAACGTGCAACTTAGCTCTTCTCCTCACCAGCTGTCACATGCGCGGAAGCTCTGTGTCTTCTTTCAGCTCTAAACACCTTTCATAGGAACATCTTGATGCAAAACGCAAAGAAGAGATGGAGAGGAGAGAGAGAGAGAGAGAGAGAAAATGATATATTAACGTCTTCAAAAGGCCAAAATGACCTATGAGACGGTTACAACAATTGGTGGATCTGATACAATGTCTGTGTAAGGAAAGCTAAAAACAACTAAACAACTAACTGAAACTGAAACAACTATGAGGAAAAGTACGGTACCAGGAGCTCCTAATGGATAACATGTGGGAGGAAAACTCCAGCAACAAAGGTAAGCATCATACACATCACTATCCAAAGATGTCTCTCATCGGTCGATGGCGGATATCCTCAATGTCCTCCATGGTGAGAGAGAGAGAGAGAGCTGTATTTTTAGTATATTCATTTAGTACAAAAAGGGTACAAGTCTTGGCAGCCATTGGCATGCCCTGAAAAGGTGGATAACATGTCCTACCTAAGCTATTGCGACCCAACACCATGAACGTGTCGAATAATCAAAAAGATTCTGGCTGAGCCTTTATATAGGCCCATGAGGACTCCTTCAACGCCTTGAGTACCCCTGTCGATTTGTCCTGATCCATGGGGGTCCTTTTGTGGTGTCCTCCATTGCCCTGCTCATGGCTCTTTGAATGAGTCACGGTCTCATTTGCGACAACTTCTTCAAAGCCATCATGCCTTGGTAGCTGAAGAGGATACATCGTTGTGGCATGCTCGCTATGGGCACTTGAGCTATGCTTCTCTTCAGCAACACACGGTCAAGGGTATTCTGCAGCTGAAACCCTCCCACTCCACATGTGTGGCTTGTTTGCATGGCAAGCAACATAGAGAGCCTTTCCCTCACGAGGCTACTCATCAGCCTCCCCACATCCTGGAGCTTATGTAACATGCGGAAGCTCAGTGGATAGAATCGGTAACTTCAATGTTCAAAATTTAGCAATCTTTTGCAACGAAGATAGGGCAAAACATAGAGAGAGAGATGCAGAAATAGAAAGAAAGAAAGAAAGTTATATTAACGTCCACGGGAGGCCGAATCCGACCTATGGGACAGATCAGGTACATCCGTTTACATTCCACTCTGGGTATCGATGCCAAAGAGGCATAAAACTGGAAAAAAAATAACTCAAAATGAACTCTTAAGACTCTTAAGAGTTTAAATTACAATGGGTTCTATTGCATCTAGTTCGAAATTGAGGTTCAAAATAAAAATAGCTATATTTCATCCATGGATGGATTTGCTCTTGAGGGGGGTGGGGTACGGAATTCTTTAATGATTGCTTGTCCTCCTCTGTATATTGCCCATTTGCCATTCTTTCTTGCTTCTTTAACTTTATTCAGCTCTGCCGATTTGTTCTTGAGTTGTAGCGGGGTGAGTTCATCAGCTATCCATACCTTTGTCCCTTGGAGAGACCTTGTTTGCTTCATCACTGCTATTTTCTCATTGTTGTCCATATAGGAGACTTTTGCCTGTGTACCCTTTACTATAATAGAGATAGGGTCTCCTAAGTCCACGAAGGGGACTACTTTGCTCAGTTGTGCTGTAAGTACATCTGTATCTAATATGTAGTCTTCTCGAAGCTCTTGAGCTATGTCTACCCTATCCCAACCTTGAGGAAGACCACCGACTCTGATTACCTTTTTGTTACTTTCCATTCGTTCCTTTTCTTTGATCGCTGATATAACTTCTTTAACAAAATCTTGTGAGTTAACTGAATTTACCTTTGAAACATGGTTTGTCATTTCTGTTTGTAGTGTTGTGGGTATGGGTCCTTCTCGTGCTTCCTCTTGCTTCGTCTTCATGGCTTGCACTTGCACTTTCAGTTCGTTGATTTGTTCATCTTTCTTAATAGTCTCGTGTTTCAGTGCTGCTAATTCTCCCTGGAGTTTCTTCAGTTCTTGCATGAGGTAGGCTTCCCATGGTGTCGGCTTGCTCACGGGTGGAGGAATGGGCGGTAATCGTGAAGCGGTGACTGAGGCAAAAGACTTCTTACTTTCCATGTGTTGCTGCTGATAAAGGAGAGGGCTGTTGGTGGAAGGAGTCCCCCCTCAAGGGTACCCTCTCCCCTTTGGGGGAGACTCAAAAAATGCGACCTACAAGATGCTCAGTCTACAGGTGCAGGAGAGAGTTATGTTGATGCCTTGGGGGCCTGAGCAAGGGTGGGTGGGGAAAGGGAGCTAAATGCAGAGCGTGGGTGAAGCGAAGAGAGAGAAGGCCGGTGGAAAGAGATAAGCGAAGAGAAAGGGGGGGCGAAATGCAGGAAGGGAGCGAGATAAGCGAAGAGAAAGAAAGAAAGATATATTAAGCGTCTACTAAAGACCCAATGGGCCTATGAGACCAGAGTGATACAATAATGTCCATGGCATATCTCATCATGGAATGGAAAATAAAACAGAAAGAAAAACATAGCTATCTCACTGGGGTGATACAAAACTGTCCATGGAAACTCATCATGGAGTACTAAGAACATAGAAACATGAGAGCAACATCAGCTCCGAGTAGATGGTATACCACTCTCCAAAATATCAAGCATGGGGCTGAAGAGTATGGCCGAGAGGTCTCCCTCAGCTATGTCACGTGGAAAGGTAGCTCGATGGTGGTGGAGCATGTCTTGGATCTGGAGCTGATGAGGTAGATCTGGAGCTGATGAGGTGATCGTGGCCGACGGGGGGTCGAGGGCATCAGGCATGCTGGAGTGCAGAGACTTGGTCCAAGGTAACTCCTCTCAGGTGAGGTAGGTCTAGAGCAGCTCATGGAGGGTCCACAAGATCCACACTGTCGGTGTATTCCACCTCCTGGGTCCAGAAGAAACTGGTGATGGTTAGCTAGCGAGGGAGGGGGCGGGGTGGCTGGGGCCGAGGCTCTCTCAAGAGGGTGTCCCTATGTATGCGGAGCTCAAGCAGGAAGAGGCCCAGGCAACGCTGGTCCTAGAAGTCAATGATCCTGGAGAGTCGACCGAATCCCTCACGAAATAGACAGTGAAACCTCCCGCGGATCTCATAGTATATGTAATGCTCCTCCGTCTCAACCTCTGTGTGGCATAGTCGGCAGCTCCTCTCCTCTCTGGGTCTCCGTATGAGCTTCTCAGCTCTGAAGATGCGCTCAACTCTACCTGTCTCCACTCTGAGGCGGTGCGATGAAACCCGTATCTGGCCAATCGCAATCCGCATGGCATGGGACATGTGAACACTCAAGTAGCCCAGCTGTCGGATGAATCCATCCTTAGTGAGTGTGACAAAGTGAACTCTGTAGAAGTGAATCTTCGTGGGGGAGCTCCGGAGGTGTGATCCATGTGCAATGTGTGTAGAGGTTGAGAAGATCTAACCGGATAACCCGGTTGGTATCCTTGTGAGACAACCGGAGAAAAGGGGAGTCCAAACTTGTACTTAAGGGGGGGTAGGTGGTCCATGCAGAGCCCATATACTGAGAACCAAGTGGAAACTAGTGCATACCATACTCCAGAGTGCCCCTCAAGTGCTACCTGTCTGGAGGACTCCACGGCAAGCCTCAGGTACCTATGGGGATCCATGTGACTGATGCGATGGATGTATGTGACTGTCTGGAAGGGTGCCTCCACTACCATCGGGGCTGCAACAAACTCTGCCTGGATAATCTGGTGTGGGACTGATGGTTTGCTACGGATGATATGGGAGAACATCATGACGTGGGGCCTCTCAACTCGCCAACCCTCATCGGATAAATCTGGCCCCCAAAAAGCTGCTCCATACATCAAGGCTGGTGTGACGAGGGTGTCAAAAAGCCAGCCCTTTATCCTGGGCTCCTGGAAATGTGCCTACTGCCGCTCAAGTAAGCTCAAGGCTGCATATCCCCGCGTCACTCTGGCATGTGCTGTGGGAAGCATGGTAAAGCGAGAGAGGGAGAGAAAGAAAGAAAGTTGTATTAACATCTTCAAAAGGCCAAAATGACCTATGAGACCAAAATGTTACATCATGACCATGGAATACATCATCATGGTACTAAAAGTAACACTAAAAGTAACACCATGGAATACATCTCTATGCTGATCCTCTACCAGCCACTTCCTCACTTCCTCTGCAATGCTACCGGCCCCACCAGCCAAGCAGCAACACCTCTGTCTTTCTCTCTACTTCACTCGGCACCCGCTCACGCTGTCCACTGTCGGCTTCAGCTTCCGGTCTTCAGCACCTGCCTTTGCTTCCACATCCAGCTTCACCTAGCGGCCCACACCAGCCACCCTTTGCCAGCCTGTCACTTCTGTCCGCTTGTCCACAACCCTCTACAACTGCACCGCAAGTAGCTCTTCTTCTCTCACACGTTGGTCAGCCACACGACCACCACCTCAAAAACCGCCAGCAGCTGCTCTCCGCACTCTGGTATCCGGCACCTTCCAGCGCTAGTCAGCTGCGCTCGCTTCAGAGGGCTCCCCTTTCTGTCACGATTGTGACTTAGTTCATTATACACAGTCTCCTCATGGTTACAGATACTGAAGTGACATGATTACAGAGGACCCCTACACTCGGATGGTCACGACTATTCGCTCTAGAGACATGCCTCTTCATCAAGAGCCACACTCCTTCGACGACTGGTCACACCCCTTCGCTCTAAGGTTGCAACTCTTCACCCAATGGTTGCAGCTATTCGTCCAAAGGATGTGTCTCTTCACCTAGAGTCATGACTATTGGTCATGGGATGTGTCATTTCATTCGTGTCTCTTGGACTCCTATATAAGGAGCCTGTTGTATCACAGTTTCAATCAATCAATCAAACATCTGTGTTCAAGTCTCTCGAGTCTACTTTCAGTTTCAGTCTTAAATACACAGATAAGTGGATGAAATACTAAGTAATAACAGTAATCCTCACAGTGGTATCAGAGCAAAATTTTTTCCCGGGCCTACGGTTGTGAGCCTCTCACCCTCTCCGCTCTACTCCCCTACCCGGCGTTGTATGGAAGCAGAAGAAAGATGGAACCTACACTTACGAGTATGAGGTAACCCTAAAACTTCTTTACTAATTACCCATACATAAGACAAATACACAGATGTGTGTGTGTGGCATACCCGGTATGTGTGTGGAGGTGACTTGCCGGTAACCCTTTGTGTGCCTTTTCATCGAGTCGTGCCCTTTCATGCGCACTTCCTCCATCAGCGCTGGTGCCTCTTCACCGCATGGTGCCTCTTCACCGCAGCCATCGCACCTCTTCCCAAGAGATGGCACCTCTTCGCTATTCCCCATGGCTGCGCACCTCTTGGCCGATTGTGCAATAAGCGCTCGTCATGCAAATCAGCCAGCGCAGGTCCTTTTACGCGCAGCCCTTCGTGGGTTTAATAAACGGCAACCTTCCCAGCCGGCCAGCCCATTAATTCACTTGGGCGGCCCTTTTTATTAACCCACGTGCCCTTTCGATAAGTCAAAAAAAAAAAAGGCGAATATGGGGCCAGCGCAACGAATTAGTCCGCCGGCCAGCCCATTCGCTCCTCTCGCACGCTGTTCCAGGGAAGGTTCGCTCCTCTCCCACGCTGTCACGCCAGGGAATTCTCTCCACTCTGGCACACATTCATCTTCTCAACCAGGCGTCCAATGGAACCCAACAGCAATCAGCCAGAGCCTTACATCTCGTACATAGACGAGGTCTCGGAAGCCATATTGCCCGAAAATCCTCGCCCAGCCCCGGAAATAATTATTATACCCGATACACCCACACCGGAGCCCGCCCCATTACCCGAACCTGTTGCAGAACCTGTTCCGGCTCCAGTTCATGTACCAGGTCCCCTGGACTATTTATTATACGTCAGTCACCGCCACGCCACTCAGTTACAGGCGTGGGTGATCTGGCATATTTACTTGACGTGTCCAGCACACCATCTTGCTCATTACGAGTTTATTTTGGGACGGTACCCACATCTTGCATATTCCCTGGACGAGTGCCGTGTGGATGCAGTAAACCGGATCATCTCGCTTCAGCCCATGGTTCGAGTATACAGCGAGCTCATTGTGCCAGATTACACTCCATTAACCCCTGCACAGACACCTCCTCTCGACGAGGTGGAAGACTACGAGCCTTCGGAGTTAGGCTCCAATTTCTTAGCAGAATTGGGAGACGATTCACTGTCACTCTCTCCTCCAGCAGTACCACATATTTCACCAGCTTCTCCGCGCTACTCACTCTAGCAGATCCAACATGCCATCTATCTCAGAGGAGGAGGGCCAGCAACAAGACGAGCAAATGCAGGCCATTACATCATTACGCGAGCAGATGGAGACACTTCAGCAGACTTTTTCGACAAGTCTCTCTTACCATCAGCAGACGACTCGACCAGTTGGAGCGGCCCCATCCAGCGCGCACACCAGCCAGTGATCCACAACCATCTTCTTCAGAGACTTCGGTAGCAGAAAATGAAGATGAACCAGATCCAGCTGCCGAGGTAAACAATGTAGAACTCCAACTTCTTTATAAAATATTTACTGCTGCACAAAAAAAGAAACTCGATGTCAAACTACCTGCCCCTTATAATGGTCGCCCGCGACAAGCGCGTGCTTGACCAATGGATATTCAAAATGGAGGTATATTTGACCAATACCGATTTGGTCGAAAGCAAGAAGGTGGCTTTAGCTAGTTCACTACTCAAGGATACAGCACTTCTATGGTGGCAACGACGTGTTGCAGATGGTAAGCACACTCCTACTTGGGATAAATTCCGGCGCGCCCTCCGCAAGGCCTTTGAACCTGCCAGTGCGGACTACCATACCCGGTCTGCTCTCCGCTGCTTGAGGCAAACAGGATCCTCAGCCACATATATCACAGAGTTCCAACGTTTAACTCTGGAAATTGAGAGCCTCAGCCCCGCTGACAAGCTACACAACTTCATCGATGGGCTTGAACCCAACTTACAGGAAGATGTGCAGAAGTTTAACCCTCTCACCATAGATGCTGCCATTGCCTACGTAGAGCGCCTTGGAGATCTACGACGACAACCCAGGACATCCTTCTTTGGCAATCGGTCCTCAAACAGTGCTCGTTTCTCCCAGCACAATCGCAGAGGAAATTTATCTCAACCCGAGTCTCAATATTCCCAATCCTCTGGTCAGCAATCTACTCAGCAACAGCCCTTTCGGCCTAGATTTTCAGGTCAGGCAGCAGCCTCACAAACAAGATCCTCTTCCAACAACAACAATCGGAATCGAGGACGCAACTGGCAAGGTCGCCGACCCAACAATCGCCGCAATTTTCGCCGCGATACCTCAGCAGGTCAGCAAGCCTCTACATCGGCACCTTCAACCTCTCAAGACAACCCTCCGGGTCTTTGCACAATTTGCAATGGACCACACAGGTGGTATGTGTGCCCAAAGCGTAATTCTCGCCAAAATTCCAACATGGAATGTTTCCCAGAAGGTGAAAATGGACATCATCATCCTTCTGCGCCAGAAAAAGGCAAGCAGGTGGTTCATGCAGTGCGAGTTTCTAAAGTTGTCAGTGCTTTAATGTTAAATGCCCACAACCATACTTCAGTGCCTGTTAACCTTTCCAATCAAGTTTTGAGCTTATTGGGATTTATTGGCCAGCATCCTATCAGTGTTCTTGTTGATAGTGGATGCTCAACTAATTTTGTGGGAACTACTCTCGTCAGCAAGTTGCGATTACCTACTCAGCAGAGTGCGGAAGTTTTCCAAGTGGAACTTGCAGATGGTTCTTTCCTGCATTGCAGCAAACGGATTCAGCAGTTGCATTTTCAGATTCAGGACTATCAAGATCAGCTGAATTTCTCTATTATGCCTTTGTCACACTATGACATGATTCTTGGACAGTCTTGGTTATATGAGTATGATCCTTTGATCAGCTTTCGAGATCATTCCATTCGACTTTATCATAATCATCGAGAAATGGAATTACGAGGTCTGTTTAATTCTAAGCCGATTACTGTGGTTTCTGCTATGCAAGTCAAATGCTTAGTGCGTAAACGCGACAGCACTTCAACCTTAGTTATGTTGCGAGAAGCAGAAGACAATACAGTTGACCAATCGGAATCCTCGCCATCAGATATTTCTTATTTACAGCAGCCCTTCTTTCAACCTTATATGGATTTATTTCCTGACGAGCTGCCAACGACATTGCCTCCTCGACGTTCTGTAGATCATACGATTGATCTAATCCCTGGACAACCACCGCCAGTTCGAGCTCCTTATCGAGTTTCTTATTCAGAGTCTCAAGAAATTCAGAGACAATTGGCAGAGTTGTTGGATAAAGGTCATATACGTCCAAGCAAAAGTCCTTTTGGTGCTCCAGTTTTATTGGTCAAGAAGAAGGATGGATCTATGCGACTTTGCATTGATTATCGTGCCCTTAATAAGCAGACAATCAAGAATAAGTTTCCCTTGCCTCGCATCGATGAGCTCTTTGATCAGTTGCTTGGTGCGAAGGTATTTTCGAAGATTGATCTGAAGTCAGGCTATCATCAAATCAGGATTCGAATTGGAGATGAGTATAAGACAGCTTTCAGAACAAAGTATGGACATTATGAATTTTTGGTCATTCCTTTTGGGTTAACCAATGCCCCAGCTACTTTCATGACTTTGATGAATGACATCTTTGGTCCTTACTTGGATAAGTTTGTCATCGTTTATCTGGATGACATTTTGGTCTTCAGTAAGACTTTAGCAGATCACAAGCAGCATTTGCAGATTGTCTTCGAGGTACTCCGTACGAATGTCTTGTACATCAACAAGAAGAAGAGTCAGTTTTTCAAAGATCATGTGGAATATCTTGGACACATCACCTCTGGACATGGTATTGCAGTTGATCCTAAGAAGATAAAGGTCATTGTTGATTGGCCTTTGCCACTTACAATTTCAGATGTGCGATCTTTCTTGGGATTAGCAAATTTTTACCACACCAAGGTTCACAAGTTCTCAGATATTGCTGCTCCTTTGACGGCCCTTACAAAGTTAGATAAATTGCACTGGTCACTTGAAGCTGAAAAGTCCTTTAATGATCTTAAGCATGCGTTGACAACTACGCCTGTTTTGGCTATTGCGGATCCAACTCAGCCGTTTGACATCATGACAGATGCTTCGGATAGAGCATCTGGAGGCGTTCTTATGCAGAATGATCGTGTTATTGCTTTTGATAGTCATAAATTTTCGGCTATTCAAATGCGATATCCCGTTTATGACAAGGAATTTTTGGCAATTGTTCATGCTTATAGAACGTGGAAGCATTATCTTCTTGGTGCAGATTCAATGGTTAAGACAGATCATCAGTCTTTGACTTACATCTTTACTCAGCCAGTGATGAATCCTCGTCAAGGACGATGGGTTGAATTTTTGGCAAATTTTCACATGGCGATACTCTATGTTCCTGGATTACAGAATGTGGTGGCAGATGCTTTGAGCCGCATGCCTCGAGCTACGAACTTTGCTATCTCAAATGTGCAGATGGAGATTCCTGCATGTTTTAAGCATGAGTATTTGACAGATAGAGACTTTGGAGATGTCTTTCGAGCTCTCAAATCTCTTCATCCTACTGTTGCAGAAATGAATATGTTTGCCGCATATACAATTGCAGATGATTTACTTTATTACTTAGATCGCATTTGTGTTCCTCACAATGCATCTTTGCGGAAACTCCTTATTCAAGAGCATCATGAAGTACCCTTTGCAGCTCATCCTGGAATTAACAAGACATATCGTCTGTTATCAGCAACATACTTTTGGCCTCAGATGCAACAGGATGTTATTAAGTTTGTTAAAGCTTGTCACTCTTGTCAAATTATGAAAGCTTCACGACAACTTCCTCAAGGATTGCTTCAGCCTTTGCCAGTTCCTCAGGAAAGATGGGAAAGCATAAGCATGGATTTCATCACTACTTTGCCGCGTTCGCAAAAAGGCAATGCTCAAATTTTAGTAGTGGTTGATCGGTTTTCCAAAATGGCACATTTTATTCCTTGCAAGAAGACAGTTTCTGCTCCAGATCTTGTAGCGTTGTTCGTATAGCATATTTTCAGAATTCATGGATTGCCAAGATCTATTGTTTCTGACAGAGATCCGAAGTTTACTGGACATTTTTGAACTTCCTTATTCAAATCTCTTGGTACGAATCTCTTGTTCAGTTCTGCTTATCATCCTCAGACAGACGGACAGACAGAAAGAGTAAATCAAATTTTGGAAGAAATGCTTAGACATTATATTCAGACAAGATTAGCTTCTTGGGAAGAATATTTGCCTCTTGTGGAGTTTGCTTATAATAATTCTCCGCATTCAGTCACTGGAATGACTCCTTTTCAAGCAGCATATGGTCACACTCCGCTTGTGCCTACAAACTTTGTTCTTCAACACAAGGTGGCATTAGCAGATCAGTTGATTCAAGAAATGCAAGATATTCTTGTGCAAGTTCGAGACAGACTGGTTCATGTTCAGCAGAAGTATCAAAAGTATGCGAATAAGCACAGAAGGCATACTGAGTTTCAAGAAGATGACTTGGTTTTGCTTTATGTTGCACCGCATCGATATAAGACCACGTGGTCTCCTCTGTTGGCCACTTCAATATTATTATTTTTTATTTTGCCTAAAACCTAATGGATGGCCACCCCAAATGCCTTTCATTTCACACCAAATTAAAGGCAACATTGGCCCTTTCAACCTTTAATTGCCCAAGCCTCCACACACCTTCAAATGCAACCTTCCAATGCCCACTTATTTCTTGGACGCGCACACAAACAAGCGGCCGAACGACTAATATCACCCCCAGCAAACCACGTTCCGGACAGGCCTGTAACAAGCCCAAAACAAAACCATCCACCCTGTACATCTGCCAAGGCGTTCCAAAGCAAAACTCTTCACACATGCCATGCATCCATATGTACACAAGCCCAAAACACCTCTCAGAAAAACGCCTGACATACTTTGCCAACCCCCCCATCTGCTAGAGCATTCATGCTCAGCAGCAAAAGATAAAATCCAGTAGCTATTCACCAGGATCAAAAGGAAACATCTGCAACACAACTGACCATCCCATTCCCCAACATCTGTGAAACACCATGGCTGTATCACTGCATACCAAATATCAACCATATGTATCAGATAATCATCCACGTCCACTTCACCCACAACAAACCTCCTCGTCTTCAAAACCTGTGGCATTGCAACATCTAGCATCCCATTCATCAACACCAATGAAGGCCAGGTTCCAGCATCTTGACCTTTATCCACACAAAAATCCAAATCCTTTCCAAGAGCAGTGTCCACAAGCACTTCCAACTCTTGTAAAACAGGCATCTCTTCACAACCATACAGCTCAACTGGTTCAGAACCCTTGTCATCCATAGACTTTGCCTTTAGCATTTCAGCAATACGCAAAGAAGCCTTAGTTACACTCTCAACCATATCTGCATCCATCTCTATCTCTCGCTCCTGTTTATCAAGGCTAGCAACTTCCCATATATCATCCTTAAGCACAATACTCACATCACCACGCTCTTCATCAGCCCAATCTACATGCATACCTTCTTGAGTGTTGCCAACCCCCCTAGTATCATCGTCCAAAGATTCCCCAGCACATAATGCATCAAATGGAAAAACATCCATACCATTCATTGCAGGTACCAGACCACCATCAAGCTGTTCAAGAAAATCCATAACAATAGGATCTTCCTCCATGCTCTCCACATCTACATTACAAACCATCTTCAGTTCATCACAAGTCTCTACCCCATCCTCCTCCCTTGTAGAACCTGACAAAGAATCATCCTCAAAGCATCCTGTATCCAGCTCCTTTTCCTTCTTATCATCAGCCAATCCCAAGGCATCATCCTCTTTGCTTCCATGTGCATGCATGTCATCCAGATCCAAATGCAAATGATCTTCAATAGAGCCTTTCAAATCACTGTCTTGTACAGCCATGACGTCCCCATTCAAAGAAGAATCCACTGGCAACTCCTTATCTACAAGAGTCTCAAACCTTGACCTAGATTCCTCATCCTGCTTTTCATTCCCCTGCTTTTCATCCACCTTCACATGCTTTAAAGACTTTGGAAAAAAATCAGAAGGCACATAAAACATCTCCCTTTGCACTTGTATAGGCCTTTGAGGTTCCTGTCTAATCAAACTTTGCATAGGACTCTTATCCACCTCAACCAAATTCACATGCATATCCCTTGCAGACATAACACCTTCATACGGATAAATACCCATCTCCATCTGCTTCAAAATCTTGACTTCCTTTTCCCTAGCAATCCTAACTGCATCATCAAATGACTTGGGATTCTTTAACTCAACCCTGACCTTCAAATGAGGTAACAGACCATCAATAAACAAGCTCTTCTTCAAAAACATAGGAGGAACTTCCTGCTTCAATGTCATACACCACTTACCCCACAAACATGTAAATACCTTCACAAAATCATCCAGTGATTGCCCATGGACCTGCTTCAAGATGCTCAACTCCTGCCAAAGCACACTAGAATCCTCCGCTTGCTGAAAACGCTCCAAAAGGCCTTCTTTCAACCTGTCTAAGGTCAAAACACCATGTAGCTCACATGCCGCATCCTGTGCTTCAAAATCTTTAAGCCAGCTTCGGGCATCTCCCTTCAAGAAAATCTTTATCAGCTTCAAAAAATGCTCTTCATCTGTAACATGAGTGCTAATGCATGCCAACTCCATTTGCTCCAAGAAGTCACACACATTTTCACCCTTCCTGCCATGAAATTCTGGATAAGACCACATCATGAAAACCTGTAACAATCCCTGAGCTCTCCTCAGTGGCACACACGCCCTTCTAGGCAAAGAACAACACCAGAGCTCTCCTCAGTGGGGGCACCAGAAGAATGTGAGGTGAAAAAAAGAAAAAAGAACCACGCCTCTATAGCCCTTCACCTCCCAAACTTGAAAAATACTAACACAACGGAGGCACCACCAGCCACCGGCTGGAACACAACGGAGGCACCACCAGCCACCGGCTGGAACACTTTTCACTGTTCTCCACCCACCCACGCCAGACAGACAGCACAAAACAAGGGCACCATAGACCAAGCAAACACCCAGCAATATATTTCCAGTCACAACACTTCATACAAGCTTCTCCCGACACAAAAGCCTTACTCACACAACCACAAACACTCAGGCCTGGATTTACTGCCAAGGGAATTCCACCACGGCCACACCACCTCAGGAATTACTACCTTGCGTCTGACGACCAAGCCTTTGCTACCACAAACACATCAACACTCTGACCTGTCCACTGCCGAGGATACACCACATCCTCAATCACCGCAAACCTCTCGCTTGCGTGCTGTGCCAATCACACTAGAAAGAACCCGGCCACTCTCTCTTCAGAAGGCGCCCCACCAGCTAACCCTCAACTCTCTCTACAACCCATCACTTCTGTGTGTGTCGCCAGCAGCAGCTACCCAAACACCTCTCTCTCTCACTCTCTGTGCTGATCCTCTGCCAGCCACTTTCTCACTTCCTCTGCAATGCTACCGGCACCCGCTCACGCTGTCCACTGCCGGCTTCAGCTTCCGGTCTTCAGCACCTGCCTTTGCTTCCACATCCGGCTTCACCTAGCGGCCCACACCAGCCACCCTTTGCCGGCCTGTCACTTCTGTCCGCTTGTCCACAACCCTCTGCAACTGCACCCCAAGCAGCTCTTCTTCTCTCACACGTTGGTCAGCCACACAACCACCACCTCAAGAACCGCCAGCAGCTGCTCTCCGCACTCTGGTATCCGGCACCTTCTAGCGCTAGTCAGCTGCGCTCGCTTCAGAGGGCTCCCGTTTCTACAAGCCGGCCACACTCCAGTCATTGCAAACCCGTCACCTTCAGTTACCCAAACACCAGCGGCGGCCTCCAGCACAACCCAACTCACCCGTGCCTTCGCTTCGCTAGTGCTTCATGCTGGTCAGAGAGGCCATGTGTCTGCGCTCCACGCTCCAAAGGCGGCTGCAACCCACGAAACCAACACCAGTCACCAACTCTCAGTACCCAAGGTAGCCACCCTTCGCCACCTCTCCTCGCTAGCGTCTGTCTCTGTAGACTGACCAGGGCGACTCTCGAGACAACACGACCAAGGCGGCCCTTCTCTGCATATGCCTGCGGCAGTGCGGCTGCGCCCGAGAGCCCAAAAACAAACAAGGCGGCCCCATGGGATTTTCTCTCCTCGCCAGCTTCCAGAACGTCACGCTGTCAGCAGCTTTTCCACGCCTTCGCCAACCTTCTACCATGTGCTGGCAGCAGCGCTGGCATCAAGGCAAAGTTCCACGTGGTCTCCTCTGTTGGCCACTTCAATATTATTATTTTTTATTTTGCCTAAAACCTAATGGATGGCCACCCCAAATGCCTTTCATTTCACACCAAATTAAAGGCAACATTGGCCCTTTCAACCTTTAATTGCCCAAGCCTCCACACACCTTCAAATGCAACCTTCCAATGCCCACTTATTTCTTGGACGCGCACACAAACAAGCGGCCGAACGACTAATATCACCCCCAGCAAACCACGTTCCGGACAGGCCTGTAACAAGCCCAAAACAAAACCATCCACCCTGTACATCTGCCAAGGCGTTCCAAAGCAAAACTCTTCACACATGCCATGCATCCATATGTACACAAGCCCAAAACACCTCTCAGAAAAACGCCTGACATACTTTGCCAACCCCCCCATCTGCTAGAGCATTCATGCTCAGCAGCAAAAGATAAAATCCAGTAGCTATTCACCAGGATCAAAAGGAAACATCTGCAATTGACCATCCCATTCCCCAGCATCTGTGAAACACCATGGCTGTATCACTGCATACCAAATATCAACCATATGTATCAGATAATCATCCACATCCACTTCACCCACAACAAACCTCCTCGTCTTCAAAACCTGTGGCATTGCAACATCTAGCATCCCATTCATCAACACCAATGAAGGCCAGGTTCCAGCATCTTGACCTTTATCCACACAAAAATCCAAATCCTTTCCAAGAGCAGTGTCTACAAGCACTTCCAACTCTTGTAAAATAGGCATCTCTTCACAACCATACAGCTCAACTGGTTCAGAACCCTTGTCATCCATAGACTTTGCCTTTAGCATTTCAGCAATACGCAAAGAAGCCTTAGTTACACTCTCAACCATATCTGCATCCATCTCTATCTCTCGCTCCTGTTTATCAAGGCTAGCAACTTCCCATATATCATCCTTAAGCACAATACTCACATCACCACGCTCTTCATCAGCCCAATCTACATGCATACCTTCTTGAGTGTTGCCAACCCCCCTAGTATCATCGTCCAAAGATTCCCCAGCACATAATGCATCAAATGGAAAAACATCCATACCATTCACTGCAGGTACCAGACCACCATCAAGCTGTTCAAGAAAATCCATAACAATAGGATCTTCCTCCATGCTCTCCACATCTACATTACAAACCATCTTCAGTTCATCACAAGTCTCTACCCCATCCTCCTCCCTTGTAGAACCTGACAAAGAATCATCCTCAAAGCATCCTGTATCCAGCTCCTTTTCCTTCTTATCATCAGCCAATCCCAAGGCATCATCCTCTTTGCTTCCATGTGCATGCATGTCATCCAGATCCAAATGCAAATGATCTTCAATAGAGCCTTTCAAATCACTGTCTTGTACAGCCATGACGTCCCCATTCAAAGAAGAATCCACTGGCAACTCCTTATCTACAAGAGTCTCAAACCTTGACCTAGATTCCTCATCCTGCTTTTCATTCCCCTGCTTTTCATCCACCTTCACATGCTTTAAAGACTTTGGAAAAAAATCAGAAGGCACATAAAACATCTCCCTTTGCACTTGTATAGGCCTTTGAGGTTCCTGTCTAATCAAACTTTGCATAGGACTCTTATCCACCTCAACCAAATTCACATGCATATCCCTTGCAGACATAACACCTTCATACGGATAAATACCCATCTCCATCTGCTTCAAAATCTTGACTTCCTTTTCCCTAGCAATCCTAACTGCATCATCAAATGACTTGGGATTCTTTAACTCAACCCTGACCTTCAAATGAGGTAACAGACCATCAATAAACAAGCTCTTCTTCAAAAACATAGGAGGAACTTCCTGCTTCAATGTCATACACCACTTACCCCACAAACATGTAAATACCTTCACAAAATCATCCAGTGATTGCCCATGGACCTGCTTCAAGATGCTCAACTCCTGCCAAAGCACACTAGAATCCTCCGCTTGCTGAAAACGCTCCAAAAGGCCTTCTTTCAACCTGTCTAAGGTCAAAACACCATGTAGCTCACATGCCGCATCCTGTGCTTCAAAATCTTTAAGCCAGCTTCGGGCATCTCCCTTCAAGAAAATCTTTATCAGCTTCAAAAAATGCTCTTCATCTGTAACATGAGTGCTAATGCATGCCAACTCCATTTGCTCCAAGAAGTCACACACATTTTCACCCTTCCTGCCATGAAATTCTGGATAAGACCACATCATGAAAACCTGTAACAATCCCTGAGCTCTCCTCAGTGGCACACACGCCCTTCTAGGCAAAGAACAACACCAGAGCTCTCCTCAGTGGGGGCACCAGAAGAATGTGAGGTGAAAAAAAGAAAAAAGAACCACGCCTCTATAGCCCTTCACCTCCCAAACTTGGAAAATACTAACACAACGGAGGCACCACCAGCCACCGGCTGGAACACTTTTCACTGTTCTCCACCCACCCACGCCAGACAGACAGCACAAAACAAGGGCACCATAGACCAAGCAAACACCCAGCAATATATTTCCAGTCACAACACTTCATACAAGCTTCTCCCGACACAAAAGCCTTACTCACACAACCACAAACACTCAGGCCTGGATTTACTGCCAAGGGAATTCCACCACGGCCACACCACCTCAGGAATTACTACCTTGCGTCTGACGACCAAGCCTTTGCTACCACAAACACATCAACACTCTGACCTGTCCACTGCCGAGGATACACCACATCCTCAATCACCGCAAACCTCTCGCTTGCGTGCTGTGCCAATCACACTAGAAAGAACCCGGCCACTCTCTCTTCAGAAGGCGCCCCACCAGCTAACCCTCAACTCTCTCTGCAACCCATCACTTCTGTGTGTGTCGCCAGCAGCAGCTACCCAAACACCTCTCTCTCTCACTCTCTGTGCTGATCCTCTGCCAGCCACTTTCTCACTTCCTCTGCAATGCTACCGGCACCCGCTCACGCTGTCCACTGTCGGCTTCAGCTTCCGGTCTTCAGCACCTGCCTTTGCTTCCACATCCGGCTTCACCTAGCGGCCCACACCAGCCACCCTTTGCCGGCCTGTCACTTCTGTCCGCTTGTCCACAACCCTCTGCAACTGCACCCCAAGCAGCTCTTCTTCTCTCACACGTTGGTCAGCCACACAACCACCACCTCAAGAACCGCCAGCAGCTGCTCTCCGCACTCTGGTATCCGGCACCTTCTAGCGCTAGTCAGCTGCGCTCGCTTCAGAGGGCTCCCGTTTCTACAAGCCGGCCACACTCCAGTCGTTGCAAACCCGTCACCTTCAGTTACCCAAACACCAGCGGCGGCCTCCAGCACAACCCAACTCACCCGTGCCTTCGCTTCGCTAGTGCTTCATGCTGGTCAGAGAGGCCATGTGTCTGCGCTCCAGGCTCCAAAGGCGGCTGCAACCCACGAAACCAACACTAGTCACCAACTCTCAGTACCCAAGGCGGCCACCCTTCGACACCTCTCCTCGCTAGCGTCTGTCTCTGTAGACTGACCAGGGCGACTCTCGAGACAACATGACCAAGGCGGCCCTTCTCTGCATATGCCTGCGGCAGTGCGGCTGCGCCCGAGAGCCCAAAAACAAACAAGGCGGCCCCATGGGATTTTCTCTCCTCGCCAGCTTCCAGAACGTCACGCTGTCAGCAGCTTTTCCACGCCTTCGCCAACCTTCTACCATGTGCTGGCGGCAGCGCTGGCATCAAGGCAAAGTTCCACGTGGTCTCCTCTGTTGGCCACTTCAATATTATTATTTTTTATTTTGCCTAAAACCTAATGGATGGCCACCCCAAATGCCTTTCATTTCACACCAAATTAAAGGCAACATTGGCCCTTTCAACCTTTAATTGCCCAAGCCTCCACACACCTTCAAATGCAACCTTCCAATGCCCACTTATTTCTTGGACGCGCACACAAACAAGCGGCCGAACGACTAATATCACCCCCAGCAAACCACGTTCCAGACAGGCCTGTAACAAGCCCAAAACAAAACCATCCACCCTGTACATCCGCCAAGGCGTTCCAAAGCAAAACTCTTCACACATGCCATGCATCCATATGTACACAAGCCCAAAACACCTCTCAGAAAAACGCTTGACAGCGTCCTGCAAGAGTGAATGTCAGCTGACTCCTGCCCTGTCTCGATGTATGAAAGACCATAACCTTGGTTTTTCCAAGGTTCACGGTAAGACCTCTCTGTGTGCAGAAATCATCGAGTGCATGTACATGCTGTTGTAGACGTCCTGGAGACTCAGACACTAATACAATATCATCAGCATAAAGCATAATATGTATTGAGGTACCTGCTAGATCAACTCCATCTCCGCCTCCCCGTGCAATGAAGTCAGCCACCTCGTCAATGTATAACCCAAATAGCGTGGGGGAAAGTGGGCATCCTTGCTTCACACCAATGGTGCTAGCAATAGTCTCGGACATACCTTCTGGGCATCTGACTCGCCCAAAAACCTGCTCATATAATGCATAGATGCCCCATGTCATATCTACTGGTATGCCAAGAGACTGCAGGCGCTGAAAGAGCCTCTCTCGTGGCACTGTGTCAAATGCCTTCACGAAATCCACAAAGCAGCAATAGAGCTTTCTCTTCCTCACTCTGGCCTGATCAATCATACATCTCAAAGTAAATACATGGTCAGTGGTAGAGAAAGCTCTCCTGAAGCCTGCCTGCCCTGATGAGCGTAAACCTGCTCGCTCAACATATAAGCTAAGCTCTTGCTCCAACACTGCACCATGAGGCCAACACGTGGCCAACCATAACCGTCCTGTAGTTGCTCGGATCGAGTATATCCCCTGTTTTGTGGATCGGCAAAATGGTGTGCATCGTCCACTCCGCAGGCAAACCCTCTGCTAGTGCCTTGTTAAACAGGTGTGTAAGAAAAGGAGCCAAAGAATCTACTGCATATATGAGATGCTCACCCTGTAGGCCCATATGGTCGGCGGCCCATCCATGCTGTAGGCGGCGGATAGCTTCCTTTACCATCGAGTGCGTAAAGAAGCTAGCTGTGGTAGGTCGAGGCTCCTGTGGTGGCTGAGGTATAGGTGGCTGCTGTGGGGCGTAGTATAGGCCCTCTGCATATGTGTGCCATGTCTGTGGGTCTGCAATGGGTGTCGGTGTCCGGGCTCGAGGTACCCTGGCGTGTGGTCCTCCTGTATGCTGACTCCCACTTGAATCCCTCTACTCGAGGTAGCCCTCTCTCTAGGCTCTGATGTGTCTCTGTCAGAAGTATGATAACATGCTCCAGTCGTCCATGCTGCACCCATAGTGAACCATTACAGTTCCATACTGCCATGTGTATCTCTGTCAGTGGCCTGGTCTGCATCCCATAGGCCCCAAACCGCTAATCCATGGGCCGGCCATCAATGATGACCCGACCATCGATTCCTTTCATCTAGTTTACGACTGCTGTACGACTTCGCCTGCGAGCTCCGCCTCTCCCCCCCCCCCGCTGCTTCTCGCCGTCGCGCCCCCCTCTCCCCCCCCCCGCCAGTCCCCCGCATTCTCCTCCGTCCTCTCCCCCGCCTCCTTCCACGCTGCCTCTCCCGCCATTTCCCCCCCCCTGCTTGCTTCCTTCCCCCGACTTCTCTTCCTCGCCTCTCTACCCCCCTCGCCTTCGTCTCCTCCGCCTCTCTTCTCTCCCCCGCCACCTCTCCCCCCTCCGCCTTCTCCTCCGCTGCGTGTTTTTTGTTTTTTGTTTTTTGTTTTTTGTTTTTTTTTTCCTCCGCCTTCTCCCTCTCCTCCCCTTCCGTCTCGCCCCTCCCCCCACCGCTAGCTCCCCCCCGCCTCAGCTCCCCCCTCCCCCCCCCCCCCCCCCCCCCCCCCCCCCCCCCGGCCCCGGCCCCGGCCCCGCTATCCTGTAGCCATCCGCCTCTCCTTTTCCTCGCAGGGCTGTGTCCCTCCCGTTGGTGACCCCGGTTTCTGGCCTTTTCCCTCTGGAGGACTCCATGGAAGCCGCTCCGACTACCCCTGCCGATTCCGGTCTCCGTCTGGAGTTCACAGCTGAAGATCTTCAGTTGTTTGTTTCCACACTATCCGCTCTTGAGGCCTCCTCCTCGGTCTGCAAGATAGTGGGTAGCCGTCCGATGCGGAGAGAGCTTCGCGACCTTCTGCAAGGCAGCCTTGTTGGCGTGCCCGCCAAGATCGTCACCGTAGATTTTTTGGGACGTGGCTACTACCAGGTGGATTTCGAGTCCCCCCAGGCAGCTCAGATGGTGCTGGCTCGGAGCCCCATTGCCCTCCGCTCATCCCGGGCGTTCCTGGCGCGATGGACTCATGGTTTCGACCCCGCTTCTGACCCGCTAGTAGCAGGCGCGACAGGTTTCCCCGTCACTATCTGCTTTCCTGGACTCCGTAGGGAGTACTTGCCCCTCTTGTCATCCATTGGCAAGGCGTTCGGGCAGGTGGTGGAGACGCCTCATACAGCGGCTTCAGTGATTGCTCGGGCAGCAGGACTCCCGGCCATTCGTGTTGTGATTCCGTCACCGGAGTCCCTCCCGAAGACGATCCTCCTCCCTTGTCTTTCTGGAGGACATCTGATACAGCGCGTGGAGTATTCGGGCCTCCCCGGCCAGTGTTACACATGTCGGGAGATGGGCCATCTCGCACGCGCCTGTCCCCGCAAGGGGGTTCATCCTGCACGCTATGCCGCCTCTGGACCCCCTGCAGGAGACCCGAGTGGTGGCCATCCACCTCAGAGACCGGACATCCCTGGCTCGCCACAGCAGGCGCCATCATCTGACGAGCAGGCCCCGGCGGAGGATGCCGCGCAGACCCAGGAGGCTGGCGGATGGCAGGAGGTTCGCCGGCGGAAACGCCCAGCCCGCAGGGACCGTCGCAGACGCCAGCAGGTAGCACAGGCTGGCGGACAAGCGACTCCGGCTGGCGTACAGGCACCTACCCGCACTTATGCTCCAGTCAGGGATAGGTGGCCAGCAGGTCCCACCCCGATGGACGAGGATTCAGACTCAGTGCCCGTTGAGGCCGCTGGTGGAGCCTCCCACGTGGAGACCCCGCTCCCGCCTCCCCCAGCGGGGGGCCCCGCCCCCTCCTTGGAGCAGATTCCTGAGGATCCCGGGCCGCACTCTGCGACCCCCGGCTCCCCTTCCCCTCACCCGGAGAGCACTCCTTCCACCCCCCCTCTCCCCCCCCAGCCCCCCCCCTCCCGCCTCCCCCGACGGCCCCCCCCTGACACCTATCCTCTGGCAGATGCCTCTCCTTCCTCTCCTCGCTCTCCCCCCTCCTCGCCGCGAGCCCCCATCCCTCCCTCGGTCTCTCCAGGATACTTCGCCAGACCACCCACTGCCCCGGGGCAGCGCAGCTGGGTAGGCCAGAGTTCAGTCCAGCGGCTGTTCCACCGCCACTCCGGGCCGGTGGAGATGGCGATCCTAGCTTCGCCCGCCACAGAGTTCTCTCCAGCCTCCCCTGGGGGGCCCCCGCGAGTGATGGGGCTACCAGTGGATTACGGTTTTTTCAGGTGCCTGCAGCTGGATGCGGGCCCGTTCGAGACACTGGTCGCGCCCTTGCGAGTTTGCGTGGTGTGCCATCCCTCTCGTTCTCCTTCAGTGGTGAGCAGCATGGTGGCCTTCTCCTTTCCTCTCAGTGTTGCCCCAGACACAGCATGGGATTGCAACTCTGTAGAGGAAGTTTTGCGTGATCAGATACTGGAGTTTTCTCACCACTTCAGCGACTTGGGGCTCACGGACCTATTGCAGACCCGATTACACTCAGCCCGCATGAGCTTGTTTGGAAAAGGAGATTGGCGGGCGGATCCGGTCCACACCTCAGTTGAGGCGGTGCTACTGATTCTCCTCCATGCCGCCCCGAGGGTGCAGCCGACCTTTAGATACATATATGCAAAGGATTGGTCTCACGCCTATGCCCTGGACAGGGCGAAGGCGGAGTGGGGCTGGACACAGAGACAGGTCACCCTCTTTTTGGAGAGACTCCGCACCCGGACAGACAGTGACTTCTCTCCCTCCAAGCCGGCGCCCAAGACTCACAGAGTGGAGGGCAGATCATCCGGGCCAGCGGAGAGGGGTGAGCCAGTGGCGGCTGCTTCACTTGCCATAGCTCATCCATGAGGATCCTCTCATGGAACATCCAGGGTCTCGGTGGACATCGCTGCTACATTGGTCGGGGCAGACTTCGCCAGGAGATCCAGAGGGCTCTCGTTGGAGGACCCATAGATATCCTTTTCATCCAGGAGCACCACCTTTCTGCCGGGCGTACCCGCACCTGCGGGAAGATCTTGCCAGGCAGGAGTCACACTTTTTGGTCACCGGCATATGGCTCCAAGGGGAACCAGGGTGGAGTATGCATCTCAGTCAGCGAGCAGCTTCTATCCGAGGTTGTGGACTCTGGCACTCTGGTCCAGGGTCGAGCGCAGTGGATCATCCTTCGGGTTGGGGAAGACCGCATTGGCTTCCTCAACTTCTATGCCCCTAATGGGGCGACCGGGAGAGCCGAGTTCTGGAGCACCATTAGGCAGTCCCTCCCCTTGGCAGACCACTGGTGCCTAGGAGGGGATTGCAACATGCTGGAGGATGCAGAGGACAGGATGGGGGGCAGCCAGGAGACCATTCATGGGCCGGAGCTCGCTGCCTGGGAGGAACTAGTGCTGTAGGTGAGAGGCCAGGATCCGTGGACTCTCCCGGAGTTTGGCAGGTTGCAGGGGAGTCTTATCTTTTTCGCGCTCGGATAGACGAGCCACAGGAGTTAACCTTTCCCGCATCGACAGGTTTTACATTGATGAGTGGGCTTGTGATAGAGGTGGCACTGTGGGCATACTTGCAGGCTCCTCGTTTTCAGACCACTTTCCAGTGCTTCTCCACATCGAGGACCCTACGAGAGGAGAGCGGGGCCAGAGCATCCGGATTCCAGATTGTCTCATAGAGGAGCCCGAGATTGCGATCAGAGTTGAGCAGGTCTGGCAGGAGCTGCAGTTCAGGAGAGGAACGGGAGCCAGCGATCTTGCCAGTGGCTTGCAGGAGATCAGTCGGATGCTCAGACAGGCTGCCTTGGACCGTCTGGAGGCCTTCAGAGAGCAGGAGGGGAGCCTACGGAGGAGTCTAGCGTCCCTCCAGAGACTCCAGGAGAGGGATCCTACGAGCACTTGGATCTCAGAGCAGATGGAGTCAGCTCGCACTGAGATCAAATCCATCGAGGAGAGGAGGGTGGAGTTCCGATTCCATGCTCGGGCTTCTTTTTGGACACAGGCTGGAGACAGAGTGACTCGAGATTTCTTTGAGGCGACAGGGCCTCGCTTCAGACGAGAGGGTCTCAGGCGTCTTCGGCAGGTTGATGGCCAGGTTGTGGTGGATCCCCCCAGGGTTCGGGCGATAGCCACAGATTTTTACAGGGATCTTCTCTCTGCTGAGCCAGCAGATGACAGGGTGAGAGAGGCTCGGGAGGCAGTCTGGAGCTTCACGAGACCGGTTGTGCCGGCCCATTTGCAGCACTCCCTTCTCTCCCCCTTCTCGGATACGGAACTGGAGGAGGCTCTTCAGGCATTACCTCGGGGCAAATGCCCAGGAGAGGACGGTCTCTCAGTGGCTTTCTTCCAGAGGTATTGGGGCCTATTACATAGGGGCTTCAAATTGGCATTCCAGGAGATTATGGAGTCGGGAGTCATGCCGGACAGCATGGCAGAGGGGTTGATTCACTTGATCCCCAAAGAGGGAGGAGACAGACTGGAGATTAGACAGTGGAGACCGATCACCTTGCTAGGCACGGCCTACAAGGTCCTAGCTAAGGCGATCAGCAGGCGGCTTCAGCCTCACCTTCCGGACATCATCCACTCCACGCAGACAGGCTTCATCCAGGATAGGAGCATTCTGGATAACATTTTCTCTTTCTGGGAGGCTACGGCTTTGGCTAGATTTCGGCAGGAAGATCTGGCAGTGCTCCTTCTCGACTTCGAGAAGGCTTATGATCGGGTGGACTGGGCCTTCTTGGAAGGCACTATGGAGAGGATGGGCTTCCCCCCTCAGTGGATCCGTGGGGTCTCTGCACTCTACACATCGGCTCATAGCCAGGTGCTGATACAGGGCGTGTGCGGAGAGAGGTTCCAGCTCTCGTGCTCGGTGCGGCAGGGGTGCCCCTTGGCGCCCTTTCTTTTTCTTTTTGTGGCGGAGGCCATGAGCACTTTTTTGACGGCACAGGATACAGGTTTGCGGGGCCTCCAGCTTCCCATCCGCACCTCGGAGGAGCTCCTAGACTCGGAGTTTGCGGATGACACTGCTGTCTATCTTCAGGGAGGTGAGGAGAACCTCCGCCGCTTCGCCTCAGCCATGGACAGGTTTTGCAGAGCTTCGCGTGCTTTGATCAACTGGCACAAGTCGTGTGGGTTGTGGGTCAGTTCTATGCCCCCCCCGACTTGGAGGCCAGTTGATGGTTTTCAGTGGCTGCCCCCCGGCACTACAGTGCGTTATTTGGGATGCTACGTGGGCATTGACATATCTCCGGAGCAGCAGATAGCCCCCCTTCTTCTGAGCATTCGGAAGAAGCTTCTGTATTGGAGTACCGCTCATTTATCTCTGGCTGGCCGAGTAGTTGTGGCCAACCAAGTTCTGCTTGCTACCATGTGGTACATCACTTCTTGCTGGGCCTTCTCGCGGGCGTGCATTGGCCAGGTGCAGAGGCTCATCAGGAACTTTCTTTGGTCCGGTGGCGACGGGCGGCCCGCCAGGGCCAAGGTGGCATGGGCTGTGATCACTCAGCCGAGGGAGAGAGGCGGCTTGGGCATTGTTGATCCTATTTGCCAAAGCCGAGCTTTGCTTGGCAAGTTGGTAGTTCGTGGCCTCCTGCCAGGCGCTGAGCCGTGGAAGGAGTTTCTTGTTTCCAGGATGCTCAGCCGCACTCCTTCTCTTAGCGGCCCCTGGACCCCCAGCATCAGGTGGATCTTTACAGAGCAGCGATCCAGAGGAGTAGGCCTTGGCTTTGAGGAGCGTTTTGCAGCTAGCCTTCTGAGGGCCTGGGCGCATCTGAGGCCGTCACTCTTCCAGACTCCCCCGGGCACCGATGAGGAGCGCCTGAGGCAGCCATTGATCTGGAACCCCTTCATTCGACTTCCCAGCGGCCATATGGTTGGATCGCGGCCTCACGTGTCGTGGGGCCCGTTGAGCTCCGGCCCATCCCAGTCCCTAGACGACTGGATATGTTTTCAGCAGCTGCCTCTAGAGGCTCAGGAGAGGAGACTCAGTGGGATGAGGGGCAGAGAGTTGATGAGACAGGACACTGAGGCGGCCATCCCTCGGGAGTGGCGGACCCCAGTACAGGACCCTCCACCTCCACAGTGGATGGGTGTCTTTACTCGGCATGAGATCCTTCTAGCGGTCTGCGGCACAGCGGAGAGAGTCGCCCCACTCACTTTCGAGGTGGGAGAGGGTGGCCAGCTTCAGAGGGCACGACTGGATTTGGATGGGCTCCAGGGTTGTATTCTTCAGAGGGTGCGGGTGGTCGGCTTTCATCAGAGACAGTGGCATGTAGACCCCTCACCGGCCTCGATAGGGGAGGACTGTTCTTGGAGATTATGGGCTTGGGACAGCAGGCCTCTTATTCGCCTTCAGTGGGATCCAGGTGAGTGGTTTTGGCGAGATCCCTACTCGGCCCCCACCAGCCCAGGCATCCCCTTTTTTCAGTACACAGCGAGGCTGGGGCGGAGGATTCAGAGGCACAGGATAGCGAGCACCCCGGCGGCGGCCGAGCATTGGCGGCGACAGGGGCTCTCCCCTGCCTTTCTTAGGGACTTCTGGCAGCGCCTTTGGGCTAGCTTCCGGCCCCGGAAGGTGACGCTTTTTCTCTGGCTCACAACGCATAGAGGACTGGCTGTGGGGGGCTTGGCTAGCTTTTGGTAGTCACCCAGCGTCCTGCCCTCGGTGCGGCCATGCACAGGAGTCGCAGCGGCACTGCCTATGGGATTGCCCACAGGCACAGCAGGTATGGCAGCACGCTCTCAGGATGGTTTTTGCAGGCTCACCAGGTGAGATGCAGGTGACGTGGGGTGCGGTGGCTTGGGCCACAGACAGCGGCCCGGCCCTTGGATATGAGGACGTCCCTGGCAGTGCGACCATCCAGGTCTCTGACAGGGCGATGGCGGTGGTTCCGACGCCAGACTTCTCTTCGGCAGCCCCTCAGGAGGGGGTCGGGCACAGATGGGAGATGATCAGCAGCATGACGGCTTGGCACATATGGAGAGCCCGATGCAGGGAGGCCATTGACCGCCAGGCGACTCCACCGGCGGAGGTCATACAGACCCTCTGGGTGGACATCATTCACACCTTGAGGACACTGGGGGAAACTCCAGGGCGACTCGGACCGCATGAGAGGGCGCCGCAAGGCTTTCCTCCGCACGTGGCAGCCTGGCCCTTTCCTCACCACGAGGGGCGAGGATGTCACTTGGCACTATAGGCCTCCAGTTTGGCTTTTCTCACCTCCCACATGTACTACTAGGTAGCCCCCCCCAGAGAGCGGCCAGCCACGGGGGTGGAGCTCAGGTGTTCACTGTGTTTTATCCCTCCTTGCGAGGTGAGCTTTGTAGCCTTATGGCGTTTTCTCATTAACTAATAGAAGGATCGTTTTTCCGGAAAAAAAAATGATGACCCAACCATCTCGATAGAAGGCCTTCTTGCCTTCTCTCCTCGCGTGTAAGACTCGTGGCATGCAAGCTCTCCTATGCTGTAGCTGCATCCTCGTGAGATCGTCATCCAAGAAAATAGGAGCTCCCTCTAAGCCTCGTAGTATGACCCTCTTCCTCATGAAGGTGACCCTCTCCGTCTCTCCTGCAAACTTAGGATGAGGGCTCGCTTGCGTGTTGAGTCTTTCCCGGCTCTCCATGCTTTGGTGAAGGGGGAGGGTCCTCTTCCCTGTAGCCTAGCTTCATGCATAGAAGTTGTCCATCTTTCTCGGGAGTGGAGTTGGGTGTCTCGGCTATACCTGTGACTCAAATGTTAAGGCGGCGGGCATGCCTCATCTTCTCCTCCTCAATGGTGGTGTGAATGATTTGATGTTCTTCCCTTTGAGTCTCCTCCCTCACTTCTTTACGGATGTTGTTCTTCACCACCTCACCCATCCTGACTGCTTGGCTTCGAGTTCCATGTCCTTTGTGATCTTCTTGGAGATCTCTTCTTTGATGGCCGTGAGAGTGTTGTCATTAATCTCCCCTTCTTCCTTCTCGGTGTTCTTGACGGCTACCAATTCAACTTTCAATGCACTCACCTCCTCCTTGAGTGCTATGTTCTCTTGTTCAAGGTCCGTGACCCGTGCTTCGAGGGCCATGATGTGCCGGTGTAGTTTGTTGTCCACCTCATTGAGGTTGGAATCGGATGTCTTCTTGTTCTCCTTGATTAGTGCCTTCATTGCCGTCTCGAGGGCCTCGAGTTTCTCTTGGAGACTCGGGGCCATTCCTCGAGATTACTCTGCAACACTTCCCACAGGTAGGGAGGAGAGATAGAGAGAGAGAGAGTTATGTTGCTGCCTTGGGGGCCTGAGGAAGGGTGGGTGGGAAAAGGGAGGCACAGGGGATACCGGACAGTAGCGAGAGAGAGAGAGAGAGAGAGAGAGAGAAAGAAAGAAAGAAAGATTTTATTAACGTCTTCCAAAAGACCGAACTCGGCCTATGAGACAAATCGGAGTACCTGTATGGGGTATCCTCTGTCATCCCAACAAAATGAAAAAGTACTGAATAAAAAAGCTGAATCTGGGTGTGCAGGGGATGGAGCTCTATTACTAGGAGAATGCAAAGCTATATGCATGGAGTATACAATCATGATATGCAACCTAGCTAGCTCCATCCTGTACCATACTGGGGGTATAAAATGGTATACATAAGTGAAGGGGGTGTCCACAGCTCCCTGAAGAACATGCCTGGGTGTGCTCTGAAGCGAGCCAGTCGCTCCGCACCCTCTCTGTGAAACTGAGCTCTGATCTCTGTCATCTCTCTCTGGTATAGGCGTGGTGTCCGAAAGCCAGGTGTCCTCTGTCTCCTGCGGGCTCTAAGTGTCTCTGCTCTCTGGAGAGTAATTCCCTGCCGTGTAGGGAGAGAGAGAGAAAGAAAGAAAGATATATTAACGTCTACGAGAGGCCAAAGTCGGCCTATGAGACAAAAAAATAATACAACTGTGTTCTTCCGGTCATCGGAAGAAAAGAAACAAAAGAAAAAGTGTGCATGTGTCTGGATACAACTGTGAATCATCATGGATCGGTGGAGCCCATATACAAACAACGTACAAGCCAAAAGTCATACAGAAGGCAGTCTTGTGAATATCTTGTGACTAGATCCGTATCTGATGATAGCCAGTTCAGAAAAGCTTAAAAGCTTTTATAGGCATGCTATAAGCTTCCAATGAAGCACTATTTGAGCTTCACTCTTGGCAATTTTTACCCATAAGGAGGGTTCCCGGCTCCACGCATTTTTTGTGGAATTGGAGTTCATAATCTTCCAAATTAGTTGCCAAAGATGCTTGCCAAGGTTCCTCCAATTTGCAAACATCAATTTCTTCATTGTAATGCTTCAAGATTTTCCTCTTTTGAGATTAGGAGTTCCACAGGAAAGTTAGGCTCTGGGATCCTTCTCTTCATGGAATGTTTTGCATAATGAGGCTCTCCCAACCTTCCTCTTCCTATACATGTGTTCTAAGGCGGGTGGGGATGTGGATGGAGTGCTAAGGCAAGATGCATCTCTATACGCTGAAGGGGTAGTACAAGCATGCTATGCAGATCTATGTCTAACTCCATCCAGTGCCATAAGAGGGATATAAGATATCATACATCGCCGATGCTGAGGCTGTGAATGGCATGAACATGTACCCTGAGTCTGAATGAAAGCGAGCTAGCCTCTCCTGTGTCTCCATCTGGTGTCTCATTCGGATAGCTGCTACTATCTCTCGGTGATGGAGTCGGGGTGCTCTATGTCCAGTCTATCTAGGTCTCCTCCTGGCTCTCAATTCCTCTGCTCTCTATGCGGTCACCCCACGTGGTACATCAGCTGGCACTGGCATAGCTCTTTGGAAGAAATCTGTGAGCTGGGACTGTCTCCCACCCCTAGTGGGAGCGGGTGTCTGGAGGAGTCTCTCTCGAGAACTATGAAGCTCTAGTAGTAGTCTGCCAAGCTGTCACTGGTCCGAGGCCTCCATCAACTGATGTAGTGAAGAGTGCTCCTCAAACAATCCTGCATATCTATCTCTGACCCCTGGGTGGGCTCTACATCTACATACAAAGTGATCCTCAGTCTCCACCTCCTCGCGGCACAACCTGCATATCCGCTCACCTCTGGGAACCCGTGCCGCTCTCCCAGCCTCTATCTCTAGCTGATGTGAAGAGACTCGTAGCTGTCCAATAGCAACGCGAGAGCTGTGTGGCATGTATACATCCATGTACCGTGGTCGATGTATAAAACCATCCCCTGAGATGCTCATAAAGTGGTCTCTGTAATACAACATCTTCGGTGGTAGTGGGCTCTCTGGTGCTGTCCATGTCTCCTGTATGTAGTGCTGCCATATGTCCTGTCTCATCACTCTGTTCCTCTCATTGAGAGAGAGGCGGGAGAGAAGCGAACACAGAGAAGGCGCAGAGAGAGGGCGGGTGGGGAAAGGGGGCGAAGAGAGAGGCGGGAGAGAGGCGAACAGTGAAGCGAAGAGCGAGAGAGAGAGAGAGAGAAGCGAAGACAGAGAAGGCACAGAGAGAGAAGCGAAGAGAGAGAGGGTGGGTGGGGAAAGGGGGCGAAGCGAACAAGAGAGAGAGAGAAAGAAAGAAAGAAAGAAAGATTTTATTAACGTCTTCCAAAAGACCGAACTCGGCCTATGAGACAAATCGGAGTACCTGTATGGGGTATCCTCTGTCATCCCAACAAAATGAAAAAGTACTGAATAAAAAAGCTGAATCTGGGTGTGCAGGGGATGGAGCTCTACTACTAGGAGAATGCAAAGCTATATGCATGGAGTATACAATCATGATATGCAACCTAGCTAGCTCCATCCTGTACCATACTGGGGGTATAAAATGGTATACATCAGTGAAGAGGGTGCCCACAGCTCCCTGAAGAACATGCCTGGGTGTGCTCTGAAGCGAGCCAGTCGCTCCAGATTCAGCTTTTTTATTCAGTACTTTTTCATTTTGTTGGGATGACAGAGGATACCCCATACAGGTACTCCGATTTGTCTCATAGGCCGAGTTCGGTCTTTTGGAAGACGTTAATAAAATCTTTCTTTCTTTCTTTCTTTCTTTCCGCACTCTCTCTGTGAAACTGAGCTCTGATCTCTGTCATCTCTCTCTGGTATAGGCGTGGTGTCCGAAAGCCAGGTGTCCTCTGTCTCCTGCGGGCTCTAAGTGTCTCTGCTCTCTGGAGAGTAATTCCCTGCCGTGTAGGGGCTGGGAGGGGTATGGATCTCTGAAAAAATGTAGTAATTTGTGTCCGTCGCCCCCCCTTTGGAGCTGTCTCATCCTGTAATAATGTCTCTCTGTGGCGCTGTATGTCTAGAATATATCTCCCCAGTATGCGCTGGTCTGCTGCCTCAAAGATCTGGCGTAGGGGATGTGGCTCTCTGAATAAAATGGGATATCTCTCTCTGATGGCTGTATATGCTCTGCATCTGCATACATAATGCTCCTCACTCTCCACCTCCTCTCTGCACAATCTGCATACCCTCTCCTCTCGGGGGATCCGTGCTGCTCTGCCAGTCTCAATCTCCAATCGGTGTGATGAAACTCTGAGCTGACCAATAGCCACTCGGGAGCCGTGTGGTAAAAAGCCCTCCATGTATCTAGGCCTCTCTATAAATCCATCATCAGTGATACTCATGAAGTGATCTCTGTAGTATAGCATCTTCGGTGGAAGAGGCTGTGTAGGCGATATCCATGTCTCTCGTGTATAGAGCTGCCATAGATCATGTCTCAATACTCTGTTCCTCTCACTATGAGAGAGACGGATATGTGGTGCATCCCTGTCATACTGGAATGGTGGTAGATGATCCATGTCTAGGCCATGCTGTGAGAACCAATGTGTGACCTGTGCATACCATGATCCTCTGTCTCCTGCCTCAGCCAACTGTCTAGATGCCTGAAAAGCTCTGTATGATAATCTGTCCTGTGGCATCTCTCTGAATCTGTCTAGCAGGCATATAGTCTGAAATATGGCCTCTACCATCATAGGAGGCGCAGCAAACTCTGCTCGGATAATGTCATGAGGTACTGACGGTTTGCTGCGTATCATGCGTGCCATCATGAGGGCCTGTGGTCTCTCTATCTGTGTCCACCAATGGGTAGCAAGGCCTGGCGCCCATACTGCTGCTCCATACATCAATGCCGGTGTGACTAATGTGTCAAATAGCCACCCCTTCGTCCGAGGCTCCTAAAAATGCGCCTGGTGGCACTGTCTCTCTAGCATAGCCAATGCTGCATATCCCCGTGTCAATCTAGCTCTGGCTGCTGAACCCATGGTAAAGCGTGTGGCTGCTGCAGAGAAGGTAACCCCTAGGTACACGTATGAAGTCACCACCTCCACCTGGCATCCTGCGAGAGTGAATGTCAGCTGACTCCTGCCCTGTCTCGATGTATGAAAGACCATAATCTTGGTTTTCCCAAGGTTCACAGTAAGACCCCTCTGTGTGCAGAAATCATCGAGTGCATGTAGATGCTGTTGTAGACCACCTGGGGACTCAGACACTAATACAATATCATCAGCATAGAGCATAATATGTACTAAGGTACCTGCTAAATCAACTCCATCTCCGCCTCCCCGTGTAATGAAGTCAGCCACCTCATCAATGTATAACCCAAATAGCGTGGGGGAAAGTGGGCATCCTTGCTTCACACCAATGGTGCTAGCAATAGTCTCGGACATACCTCCTGGACATCTGACTCGCCCAAAAACCTGCTCATATAATGCATAGATGCCCCATGTCATATCTGCTGGTATGCCAAGAGACTGCAGGCGCTGAAAGAGCCTCTCTCGTGGTACTGTGTCAAATGCCTTGCGGAAATCCACAAAGCAGCAATAGAGCTTTCTCTTCCTCACTCTGGCCTGATCAATCATACATCTCAGAGTGAATACATGGTCAGTGGTAGAGAAAGCTCTCCTGAAGCCTGCCTGCCCTGATGAGCGTAAACCTGCTCGCTCAACATATAAGCTAAGCTCTTGCTCCAGCACTGCACCATAGAGTTTGGCCAGCACGTGGCCAACCATAAACGTCCTGTAGTTGCTCGGATCGAGCATATCCCCTGTTTTGTGAATCGGCACAATGGTGTGCATCGTCCACTCCGCAGGCAAACCCTCTGCTAGTGCCCTGTTAAACAGGTGTGCAAGAAAAGGAGCTAAAGAATCTACTGCATATATGAGATGCTCACCCTACAGGCCCATATGGTCGGCGGCCCGTCCATGCTGTAGGCGGCGGATAGCTTCCTGTACCATCGAGTGGGTAAAGAAGCTAGCTGTGGTAGGTCGAGGCTCCTGTGGCTGAGGTATAGGTGGCTGCTGTGGGGCATGGTATAGACCCTCTGCATATGTGTGCCATGTCTGTGGGTCTGCAATAGGTGTCGGGGTCCGGGGCTCTCTGAAGTGCCACCATGAGACAGGGCTATCTCTACTCATGAAGAAATGAAAGATCTCTAGCTCCTGTGTCTGTGCGAAGGCCCACCTTTTGCGGCGAGTAAGTCTCCTCATCTCTCTCCTCGACTCCTGCTCTGTGATGGCTCCCAAGGCTCTCTGTATGCGGAGCCGTGAGTATAGGGCTCTGCACTCGTCATCATACCATCTGTTTTGGGGCATAGTCCCAGGTCTCGCAGGCTCTCCTGAGTGTACACGATGTGGGAAGCTCTGTAATGCAGCCGTGTGTGTAGCAGTGATGCGAGCTAGGCTGTAATGGTATCCATAGATGCCAGGGGATCCATGAGTAGGAGCCCATCCTCTACTCTGCCAGTGTGTGTATATGTCTGCCATGTCATGTGTGAAGTAGATGGTAGTGTGTCGCGTCGGTATGTGGGGGGCTGGTGATACTGGTGATCCGGCTAGTGAAAATGCCAAGTATGTATGATCTGCCCCAATAGGATGAGGTGGAATGGAGAATGAGGTGACAAGCTGTGATGCCTCCAAAGACCCCATAATGTAGTCTACCACCGTGCCTCCGGTCCGTGTATGACCCCCATGTGGGAAGCATGTCAGCCCTCCTGATCCCGGCCACTGTAGCATCCCGTTATAAATAACGAGACGATGCCTGGCTCCCAACTCTAGTAAGTGGTCCCCATAATGTCCTCTGTGTCTGGTCCAGTGTCCTCTGATGCCCGACTAGCCCCTATCTCCTCTGGATCCACAGGGTGGAGGATCTCCATGTCATCATAGCTTTGCATTCTCCTAGTAGTAGAGCTCCATCCCCTGCACACCCAGATTCAGCTTTTTTATTCAGTACTTTTTCATTTTGTTGGGATGACAGAGGATACCCCATACAGGTACTCCGATTTGTCTCATAGGCCGAGTTCGGTCTTTTGGAAGACGTTAATAAAATCTTTCTTTCTTTCTTTCTTTCTCTGGGCTCTGATGTGTCTCTGTCAGAAGTATGATGTCTCTCCCCACCATAACATGCTCCAGTCGTCCAGGCTGCACCCATAGTGAACCATTACAGTTCCATACTGCTATGTGTATCTCTGTCAGTGGCCTGGTCTGTGTCCCATAGGCCCCAAACCGCTAATCCATGGGCCGGCCATCAATGATGACCCGACCATCTCGATAGAAGGCCTTCTTGCCTTCTCTCCTCGCGTGTAAGACTCGTGGCATGCAAGTTCTCCTATGCTCAAGCTGCATCCTCGTGAGATCATCATCCAAGAAAATAGGAGCTCCCTCTAAACCCCGTAGTATGACCCTCTTCCTCATGAAGGTGACCCTCTCCGTCTCTCCTGCAAACTGTAGGATGAGGGCTCGCTTGCGTGTTGAGTCTTTCCCGGCTCTCCATGCTTTGGTGAAGGGGAGAGGGTGCTCTTCCTTGTAGCCGAGCTTCATGCATAGAAGCTGTCCATCTTTCTCGGGAGTGGAGTCGGGTGTCTCGGCTATACCTGTGACTCGAATGTTGAGGCGGCGAGCATGCCTCATCTTCTCCTCCTCAATGGTGGTGTGAATGATTTGGTTTTCTTCCCTTTGAGTCTCCTCCCTCACTTCTTTACGGATGTTCTTCTTCACCACCTCGACCCATCCTGACTGCTTGGCTTCGAGCTTTCCCTCCATGTCCTTTGTGATCTCCTTGGAGATCTCTTCTTTGATGGCCGTGAGAGTGTTGTCATTGATCTCCCCTTCTTCCTTCTCAGCATTCTTGATGGCTACCATTTCCACTTTCAATGCACTCACCTCCTCCTTGAGTGCCATGTTCTCTTGTTCGAGGTTTGTGACCCGTGCTTCGAGAGCTATGATGTGCCTGTGTAGTTTGTTTTCCACCTCATTGAGGTTGGAATCGGATGTCTTCTTGTTCTCCTTGATTAGTGCCTTCATTGCCATCTCGAGGGCCTCGAGTTTCTCTTGGAGACTCGGGGCCATTCCTCCAAATCACTCTGCAGTCCTTCCCACAGGCAGGGAGGAGAGAGAGAGAGAGAGTTATGTTGCTGCCTTGGGGGCCTGAGCAGGGGTGGGTGGGGAAAGGGGGCCAGACCTAAGGCGAACTGGGCAGAGAGGCGAAATGGCGAACTGGCGGACCAGACCTAAGGCGAACTGGTGGTGGGCAGAGAGGCGAAATGGCGAAAGGGGGCCAGACCTAAGGCGAACTGGCGGGCAGAGGCGAACTGGGCAGAGAGGCGAAATGGCGAACTGGCGGGCAGAGAGACGAAATGGCGAACTGGCGGGCAGAGGCGAACTGGGCAGAGAGGCGAACTGGGCACAGAGAGACAAAGAGAGAGAAAGAAAGACAGAAAGAAAGATTTTATTAACGTCTTCCAAAAGACCGAACTCGGCCTATGAGACAAATCGGAGTACTTGTATGGGGTATCCTCTGTCATCCCAACAAAATGAAAAAGACCGAACTCGGCCTATGAGACAAATCGGAGTACTTGTATGGGGTATCCTCTGTCATCCCAACAAAATGAAAAAGTACTGAATAAAAAAGCTGAATCTGGGTGTGCAGGGGATGGAGCTCTACTACTAGGAGAATGCAAAGCTATATGCATGGAGTATACAATCATGATATGCAACCTAGCTAGCTCCATCCTGTACCATACTGGGGGTATAAAATGGTATACATCAGGGAAGGGGGTGTCCACAGCTCCCTGAAGAACATGCCTGGGTGTGCTCTGAAGCGAGCCAGTCGCTCCGCACCCTCTTTGTGAAACTGAGCTCTGATCTCTGTCATCTCTCTCTGGTATAGGCGTGAGACAGATACAGAGGAGGTATATGATGGGTGGAAGCCGATGGAGGCCCCTAGTGGCGATGATCTCATGCATGATTAGGAGTAAACCATGAGTGCCACATGAGATTGTGCGGGCAGAGATAAGGGTTGCACCGATAGTGACAGAGGCTCTATTCCAGACAGTGACATACTCGCATAGGCTATAGGAGCTTCCACTTGATATTACCCCCGACTAGCCCTCGAGTCCTCCAGACAATTGACACTAGGCACTTGGTTTGGCATGCACGGTATGCAGATGGAGGCACTCCCCCCCTTCCAGTACAGCATAGAGGCCCCGTCATTTGCTCTCAGCCGCACAGAGTGGAACAGGGTTATCAAGAAGGACATTGTCAGACTTGATACTCAGAGGACATGGAGTTCACCTACTCATTCACTGGGGACAAAGATGGCCTTCTACGGAGATCACCTCCTATGCCTAACAGAGGATGGGTTCATCATCCGTCCACGCTACATGGACATACACCTATCCTTTGGGGTGAGATGTGCGATCGGCCAGATCCACACCTCGTCCCACCAGCTGAGTGGAGACTGCCAGATATGGGCCTAGAGCGGCCGCACCAGAGGACAGGATATGCCAGCTCCGTCACACAGAGCCCGAGACAGAGGACCATTACATATGCCGATGCCCCGTGTACTATGAGATTCAGGGGAGGTTCCACTGCCTCTTCCAAGCTGGGTTCGGACCACTTTCCAGGATCATGGACTTCCCGGATCAGAGATGCCTGGGACTTTTTCTTCTAGAGCTCCGTAGAGACAGGGAGTCCTTAGTGAGATCCAGATCAGCTATACTTGCTCGAGGACCAACACAGAGAGCTCTCACTGACTTCTTCCATACCAGCACTCCGAGGGCCGATCCACCCATCATACCCAGACCATAGGCTACTGTAGGAGCTCGTCCGAGAGGTGTGACACTCGACAAAGCCATTGAGTTATGCAGAGCTAGACGCCCCAGACCCCATGGCCCTCGCCCACGGCGACGCCACCACAGGAAGATCCGGGCCATCATCTCCCATCATCGCAGGACGACCTTGCGCCAGCTCAGTTTTACCACCTTGAGCACCATGTTTTGTCTTCGCTTGTGTTGGAGTACGGGACTATTGAAGGTTATGCAAGAATGATTGTATTATGATAATACTTCCACCATGTACAATGCTTTTATAGGCACCAAGGCCTTATCTTTTGACCCTAAACAAGAGGGTGTTCACACCATGTTCACGCCACTAACGACACTTGACCACACTCCAGATTAACTCCAAAATATCCAACACAATGAGTGGGCATTTTGATTGGCACCCATATAATGCTGTTCACGTATAGGAAATTCTTGAGATCCTGCATAATGCCAAACACTTATCAGCATACAGACACTCACACGGTCTTGCAGGTGCGGTAGTTCTGAGCATCCCCGGGCTCTCTAGGACTGACCCATGGCAATGCAGGCACCACAAAAAAACAAATCACTTTTCTTTTTGTGAAACCACTACTTTATCTTACAGTGGAGAACCCTCAAAGCAAGAGCCTCTCATTAAAGTTCATCTAAAAACAGTGGAAAAACACTTCGTAGTTGTGCTAATCAATCTGTTGTAGCTCAAAACTATCATGCAATGACTGACGTAATGATCGACGGAAGTAAATATACTTGTCGATCCCAGGTTGTGCAAACACCTCATAATTACGATCTAGCTAGATTGTCCATAAATCCCAATATCTCACATAACCAAAGAAAAAAGCGTATTCCTGCAATCTGGAAGGATATCTTCCAAAAATCCAAAACATTTTCCCACATGTCACGCCAAGAAATCTTATTTGCATATCCAAAGATAGATAATTCAAAAACTCCATTGTGTGTAGTGCAAGCCCATAGCAAATGATAAGAACTCTCCATTCGATGATGGCACCGCAAACAATTTGGAGCCACAATTTTCTGCTTTGCCCAATACTCTCCTACCATGAGCGTTCCCAGCACCTCCATAGAAAAACCTTCTGTTTTAAAGGCAATTTGCTTTGCCATATCTTCCCCAAATTACCTTTCCACAAGCCTAAGGATTTATTCATATTCCACACATGATCCACGTGTCCCTTTATCCATAGCTCTAGAAGCAATAATCTATATGCCCCTGTCGCTGTCAATCCATAAAGAGAAAACTGTGTAATATAACCTGGTGGGGTTGTTTTAGCAGTCAATCATCCTGTTTTTGCCCAACCGATATGTAGGACATATCCCCATGTCCTGGTAGCTGAGCAACAACAAGTCTCCATACATAGCGGAAATGGGCACCCAATTGCCATCATCGTCGCGCTTGTGGAAACGACAATGGTCTGCCTTCAATCAATATGACATCTCTGACCGTGCAAATTCCTGTTTGTGCTAAAAAATAAGCTTTTCTTGCCTTTGTCACCACAGCCAATGGCGTATCAAATGCTTTGCTCCAATGCACATTTTCATCTACCAGTGTGTTTCAAGGAGGCATTGGCCTGGGTACCCAATGTGAATGTACAAGCACAGACTTCTAGTCTTGGAGAAATCTGAAAGAGTAGGGTCAGTCTAGGATTTTTCCTTGTACCTGACCTACAAGATATCCTAGTAGGAAAGATTCCAATGCCCAAATGAAACAACCTTGTAACACGTACGCATTGCAGCAAGCATCTGTGCCCATGGTTGTCCTTGTTCTACAAAAGTTATTACTATGGCACTTTTCCGAGTGAGTACATAATAATGCAAATTCAAGATTTTTTTTTTTTTCATGAGGTCTTATTCGATTCCTAATCGCACACGGGAATTTCAAACGGCTACACACACACCATACTAACCACACACACACCCAAGTACCACAAGGGGGTACCACCCTTTCCAAATATTGGCCACTTTATAGGAGGTAGTGGACAAGCCGCGGGACAAACCCCACAAGTTAGTCACTTGGCCGATTGGGGTGAACACCCTGCACAACTTTGGTAGAACTGGGCATCGTAAGTCAAGTCACAATCTTTGATGTCCATGGCAACCATCATCCCTGATCTAAAGCATGAGCTTGACATGCATTTAAGGTCTGCAAACATGCTCCATTCTCAATAAGCTCAAAGCCTAGCTAGTTTTCCATAACAGCTCCATTGCTAATGATATGAATGTGTCAATCGATTTTTTGTCCCAAATCAACAACGGCAAGAAGAACTATATGCAAAGGCCATGTAGACAAGTGCCAGTAATCAACCTTTTAACCTTTGTGAGCACCCATGTAACTTCTTTGAAAGATATGTTCCAACCCAACCCAAAGGGTATCCCAAACACCTAGTAATTTGGCTTGGGGGTAGTATATCTCTTGGCCAAAGTATGCTATGCCAATCCGTCTGCTTAAATGGTAGCAACTTTGGCTTTCTCAAGTTGATTTGCAGCCCCACTACTATCCCAAAAAATTGCAAAACATCTATAATCATTGTCAAATCCCTTGGAGTATCTGCCAGGAAGAAAAAAGAATCATCAGCATATGCTTGTGCAACCATT
This sequence comes from Cibotium barometz, assembly GCF_041138505.1. Classification (NCBI taxonomy): domain Eukaryota; kingdom Viridiplantae; phylum Streptophyta; class Polypodiopsida; order Cyatheales; family Cibotiaceae; genus Cibotium; species Cibotium barometz. The sequence goes on from NC_141058.1 coordinate 458,337, forward strand.
GATGACCCATCTAGCTACACCAGTCCATCTAATTTTCCTTCCTGAGTAAGAATATCCATATGCATCTACAAAAACAAATCACACAACTAGCAGATCATCTAAACATGCGTGCAAACATGAGTTGTGCATATGCATGCATACACTAGAAATCTCCGGTTCCCAATACTTGTATTGGTCCACAGGGTTCTAGTCACACTAGGGTACCCCAGAAGTATGTTCCTAGTCACACTAGTAAGACATAGTTGCCAGTCACATTGACCTCTTATCTAATCACACTAGGTAGAGAGTGTATGCTAGTCACAAGCGAGTTCCAATCACGCTGGAAATGGGGAGTACTGGTCACATTCACAGAGCCTGGCTCTCATCACACTAGAATAAAGTACCAATCACACTAGCCAAAAATAGACATAATGGCTACTCACACTAGCTTTAAATTATGCCCAAAATGATAGATTTTGGGTGCTAATGACACACTCACATCACTGCTGATAAGCACAATTACAGAGAGAACTAGTGACATCTCCCCCCTCTTCTAAACAATTGGCCTCAACTGAAGAGCTTTGAGATAGCTTTCCAAAAGCAGTGGGTAATCTCAAAGAGTTTACTCAGAGTTTGAGATAGTTGTCTAAAAGCATGATTAGGGAGACAAATGGTGACATCTCCCCCCTCTTCTAAACAATTAGCCTCAACTGAAAAGCTTTGAGATAGCTGTCCAAAAGCTGTGGGTACTCTCAAAGAGTTTGCTCATCCAACCATTTTGCATCAATGGCAAGATGGTTGCAGAACTTGACCATATCCCTCTTTTGTAGGCAGCCTTAAGACAGCCTCTTTTCTTTATGGAATACAACCTGCTCTTGCTGCAATATCTCTTCCACCTCTAGTGAAACCTTGATAATCTACATGGTGGGTTCAGGCCCCACATATATACATAGGAGGCTAACATGAAAGGCATATGGATCTTCCAATGATATAGCAATGCAAGCATGTACGGCACTTCATTGATCTTCTTGATCACTTTACATGTCAGCAAGCTTAGGAGTACTCCCCTCTTTGCCAGGCCTCTTGAGCCTTGCTTCATCAAATTTCAGCAAGACGACTCCACCCACTTCAAGATTCATTTGCCTATTTCTTTGGCACATAAGCACTGTCCATTGTAAAACAACTGCTGTAATACATTACCTTTGAAATGGTCATCAGGGAATACTGGCACATCCAAGTAGACCAAACCTCTCCGATATAACCCACGAACAACGTCTGGGTCAAGTAAACCAAAAATGTTGACTTCCTCCTTGCAAATCTTGTCGATCACAACGATCTCATCCTCGGAAAGCTTCTGTTAAAACAATGTGGAAACAACAAATTGCTCAAGAAACATTCTTCCAAACCTCCACATTTCGAAGCTGAAACTTTCTAAAGCTAGTTATCAAGAAGGAACTTAGTTTTAAGCGCACAATCTTTTTTACAAGCTAGTTATCAAGAAGGAACTTAGTTTTAAGTACACAATCTTTTTTAAACGACACACAATCAATCTCAATTCTTACCCGAAACTCCTCCAAAGACAGATTGACGACACAAATAGTCCACCAACTCTCTATAGTAAAATCAACCGGCTGCATGGGCATCATTTCCTTTATAATTGACTTGTTCAGCTTCCACATTAGCCTCTATAGAAGTCAAGGAGTCCACAAAAACCCTTTCATTAGAGAAAAACAAACAGTCTACTCAAAGTAGCTTGGACTTAATTCCCAATGGCACAATACGCAAACTTATAGTGACATGACCCCACCATGAAATAAGTGGTGCATTCAGTAGAAGAAACTTGTCATGGGATTGTGGTCGTCCACAATGAACCATGCTTTTAAAATCATTTTTTTGCAGTAAAGAAAGAATATAAAGGTCGACAAGGGATAGAAAAAGTACAGCTACAGGCAGGGGTTGGGAGAGACCCTCCTGCAATTTCATACCTTTGCTCTGCATTTATTCATTATATCAAGAAACTCATTTCTCCCAATACCAGTCAAGCGTAAAGCATCCGCAGCAGTAAAATTTGGGATAGTATCATAAGGCCTTTCTGCAGCAAGACATCCAACTTGTCGGACAAACTCTTCTTAGGTCTTAAGTCACACCAGATTTTGATGCATCTTTTTTCTAACTCAATACTACATGCGGCTATTTCATAATTCCTAATCACTTGTTTGTAGGATGAAATGTTCATAACATTCTCAGTTTGCCTTGGAAGCCCCAGAATGTTAATAACATTCACAGTTTGACTTTGATGTAAACAAAAACAAAGAACAGAAAGTTGCAGGTATGCTCTGGGCACTAAATGTCTGTTTCAATGAGCAAGTGGTATCCATTAACAGCTGGAGGAACCATAAAATATGCATGAACACCTGTAGGAACCATAAATGGACTATATTAACTAAGACGTCAGAACCTCACTAGGCCCCCAAAGAAAGAAATGCAAATATTTCGTATAAGTTTATTGAACGTAACAGCATGCTATGATTAGAATGAAAAAAGTGAAACTACCCATCAATGACTAATCACGGTGCTTCCAAGGAGCATCAAACATCCTTTTTTCTAACTTAGAAAGAAGGTATATCTTTTTTTCAGCATCAAGGAGAGGTTTGTTGGCACTACAAACCACCACTATGAGCATTTCCTTCCCCCATCATGTGTTAAACCTTTAGAGCTCTGTTATGTACCTAGTACTCCAATAGGGTTAATGGAGCCTTGGGATTAGAGGGAGCAGGCTGATACAGGAGCTCGGCAAGGCTCTCCCGAGCAAGCAGGGTGGTGGTGGCGAACCAAGTACTTCTTGCCACCATGTGGTACATCACTTCGTGCTTGGCCTTCAAATGCCTTGCGGAAATCCACAAAGCAACAATAGAGCCGAGAAAGAAAGAAAGAAAGAAAGATATATTAACGTCTACGAGAGGCCAAAGTCGGCCTATGAGACAAAAAAATAATACAACTGTGTTCTTCCGGTCATCGGAAGAAAGAGAGAGAGAGAGAGAGAGAGAGAGAGAGAGAGAGAGAGAGATATTAACGTCTACGAGAGGCCAAAGTCGGCCTATGAGACAAAAAATAATACAACTGTGTTCTTCCGGTCATCGGAAGAAAAGAAAGAAAAGAAAAAGTGTGCATGTGTCTGGATACAACTGTGAATCATCATGGATCGGTGGAGCCCATATACAAACAATATAAGGGGGGGTGGGGAGTGCTAAGGCAAGATGCATCTCTATATGCTGAAGGGGTAGTACAAGCATGCTATGCAGATCTATGTCTAACTCCATCCAGTGCCATAAGAGGGATATAAGATATCATACATCGCCGATGCTGAGGCTGTGAATGGCGTGAGCATGTACCCTGAGTCTGAATGAAAGCGAGCTAGCCTCTCCTATGTCTCCATCTGGTGTCTCATTCGGATAGCTGCTCTCTCTCGGTGACGGAGTCGGGGTGCTCTATGTCCAGTCTGTCTAGGTAACTGGCTCTCAATTCCTCTGCTCTCTGTGCGGTCACCCCACGTGGTACATCAGCTGGCACTGGCATAGCTCTCTGGAAGAAATTTGTGAGCTGGGACTGTCTCCCACCCCTAGTGGGAGCGGGTGTCTGGAGGAGTCTCTCTCGAGAACTATGAAGCTCTAGTAGTAGTCTACCAAGCTGTCGCTGGTCCGAGGCCTCCATCAACTGATGTAGTGAAGAGTGCTCCTCAAACAATCCTGCATATCTATCTCTGACCCCCTGGTGCGCTCTACATCTACATGCAAAGTGATCCTCAGTCTCCACCTCCTCGCGGCACAATCTGCATATCCGCTCAGCTCTGGGAACCCGTGCCGCTCTCCCAGCCTCTATCTCTAGCTGATGTGATGAGACTCGTAGCTGGCCAATAGCAACGCGAGAGCTGTGTGGCATGTATACATCCATGTACCGTGGTCGATGTATAAACCCATCCCCTGAGATGCTCGTAAAGTGGTCTCTGTAATACAGCATCTTCGGTGGTAGTGGGCTCTCTGGCGCTGTCCATGTCTCCTGTATGTAGTGCTACCATATGTCCCGTCTCATCACTCTGTTCCTCTCATTGAGAGAGAGGTAACCCCGTGGAGCAGACTGATCATACTGAAAAGGTGGCAACCGCTCAATGTCTATCCCATGATGTGAGAAGCACTGTAGCATCTGTGCATACCAAGATCCAGTGTGTCCAGCCTCGGCCATCTGTCTGGATGCCTCAAAAGCTCGGCGGGATAATCTCTCCGTGGGCATCTCCCTCATCCTGTATATAAAGGAGATCGTCTGGAACAATGCCTCCACTGCCATAGGTGGTGCAGCAAACTCAGCCCGAACAATGTCGTGCGGGATGGATGGTTTGCTACGTATCATCCTCGAGAGCATCAAGATCTGTGGTCTCTCCAGCTGTACCCATGTGGAGGCTGCAAGCCCTGGTGCCCAAACCGCTGCTGCATACATCAAGGCTGGTGTCACTAATGTATCAAAGGGACACCCTTTCGTGCGGGGTTCCTGAAAATGTGCCTGATGACACTGACGCTCAAGGCCAGCAAGAGCTGCATACCCCCAGGTCACTCTGTCTCGGACTGCCTGAGCCATGGAGAAGCGTCCAGCTGAGCTAGCAAATGAAATGCCAAGGTAAACATAAGAGCTCACCACCTCGACCCGCCCTCCTGCTAATGTGAGAGTAGTTTGGCTCCTAACTGCGGGTGAGGTGTGGAAGATCATAACCTTGGTTTTCCCAAGGTTCACTGTGAGCCCCTGCTGTGCCCAGAAGTCATCAAGAGCCACAAGGTGTCTTTGAAGCCCAACCTGCGTGTCGGATACCAAGATGATGTCATCAGCATAAAGCATAACATGGACAGTAATACCTGATAGCTCAACCCCAGAGCCTCCTCCCTGTGTGATGTAATCGACCACCTCATCAATATAGAGCCCAAAGAGCGTGGGGGAGAGCGGGCACCCCTGCTTCACACCAATGGTGCTAGCAACTGTGTCGGACAAGCCTCCTGGGCATCGGACTCTCCCAAAGACCTGCTCATATAGCCTGTATATGCCCCACATCATGTCTGAAGGTATGCCTAGTGTCTGTAGTCGCCGAAAGAGGCGCTCTCTGGGCACAGTATCAAATGCCTTGCGGAAATCCACAAAGCAACAATAGAGCCGTTGCCTCCGTGCCTTGGCCTGATCAATCAGGCACCTCAATGTAAAAATGTGGTCCATGGTCGCGAAGGCTCGACGGAAGCCTGCCTGGCCTGCTGCTCTCAATCCCCCAACCTCTGCATGAGTGCTCAGCTCTGCCTCCAAAACTGCCCCGTATAGTTTGGCCAATATATGGCCAATCATGATGGTCCTGTAGTTCCCGGGGTCTAGTACATCTCCCGCTTTATGGATCGGCACAATAGTGTGCATCGTCCACTCAGCCGGAAACCCATCTGACAGAGCTCTGTTGAAGAGATGAGCAAGAAATGGTGCCAATGTATCAATAGCATACATGAGATGCTCTCCCTGTAATCCTGTATGATCTGTCGCCCGTCCATGTTGGAGTCGGCATATGGCCCTCCTAACCATAGGTGGGGTGAAGAAGGTGGAGATTGTGGAGCATGGCTCTGTGGGCTGTGGTATAGGGGGCTGTGCAGGCACATCATAAAGTCTCTCTGCATATGTCTGCCAAGTCTGAGGATCAGCAATAGGTGTGGGAGGACAGGGCTCTCTGAGTCTCCTCCAAGCAGCAGCAGCATCTCTGCTCATGAGCATGTGATATGTGTCCCAGTACTGAGCCTCCTCATAAGCTCGCCGCTTACGGCGGGTGAGAGTATGCATCCTCCTGCCTGCCTGCCTCTGGGTGATCTCCCCGCGAGCCCTCTGCACTCGGATACTGCGGTAAAGGTTTCTGCACTCATCATCATACCATCGGTTCTGGGGCATGCTCCCAGATGTAGGGGGCCGTCCTGTCTGTATGTGGTATGGGAAACTCCTCGCGGCTGCGGAGTGCAGTACATGTGAGAGCTGGGAGGTGAGCATGGCCATGGGTGCCGATGGATCTAAGGCAAATAGCTGATCATGAACATGATAGTCGTACACCTCGGCTAGGTCCTGAGTGAAGTGAAAGATAGTGCGTGGTGGCTGTATGATGGGTGGGTGGGTCTCCAGTAAGCTCCTGAAAGTGAGGGATAGGTATGTATGATCCGCCCCAATGGGGCATGGTGGTACCGTGAAGTGAGACACCATATCTGCTGCCTCCCGGTATCCCATCACATAATCCACTATACTACTGCCGCCTCCCACTGGAAAGCAAGTCAACCCACCTGAATCTGGCCACTAAGTCATCCCGTTATAAATAACGAGATGGTGTCGGGCCCCAAGCTCCAGCAAATGTTGCCCATATCCAGTGCTGTCAGCTCCTCCATCAGCGGAGATCCGAGTGGTCCCTGTATCCTCTGTGGCTAGCGGCTCTAGTCTCAAGGGATCCTCAAGAGAGAGAGAGTAGCCATCATTAGGGCAGCCTTAACGGTGGTAGAGGCCCTCCTTTAATGAAGAGAGAGGGCTCCTATTTATAGACTTGGGGCTCCCATGACTGGAAAAGGAAAGAGAAGGCTATGATGACAAGTGGAGAGCCACACAAAAGCTGAAGTGACGAGTGTGAGGCCACTTGCCTCACTTTGGTCCACTTTCTTGCCACATGTCCCAATCTAAGAGATGGGTCCTTCCATAAACGTTTTTGCTAAAAATATCCCAACTGGTAGCCCATTTGTCATAGGTACTTTGGCAACTCTTGGTATTTGCTCAATTCCATACGTAATGACGCGAACAGAATTTCCATCGGAGTCAGGCCAAAAATAGTAACTCTCCTAAATTTTAGGGGTGTGATTCTTTGTATTGTAGGATAATCCCCCATTCCCAAAGCTTGTACTTTCCAAATATTTAGACATCCTGGAGTCCACTAGACCTGTCATGTGCACAGAGTGTATCTATCGTGTGCTTCACGCACACAAGACTAGCTTCGAGGCTTGGTGGAGCTAGGCAAGCTGATTGGTCAGGAGCCTAGATCTAGTGCAGACGTGCACCTGCTTCATGTACCCAAGGCTGGCAGCAGTCTCGAGGCCCGCGAGGGTAGCTCCTTGGCGATATGGGACGCCATGGGGTAGAGATTGGTCGGTACGTCTTGCTAGTTAGCTCAACTCGTGGCTCGGTGGGGACAGCCAAGACTTGTGGGTTTTGCCCACAGCTGTCAAGGTTGGGTGGTGAGTTAGGCCTACACCCCCTTCACGTTATTTGGCTTTGTTTTACAAGTTTCGAGTCGTGTTTCAGGAGCGTTCTTCGAGGAGATCCGTGGGGATTTGACAAGACCCCTTTCACACTAGGAAATGTCCAGGTTGGTGACACTGAAGGTGGAGGTTGATCACCTTGGCGAGGATTTTGTAGGTTGTTACGAGGAGGGAGGGTCATGGGGTGCCATTGCTGCAGCTTCAGCCTGTCTCCTTCCTCCTTGGGGATCATGGGAATAAGGCCCTCTGCCACCAAACACTCCAGGAGGGTGCCTATCTACATGACCTCGTTGAAAGCCGCCCATAGGCGAGCCTTCAAGAGATCCCAATGCTGCTAAAGGTAGGAAACTGGAAGCCCATCCTCTCTGTCACCATTTGGTGCCTTCACGAGTCCTAATCAGTGTTTCACACACCGATTGGAGCCAAGGTGTGAACCGGGATTTTTCACAACAAATAGCTAGAGCATTAACTGGCAAAGTTTGGCATGAAAGATGGCTATGCAACATGAGCACCATGGGATTTTTATCAATAAAGTGACTTATAATATTTATATGTGTTCACACGTCATTAATGAAGGGCTGGACATATTATTATTTTGGGCATGTATATATGGACAGAAAGAGGCGCCTAGGGAAAACTTGGTCTACAAGCTAGGAAAAGCACAAAAGTTGATATTTTGGGCTAAAACTTGGGCATCAAGCCAAGAAAAGTATAACGTCGATATTTTTGGGCAAGTTTACCTATTTTGGGCAAAAAGGGAAAAGTATTTCAAATATAGTTGGTCGACTTCATTAAAAGGGGTGGAGCTTCTCCTTTTAGGCAGGTGCATTTATCCTCAGCCTATTGGAGTTCCTCTCTCTTCTCTGCCGGCCGATTGCAACCTTCTGTGAAGAGAAGAGAGGGATCTTTGCTGCTTTACGGCCAACGCATCAAGAGAGATGAAAGCTACTGCCTGTTGTACGGCCAACGCAATAGAGAAGGGAGAGAAACTCCAATAGGCTCTCTTCAATAAACTTTGGGTTTGCTTCAACAACATTATCACACTAATGAGCAGAAGCAGCACAATGCAGCTCGAGTCATTCACACAAGATATGGTGGATAGTTGGGGAGAGACAAACATCACTCATGGTAGGTTTATGAAAGATTTACTTTTGGAGTTTTAAGTCTTTGATGTTAAAAGGTTGTAATATGTATGATTGTTATTTCTCATGATAGTTGGTCTTTTGTAGTATATACTATATATGCATGGCACATATTTTATGAACAAATATGGCTCCTTGGACATGTGAAGCACTCAAGGAATGGAGAATTCCCACTATCGAGCAAGAGGTGTCTACTTCAAAAACTCTCATGATGTTCAATTGGTTACCTTTGAAAGATTATAAACATGGAGAGGACACAGGCATCCAAGCTTGCCAAGGCTATCTCCCCTCCTCTATTGCACACAAGTCTTCTTTCTTATGTTGGCTAGGGCGACAATGGCTAATTTTCATTTTTGGAAAGTGTCCACGCAATAGTTATCTTTTCCTAAGGTTTCTAACCATATATCATTGATTTATTTTGTTTTCGTGGGGTGGGGTGGACATATCTATTGGGCATTTTCTTTGGGCACAAAAAAACCTATCATAGTTTGCCTAACCCCCATGGTTAGAGCATTCATTCTCAACCATATGCTGTTGGCTTACTAAAACAATCCTCAAAGAAAAGTACATCCAAATCCCAACAAGTATCTACTGCATCAGCTGGAACATCTGCAGTAGCAAGCAAGCTTGTATCCAACATCCCTTAATCTTTCTGAATTGCCTTGTTATGGGCAGATATGGGGCTGTTTCTGGGACTGTTTTGGAGGAATCGGGGACAATTTTGAGAGCTTTTTTGGGGCTGATTTGAGGCTTTGTTTTGGTGCGGAGTTCGAAGCTGATTTGGCTCTGTACCGGCTGTTTTATGGACTGTTTATGAGCTGATTCATGGGACTGTTTTGAGACAGTTTCCGGATGGCTTTTGGTGCTGTGTTTTATCTTGGCATTAGATAGATATCTAGGCAAGAGATTTGCTGATGCTTTGTGGAAAATCTGGTGTTGTATGCACCCACACCTTGGTTTATTGTAAAAGCTTCTCTCGCAATAAAGAAATTCCTATGGGGGGCCGGCCGTTTCGGCTCAATGCGGTGTTTTTATATTGTATATTGTTCTTCTGTTGTGTTTCCATGCTCTGTGTCTGGTGCTGGTCTTTTGTTTTGGGTCCCCTATTTTAGCTACTCTCTCCAACTTCCTGCGCGGAAGAGCCTAGAGGGACTTCGTGAGTTCGTCGGCTAAGAGGGGGGAGTCCAAAGAACACTAGAGGTCCTAGTTAAGAAATTGCTGCAGATGCTGCAATGTTCGAGAGCAGGTGCAGCCAAGCACAAGAACCCGCACACATACAAGTACAGTCGTGAGAGAGTACAAGGAAAGACAGAAAGTGCAATGGATTGGATAAAGTACCAAATACAAATACACTATAAGTAGTATAAGCGAAATAAGGGCAGATTCATATGCATAAGAGCTCGGGGGAAAAAACCGATCTTGTGGAGGGTAAAAAGTGCGGTGGCTGGTCCTACTGGTATTCAGTCATCACTAACCTTGCATCTGGCAACAAAACCCCCCTGGAGTGATGAAGTGAACATGTATAGGGATGGCTGATCAATCCCCAAAAGACAACAAGCCCAAAGCTTTGCAGTAAGCTTCGAACTTATCATGTGGAAGTGCCTTCGTGAACAAATCTGCCAAGCTATCATGTGTGTTGTACCAGCTGAATGGAGAGCTAAACCTGTTGTACCAGCTCTATTGCATGAAGACCCGTGGTTTTTGGGGAAGAATCAGTACCCACGTGGAGGTATATGGATTATATTGTTGGCTCAGCATTTCTACAGCCTCTGTTCCGGCTTGGTTGCCTCGTGTTGGGTTGTGTTATGGCATTTGTATATGGATAATCCGGCATCTCCTGTGGGGAGAGTAAGGCCCTCAAAGCTTGTACATGATATTATTCTCCTTGGGTAATAAAATACTCGGGGGGGGGGGGAGGGGGAGGGGGGGGGGGAGGAGAGTTGGCCCATTCCGGCCTCTATGCAATGTCACATGTGCAAGCTCCATTTTCAGCATTTGTGGATGTTTTGTCCAGCTTTTATGTTTTATGCAAAGTGATGATGGATATGTGTTAAGGCTGTGGCCATGTTTAAATGTTTTAGTATGCATTGATGGTATCAACAAGTGTGTCAAAGGCCCTAGTCCCTCGGGCACCACGAGTTACATTGGTAAATTGTCTTTTTTTCAGAAAGGAGACTTCTATTAAGTATAAAAAATTTTACAAAATGGAGATTTCACACCAAGCAAGGTGGAGATCTCAACCAACCAGGAGCCCTGTGCTGCCAATAGGGTCCCGAATGAGAGGATGTGAAAAAGATACCAATGTCCCACTCTCTCATAATCTGGGCGCGCTTCCTCTCTGTAGCCCTCGAAGATCCCTGGATTCTGGCCCAGGTAGCCATAATGGTGTGAATAATATCACTCCAAATCCTGCAAAGACACTGAGAAACAAGAACGGGAGTACCCTCAATGGCCTCAGTGCATCTTAGCCTTCCAGATATTCCAAGCTGAGATGCTAGCAATAATCTCCCAAGAACTGTCTAACCTCTGTGCCGGAGGGACAAAGTGTGAAAGTGGCAAATCCTGAAGACAACACTGCCGAGCAACTCCTTGCCTAACCATAATGGCCAAGCTCCTGTCAGTCCCCTTAAACCTCAGCTGAGGCCCAAACTATGTTAACCAAATGATAGAACCAAAAGAAATGATAGCATCCCTCTTAATCCTACCAAAGAGGTGTGCAATCGCAGACCAAACCCTCTGTGCTTCCCTGCATTCCCATAAACAATGGTAAACTGACTCCGAAAATCCTGCACATCTAGGGCATGCTAGGCAAGCACCAGTAACAGACCTCCATTGATTGGTGGCCAAACCACCATAAAGGGAAACCCAGATAAAGGAGGAAATCTGTGGCTTCCTATAAGAGTGCCACAATCTCCGCCAAAATGCCCTCTGAATATCAATCGAAATGCCGTAAGACTCCAATGGGGTCTAAGAGTAGAAACACTCTAAATGTGTCCCAAGATAAGATGTCTTGCATTCCGCACCGTATAACTGAAAAAAGGCATGCTTTTCAAAGGATTACAAGCATCCTTCCACTCCCACTCACCGGGGTCCCAAGGCAAATGTCTGATAGGGCAGCCACCATACAACCAAAGGCTAACACTCTCTATGATCATCCCTGCGGGGGGGGGGGGTCAACAAAGACGTGCTTCTCTAACCTGCCAACAACTCTGACTGGACGAATCTGGGGGCCCTCAATAAGGTCCTGCCCATCACATCTCTCTAGCTGCCATCCATCCTGTACAGAAAAAAAGACCGGTACATCATCCTCCCTAGGCAAGGAGATACCCATAACCTGAAGAACACCTGTCCCAGAGAAAACCCCAAACCAAGAATGATGACGACCTTCCAAAAAAGATCCAGTAATCCAGTGGTTGGGAATGGCTGCATCAATCTGTGCAATCCTTCGGCTAGAACCTCTCAAATGCTGCGTGATATCCAAAGGCTCTGAAACCTTTTCCAAGCCAGCACTGTGGGGCATAGGGTCTCCCAGACAGCCCAGAGAATACGCATAGCTGCCTCAAGAGGCCTACCATGCACATCTAAGATCAAATTATTCCACAGAATGGGCTGCCGGTTAGCTTCCTCCGTTGAATGCGAGGGGATGTGTACCAAATAACTCCTCATGCAGTCCCAGGCCCGTAGGAAGGACCTAACCAGGGGGGACAAAGGAGAGCGGTGAATTGCATCTGAAAACATAAAGCATGAGCTGAGAGTCCAATCACCTCCGCGAACAAGGACACACTTCGTGATCTGCTGCATGAGAAAGTCCTTCCACGGCTCAGTGCCTGGAAGAAAGCCCCTAACAACAAGCTTACAGAGCAAAGCCTTACATTGCACCTCGGGGTTAATGATATTCAATCCCCCTTCCTGCTTAGGCCTGATAATGGTTTCCCAAGCAACTCTGGCCCTGGTGTGTGCATTTCCATCAAGCCCTGACCAAAGAAAGTTCCGAATAAGGCGACGTAGCTGGCCGATGCAGCCCTTATGAAATATCCAACACGAAGCAATAAACCAAGACGTGGCTAGCAAAACTTGGTTAACCACCAAAGCTCTAGAGGCCAAGTCGAGCTTCCTCCTACTCCAGTGATGAAGTTTGCTTTTAATGCTTACGAGCACTAGAGCAAACTGTTGTGCAGGGGAGATGTCAACGCCCACCTGACAACCAAGGTATCTAGCAGAGCATCCTCTCTCAATCCAAGTAAAACCAACATCTGTACCCCAATCTACAAGAGGAGAATCACTGATCCAAAAACCAATTGATTTATGCCAATTGATAGTAGCTCCTGTTGCCAAACAAAAGGCCTCCAAGGCTGTCCGGAAAGCACATAAACAAGCATGTGAAGCCTCAAGGAACAATGCCGTATCATCTGCTAGCTGAGAGTCCAAAAACTCTTCCTCCGTGCATAAAGGCAGCCTAAGACCCACAACACCAGGGGCAGCCCGAAGAAACCTGCTCATAGCCTCAGCTACAATGAGGTACAGTAAAGGTGCGAGGGGACAGCCCTGCCTCACCGAATGGGAAATCTGAAAACGCTTGCTGCTCCCCCCCACAAGCTAAAACAATGCTATGAGCCTCCCTGTATAGGCACGACACCCCTCTGATCCAGTTTTGGGAAAACCCCATATGTGCCATAGTGCCCTCCAAAAAATCCCAATCCACTCTGTCATAAGCTTTTTCAAAATCAAGCAAAAGAATGGCAAGAGGCTGCTTGCTAGACTTTGCCCACTCGACAGCTTCCCAGAAAGAAAAGATGTTATCAAATATACTCCTTCCTTGGAGGAACCCATTCTATGTATCATGGATAGTCCTTTGGATAATCGGCTGCAACCTTATACTCAAGGCTTAAGGTAAGATCTTATATGCAGATCCAAGGAGAGTGATGGGCCTCCATTGTTTAATGTCAGTCTTGTCCCCACTCTTGTGGATAAGGAGAATCAGCCCCTCCGTAAGGTATGGCGGCATCATACCCGACAGCCACATTTCCTGAAGGGCAACAGTGATAGCATCTCCAATATGATCCCAAAAAAGAATAAAGAAGGCGGGAGAAAGACCATCATCCCTTGGGCATGAACCACTAGAAAGAGCATGTAGTGCGTGAAGGAATTCATCCTTCGAGAAAGGGGCATCCAGCGAAGAACACACAGCATCTGTAATGAGCTTGGGCATGCATTCCCAGACTTTCCGTGCCACATCTCTCGGAGGAGAGGGCACCTCTGCAGTCAACAAAGACCGATAAAAATCTGAAGCAATACCCCTTACCTTGTCAGGCTCAATCTGAACCTCACCCTGTGAATCCTACAAATACCTCATAGAATCCTTGCTATGGGAAGGCCTGTGAGCTGAAAAAAACTCTTTGTTGCATCTGCCACCCATCTGAGTCCAAAAAGCCTCGTTCCCATAAAACGCGAACTCAGCCCTCCTGTCCATGGCCAACTGCAGCTCTACTCTAGTTGTGGTCAAGAGGTCTGTAATCCAAGACGCATGTGGATGCTTTTCATGTTCCCTCTGAAGAGCACCAATCCTACACCTAATAGCTCTCTCCTTGTCTAAAGCCTCCTTCTTCTTGGACAAGGCAGCGCTATGATAATGATGGCTGGTCCTGTCAAGAGCCAGCGCAATATTGTGACGAGGATCAGGACCATCAAAAGATCTCCATCTCTCTCTGATCTCAAGGGAGATGTCAACATCTAGATAAAGAGAGTCAGGGATACGGACATGGGGAGAGGCCGAGCGAGCCCCACGCTTCCTGAGACACAAAACAATGGGGCAATGATCGGATTTGGTGGTGCCAGGCATAATAGCAATGGTGCCTCCTCTATGTCCAAGGACCAATCATCCACATAAAATCTGTCCAGACGTGCAAAGATGCTCTCAACCCCGCTCCTGCGCTTATGCCAAGAGAAAGATAAGGAATTTGAACTTCTCTGGAAGTCAACCTCTGTCCAGCAATCCCTGCCAAAGAAAGAGAGCGTGAACCTCTCCCATGAGGCTCGCTCCAAAGGGTGTAAACCCCTTCGCGTCCACCCTTCTTGTCAGAAGGTTGCTCAACCATATTGAAGTCTCCTCCCACTATCCAATGATTAACCTGGGGAATGACATTTGTAATGGTGTCCCAAAAGGCCACCCTTTCACCTCTCACGTTAGGTGCGTAGATATTCAAGATTCCCAATTTCTGACCCTCATGCATGATCAAGATCCACTGCGCTCTAGCAGGGATGATAACACCGTGCCCAATAACATGAGGCATAACAGATGCTGCCACTGAAATGCAAACACCCCCTCTAGTCCCAACAGCCGAGGACCAGAAGGTGTGGCCAAAAAGCATCTTACCAGTTTTGCCACACTGAGATCTATCCAATTTGTGTTCCTGCAACAAAAGTATATCCATAGACCCTCCTGTAACAGCAGGGTGAAGCTGGTCCTTCAGAAGGCGCTTCCTACCACAGGTGGGAAGCCCTCCAAGGCCGTGAACATTCCATGAGACGATTCTCATGGAAAAGAAAAGGATTTGACCCCCGATCTAAGAAGACAATGGGCAGCCTGAGGATGCCTCTCATAATGCTGGAGGACGAGATAATCCACGGGGCAAAGTCCACTGACATGCCCATGTCCAAGGCCCTGCACAGTACCTGCATATGTATGAGAAACCTGTGTGCCCTGCGGGGCATCAAGGGCAATGGCATCATGCTGAGAATCCTGCAATACATGATCCCCACTACGCTGAACATCCTGCATATCGCCCCCTCCAAGTAGAGAGGACTCAACAAAATCATCCTGATCTGATATATCATCTCCCTGATAGTTGCATGAGCTGATACATCCCTCTGCCCAGAAACATCATCTATCTGAGGTACAAGATTCGAGGAGGTCTTCCCATCAATCGCACTAGGGGGGCGGGCGTGAGAGATAGCTCGCCACACCTGGCGGACTCTAGGACAGGGAGGATCCAAGGGAGGTGGCGCCTGAGAAGCACGCTTGTGAGGCCTCCTACAACCCCAAGCCCGAGGGCAATCTTGAGCAAAGTGACCCTGTTGGTGACAAACTCGGCACTGATCGGGTTTACTTGCAATCTCCATACGTTGCTTCAAAGGACCACTAGGGCCCAGAAGCCAAACATAGTCCTCAAAGAGCTCACTGTCTCACGGGCAAGAACCATGACCCTGGGGACAGCATCTGCCGAGGCAGTGACCACCTGGGCAGAAGATATCGGCAAGGCGTGGAGGGGGGCCACTTGAAGAACCAGCCGAAAGGCGAACCCAATGGCCTCTAGCATAGGCCAATATACACGAGGAAGACCTGGGAATCTGAGAGTAATAGGGAAACGGTTCCGGTCTTCCTCAACAGAGTCAAAATAGCTGGAGTAGGGAAGAAAAAAACCCTTCCTCGGGCCCAATGGCAAAGGGCTGCCCTTCAAAACCTCTGAGGCTGCGTCCTCAGAATCAAAATCCACTTGGAAGTAACCTTTTCCAAGCAACCTGGCATCTCGAAAGTGTGGAGCACGGTCACAAGGCAGAGCCGCCAAGACCCAATCCCGAACCTGGAGACGAGAAGGGTGAGATCCAAAGATTCTGGCAATGAGGGTCGTTTTGGAGTCTTTCTCAATTTCAGCGAAGAGGACCGCGAGCTCGGCTTCTGAAAAAACAATGGTTTGCCCGGCTGAGGGAGAATGATTAGCCATGATGCTAATTGAAGAAAAAGGCTGACTTGAACCGGATGAGGAGCAATCTGAAGAACCAAGGGGAAGAGGTAGGTAAGAAGGCGGAGGAAAGGAAGGGAGGGTGGAAAAGGGAAAAAGAAAAAGGAAAGGGAAGCAAGGGGGAGGGGAAGATGGCTGGACACACAGGCGAAGTTGGGCGGGGGAAGGGCAGCACAACAAGGGCTGCGCAAAGGGATGAGGCGGAGGAAGGAGGGGAGGCAAATCAGCGCAAACAAGAGAACAACGGGAGGAAGAAGGGCGGGCAAAGGCGGGGGCAAACAGTGGTGGAGGAAGGATGGGAGGCGGAGGAAGGATGGCGGCGAAACAGGCACAGAGGCAGAGGGGCGCAGGCCCAGGTTCGGGGAGCTAAGCGGTCATGCCTTCTACATCGAGATTGTGTGATTCCCGAGAGGTCTTGTTCTAACACCACCTTGTGTGGCTAGTCATTGGCTTTTAAAATCTTAGATGAGCACCATCCATTTCATCACATGGGGCACGAAAGCTTGGGTTACAAAGGAGGGTGCAGCTCAATGTTATGGAAGGACAGCACCGGCCTCGCCCTCCAGCTCACCCACTTTGGATTTTGGCCATCCTAGCCTCAGTGGCCCCAGTCTCAATGGAACCCAGGGACTGGAGTTTGTCAAAGATCGGAGATCATCAGCAGCATCACCGCTTGGCATATCTGGCAAGTGAGGTGTAGAGAGGCCACTGATGGCACCTCCGACCATAGTCACAAGAAACGGCCGTTTCAGTCCCTAGAAAAGCGTTTCTCCATTTTAGGACCCCATCCGTTTCCATGGCCGTTTCTCGTTTCCCGAGTGCTATTGTCACAGGAAACGGTCGTTTCCACCCCTAAAAACTTGTTTCCCCGTTTCCATTCCCATTTCTCGTTTTTGGTGACTATGCCTCCAACCCACCAACAAAGGTGATCTGCTCCATTTCGCTAGACATCATCCACACTATGAGAGTATGTTGGGAGCGCCTCACAGGTGACTCAGAGCGCATGCAGCGGTGCCAGACCGCCTTCCTACACACTTGGAGTCCCGGCCCTTTCCCCACTAGAGAGGGTGACGGACCATTTTGATATTGCAGGCCAGTGTGGCTTTTTCCTCCCACTCCGCCAATGTAGCCTTCCTCCGAGAGCAGACAGCTGGAGAGGGAGCCCTGCCTCCTGTTTTTTTTTCTTTTCTTTTCACCACTTAGGAGGGATGTACACAGTACGCTCCTCCTCAGGCTGTTTTTTGTAGTACATTTTCTGTGGATGTTTATCTTTTATGACAAATGAGGGATCTTTTCTTGGGGGGAAAAAAGGTCTCATTTTCTGCTGAAAATATTCTCAGGTTCCCTCATGAAGCATTCAATCAAGTCTCAATGTCTGCTGAAAAAATTCAAGATTCCCTGATGAA
This sequence comes from Cibotium barometz, assembly GCF_041138505.1. Taxonomy (NCBI): domain Eukaryota; kingdom Viridiplantae; phylum Streptophyta; class Polypodiopsida; order Cyatheales; family Cibotiaceae; genus Cibotium; species Cibotium barometz. The sequence continues at coordinate 475,901 of NC_141058.1, forward strand.
GTTCATAGTTCCAAGATAAAAAGCTTATTTTGCTTCTTTTTGTGTGCCTTGATTTTTCACTCGATAAGCACAAACCAGCTAGATGGATCGGTTTATGTGAATGCAAACCTGTGTTTGTTGAAGAAGCTGAAAGGCAACAACACCAATGTTGATGGAGGAAATGTTCTCCCATGGAAGGTGAAGGAGATTGACAATAAGATGATCAAGAAGCTAGGGCAGGCCTTGGCACATAGAGAGCAAATAGATTGATCTTTCATCCACAGGCGCATTAATCAGAAACTTGCATATAATTTCCTTCGCAAGGAAGAGGCGCGTTTTAAATGCATATTACGCCTGTCGAGGCAGAGGCTATTCTTGTTTTCGCAGAGACAAAAGTTACATATGATGATTTTCCTCTACCTCCATATGTGGGTACTCCCTCTAGGGCCCAACAGAGGGATCTAGAGATATTCCATGCTAATAGTAGTAACTCATATGGTGATAATTCGAGAGAAAGTGAGCAATAGCTCCTAGCATGTAGACTCTGAAGTCCAGCTCCTTTCCATTGAACTCTTTTATTATATTCATCTGGCTACCAATAATGGGTTTGACAGCTCACTGTCTGTCTCTAGGACTATAGTCTAGATTCAAGCCCCCTACTGTTGGCTAGCCATGTGCACACCCACTCACTTACGTATGCCCCAAACGCTATTAATAACCCTGCTTTTATGGGATTAATAACTAGCTTTCCAATAGCCAATTGCTAGCCCAAATTACCCCTTGCATGACACACAGAATTAATCATACCCCATAGGTGATCCATGCCAAGGATGTACATAGAGACCAGATCCAAACCAAGGTCATTCTCAACTAAGGCTTTTATCCAATCACTGCCTGCATGATCACCAAACCTTGCTCAACAGCTATTGATGTATCACGTAGCTGTGAGGTTGCATGACTTACAAGATGCTAGGATGCAGGGGATGTCTTTTCTTTTTTTCAAAGCTGCAACTACGGCTGCTTTGCTTTGCCTCACCAAAGCTTTTAAGCCTTTCAAGGCTTCTTGTTGGCCAATATTAGCATGGAATATTTCAATCTTGCTTTAAATTGTAGATACTGGCCACTTTACTGTTGAAGATTGAATTTTCAAAAGACAAAAGGCTCCCCCAAGATTCAGGTACTCTGCATTGTCTACCCAAGATTCAGGTACTCTGCATTGTCTACTCTTTTCGCATGTGCTCTAGGGTCTTGAGACCACCTTCGGTCCACCCTGAAGCTTAAATTAAATCCTTTTACTATCATTTGATTAGACTTACTTTGTCATGCAAGCTGTATTTCATGCTTGTCTAAAAACTCAGCAAAGAATAGCATTGTAGGCAGGCAGATGAAAAAGAGAGGCAGATTTAAATTCAAGGTGGACATGACTGCAAGAGACCCGACATAGCAGATTCCATGTTCTGTTATGTTACGCTCACCTACATTCAAGTAGTAAACATTGCTGCAATTAAGAGCTGAATAAAAACTTATAAGAATTGTGGTTACATGCAATCCTGCTGTTTTCCACCTTATTTCATGAGTGTATAAATTAAATCTTCAAAACATACCATTTTTCATCACTTCATAGAGCATGTCACAATAATATCTGAAAGGAGATACCCTCTGGATGCGGCAAACATACTCTGCCAGATGATATGGAAATAGCTGTTGCAGAACAAAAAGAGCCAGCAGCATCTGATTATTAGTTAAAACCATTACATACAAAATTATATCCAATCACTCATCCCAATGTTATAACTCTCTGATAAGGATAGTCAAGTGCATCATAAAAAAGTTTGTCTAACTAGTGGAATGCTTGGGTATCATTACGCATGTAGATCAGCAAAAACTATGGATAAGAAAAGAAAAACAAGGGAAGCCAATTGAATTGGAAGGAATGCACACCGCTAAGTTCTTACGAAGATAGTTCATCAGATCTTCATAGTACTCACTCTCCTTGCAGGCACTTTTGGCCAGACAATCACTCCATTTGAATCTCTTCTTAGTGCAATAGTCCTTGACTCTGCAAGAAAACACCATACAAAATAACACAGAGTTATAGTCCTTACCTGAAGCTCATCATCAGGTACGGTACATCTATGTGGTAATTGTTGGTACTGTGCACATTAGTTCTCTTGAAACAGACGCAAGATACAAAATTTAAACGGACTCTTTGGAAACAATGGACTCTGCGCATCATGCCTTTGTATTGACAGGCAAATGACAACAACTAGCATTATTGAAGAGGATAAGATCCACTCCTCCTACATGGGGATCAAGTCTTAAAGCATTTGAAGATCCACATCACATACTTTTTCCCCCCCAATAAAGCGTCTGCACAATGCAAACTACAATCCTCAATAGAGGCAAAAATGTACAAATGGCCCTTCATGTGAGGTCTAAAAACCAAAGTACAAAAGAAGAGGGGGAAAGGGAGAGGAGGAAAAAGCTACTAGGGGCCTCTACTACCAAGCAAGTGTGTTGCACCCCCCCCCCCCGCCCCCCGGAAAAAAAATGTTCAGATTCGGGGCTCAGTGTGTGTGAACAGCCTCTTATAAGAGGATAGGATGTGTGCCGTATGTCATCAGTATAGTGTGTATGTGTGTATTCTATGGGTCACAAGATAAGGTTACTAGCCTACAATAGCATGTACTTGTAAAGGGTTTCATTAAACCATCATTGAGTTATGCAATACTTTCTCTCTTGAGCTTTGTCATATCTCTCTCTTTTCTTTTATCCATTTCATTTCATTTGTTATCAGCTTTTGTAACACAACTTTGTAACTTTTCGTCTCTCAGACTTTTATGGTCTTTTAAAGACGTTTAATAGAACTCAAGATGCACCCGCCAGAGCCATCCCGCTGAGACAATCACACAGGACCAAGCAGCTGTACTACATCGTGCCAAGTGCCCCCCACCCCCGCGGCAGACATCTGGTCTACAGATCCAGATCCAGATCCACAACATCCTACAGCGGCACCAAACTACTACCACTTGTGGAATCAGACCATGTGAGCAGAGCGTATCCAGCTTTTCTGATGAAGAGGCAAAAGACTCTGCTATGCGAGTCAAACAGACTGACGCATGCTCCACCACCTGTTCCAAATCCCACCAAAAAAATTATAGGATACGTCATGTTATAAAGCATTGTTGATACCACCTGTAAATCCATTAGCTCACCTTCGAGTCCTGGTACTGAAGAAGGTTTGTCAATATGGGGACAGCCTCCATTACAAAATCAGATGCATCTGAGGGCAATTGCCAGCAGATGTTTGCCGCAGTGGAGACGGCAACCACATTCATGAGATCTCGAGCTTCATTGACAGATTAGGCGGGACTGGTCCCACACTGACAAGCATATTGATCCCCCTACTACTTTATGCAAACGAATCCTTTCAGATTCAGCAGAGGGGCTTCAGAGACATTTGGACGCCTTACAAGACTTTTGCACTCAGCGGGACCTCATTGTTAACCTTGCTAAAACCAACGTAATGGTCTTCAATACCTCCCGCCCGTTCACATCCAGATTGAGCTTCACATACAGAGGGGATCCTATGGAGATTGTCTCATCCTATGTCTACCTTGGTGTCACTTTCAGTGACCCACACTTCACCATGCTTCCCGCAGCACATACCAGAGTGACACGGGGATATGCAGCCTTCAGCTTACTTGAGCGGTAGTGCTTCCACACATTTCGAGGAGCCCAAGACACGGGTTGGCTTTTTGACACCATCAACACACCAGCCTTGATGTATAGAGCAGCCTTCTAGGGGCCACATTTATCTGATGAGGATTGGCAGCGAGTTGAGAGACCCTAGGTCATGATGCTCTCCCGTATGATCCGCTTATCACCTCGTGTCTAGTCATGGAGCATTTATGATGCAGTCGGCCAGCTCTGTAGCCAGCCGACCAGCATCAAACCCATATAAATAGCATCACTTGCTCATCCATTCATTCATTCATCACCAATCAACCACAAGCCTTCCAAGTGCTTCATCCTTCAGCACAAGGAGCATTGACGCTTGGACCATTCAGCACATCATCAACAAAACGCAGCATCAATCAGCATTCAGCCCCTTCAGGTTTCAGCGTTTTCAGCATCTACACAGTTTTCAACATCTATACACTCATCGTTTTGCTACAGCCCTTACGGTGAAGGTAAAACGCATTCATACACTCATTTTCAGCATTCATTCACAGCCTAGAACCAGTCCCAAACAGCCCATACCTCAGCCTTAGATTTGCAGCCTTCCTATATCCATTGGGAAAAGTGCATAGGCTTGAGATCGGTCATTATTGGTGCTTCTAAAGCCGTGTGCAGTTCAGCCTGACTCGTGGTCCTCCGAGATCTTGGGTTTGGCTTATCGTCAGTCCAAAGTCACTCTCTTCAAAGTAATAAAAGCAAATACTATTCTGCTAACGGGATAGGAGGCCCTTCAGTGGGTGATTCGGGACCCAATCTGGTGTACAATTTCTCTCTCTCTCTAAATCTCTTAAAGTTTGAAGTCATAAAAGTGGATTGCTAAACTCACGAAACTTGGGATACAAAAGGCGGTGTGAGACTTGTGTGGCAAGATCCTTAATTACGAATACTTCCGCTGCATGTTACATTTTACTTCAGCGAGCAGTGATTGGTGCAGCAGCTTCTACGGGACCAACGGCAGTAGCTCCTTCTTTTGCACCCGAGGTTTTTGCGGATAAGAAAAAGGAGAGGACCCGGGAGGTGATTGACTCTTGGCTCAACCACTCAAACATACAAAGCTCAATATAATAAGCTTTAAGGTAAAGCTTAGTAAAATAAGCTTATAAAAGCTTACATAAGCCTTCAAAAGTTCTTAAAGACTTTAAAGAAGAAAGGTAGCTTAAGTATCAAAAAAATATAAATAATAAATTAAAATTTTCAGATTGCAAGAATTTTACAAAAAAAATTTGAAAAAGATATCTTTTCTTTTTCTGAAAAATTGGAAGCCTTTTGCAATAAAATTTTCAGACATCCAAGAGCATCAAAGAAATATCGGCAAATTCTTGGAGGACGATGACTAGACCAACCATTGGTCGGCGAATTCAACGATTCAAGAGCTAAGTCTTCCGTCTTCATTTATTTATTTGCATTATTAAATCGCACTTCTTTATCTATTTAATTGCAATGGCTACTCTACTTGCACTACCCACTATGCAAGAGCAAATCTTAGCACTACAAGAGTAAATTGCTAGTGAGCTGACCTCCGATGCAAACTAGAGCGTCAAGTGAAGTGTTCCAAGCACAAGCATGACTCTTCCAACTCTGACGCGGAGGAAAGTGATCATGTTAGGCGCACTATCAAAGCTACCTTGTGTGCTCAAAGTTCCCGGGAATATTCACGAATTAGCCGAAAGGCGTTCACTTTCCAGAATTATGATGGTAAAAAGGATGCACGAGTTCTTATCGCATGGCTTAGCCGATTAGATGACTATTTTTCAGGTGAAAATTTCTCAAAAAAGAGAAAGCTCTGACGTGGTGGAGAGAACTCAAGAATAAACCGAGTAATTGGACCAAGTTCAAGATAGTGTTTTGAGATGAGTTCCTCTAGGCAGAGGATGAATTTGATATTGCGGCCAAGTTTACGAACTTGGACATGAAGAACCTGTCTTTTCGACACATACTTAGTGTCACACTCTGCACTGTAGTGCATGGTGACAAGATGGCTCATCATCAATGCTCCATTGTACAGCAATAGAACCATTTAGGATTTGATAATTGTCATGCGCCGTGGCCCCATTGTAATCCTCAGTCCAGGATATGTCAAGCACGAGCTACGTAGGTCATTCCTCAGTCTTGGAGAGTCAGTCAGTCAGTCAGTCAAGTCCCTTAAACCCACTTGGAGAGAATCATTCATGCATGTAGAGTCAGTAGGAACCTTAGGGTTTGCATTAGAAAGCACTCTGCATTTGCATAGCATTCACCCCATATGCATATACATCATGGCAGAAGCATCAGAATATTATTAGGCATTTTATCATATTTATTAGCATTTTATCTAGCATGTTATACATACTATTTCAGCATATATCACCTTTAGCAAGTCGTGTAGCATTTAATGCTACAGTTGGCCAGCTTTGCAGCCAGCCGACCAGCCCTTGCTCATATAAATAGCCATTGCTTGCATCTCATTGAAGCATCTCAACATTCAGCAATTGGCTCATCATCGATTCAGCCTACAGCAAGTAGATCATATTATCATCTCATCAGCGTTTCAGTCCACAGCATCTGGAGCTTCATCCCTTGAGCATATAGAGCATACTTCAGCAAAACGCATCAGCCAGCATTCAGCCAAGGAAAGAAGCGCTTCATTACTTGCGTTTTCAACTTTCATGCAGAATTCAGCATTCATACACCTCATCGTTTTGCTACAGCCACTTTGGTGAAGGTAAAACGCATCATATTCATTCATTCATAGTGCATAACACAGCCTAGAACAGTCCCAAACAGCCCCTTCTCTCAGCCTCAGATTTGCAGCCTTCCTACATTCCATTGGAAGAGTGCATACGCATTGAGATCGGTCATCATTGGTGCTTCTACAGCGGTGTACAATTCAGCCCGACTCTTGGTCTTTCAAAGGTCTTGCGTTTGGCTTATCTACAGGCCCAAGTCAGTCCATTCATTCTCTTCAAAAATAATAAAGCAAATACTCCTAGCAATAGGAGGGGGCCCTTCAGTGGGTAATTCAAGTCCCAATAAGGTGTACAGATCTATCTCTCTTTCTCTCTCATCTCTTAAAGTTTGAAGTGATAAAGTGGATAGTTAAAGACTCGTGGAACTCAAGATAAAGAAGGCAGTGTGAGACTTTGTGTGCCAGGATCCTTCATTATGCATAATTCAGCTGCATGTTACACTTAGAGAGATTCAAAGAGTTGCAGTCTCAAGCGACAGCACATGGATGCCACAACATTCTATGGATTTTGTATCCGTGGGTTGGCACAAGAACACAAGCTCCAAGTGAAGAATAATCATAGCACGACACTCGAGGATGCCATCCAGTATGCTAGGATTTATGAGGAGACGATTCAGATGGTTAGGGGTCTCCTTAAGAAGAAAGCAGTGACAGTGTGGAGAGAACTCAGGAATAAACCAAGTAATTGGGCTAAGTTCGAGACAGTGTTTCAAGATGCACTCCTCCAGGCGGAGGATGAGTTTGATATCGTGGCCAAGTTTAAGAACTTGGACATGAAGAACCTATCTTTCAACACATACTTACAGAGATTCAAAGAGTTGCAATCTCGAGCGGCACACATGGATGCCACAACATTGTGTGGATTTTGTATCCATGGGTTTGCACGAGAACACAAGCTCTAGGCAAAGAATAATCATAGCAGGACACTAGAGGATGCCATCCGGTATGCTAGGATTTATGAGGTACCAGGATTTACCAGATCTTGAAAAGGATGTGTATGATGTTGCAGCTAGCAGATAGCTGTCTCGATGATTTCAGGTTTCCAATTCCATTAAGAATTGGAGGATTGAAGGATGGTTTATGTTCTTCATGGACCAGAGAAGGTTCTGTTTTTTCTATCTTCTTCCCATGGTCATATGCTCGAGGAACAGCAGCTTCAATTGAGCTAGCTCCTAGATACATGGCTATGTGGATTTAATAGACAGCTATAAACCCGATTTCATAGACAAAAGATGCAGGTAGCTGGATTCTCCTTCATTTATTTCCAAGAGTGGAAATGTCCTAAGTGGGGAGAATGTTACGTACCTAGCACTAACCCTCGGGGTTAGGGACTAATCCAACGGGGTTAGGGAAGCCCTATGATTAGGAAAAGGAAGCTAATTTAGGTGGCTAAGGTTCAGATTTAATAAATCCAAGGTTATTGGCTATTTATGATTGGACTCTTATTTATCGTGGCAATAAGCACTATATAAGTGAGTCTTATTATTGATTCATTGTGATATGGACATGGACCAAGAGGCTTACTCCTTCCATGGACATGGCGGATCACGGATAGTCTTGCTGAGGGTCCCTATGGGCAAGCACTAGTGGTATGGGATGCTAGGGTTGACTGGCATGGACTCGTGGGAGTGGAACCATAGCCCGTGGCTTGGGGGAGGTTTGTGGACACGAACCCAAAGTTGGGTGGTGAGCTTGCCTGCACCCCTTTTATTTGGTTTCTCTTATCTTGTTTATGAGGTGATCCATGGGAGGAGTCCCTTACAATTAGCTTTACAGTCCAGTTCCTTGCTTGGTAAACATGATACGAAGGGGTTTATCATAGACTTTCATTTATTGTCATTGACATGTCATTTTGTAAAACAGTTTCAACACTTTTTGAAATAGAGAGGCATGAAGCTGTTTCGGCTGTTTTTTTCAGTAGCTCATGTTTCATACTTTCACTTCTACTTAAAACAGTAACATAAGCACAAAAGGGAAGTTCTCATCACAACAAGCAAATCTGTATGCTGCTTAACAGATTTATTTCTGCTGTTAAAATGATAGGTGGAATTCACGCATATAGAACATTTATAAAAGGTGGCACAACATTAAAAGCTTAAAATAAAGCTAGATGGGAAAAGGAAAGCATTAGTAAATTGTGGTAACCCTTACTTCCTGTGCCAATCTTCTTTGGAACTTATAAAGACCCTGAGCCGCTTTGGGAGGTTTTCCCATGTGGTTTCCTCTTGTATTGCTTTGACAATCATCTGCTCCTCCACACTCGTTGTAAGGCGCTGCATTATGACTTTCCGTACTTAAACCTAAACCTGTTATCCACAACACCCCGTTAACACAAAAACTCAAAAGTTACAATAACAAAATCAACCACGAATAATGTAGACAATGCTCTTACCAGTTTTGTTATTATCACATTGCTCAACTGCCACTTCAATATTGCTTTTTCAGTCAAATTTGGCGTGACATATTGTTGTATGTCAACTATTTATGGGATTTTCTTGAGGTGATGACCTGATTAAAAGATCTAAAGGTGGCCTTAATGATTGGGTAGAATCCCAATCAGAAGAAGAATGTACACCCAAAGAGAGTAAGACCAATATCATGGACGGGCCACATGGCATATATCGGGTGATGGGGGACTTGTATAAGCCTTGGCTTAAGACACCTCTTGAAAACCCTAAAAAGAGGTAGGTTACATATATATATATATATATATATATATATACCTAGATGAATCCAGGAACATGCCCAAATTCACCTTTTAGGAACGTGCATGTTATATACTCATGGTAGTCAACCCACAAGACTATATAACTATCAACTCCATTATGCATAGTATGGACTAAATACTACGACATCCCCACTAATGTCATCAATGCCCAATAGTGGGTGCAGAACTCTGTATCAAGATATGCTCTCACACACGCACTCCACACACACACACACATAAGAGCATATATTTACACAGCCCTTCGTACTGAGTTTCTATCAAACCTCCGGAGATGCAGGACCAGTCATGGCAAGGAGGTGATCAAGACAAAACATGATCTGCATACTTGTGAATTGTACGAAGACAGGGAGAGTGTGAATTGTGAATTGTACTAAGGCAGGGAGAGTATGTCCATCCAATAGCATTCTTGAATCTCTGCAGACTGCATTGTTGTGCATCAACATTAATGGAATGAGCAAAACAACATGTCATGTGCATCACTTACATGAGTGCAACGTGCACATGGTTAGCAGGCTTTTGGGCAAGTTCACAGGCTGGATAGACACTATTCAGCAGGCCCAAGTGCTGTCCGGACATCCCAAAGACCAGGCACCCAAGTCTGGAAACAACTGGCTGCCATAGTTGGCATAGTTCACACAGTTGGCAGCCGAACGACCAACACTATTCAGCTGACTAGCCCATACCCTTCCTGCTTCGCACAGCATTTTGAGCATCTATGGCAGAGAGGCAAGCCTAAGCTACCTAGAGCTTTTCCCTCTACCCAATGAAAGAAGCTTGGAGCTTGGAAATCACCCTCCCCAACACAAGTTTTGGCAAATCCAAATTCTGCCTTCAGTGGAGAGACCTGTGCATCCAAAGCTTGCCAGTGAGTCTGCAGAAGGTTAGATGAGGGCATTCATTATCAAATCTACTAAGTCAAAGTCAAGAGCAGCATTGGAAGTGCCGAGATCAACAAATTGAAGCCATAGCACACCAGGTTCCAAACCTATAGAGCTTCCAGCAGAGTAAACATCGGAAACACAGCCTAAAGACATGCAACAGTGCCTAAATGCTATGTCCCATGTTGTGTGGACATAATGTGGCTAGTGTTAGAGGCCGACCGGGCAGTGTGAACTGGTCAAGTGACTATATAGTTGGGATTATGGCACATTTGTGAGTAGTTCCAGTTGTGAAGCTTTACCTTGGGACTGGGGCACCCCAAGGGTCCCAGCCCACTGGTAGGCAGTGCCAGTGACAGTCAAGATGGCTGGGGATGCGTGGTATGGAACGCACATGCTTTGTGGGCACATGCTTGCTAGGGTTGTGCCGGTGTCTAGCTCAGTGGATGGCTTACCACTATGTGGGGTTTGGAGCCAACAGTTGGATGGCGAGTGCTAGCCAAACCCATATACTTTCCCTTTATTGTTTTGTAATTATAATGATATGCAGTGTTGTTGAGTAGTGGATGAGCGTCATGGATAATTAACAATGAGTGTCGGTCATGGGCAAGCACACAAATAAAATCTTGTTTTAAGTGTGTTTCATTTGGTATGAGACCCAGCTAACGCTTGAAAGAAATGTTTTATTTTCTTCGTGTTTGTGTGTTTCATTTGAAGAGCTTTGGTTGAATTTCTGTGAGCGCGCTGTGTGCTTTCAATAGAAACATTTGTTTAGCAACCAAATTAAAGGAGAAAGATGTGTTTTATTTGGTTTAATAAAGAATTGGGAGAGAAATAACTATTTATTCATATTCAAACTCATTTGATGTTTGTTTAGCCAGCGGAAATTTGGGTGCACGCTGAGTTTGGCGTTAATCAAACATCCGTCGTCCATATGCGTTGACGCATGAAGCTTGGCTATAAACACTCATATCAAAAGGCTCTCCAACATCATACATGCTTGAAGGGAGCTAAAGAAGCTCAGCTGAAACAGTTAGGGTTTCATGTGGGAGACACACACAGAGAAGAAGTGAGAGAGAGAGAGACATGTGGGGATAAGTCAACTCACAAAGTATGAGTGTGTGACTCCCCTATCACACATGTATATTTGCTCTGGTACACATAGTGCACTTAGTACATTAAAAGTACTAAGTGTACTATGTACTATAAAACTTATGGGCTTGTACACACTACAAGGGTGAGCATAATGCCTTTACCCCAACAACCTCCCACTTAAAGGCAATGTGCCCTTAAGTGAAGGAAAAGAAAAAATCAGCATGTACATGATAATATACAAGGCCATATCAAGGCTGAAACTGGCCTCATCCAATGCCCATCAAGTGTCTGCAATGAGCATACCGCTCTGGAGGCAAACTCTTTGTCAACAGATCAGTCGGGTTGTTATCCGTATGAATCTTGACAAGCTGAATCAGCTTGTTCTCTATCACCTCTCTGATGAAGTGATACTTCACATCCACATGCTTCGTCTTCATGAAAGACAGGGTTCTTTGCCAACTGGATGGCACTCTGACTGTCACAATGCAACAATGGAATATCCCCTGTATAACCCAAATCAACCACTAACCGAGATAGCCATAACGCCTCCTTGCAAGCCTCTGTGGCTGCAATATACTCGGCCTCTGTAGTAGATAAGGCAATGCACTTCTGCATCCTGGATATCCATGACACAGCACCTCTTGTAATGTAAACACATAACCGGTAGTACACTTCCGGTTATCTGGATGACCGGCGTAATCCAAATCCGTGTAACCATGCACTAATGCATCCTGTTTGCCAAAGCAGATGCACATATCCTGTGTGCCCTTCAGGTATCTCATGACACCTTTCACTGCTTCCCAATGCTTCTTGCCAGGTTTGGCCATGTATCTAGTAACCACTCCCACTGCAAATGCAATGTCCGGCCTGGTAGCAACCATGGCATGGCATACAGGAGACTGCCACAACCTGAAGCATACGGAATCTTGGCCATATCAGCCCTGTCACTATCCGACTATGGGCTGTCCATAGCACTGAGTTTCACATATGGAGGCAAAGGAGTACTAGTCTTCTTCCCCCCCTCCATATTGAACCTCTGCAAAACTTTGCCAATGTATTCCTTCTGAGACAAATACAACACATGTTGATTTCTGTCCCGAAGTATCCGCACACCCAAAATGTGATTTGCATCACCCAAATCCTTCATATCAAAGGTCTGATGCAGCCTCTTCTTCAAGGCATCCATCTCTTTACGAGATTTCCCGGCAATCAACATATCATCAACATACAAGATGAGGATCAATAGACTGCCATCCAAAGCTTTCTTGGTGTATAAGCAGTGATCTATGTCACTCCTCCTGAAATTATGGGATTTCATGAATGTATCAAATTTATGATACCATTCCCTTGGTGCCTGTTTGAGCCCATAAAGACTCTTTTTCAGCTTGCATACAAGCTTCTCCTTTCCATTCACTGCATAACCCTCTGGCTGTTGCATATATATCTCCTCATGGAGATCACCTTGATGAAAAGCAGTCTTCACATCCATCTGAATCAAATCCAGATCATCATGAGCAACCAAAGCTAATACAGCTCTAAGTGTGGTCATTTTGACCACTGGAGAGAAGATCTCATCAAAGTCCACACCATATTCCTGCTTGAAGCCCTTAGCCACTAACCTGGCTTTGTATCTTGGCTTTGCATCAAGTGCAACTTTATTGGGTGTTGGACTCACACACTCACACACACAAACTTGCACATTAGGGTTACGTGCAGGGTAGAGAAGCTCACACACAGAAATGAGAGAGAGAGAGAGAGAGCCAAAAGTGTGGTATCCACAAAATGCAAGTCAACCCTTGCATGTGTGCCACATCCATATAATATAGAAGTACAAAATATTATATGTTAGAGTGTCCTTTCACACTTGATGTCCAAGGGGAAAAACCACATGGAAAAAAGTGCCCTTGGTTAAGCCCTGTTCACACATAGCACTACCATAAGTGAGCATATGCATACAAATCCCCCCTGTAGTGGAAGTGTGAACCTGTATAAGGTAGCAGATCACTCTCTGTATGAGAGTAAGCCCAAAGCTTTGCGGAAAGCTTCAAACTTTTCTTGAGGTAAAGCCTTTGTGAATAGATCTGCAATTTTATCCTGTGTAGGGCAATAAGATAAACTGATCTCCCCTGCATGTAGCCTCTCTCTGACATAGTGATAATGAATCTCTATGTGCTTGGTACGTGCATGAAATACTGGATTTCGTGCCACGGCCATAGCACTCTGGCTATCAGTGAGAATGGTGGTGGGTGTCTGCTGACACTCACGAAGATCAGCCAATAGTCTCCTCAACCATACACAATCTACTGTAGCTGTAAAGACTGCCCTGTACTCAGCCTCACAAGTAGATGTAGCAACAGTGGGTTGCTTTTTACTCAACCAAGATATGCATGAACTGCCAAGAAAAAAACAATTCCCACTGGTGGATTGCCTGGTATCAATCACCAGCCCAATCTGAATCACTGTATGCATAAAGCTACAAGCTGCCCCCCCTGGGATAGAACAAACCAAGATCCAGGCCCCAGGGTACCCTTAAGATATCGAAAAATGCGTTTGACTGCTTGCCAATGCTTTGTGCCTGGGCTGTGCATGAATTTGCTCAACAAAGACACCCCAAAAGATATGTCTGGCCTCATGTTACACAAGTAAATGAGGCATCCCACTGCCTGGCTGTAAATGCCGGCCTCAAAAGGCTCTCCAATATCATGCATAGTAAGCCGTACACCTGGTTCTACCGGAGTAGAAATGGGCTTACATTCATCCATGTGAAACCTTTTTAGCAAACTTTTTATGTACTTAGTTTGCTGCATAACAATGCCATCATCTGTATGCATAAACTGTATGCCGAGATAGTAGTGTAAAGGCCCCAAATCTGACATATCAAATTCAGCTTTCAAATCAGCTTTGAAATCTGAAATTTGTGCTTTGCTTGTACCTGTAATGAGCATGTCATCTACATACAAGAGGACTATGAGAATATCGGCATCGGTTTTCTTCACATACAATGTGCTTTCAGCTGGAGTATTCTCATAACCTTGGCTGGTTAGATGAGCATGTATCTTATCATACCAAGCTCTTGGAGCTTGCTTTAACCCATACAATGCTTTGTGCAACCTGCATACTTTATGTTCCTCACCAGGAACTACAAAACCAATGGGCTGATTTACATATACTTCCTCCTGTAAATCCCCATTTAAGAATGCAGTTTTGATGTCCAATTGATGCACTTTCCATCCTTTATGGACAACCAATGCAATCACTGATCTTATTGTGGTCATTCTCGAAGTAGGAGCAAAAGTCTCTTCATAATCTATTCCCTTTTTCTGGGAGTAGCCTTTAGCCACAAGTCTTGCTTTGTACCTGTCAATAGTACCATCAGACTTTCTTTTGACTTTGTACACCCACTTTGTTCCAATTACATGCTTGCCTTTAGGCAATTCCACAAGATCCCATGTATTGTTCTTCGTTATAGAAGAAATCTCAGCTTGCATAGCTTGCAACCAATGCTCATTCTCATGTGCTTCTTCATAAGAAGAAGGATCTTCTGAATCAAAGAGACCACCCATTGCGAATGTAGACTCCCCACGATGTACATTCAAAGCATGGCTGGAACTAGCCCTTGTTCTACCTGTGAGTGGAGCTGCAAGTTTGCTTTCTTGCAAAGTTTTCAGCAACCATCTTGGCATTGATTTGGCTGTGTCTATGGCTGTTGGCACTTCCCTGACAAGATCTTCCACTTCTTCCATAGAAGGGGGCTGAATGGCTAGCTGGTCCACATGTTCTACATGTGGATTTTCTTGTGTAGGGACTGGCTGATCTGAATCCCCCCTAATTGCAATGGGTAAAAGTCCATCAAACATGTCCTGAATGCCTGTATCATTGCTTTTATACAAGCTGTATATGGGCTGTTCTGAATTTTCAGCAAATACCACATCTCTACTCACAAAAATCCTTCGTGTAGTTGGATTATAAAGACGGTATCCTTTGCTTTCATTGCTGTAGCCCACAAAAATGCATTTAATTGCTTTGTCATCTAGCTTTGTTCGGATTTGTTCTGGCACATGTGCATATGCCAAACACCCAAATGTACGCATATAATCCACTGTTGGCTTTCGGCTATACCAAGCCTCAAATGGTGTTATGGTTTTCAAAGCTTTTGTTGGACACCTGTTCAACACATGAGCTGCACACATTATAGCTTCCATCCAAAATTTGTGTGGCAACTTTTGTGCTTTCACCATGCATCTTGCCATCTCCATGAGAGATCTATTTTTCCTTTCAGCTACACCATTCTGCTGCGGTGTATAAGGCACAGTACATTGGTGTTTGATGCCCTTTTGAAGCATATAATCCTCGAGTGCATTTGACATGTATTCTCCACCTCTATCTGAGCGGAGTGTTTGGACTTTACATCCACACATATTTTCAGCCATTGCTACAAAGTGTCGAAAGCATGTAAACACATCTGTTTTCGCTTTCAAAGGGTAAGCCCAAGCAAACCTGGAGTAGTCATCAATGAATGTGACGAAGTAAAGATGCCCCCCTATGGATGGTGTCCACATTGGACCACATACATCACTATGTATGAGCTGTAATTTACTTTCAGCTCTAACAGCTCCATCTTTGGGGAATGGTTTCCGTTGCATCTTTCCCAAAATACACCCCTCACATACATGTCTTGGTGGAGACTCAAGAGGCGGCATATTATCAACCATATGATGCTTCTGCAAAAGCATCAAACTCTGAAAATTTACATGCCCAAAACGAGCACGCCATAGCTCTGCATCATGCATAGCAGGAGTGTGGGCAGCCACTGTATTTGCATCATAAGTGCGCTTGTCATAGCTGTCCAGCTTATACAAGCCTTTGTATCATGTTCCAGAAGTGACTATTTCATAACCCTTTGATGGGTCTTTTACCAAACACTTCCCATCTTCAAATTCAACCTTTAAACCTTGGTCGTTTATGGCTGAGACGGAGAGCAGATTTTTTTTTATCCCTGGAACATACAATACATTTTTCATACATATATTGGCACCATTGGCTGCAATAAGTATGACATTACCAATTCCCTTTACTGGATATGTGGTATGATCTGCGCATGATACAGTGCGGTCTTTTGAAGCATAAACCAAGTGCTGAAATACATCTTTGCATGAAGTGATGTGGCTCGAAGCACCACTATCAAAATACCATGATGCATTCTGTCTGTCAGATGCAATGCAAGACATATCAATGTCTGAAGCACTTGGTGTGTCACTAGTGCATGTGACCAAAAAAGTGTACTCTTCCTGGATTACATTAGCTGATTGCTGTGCTTTGTCATCAGAAGAGTCTGCTACTGCATTGCCTGCTTCTTTCCTTTTCTCTTTTGCAATCCGCTTCCTACATTCACTGATGTAGTGTCCAGGCTTATGGCAGTAGTGACATTTGCCCTTCTTTTTGGGCTTGTTTGCATCCCCTTTGTCAGACTTTTCACCACTAGAAGAGGGCTGTCCATGACCAGCCTTGCTAGACTGTTGTCCCCCATGCCTAAAGCTCTTTGCTTTACCCTTATCCTTGGCTGTAAATGCCTTTTCTCCAACACGGTTGCTCGATAAGTTTGTTCTTGTTTGCTCTTCCTGCAAGAGTAAACCCACGAGCTCTTCAAAAGTGACGGGATCACCACCTCCTCTCATTGAGAGGTTGAGAAAGGTGTGAAAGCCCAAGTAGGAAGGCGGTAAAGAATGAAGAGTGTTGGTGACCATCTCTCTGTCTGGGATAACCTCATCAATGTTGAGCAATTGTTCCTGCAAATCTTTCACTTTGGTGAGATGATCTGCCATAGAGTCACCCTCATCCATAGAAAGAAGATCCGATTGCCTCTTCAAGTAGGCAACTCTTGCCTCGTTGCGTACCTGATACATTGCTTCCAATGTGTCCCATGCAAGCTTCGATGTCTTGCATGAAGGAATGTGCGGAATAATAGTCCTTTTCACTGAAAGGGCTATCAATGACATGGCATGTGCATCTCTAGAGTCCCATCTCTTCTGCTCTTGTGTGGGAGCAGGATCTACATCAGGAGCTCTTTGAGCACCTCCCCTTTGAGGCGTGGTTGGCTGTATGGTTGTCATCACCACACACGATGCCCCAAAGCCCTTTGGCTACCAGCAAATTACGGATCATGAAACTCCAGAGGGAGTAGTTAGATCCGTCCAGCTTGTCCTCCTGGGTGAGCACACCAAATACATCTGTAGCATTCTGTGCCATGTCAACAAAATATATTTGCAAGCAAACCAAGCACCAATGTGCACTGCCAAGCAACCAAATGTCCTGTGCAAATGTATGCCTGCAAACCAAAGCAAGTGTAAACCTGCACCAAATTGTCCAATTACACACAATGTGTATACATACGCGACAAATCGCAGCTGTAATGCTCAATTACATGCTCCAATCTGAAAATCCCCAATTTTTATGCACTCCAATCGCTTCAATGTGCATCTAATTGGCCAATTTTCACAAAAGCCCCAAATTTCTGCAAGTGAAAGAGGTTTAATTTGCCAATTTTGACCTCAATTTTGAAAACCCCTAAATTGCAGTCAAAGCAACATGCCCAATTTTATCAATTTGTCCTGAAATTGAGAAATTCCCCAAATTGCACCTCCAATTTTCCTGTGAATTTGACTTGCACAGAAGTGCCTGCAAAATCTGCATATGACCTACATTGGAATGGCTGCAAATTTTGTATTTGTGTTTGACCAAAAATTTGTACAGAGAATACCTTTGGCAGCACGTGTGAGGATGCAGGTGTTAGGCAGGAGCACACAGTCGAGAGGCCTGCAGCTATTGTCGAGTAGCACAGAGCACAGAGCAGCATACGGGGCTCAGGCACCAGTTGGAGCTGCAGGTGGGTATATTCACGTGGCAGGTGGCAGGTGGCGGAGGCGTGCATGTGTCGTGAGATCTGCAGAGCTACTGTCGTGTCGGGTCCCACCCCAGCCAGAGGCGGGAGAACAGCCGACGGGCGCTGGAGTCGGCTAGGCGAGCATGCGTACTGGAGTCGCTAGCGACGTGGGAGGCGGAGGCGGCAACCGTGGGCCATCACGAATGGTCTGTAACCGACGAGCCAGGGGCGGGCGAGCGTTGGGCGCTGGAGCCGGAGTCGCTGGTGTCGGAACGGACAGGAGCCGTCACCTGGCACGAGTCGCTGGCGTGAGCGAACGGACGGCCAGAATGGAACGTCGAAGGTGAGTGCCAAACGTGGTCGGTCGGAACGGCGAGCGAGTAAGTTGGCGTTGGGCGACGGCGACGGCGGCTGGACGGAGCAGGGGCCCGCCGAACGGCAGGTGCGAGGCGACCTGGTCAAAGGCGCGCAGGTCGGAGCAGCAGACGAACGGACGGCACGTGGACGGAATGGCAGGACGGACGGCTACCTGCAGGTTGCTGGCGGTCGACGGCTCTGGGCATCCGGAGGGGGGCGCAGTCGAAAAAACGCCGGCTGTATACGGCGGAGCCGCCCGCGAGCTGGGCGGCGGCCGTGGGCTCCCCACTAGTGCCGCCTGTATCCGGCGGCCGGACGGTGGAGCAACGACGGAAACCACGGACGGACGGTGACGAAAAAAACACAGCGTCGACGGAAAAACGCAGGCGACCGTCAGAACGCCTGTTTTTGACGGAATTTCGCAGGGTTTCTTCCAGCTGCAGTTATCCAAGGCCAGCTCCCAGCTCTGATACCAAATGTTGGGTGTTGGACTCACACACTCACACACACAAACCTGCACATTAGGGTTAGGTGCAGGGTAGAGAAGCTCACACACAGAAATGAGAGAGAGAGAGAGAGAGAGAGAGAGAGAGAGAGAGAGAGAGAGAGAGAGCCAAAAGTGTGGTATCCACAAAATGCAAGTCAACCCTTGCATGGTGCCCTTGGTTAAGCCCTGTTCACACATAGCACTACCATAAGTGAGCATATGCCTACAAACTTTGAGCCTGTAAACCCACTTGCATGGCAAAACCTTCTTGCCTGTAGGCAAATGCACCAACTTCCATGTTCCATTTTTGTGCAGAGAATCCATCTCTGACTTCATAGCACGCTCCCAAAGAGCCTTGTCTGCCCTCTGTAAAGCCTCCTTATAACAAGAGGGCTCCCCACAGTCACTGAGCATCAAGTAGTCAACCCCTGGAACAAACCTGTCAGGGGGTCTGGAGGGTCTTGTGGACCTTCGTACCCAATGATCATCATTTGCAGGTTGCTGTCCAGCCTGCATATCACCTATTGGTGGCTCCTGTTCCATGCCATAAGGTTGAAAGATCATGCCCAGTATCTCGTCTAACTGTGGGATATCCATAGGGATATCTTCTGCCATCTCTAGCTGTCCATTTGGACCATTTCCAGCACCATTTAAGGGCTGGTTTTGTTGCTGTAATGGCTGATTTACAGCCCTTGGTTGTTGTCCATGATGTCCATCATCATCAAAGATGACTGCCAAGCTCCTGTTGCCTTGCAGGTTCCTTATACATGCATGTTTCATCAAAAATGACATCATTGCTGCGTATAATCTTTCTATTCACTGGATCCCAAAGTCTATACCCCATTTCACCTCTGTCACCATATCCTAGGAATATGCATTTGTGAGACTTAGGATCAAGTTTGGTGCGTATTTCCCTGCGTATGTGCACGTAAGCAACACAACCAAACACTCTCAAGTGCTTATAGGACGGAGGCTTCCCTGTCCATACTTCCTCTGGCACTTTCCCACCAAGCCTCATGTTAGGTGACCTGTTTATAAGATGAACGGCCATCATAACAGCTTCAGCCCAAAAACCATGAGGTAACGCAGCATGTGACAACATAGAACGGACCTTCTCCTGAATGGTCCTGTTCATCCTCTCTGTTGTCCCGTTTTGTGGAGGATCATAAGGAGCAGAGAGCTCCCTCTTGATGCCTTTAGCATCACAAAAGTCCTGAAACTGTTTGGACATATACTCTCCACCATTGTCGGAACGCAAAGCCTTCAGTGTTTTGCCAGTTTGATTATCAACATGAGCAACAAACTTCTCAAACACTGAGAATGTATCACTCTTCAAACGAAGAGGATAAACCCACACCCTTTTTTTTTTTTCCGGAAAAACGATCCTTCTATTAGTTAATGAGAAAACGCCATAAGGCTACAAAGCTCACCTCGCAAGGAGGGATAAAAAACACACAGTGAACACCTGAGCTCCACCCCCGTGGCTGGCCGCTCTCTGGGGGGGGCTACCTAGTAGTACATGTGGGAGGTGAGAAAAGCCAAACTGGAGGCCTATAGTGCCAAGTGACATCCTCGCCCCTCGCGATGAGGAAAGGGCCAGGCTGCCAAGTGCGGAGGAAAGCCTTGCGGCGACCTCTCATGCGATCCGAGTCGCCCTGAAGTTTCCCCCAGTGTCCTCTCAAGGTGTGAATGATGTCCACCCAGAGGGCCTGTATGACCTCCGCCGGTGGAGTCGCCTGGCGGTCAATGGCCTCCCTGCATCGGGCTCTCCATATGTGCCAGCCGTCATGCTGCTGATCATCTCCCATCTGTGCCCGACCCCCTCCTGAGGGACTGCCGAAGAGACTGGCGTCGGAACCACCGCCATCGCCCTGTCAGAGACCTGGATGGTCGCGCTGCCAGGGACGTCCTCATATCCAAGGGCCGGGCCGCTGTCCGTGGCCCAAGCCACCGCACCCCACGTCACCAGCATCTCACCTGGCGAGCTTGCAAAAACCATCCTGAGAGCGATAAACCCACACCTTGCGTGTGGCATCATCAATAAAAGACACAAAATATTTTGCCCCTCCCAAAGAAAGCTGAGGCATCTCACATACATCTGTATGCACAAGCTCTAACTGAGCATCTTTCTGTCCAAGAGCTTTCTTGTGGGGGCACTGGAGTTGCCTGCCATATATACAATGCTCACAAAACTGAAAACTTGAGAACTTTAGAGAAGGCAAGTAACCAAAACGAGACAATTGCTCCACTCATGTGTCCCAACCGGCTATGCCACATAGAGATTTCCGGCAGCTCGGTTGCATTTACATTAGCATGGTGACAAACACCAGCATGCATGAAGTAAAGAGTGTCCACCTTAGAGCCTCTGGCAACAACCAGTGAGCCCTTACTAATCTTCCACTTTCCACTACCAAATGTGGTAACATAACCAGCATCATCAAGCTGTCCAGTAGAAAACAGGTTCTTCTTGATCTCAGGCACATGCCTGACATCATGGAGCATAAGCTGTGAGCCATCTGAAAACACAAGCCTCACATCACCTCTGCCAAGAATCTGGCATGCATGGTTGTCACCCAAATAAACTCCTTCATTGCCAGCAGTATACTTGACAAACAAGTCTCTGCAACCTGTGACATGAAAGGAGGCACCTGAATCAATGATCCATGAGTGCATACCATGACCATCTCCTGCATGGAGTGAATGGGCATCAAGTGAAGACATGAATAGGACTTCATCCTCACTGTCACCTGCATGTGACACATTGACTTCTTCAATCTTGACTCCACTTTTGCCCTTTGGCTTTGCATCTTTGGCTTCATCTTTGTCTTTGTCTTTTCCTTTGCCCTTTTCCTTTTGATCATTCTTCCATTTGTAGCATTGCTTTTTAAAATGTCCCTTCTTGCCACAATAATGGCATTCCAAGTCCTTTTTGGAGCGGGACTTGCTCCTTCCCCGTTCTTGGCTTGTACCCCTTTGCTGGGATCTCCCACGTGCATTCATTGCATTGGACTTTCCAACAGAGTTGTTCTTCCTGTTCATCTCCTCTTGAAGGAGAGCACCCTCCACATCTGCATATGACAGCATAGCATTTGAATTGCTAGTGGCTGTCCTGAATGTGTCCCAACTCTCTGGCAAAGTGCATAAGAGAAAGGTGGCTTTGAACTCATCGTCCATTGCCAACTTTTAATTGATGACCTGGCTGACAACACCATTAAACTCATTTAGATGGGCTGTCATAGATGCCCCTTCCTTCATTTGAAGCCCTATGAGTTTCTTCAACCAATACACTTTGCTTGAGGCACTTTGCTGGGCATACAAGTCCTGCAATCTTTGCCACATTCCCCAAGCTGTCTTCTCTTCACGTATGCTGAAAAGTAAAGAGTCTGACACAGACAACATGATGGTGGATCTTGTCAGCTCATCCATATCTTCCCATTCTTCAGCAGTAAGAGAAGCGGGCATTACACCCCTTTCTTTGATGGGCTTGTGCTGCTTCTTCTGGAGCAACACATTATAGCACTGGGTTTGCCAAATGTCATAATTATGTGAGCCTTCAAGCTTTTTGATGTGAAGTAATGAAAAGCTCTCACCTGTGGTTGCCATAGCAATATGCAACCTTTGACACAGTCAATGCCTGACTCCCTGCAAGATGTGCAAACACTGCACCAAAGCACACAAAGTGCTCACAGTTGTTCTCCCAAAGTTTATCTCCCACTGCGGAAGCACGAATGCAACTCTCCTCCCACTGTATGTGATAAAATCACCAAAATCTGGTTGCTGCAGATTTATGACAGCACCTTAGATGTGCTCTGTTCCACTTCCAAAATACTGTACAACAGTACTAAGTGCTCACCAATGATGTACCAAATCTGTACCGGCAAGTACAGCAACTGAAAATGAGCCTTTTCCTCACTCAAATCAATGTACAGCCATGCCAAAACTTGTACAAAGTTGTACCAAATCTGTACCAGCAAGTACAATAGCAATAAATGCTCTCCTGGCTGTCCAAATGAGTGAAAATCAGACCTTGACAGTCCCCACCACTGCATACAACAGTTCCGGACAGAAATTGGGCAAAAGCCCCTTGACTGCAAGTGGATTACTGAGGGTTTAAGGCATAAAAGTCTTCCCTGCTACTTTGCCAAGCTCAACAAGCACAAAATCTTGAAAAGCCCTTTGATTCAAGACCAATTTCTGATCATGAATGGTACATTAATGCACATGAAGGCATCCAGAGTCTTCACAATGCTTCCCCCTGGCCACATATACATCCAATACATAAAAGCCCCTTGATTTACTGGCACATTGAGTGCTTGACAGGCATCAACACATTGCCCAAAACATCAAATGCCAGTGCTTGCATGCAAATCAACCCAATTGGCACAAAAGCCCTTTGATTTACACTCCAATTTCCTGCAATTTAGCCCCGAATGTGAGATTGCTCACATCATACAGCATGTATGAATGCCCAATGGCACAATTACATCAAAAGCCCCAAATGTTGACACCCAATTTCCTACCAATTGACCCGGAATGTGACCAATGTCACCCAATTGTTGCCAATTGTACTCAAATCTGAGTCATTAGGACCTGTACTTGCTCAATTGATGATAATGGACATGCAAATCCCAAAATTGAAGCAAATACCTCTGAAATTTCTGATTTCTGTTGCAGAAAAGGGGGGGCGTCGTATTTGCTGACTCGTGTGCTGATGCTGTTGCTGCTGCTGTGCAGCTGTGCAGCTACGGATGCTGTATTGGTGCAGAAGACGTCGGGTCCAGAGGCGTTAGATGGCTTGCTGGTCGGGCTTCTACAGTCAGTGCAACAGGGCACAGGTGGGTTGCTTCAAGAGCCACAGGAGGCAGCGACAGTCACAGCTGGCGATGGTGGGCACAGCGGCCACAGGTGCAGGCAAGGTAGTGGGCAACGGGACCTCCACGGGGACATGTAAACGTGCCCTTTTGTTACGCCTTGTGGCCAGGCCCTAGTGTATGCGATGCTATGCTTTGCGGCGGCCAGGCCTTGTTTGTTGCCGCCGCCTCCGCCTAGTGGCCAGCGCTACAACCACTCCCTCTTGTGGCCAGGCGTCTGACGCCCAACGCCTTGCTGCAACTCGTGGCCAACGCCTTGTGCTATGCACTACTGCCACTGTCTTGCAGCGCCCAACGGGGCCTTGAATGTCACCTTGAACGCCTGCACCCTTGAGATAAAAACCCTAAAAAAAAATGTAACCCTAAAACCAGAGCTCTGATACCAGTTGAAGGGAGCTAAAGAAGCTCAGCTGAAACAGTTAGGGTTTCATGTGGGAGACACACACAGAGAAGAAGTGAGAGAGAGAGAGACATGTGGGGATAAGTCAACTAACAAAGTATGAGTGTGTGACTCCCCTATCACACATGTATATTTGCTCTAGTACACATAGTGCACTTAGTACATTAAAAGTACTAAGTGTACTATGTACTATAAAACTTATGGGCTTGTACACACTACAAGGATGGGCATAATGCCTTTACCCCAACAATGCTCAATTTCAGCCCTGGCTCCATCGGAATAGAGATGGGCTTACAATCTTGGAAGCCAAATTTGTGCAACAGCTTTTGAATGTACTTTGATTAGTGTACATAAATCCCCACATCTGTCTGCACAAATTGTATGCCCAAATAATAATGCAACAATCCCAAATCTGTCATCTCAAATGACGTTTGCAATTCAGCTTTGAATGCTGAAATTTTATCCATGTCATTCCCAATTAGCAACATGTCATCCACATAAAGAATGAGCATAATCAAAGTGCCATGATCCTCTTTCACATAGAGGGTGCTCTCCGGTTGACTATTGTGAAATCCCTGCGTGATCAAATAAGTATGTATCTTCTCATACCAAGCTGGAGGAGCTTGTTTGAGACCATAAAGTGCTTTTCGAAGCTTGCATACTTTGTTTTCATGACCATGCATCACAAAACCAATGGGCTGATTTACATACACTTCTTCTTGCAAATCCCCATTGAGAAAAGCTGATTTTATGTCCAACTGATGCACTTTCCATCCATGATGGGTAGCCAATGCAACAACACATCTAACTGTGGCCATACAAGAAGTAGGTGCGAAAGTCTCATCATAATCAATGCCTTTTGCTAGGCATATCCTTTGGCCACTAGCCTGGCCTTGTACCTGTCCAATGGTACCATCAGACTTTCTTTTTAACTTGTAAACCCACTTTGTGCCAATGGGCTTCTTGCCAGCAGGCAAATCCACCAAATCCCAAGTGTTGTTTTTATGGATAGATTCCATCTCATTTTGCATTGCTTGCATCCAATGCTCATCCTCATGAGCCTCTTCAAATGAATCTAGCTCATCTACATCACAAAGTGTACTCATGCAAGCAACATCTGCGTGTTCTCTTGCATTACGTAAACCAACCCAAGTCCTGCTACCAAGTGGAGCTGAAAGTTTGCTTTCCTGTAAAGTACGGAGCAGCCAATGAGGCACAACTCTAGCCTCTTCCATTGCTGTCCACTCTTGCTCCACTGCTTCCTCCACATTTTGAGGTGTAATGAGCTCATTCATGGGCTAATTTTGAGCGCCCAAATGCTGTCCATTAGGCAAAGTTGATTGCTGATCTATTGTGCCATCAATTCCCAATGGGAGAAGTCCTTTAAACACGTTATGTGGGCCTGAAGGTGGCTGTCCAAAAAATTCAACCAATGGCTGGTCTAAATTTTCAGTAAATACAACATCTTTGCTATCCAAAATCCTGTGTGTGGAAGGATTAAAGAGACGATAGCCTTTACTACCACTACTATAACCCATAAATATGCACTTAGCTGCTTTGTCATCAAGCTTATCTCTCAAAAACTGTTGAGGTACATGTGCATATGCTATACATCCAAAAACTCTAAAGTAATCATCTTAGGTTTTCTTTCGTGCCACGCCTCATATGGCATGATGGTTTTCAATGCTTTGGTAGGACATCTATTCAACACGTGTAGCACACATTATTGCCTCCATCCAGAATTTGTGAGGCAATCCTTTGCCTTTAACTATGCATCTAGCCATTTCCATCAAAGACGTGTTCTTTCTCTCAACAACACCATTTTGCTGAGGAGAATTTGGCATCGTGCATTGATGCTTTATGCCTTTTTCTGCCATAAATGCTTTGAAAGCAATGGACATGTATTCCCGCCCTGATCTGTCCAGAGGGTCTGGACTTTGCAACCTGTTTCATTTTCAGCTTGTGCCACAAAATGCTGAAAACATGGAAATACATCAAATTTTGCCTTCAAGGGATACACCCAAGCAAATCTGGAGTAGTCATCAATAAAGGTTACAAAGTATAGATGCTTTCCAAAAGATGGTGTCCGCATAGGACCACACACATCACTGTGCACAAGCTGTAATTTCCAGACAGCCCTTATTGCTCGATCTTTTGGGAATGCATTTCTATGCATCTTACCCAATATGCACCCTTCACATACATGTTTTGGTGGTAGCTCTACATGAAGCATATCTTGTACTATTTTATGCCTTTGCAATAGCATCAAACTGCCATAATTCACATGCCCAAACTTGGCATGCCACAATTCTGCCTCATGCATGGCAGGTGTAAGAGTGGTAACCATATGAGCATCATGCTCTCTCCTGTCAAACCTGAAAAGCTGATATAACTCATGGTACAATGTGCCGGAAGTGACCAATGCATAGCCACCTTCACGGTCTTTCACTGTGCATCTTTCTTCCTCAAAGTTGATTGCATACATAGTCACAGGGGGACGGAGGGGACGGCAGCTTGGAACGCCGGGACGACGATGCGAGACGGACCAGGGACGGGGACGGACGGACGTCCCCCACGGCACGTTTCTCACAGGGGACGGCGATGGGGACGCCGGACGCCGGTTGGGGACGGCAGAGAGCCGTTGGTCGCCGTTTTTTGCCATTGCGCCTTCCCGTTTCTAGCCGTTTCGCTTCCCGTTTCTAGCCGTTTATGGCTGTTGGCTCTTTGAGGCTTGGCCCTCTCTCTCTCTCTTGCCCTTGAGGCTTTCCTCTCTCTCTCTCTCTTGCCTATCTATATAAGAACAAGCCTCTACAAGGCTACAAGCACAGACAAGTTCACAACTCTCAAGGCTCAAGCTTTCAAGGCTCAAGCTTCTTCTCTCTTCCAACTTCCAAGTTCCAAGCCTCTAGGACCTAGGCTCTCACACAAGGCCCGCGGACCGCCGCCCTACTATCGAGATTCTAGAATCTAGACTCTCTCTCTCTCTCTCTCTCTCTCTGTCTCTCCCTCAAGCCTCTTGAGTCTTGACTCTTCCAACTTCCAAGCCTCTAGGGCCTAGGCTCTCTCTCTCTCTCTCTCTCTCTCTCTCTCTCTCTCTCTCTCTCTCTCATTCCTCAAGGCTCAAGAGTCAAGCCATCTTCAACCATGGCATCCTCCTCACGTGCCGGGGTTTCTCGTAGAAGGACAACGGGATGGACATGGTGGGAGGAGGTTAACTACACCACATCCGTTCATGGAGGCGGTTCTCGGCCATGGGTATGCAAGCTTTGCCCGTTCCGGCGAACGGGTGGCGCTGACAAAGTGCGAGCCCACGTCTTGCATGAGAGTGGGCATGAGGTGAGGTTTTGCACGAATGTCACGCCCGAGAAGAGACGGGAACTTCTTGACAAGCTTAGCGTCTACGAAGCGGTCGAAGCGACAAGAAGGACACTACGAGTGGCCATGGATCCCGCGACGATGGGGAGAGGAACTCAAGCCTCTACAATGGAGTCATGTGTGGTGGATCGGGATCATGCACACCATCACCTTCACCATCAAGTCGGAATGTTACTCCATCCACGACGCCGGCACCCTCCATCTCCACGGCCTCTCAATCATTACGTGGCCCACGCGACAATCTACACTTGGGGAGAATTGGAACCCCGAGTTGAAGGAGGAGGTGGATATGGCAGTGGCCCGCTTCTTCTTCCATGACCACATTGCCTTTCAAGCGGCTAGGTAAGTGCAATCGATCATTGCCAATTCATCATTCATGTTTTCATCATCCTAGTCCCCTTCTCATTAGTAAATTACTTTCTTGAATAGGTCGGAATACTTCAAGGTCATGGTTAAGAAGATTGGGGAGTATGGCTCAACCTATACGCCCCCCTCATCCAAGAGCTTGCGCACTACATTGCTCGAGAAGGAGAAGCGCATTGTAGAGCAAGCGGGCGACAACACAAAGCGGCAATGGGAGAGGAACGGAGTCTCCCTCATTGTGGATGGATGGAGTGACACCCGCAAGAGGAGTATTCACGGCATGGTTGCATATTTCCGCGGAGAGATGTACTTCATCTCATCTCATGATGCATCCGGCACTGGGAAGAACGCGGCTGTGCTTGCGACGGACTGGGCTACCACCATGGAGATCGTTGGCCCCGAGCATGTAGTGGGCTTTGTTGCGGATGGGGAGCCTTCCAATAGGGCGGCGGGAGCTATTCTCCAAGGTATGTATGGACATGTCACGGTGTCCTTTTGTATGGCTCATTGCCTAAACAACCTCCTCAAGGACATCGGGGCATTACCATGGATCAGCCCGCTCATTGAGGAGGCCAACACCATGGTCTCCTTTGTCCTCAACCACCAAAGACTTCGGCATGAGTTCAACAAGAGGTCCTGTCTCTCTCTCCTCGAATATTCCGACACCCGGTTTGCCTACAACTTTCTCATGTTGGGCCGGTTGAAGGATTGTATCGCTGCTTTGAGGGGGCTTTTCCTTAGCGACGAGTTTGTCGCCATGCAAGAGTCCCATACAAACACTGGCCAAGAGTGTAGGCTACGGGCGGATGACGCCTCTTGGTGGGAGCGTGTGAAGACCACAGATGCTATGGTGAGGCCCATAGTCCATCTATTGAGGATTGTAGACGCTATGCAACCATGCATAGACAAGGTCTACGAGGCCATGGATCGCATGATAGAGAAGTTGAAAGACTTCGTGCCTGACGAAGACAGATACGAGGAGATCCATGCCTTGTGTCTAGGAAGGTGGAATTCCTACTACTCTCCATTGCATGCAGCAGCTTATGTGGTGGACCCAGAATTCCAAGGCAACAAGCAGGAGAGCGACCGGGATCATCTTGGATCATCTTGGATCATCTTGTGCCTGATGCATCGGTTAGGCGCAAGATCAGGGACCAGCTTTCGATGTACAGGTCATTTCATGGCTCCTATGGCTGTCATGATGCACAAGTTAACCGCTCCAAAGTTGGTGCTGCTCTATGGTGGGAGGACTTTGGTTCAGATGGACCGGAGCTGCAGCAGCTTGCCATCCGCATACTTAGCCAGGCCGTCAGCTCCTCTTGCTTGGAGCAACTTTGGAGTACCTACAGCCACATTACCTCTAGGAAGAGGAACCGACTCGGGGTAGAGCGTGCCAATGACCTTGTCTTCGTCGGTGCGAACTTGCGAATGCTTTGCAAGAGCGTGACCAAGAAGGCAGATTCCTTCACCGAGTGGGAGATGAGTCAACAAGAAGAGCAACAAGAGGATGAGGTGCAAGAGCAGCATGCCAATGAGGATGAGACTGAGGATGAGCTTGATGCTTCTTTGGCACAAGCTACCCATGACCATGAGGCGAGCACTTCACATGGATGATCATTCATGGATCATGATTCATGGGCCTTACTACTTAGCTCTAGCCTCTAGCCTCTAGTCTTCAGCACTTTTTTGTCATTGACTCATTTGAGTCCGTCCATGTATTCTGCCTCCTTAAGGCTTAGTCCTGACTCCTCACTCTTGAGTCTTAAGTCATGACTCATTTTGTATCTACTTAATTATTAATATGACTCAAAAGCTTACCATTTTAGTGTAAATTTGTGCTCATTTTGATGTACTTCCAAAGTAGAATAAGTGTAGAGTAGAAAAATTTAAAAAAAAGTATTTTTTGAGTGCCGTTCCCTCCCCCGTCCCCGTTCCCTACTTATGGCCGTCTCCCGTCCCATCCCCGTCCCCGTCCCCCGTCACCGTCCCCCGTCCCTTGTGACTATGATTGCATATCCTCTTTTAGCAAAAGAGGAGAAGGACAGCAAGTTCTTAATCCCTGGCACATACAATACATTTGGAAGACATAAGTTTGCACCATCTGCTGTTGTGAGAATCACCTCACCAACACCCTGAACTTAATAAGAAGATTTGTTTGAACATGTTACCGCTTGCCTTCAGGGGCAACCATAAGCTTCTTAAACAAATCTCTCCACGAGGTAATGTGTTTAGAAGCACCACTGTCAAAGTACCATGTGTCGTATCTTTCATTGACACTGAGAGACATATGCTCCAATGATACATCATAACTACAAGTAATGAAACTTGAAAGTCCACTCATCCTACACAAGATTTACTGATGCATCATCTTTCCCTCCTCCTCCTGTAGTAACAGATGATAGCGTCCTGGAAACCAACTTCTTTTCGGAAATGACCTCATCAATATTAAGCAGCTGCTCCCGAAGATCCTGGATCTTTGTAAGATGATCAGCCATACAATCACCTTCATTCATGTCCAAGTTCTCAAGCTCTTTCTTGAGAAATGCAACCCTAACCTCATTCTTTGCCTGATACATGGTTTCAAGTACATCCCAAGCTCGCCATGAGATCCTGCAAGACCGAATATGCGGTATGATTAATTGCTTTACTGACAAAGCAATCAAAGCCATTGCTTGGGCATCGCAAGCATCCCATCTCTTCCTATATGAGGGAGGAGTGGGTACTGCAGCTTGTTGAGCACCACGGCCAGGCGTGTTAGGTGCTATGTCAACAAGGTGTACATCTTCACCTAACACATAACCCCATAATCCTTTGGCCACAAGTAGATTTCAGACCATGAAACTCCATAGGGAGTAATTATTGCCATCCAATTTGTCCTCTTGGGACAAAACCCTGAATATATCGGTCATACTTCCAGCCATGTGCTGAAATCTCTGGCAAGAGAGATGCAAACACGTGCAACCAAATATGCTATAAAAAACACCCGTAGGCAAAATCCCAAATGCATCGGAGTGCAATGCCAGGCAACCACAAAGTCCTGTACAAATGTTTTGCCCCGAATACAAGGCTGCAGATAAGCAATGCTGAAAATCCCCAAATTTTTTAGCACCAATGGACTGATTTATGTGTCAATTGCACATAATTGACAAAAGCCCCAAAAATCTATGTAACAATGAGCTTTAATTGTGCGATTTAGCACTAATTTTAGAAAATCCCCAAAATTCTTTGTCGCGTAATTGCAATTGTGCAAATTCTGAAAAATCTCCAAAATCTGAAAAATCCCCAAATTTTTCTTGAATCCTGCACCTTAATGCTGCTCTGCACTGTTGCCTGCACCTTATGTTTGCAATAAAGCAAGCTATGCACAAAAGCCCCTTGAAGGGAACCCAAAAAAAAAATAGTTACCTGATTAGATAGAACCTTGATTTTGCAGGTGTTGGCGTCCTTTGAGACCGAACCTACGGGAGTTGCACAGGCAGCAATGAGCGAACTTTGAGCTACGCATGCGGGAGCTAATGACGAAGAGGTGGTTGCCGGACTGAGTCGTAGACGGCAGGCGGCAAACGCAGGCGGCGTGGGAGAACCGGCAACGTGCAGACGAGTAGGGCGACTTTACCTTGGAGCTGGCGGCGGCCACTATGCACGACCCGATGGCAACTGTGCAGCAGACAGGCAAGGGCTGATGTTGGGAAGTCACAGATGGCGGAGTGGAGGCCGTGACAAAGCACACGGACGGGAGCTGCCAGAAGACGAAACAGTGACACGGTCGACGGTAGGGAGCTACCGATTGGAATGGAGGCCGCCAGACGGAGCGAGACGTCGACGGAAAGAAGACCAAAAAAACTCCAAGAAAGAAGACCAAAAAAACTCCAATTGCCACGTAAGCCTCAAGTGGGGCGAACCAGGCGCCGCCCACTGAGGTGAGAGCACCACCTACGGGTTGGGCAGTGGTGGAGCCCTCCCCACTAGTGCCACCCGGATTCGTGGCTGAAACAGGCGGGCAAAGCACGAGCAGGGAGCTCGAACGAAAATTCGCAACGGACGGATATAAACCCAGAGCGACAGACGGATTGCAGAGCGACGGAAAATCGCATACATTGACGGATAGAAGGCTGCCAGAAGCTGGGTGTCGGGAACTCCATGAGCAGAGGGCTGCAACCAAGCTCTGATACCACTGTTGGGTTAGGGTTTCACAAAAACAGAGACGCACACAGAGAAGTACACAGCAGCAAGCTCTCTCAAGAGAGTGAGAGATGGTGATTGATGCTCAAAGAAAGAAAAGATAGGATACAATGTGTGTAGCAAAGCTAGTTCACTCCACAATATCAAAAGACAATACATGTGGTGTCCTTTCACACCTAATATCCAAGGGGAAAAATCCAAAGGGAGAAAAGTGCCCTTGGTTAGCCCATGTTCACATGTCGCTGCTGTAACGCGCGGAAGCTCTGAGAGTCTTCTTTCAACCCTAAACACTCCTAGCAACATGCTGATGCAAAACGCAGATATAGAGAGAGAGTAGAGAGAGAGAGAGAGAGAGATGTGCTGGAAAATTCAGTATATTCATATAGTACAAAAAGGTACTTGTCTACAGCGATAGGCTGCCTTGAAGAAAAGGTTATAACACCCAAAATTATGTCCCCCTATGGAACTCCTAATGACCCAATCCCTAGAGGATTGAATGGCTAGAACAATGAGCATGAGTGCCTATTTATAGGCCTTGGATCCTTTGGAGAACTAGCCGACCAGCAGTCGGCCAGCAGCCTTGGCATAAATACAAAACGCAAGCCCCTTTATCAGCCGCCTTGTCTTTCTTGATGCGCTCCCGCCCCTTGGCTCTCTGGAATCAGCCGCCGCCGACAGCCCTCTGGAACCAACCGACAGCATCCTCCTCCATGATCCCCATACCCTGCTCCAAGTCCACCACAGATTCTGCACCTGAGACTCCTAAATTCTGGTTCTACTCATCTCTTACTGGCTGCCCCCTTCTGGATTAGCCCTGAGAAAGTACATGGCATTGATCATGCGCATGACATCCCCCTCTGCTAAACTTGATGACGGGAATCCAACCTGCTCTTGGATGACTGTCATCATCCCAATCCTTTTCCCGAAGTCCCCCTGTCATCCATCCATCCCTGGCAACCTTTTTCTCTGAAAGCCCACCCTGTTCTCCAAACCACTCTGTCTTAGACGAAGATCTATGCATCTGTTCCATCTAGTCCACAATCCATTCCTGCCCTGACCTGAACACCGTCTTGGTCTTCATTCCTGAGAACTGAGTCTGGCACTCTCATATCACCCTTGGAGGATAACCTCCCTTGGGACCGTTGCCCGGGAACCTATCTGGCTCACAGGACTGACATCCCCTTTGGTTTTGTGGAACACCACCAACAAACCTCCTGGGAGTTCTTACCGGTTCTGTGCTCCTTGCCTTGGGCTTTGTATCCGTGTACTTTCCTGTACCTTGGACCTGTACACCGTCATATGGGACTGAATCAGTGTTTAGCTTTGCTGAGCCTGATGCTCAGATACCAATGTAACGCGCAGAAGCTCTGAGAGTCTTCTTTCAGCCCTAAACACTCCTGGCAACATGCTGATGCAAAACGCAGATATAGAGAGAGAGTAGAGAGAGAGAGAGAGATGTGCTGGAAAATTCAGTATATTCATATAGTACAAAAAGGTACTTGTCTACAGCCATAGGCTGCCTTGAAGAAAAGGTGATAACACCCAAAATTATGTCCCCCTATGGGACTCCTAATGACCCAATCCCTAGAGGATTGAATGGCTAGAGCAATGAGCATGAGTGCCTTGATGCGCTCCAGCCCCTTGGCTCTCTGGAATCAGCCGACAGCCCTCTGGGACCAGTCGACAGCATCCTCCTCCATGATCCCCATGCCCTGCTCCAAGTCCACCACAGATTCTGCACCTGAGGCTCCTAAATTCTGGTTCTACTCATCTTTTACTGGCTGCCCCCTTCTGGATTAGCCCCGAGAGAGTACATGGCATTGATCATGCACATGACAGTCGCACTACTCATATCATATGTGGCATAACTCATATCATATATGCAAATACGAGTATGGTTAATCGAAGGGCGACCCTTATCAATTATTTTCGACAACTATAAGCCCGACGTCGACACCTATTGGCACTCAGTGTTGTCGATGGTGAGAGCCAAGCTTATACTCGATAGCTACGAATGATCTGTTAACTGTCGAGAGGTGTCAATCGCCCAAACATGCCATGCCCCCACATGGTCAACATTAGATTTATACTAATGACATGTATAAAGGCCCATAAGCTTCTAGGTTTTTGGTGCCTACAAGTTTATTAAACTTACTTTATACATTTCCTCTATTGTAGCCGACAAAAGCAAATCGACTTTGTTGAATTTAAGTTTAACTTTAAAAATGTGTACAAAGTACTCCTCTCAATCTTGCGAAGCAAAGAGATTTTACACTCTTATTCCGCATGTGAAACCGGAAGTCTATCTCTTCAGGAATCCTCTTGTCATCCTTTAAGCTTGAAGACGAAGCTTATAAATTCCAGTAAGTGGAGTTTTTTAATCATTTTTCCTTCTTCAAATTTTCTAAAATTTTAATTTCAAAAGTCGACTAAATTCGATAAACCAAATCATTCATACATTTTCAATACTTAAAAATACATATTTCACACTTTTGTGGGGGTGAAAATGTGTATTTTTGCTTGCATATATCATGGTTAATTAAACTATTTGGGTGATGGAGTTATTTGCCACTCTCACATAAGTATATATAAAATTTATTTATTTATGGTTATGCAGGATGAAATTGTGCACTTGGATATGCATAATTGTGTTATAAATATATTGAATTTGTACATGGTTTGTGCCATGAGAAGCACATGGAGTTTGATTAATTTTTGGAAAGTATACAATTCTTGGAAATCTGGGGATAAGTCAAAAAAAATCATAATTTCTTCAATAAGAATTTTAAAAAATTAGAGAGGAAAGTTGAAGCTGTTGGCTTTTTAGAATAAAAGAAGATGATTTACACATAAACCCAAGATAAACACTTTAAATTGTTTTGCAAAAAACATGGCAGCTTCTCCTACCTACCAATTTGGTCATAAACATATTGCAATGGGACAAGACAATAGTGGTCCTATCCCAGCAGTCTCTCAGGCTACAGTGGGTGCGGGAGGTCTTATCGATGAAAGTGAGCTTCGGGATTTATTCTAGCAAGTTCAGGATCTACATACCCGAGTAGCTCAAAGTGAACAACCATGGAGCACCCCATAGACTGGGCCATTAGGTACTCTTGGGACGTATTCTCCTTATACTCCGAAGTTTCTTTTTGGGGAGGAGGAGCATCATCCAGACTTTGTAAGAGCATGGGTGAGTTGTTGGGAGACACATTTCACCATGGTTTGTTACCCTAAAGAGCATAAAATAATGGTGATGGAAATGTTATTAGGAGGTCATACCTTAACTTGGTGTAAGATCTCAAGTCTAAACTCATGGCTCCTAGAAGAACGTCAAGACTATGCTCTTGGAGACTTCTATTAGAGAGCTTAGTGAAATTATAGATTTTCGCAGACAGCAAAAAATACAATTGGCAAGGAGGCCTTTTAAGGCTTTAATTCAAGAGTTTCGAGAGCTTATAGCTAAGTTCTCGGATCTCCCAAATCGTTACGACCGTCTATTTTTCTTTAGGCTTTACCTCATGATTATCAAAATAAGGTAAGACGGAACGTAATTAAGTCCTTTGAGGATGCATTGCACTTTACACGTACTTATGATGATACAGTTGCAGTTTGTAGCCGCTGTGAAGAAGGATACAACAGGTCATTCTGACCAGAAAAGTGCAATGATGAAGAAGAAAAGAAAAGGGAAAGAAACCGCCAAGCAGCGCGGCAGCAACCTCTTCGAGCCCTGGAAGGCAGCCTTCTAAGCACGCTCATCTTTAAGGCAATCTAAACCAAAGTCTCTTGATAAGAAACCTCAATTGGATTCTACAGTGACTCTCGATGCTCGCAAAGGGGCATGTTTTAAATGTCACACTATGCTTTCTCCATTCAATAAAAGTCTTCAAGTGGTGGTGGAGGTGGTGGTAAAGCAATGCAACCACCAGTGTACGCTCACTTGGTACAGACTAATACTGTTCTAGGTAATCCACTCATTCATTTTCTTTCAATAATACTTGTGAGAATTGCCATTTTAACATGGGGGTGTTTAGTCCACATGACCTTATCCAGATGACAGGTGAAGTTATGGGATCCCCTATACATGTTTTATTTGATGATGATAGTACTCACAAGTTTATTAATGCTTCTCTTGTCCAAAGATTACGTATCCTAGTGGCGTTGAGTAACCTCCGTTATATGGTCAACCTTGCTCAGGGCGTATCCCAGTGTTCGCAAAGGAAGGTTCCTCGGGTCACTTTGAAGATCCAAGATTATGCTGAAGACCTCTCTTTCCTTGTTAGGTGCCTTGACAGCATAGAGGCGTATTACTAGGCAAAGAGTGGTTTTTCCACAAGACGTCCCATTGTAAATATTGAATTTGTACATCATGTAATTACTTTTGAGCATAATATGAAGAAGTTTTCCTTGGTTGGTTATTTATCTAGTCCAATGAGAAAAATTTCTTCTAGTGCTTAAAAGCCCAGCGAGGCGTGCTGTGACAGATTCCACCACGTATCCAAGAGATAGAAAAAAAGAGAGAGGGAGAGAGTAGGGTTTAGAGAACCTTGCATGGGACACTACACA
The DNA here is from genome assembly GCF_041138505.1 of Cibotium barometz. Taxonomy (NCBI): domain Eukaryota; kingdom Viridiplantae; phylum Streptophyta; class Polypodiopsida; order Cyatheales; family Cibotiaceae; genus Cibotium; species Cibotium barometz. The sequence continues at coordinate 512,525 of NC_141058.1, forward strand.
CTGAGCGGGAAACAAGCCCCGCCCCCTTTCAAGAATTTATTCAAGAACAATCCACAGGCTCGCCAAGGTTGCATCCGTACATATGTACCTTATTATAAGGTATGTTTTAGTGTCACTGCCTGAAAGAAAGTGAAGCAAATATAAAACACAGATGTAGGCCCAAGTACAAGACCTGTAAATGTTGGAAACTGATGTTTATTGCTGAAATCTGAGCACGAGGGAAGCTCGTAGGTGCTGTACACTGGTAAGAAGCAATAGCACCTGCTAATGACCTCAACTGAATGCTAAAAAATGAGATGAACTGGGGGAAAGGGAGTCAGCCCTTATATATTCCCCCAAGATGCTGGTCGGCCAGCTATAGCAGGCCGACATGGCAGTGGCAGCTATAGCAGGGCGACATGGCAGTAGCATAAAATGCAACAAAAAATGTCTAAAAATACCAAAAAATGGTAGAAAAAATGCTGAATAATCGCTGCTAAGATATGCCAATGCACGGCCTCATAAATGACCAATACAAGCATGAAAAAAGTGATGTAGACCCTCTGGAGATGATATAATCCAACACCTCCTCTTCAGCGCCAGAGGGGGGGTCCAATACCAACACACTGAAGTAACACCTCCATAGTAGCTCTCGGAAGTGGTTTGGTGAAGAGATCAGCCACATTGTCCTTGGTAGAACAATAGGCCAGTCGAAGAAGGTCCAACTTGATCCAATCCCGTACAAAATGATAATGCACTTCAATATGCTTAGATCATCCCCATATCACAAGATTCTGTGCTAGATCAATAGCACTCTGAGAATCCGAGAAAATAGTAACTGGGGAAGTGTCGGCACAGCACAAATGCTCCAGAATCTGATGAATCCAAAGTGCTTCAGTGCACGAAAGAAGGTAGGATTTATACTCGGCCTCGATGGAAGAAGCAGAAACAATCCTCTGCTTTTGAGACTTCCAAGAAACCAATCCAGAACCAAGCATGAAGCAGTATCCAAATATAGACCTCCGAGTATCAATACAGCCTGCCCAATCAGAAACTGTGAAGCCAACCAAATCAGCACCACAAGAGTAGGTGATGCCATAATCTAAAGTACCTCGAAGATAACGAATAAATGCCTTTGAGCGGCTAATGAGAATTGGCTAAGGACACTCATAGCATAGGAGTTGTCTGGATGGGTGTTGGCAAGGTAAAGCAATAAGCCAACAATCTTCCGGTACTCTCTGGAATCCACCAAGGGTGTATCAATTTCCTTGGATAACTTGGCATTGGGATCCATGGGACAAGAGAGAGGTGTACAATTTGACAACCCATAAAGTGTGAGCAGCTTCCTCACATACTTCTGCTGAGAAATGAAGATACAGTCATCTTTCTGCCAAACCTCCAACCCAAGAAAATAATACATATATACCTAGATGAATCCAGGAACATGCCCAGATTCACCTTTTAGGAACATGCATGTTATATACTCATGGTAGTCAACCCACAAGACTATATACCTATCAACTCCATTATGCATAGTATGGACTAGATACTACGACATCCCCACTAACGTCATCAGTGCCCAATAGTGGGTGTAGAACACTGTATCAAGATATGCTCTCACATACGCACTCCACACACACACACACACACACACACACACATAAGAGCATATATTCACACAAAGCCCTTCGTACTAAGTTTCTGTCAAACCTCCGGAGATGCAGGGCAGACTCAGCCATAATGAAGCCTAGCACTAAGGGAAGTAGCAAATGGAAAGAATTAGTACAGCAAATAAGTAGTTGATAGGGCAAATGCACCGCTAAAGATAGAAAGAATAAGCACAATATCAACTAGCCGCAACTTGGACAAAAACTTCACAATGTGAAATCTGCATGTCCGCTAATGCGGCTGAGTTATATACCTAGATGAATCCAAGAACATGCCCAAATTCACCTTTTAGGAACGTGCATGTTATATACTCATGGTAGTCAGCCCACAAGACTATATAACTATCAAATCCATTATGCATAGTATAGACTAGATACTATGACATCCCCACTAATGTCATCAGTGCCCAATAGTGGGTGTAGAACTCTATATCAAGATATGCTCTCACACACACACACACACACACGAGCATATATTCACACAAAGCCCTTCGTACTAAGTTTCTGTCAAACCTCCAGAGATGCATGGCAGACTCGGCCATAATGAAGCCTAGCACTAAGAGAAGTAGTAAATAGAAAGAATTAGTACGGCAAATAAGTAGTTGATAGGGCAAATGCACCGCTAAAGATAGAAAGAATAAGCACAATATCAACTGGCCGCAACTCGGACGAAAACTTCACAATGTGAAATCTACATGTCCGATAATACGGCTGAATTATATACCTAGATGAATCTAGGAACATGCCCAAATTCACCTTTTAAGAACGTGCATGTTATATACTCATGGTAGTCAATCCACAAGACTATGTAACTATAAATGCTTCCACACTATGCCACCCTGCTGTCCAGCCTGCGCATGCTTCTGGGGCAGCATCCTGGCTGCTAGGCAATCAACGCATGGGTGTGGGACTGCTCCCTACACCTGGCCGACTAGCTGGGTAGGGTATTAGACCCAGTCGGCTGCCTGTCCAGCAGCAGTTCAGCTGGCCGACAGCCCCTCCAGCCCATGCCTTGGCTGGTGGGCAAAGCTTGGGCCCTCCTGGCCCCTTGGGGGTGGTTCTACACCTCCCCCATGCCCATACTAAGAGTGCAAGTGCAATTCTTCTCACTGGGGTAGCCCTATGGGCTGGCCCCATCTCTACATGCAAACCTACATGCCTACAGAGGCCTGGCATCCAGTTGCAAACCAGATACACAGAACATCTGACATCATTCCAGAGGGAGACTCACAGCGCGGACTGGCACTGCTTCATGTGCAGGACAGTGCACACCTGACCTTGGACTCATGTGCAGGACAATGCACACCTGACCTCGGACGACTAAGATGGATCCCTGGCTGACTCGTCCCGGACTGGGCTCACATGGGACCAGTTCACCATCCCAGGTCCTGCACCTTCTGTACAGAAATGTCTACGTGGCATCCAAGTGCGGGATGCACGTGACATCCCCTTCTGCTTAACTTGACGGAAGCTGCATAGCCTCCAAATAATCCGTCAATAATGCCGGATAGTCTTCGCAAAATTCTTTGTCGAGCCATACCGCTTCATGAGTTCCTCGGTCCTGAAACTTCGTGAGAAACTGTCTTAGTCTTCGGCCTGAGCCATGCTTGAAAAGGTGCAGAAGGATCTGTTCTGGAACCATTACTTCTGCTTCATCCATGATGTCTGGTTCCGCTTCGTCTTTGACCTCTGAAGGGGGTGGACCTGCATATGGCTTTAACCAACTGACATGAAATACATCGTGCATAGTCCAACTCGGAGGTAGCTTTAACTGCATAGACACCTCATTAATCTTTTTCCGGATGGGAAATGGTCCGAAGCTCTTGAAAGACAACTTTGGGCATCGCTTGCCCACCTGCTTTAATCTTTGCTTCATAATCCAAAGATACACCCAATCTCCTTCCGAAAACTGCATGTCCCTTCGGTCTTTATTGGCCTGTCGAGTGTAGGCCTCTTGCGCTTTAGCCAATCTGTCTTTAACGGACTCTAGGATCTCCTGGTAAGACTCCGTCACTCTGTTCGCCTCCGGTACTGAAGACAAAGTCCTGGTTAACAACGACTGGAAAGGCCTTCCAAACGCTGCCTCATATGGAGTCCTGCCAATAGCTGAAGAAAAAGAGTCATTCAAAACAGCTTGTACTAAAGGCAAAAACGATTCCCACTTACCTTGCTGATCGTGGACATAACACTTCAGCACATCAAAGGCCAACTGGTTGTATATCTCTGTCTGGCCATCTGTCTGTGGATGGAATGCACTGGAAAAATTCAACTTAGTACCAAAATTATCAAACAATGTCCTCCAAAAATGACTGGTAAACTTGGCATCTCGGTCTGACACTATGGTTCTAGGAATCCCACCAATCGGGTACATAGCTAGGCAACATCCTCCGGCGGTCACATTAGCCCTGCAAGGAATAAGCATAACAAACTTGCTGAACCTATCAACAATAGTCAAACACTGTGTATTACGCTTACTCGGACTAGGAGGCAGATTTGTGACAAAGTCCATCGAAATGTCCTGGAAAGGACCCTCGGGAATTGGCAAGGGCTGTAACAACCCTATCTTCTTTCCACGAGGAGCTTTCACCTTTTGACAAATGTCACAGCGTTGTACATATGTAAACACATCACGCCTCATCTTTGGCCAATAGTATTGCCGTTCTAATTTCTCCAGAGTCGAATTCATGCCCCTATGACCACCTGTAATGGCGTCATGGGCATCATGGAGAAGAGCTGCCCGGAATGTTTTCATGACACATAGTCGGCCTTTGTAGAAAAGCCAACCATCGCGTATCAGAAAATGGCATGGTCCTGTGGCATCCAATGCCTGTTCCCACTGTGTACCGAATTCCTCGGAATCCGCGTACGTGTGCTTCATGTCTTCTAGTCCTGTACCAACAAGGTCAAGTCTAGTGGTCTGAATCGCAGATACTTGTCCCTTCCTGCTCAAAGCATCGGCCACTGGATTGGCCTTTCCTGGAAGGTACTCAATCATACCACCGAACTGCTGGAATATCTGACTCCAGCGGTGTTGTCGATCACTCCACTGTGCACTTGGCATCGTCTGAATCCAGCGCAATGCCTGATGGTCAGTGCGGACCTCGAAGTCACGGCCATACAGGAAATGTTTCCAATGTTTCAAGGCCTGAATAACTGCTAGGAGTTCACGATCATAGACTGAGTAGTTCTTTTCGGCGGGCAGTAACTTACGAGACATATAAGCTACTGGATGACCATTCTGTTGCAATACACCTCCAATTGCGATGTTACTCGCATCGGTGATCACCTGAAATGGTTCGTCCCACGAGGCAAGGGCTAAACAAGGCGCTTCAGACAAAGCCACCTTGAGGTTCTGGAATGCCTCCAACGCTCGTGGAGTCATTCGAATCTTTTGCCTCCTTGTTTTCACTCCCTTTAGCAGATCGGTGAGGTCTGCCGAGAGATCAGAAAACTTGTCAATGTGGGTGGAATATGCCTGGCATATACCCACAAATGATCTAATGTCATAAGCAGTCTGAGGTACTTCCCAGTTAACAATCTCGGCCACTTTAGCCGGATCAAGTCGAATGCCTTCGGCACTAATTATATATCCCAAGTAATGTACCTGGAACAGATAAAATTCTGACTTCTTTTCATTGACATAGAGCTCGTTGCTTTCCAGCAACTTAAGGACTTTCTCCACATCAATGTCATGCTGCTCAACTGTAGTAGCTGAAAATATGAGTATGTCGTCCAGAAATATGAACACACACACTCCAATCAACTCCCGGAAAATACGCATCATCATGCGGTTAAATGTAGCTGGGGCGTTCGTCAAACCAAATGGCATGACCACAAATTCATAGTGGGCCCATTCTGTACGGAAAGCTGTCTTGGGGATGTCCCCCTCAACAATCCGAACCTGGTGGTACCCACTCTTTAAATCCAGCTTGGAGAACACCTTAGCTCCATTCAGCCTCTCGAGAATATAGTCAATTCGAGGCATCGGGAATCTGCTCTTGATAGTCAGCTTGTTGAGTGCACGATAATCGACACACAACCGAGAAGACCCATCTTTCTTCTTGACAAATAAGATCCGTGCTGCAAATGGCGACACGCTGGGGCAGATGAAGCCAGCTTGCAACAATTCTTGGAGTTGGCGGTCCAACTCCGATTCCATTGCCTTAGAAAGGCGATACGGAAAATTGTTCGGGGGTTCCGAGCCTGGGAGGAGGTCAATCTTGTGATCCTCCGGTCTGGACGGGGGAAGCGGGGGAGGGAGACTGTCCCGAAGAAAAATCTTCTGGAACTTTTCATGGAGAACCGAGTACTTCTCGGAAGCACTGGCCACCGTCTGGGCTGTCTGGATGTAAATCATCGCACACTGTGCGCCTTTCCTGACTGCTCACTTAGCCTGCAAGTGGCTTATGAGTGGAAAGTTTGGAATACCTGGCTCACACTTAATGGTCACAGGGGTGTTTGACACATTCCGATCGATCTGGAACGTGTGCTTGTCCAACTTGACATCAGGAAGGAACTTGTGAAACCACTGGATACCCAAAATTATGTCTGCTCCTACAAGAGGGGCAACCATAAAGTCACGCACAAACTCTATGCCCTGAATCACTAACTTAGCACCTAGAGCTTCATACTTGACGCTCGTTGTCATACCTGTGCTAAAACCCTCAACCTGTTTGTCCACCGGAGTCAGCTCGAAACGGGCACGCCTAGCGGCCTGTTCCGTGACCACATCCTCTGTGCTGCCGCTGTCAAACAAGACAACGACTCTCTGGCCACCTATGTAGCCAAAGGACTTGAGCAATTCGTTGCGCTCATACTCCTGGTCATGGGCGTCCTTCTGCTTATCTTCGAGCTCCCGGCTAATAATTGCTCCAACTGAAGCACCGGGGTTTGAAGAACTAGGGGTAGCCGCTGGGGTCTGTGTGGGAGCTGTGCTCACCACGGAAGCTGTGGAGGCGGCGGCGGCCTTTGGAGGCTTCTTCGGACAATCCCGAGAAGTATGTCCTTTTGTGTGACAAAAGTAACATCTACCCTCCTTCCTGTACTGAGAAAGCTCCTAAGCACTCAACTTGCCACCTGTCTTGCCTGCCTCCGCTTTTTGGTCTGGAGTAAGCTTAGACGCATTGTTCGAGTTCTTGGAGCCAGAGGCTCCCGGGCTCTGTCCTCTGTGGAGGCGGCGGCGGCCTTTGGAGGCTTCTTCGGACAATCCCGAGAAGTATGTCCTTTTGTGTGACAAAAGTAACATCTACCCTCCTTCCTGTACTGAGAAAGCTCCTCAGCACTCAACTTGCCACCTGTCTTGCCTGCCTCCGCTTTTTGGTCTGGAGTAAGCTTAGACGCATTGTTCGAGTTCTTGGAGCCAGAGGCTCCCGGGCTCTGTCCTGGGGAAGACCCCGTCTGGTTCTGGCTTTTGCCCCCCGAGGTGTTAGCCTTGGGAGAAGCCGGCTGGGAAGTCTTGGGCTTGCCACCATTGTGTTTCATTTCTGCACTCTGCGCAAGCGAGAGTGCGTCCTCAAAGGTGGCTGGCCTAAACATACGCACCTCCCATTGGATTTGCGTGTCCAGGCCATACAAAAACTGCCCTTCCTTGTCCGAATCAGATAAGCCTAATTGTAGACACAAGGTCGAAATTTTATTGGCAAACTGAAGGACTGGTTGCGCGTTCTGACGCGCTCCCCTGAACTCGTCTTCGAGTCGCTCAAGGTAGTGGGGCGGTAGAAACCGCTGCTTAAGGTCACGGACGAACTCGTCCCACACATAAGCTACCATACCTGCTCTGGTGTGGGCATGAGCCCACTGAGTCCACCAAGGAATGGCCTCACCTTCCAAGTACCAACTAGCTAAGATCACTTTGTCAGTATCTGTTTTCCTAACTGCGGCAAAGTAAGCTTCAAATTGATGCAACCATGAATAAAGAGTAGTAGGATCGAGTTTACCATTATACTTACTGAAATTCATTTTCTCGGGAAAATGATTCGAGGGCGCCGTCGGTGTCAATCTGGCGTCCAAAGCTCTGAGGTAACGCTCGTGTTCCACTCGTCGCATGGCGTCGTCTTCTCGTTGTCGAATCTCCAATGCACGCATCTGCATCTCAAGCAAGGAGCTTGGCTGCGGCTGTGACCCCTCAAGAGGGTCCCTGTGACGAGGATCTGGTATCTGGGGTACGGAAGGAGAGGGAGGAGGAGATGGAAAACGCGAGGCTGGAGAGCGAGAACGCTCCTCCAAAGCCAAAATCCGCGCCTTCTGCTCATCCAACTTGGTTGTCTGGTCTGCGATTGCTCGCATCATCTGCTGGAACATGTCTGTTACACTCAAGCCGGGTGCCCTAGCTGGGCTGCCTGGTGCACTCTGGTCCCATGGTTCTGGTTCTCTCTCGTCGCCGAAACTCGCCATAGCGGGAAAATGCAATTCCTTTCCGGAACGCAATCTGACCATCCACTATCTGTGTGGGAGACTTCCGGAGGCTTCCGGAGGCTTCCGGAGGCTAAAAACCAACCGTCCTTCGAGAGACAGGAGTCACTCCGAAAGGGGTAGTCCACCGGCGTCTAAAAACCAACCACACGAGCGAAAAAATTTTCTGGTTTTCTTTGCTGAATCTTTGTCCTTGAAGTGAGCTCTGATACCACTGTAATATGCGGAAGCTTCGGAGAAGGATCGGTACTTCAAAACTCAGAAATCAGCACTCTTTTCGCGACGGAATTAACGCACAAACTGAAAGACGATGTGCAGAAAATAGGGAGAGAAGGGGGAGATGGAGAGGACACAGTATTGGGTCCCAATTACCCTCTATAGGGCCCCCACCACGGATGGTGTATTTGCTTTATTAGAATGATGTAAATCTGAAAACAAATACAAAGTACTTGACCTTTTCTTGGCTGGAAAACCTGCCCTTGACCTTCAGTCCTTCACCCCTTTGCTTTAGCAATGTTCTTGGCTGTCCTGGCCCTTGTTTGCTTGGAGCACTTGGTGAATTATGAGATGAGATCATTGAGATCTTGGCTGGGCTTTTATACCCCACATAGCATCCAGTCGGCCTGTTTCATGAAGCCCCACGACTAGATATTTTCCAATAAAATGCTTGCACACTAATAATAAATGCTTTCACACTATGCCACCCTGCTGTCCAGCCTGCGCATGCTTCTGGGGCAGCATCCTGGCTGCTAGGCAATCAACGCATGGGTGTGGGACTGCTCCCTACACCTGGCCGACTAGCTGGGTAGGGTATTAGACCCAGTCGGCTGCCTGTCCAGCAGCAGTTCAGCTGGCCGACAGCCCCTCCAGCCCATGCCTTGGCTGGTGGGCAAAGCTTGGGCCCTCCTGGCCCCTTGGGGGTGGTTCTACACCTCCCCCATGCCCATACTAAGAGTGCAAGTGCAATTCTTCTCACTGGGGTAGCCCTATGGGCTGGCCCCATCTCTACATGCAAACCTACATGCCTACAGAGGCCTGGCATCCAGTTGCAAACCAGATACACAGAACATCTGACATCATTCCAGAGGGAGACTCACAGCGCGGACTGGCACTACTTCATGTGCAGGACAGTGCACACCTGACCTTGGACTCATGTGCAGGACAATGCACACCTGACCTCGGACGACTGAGATGGATCCCTGGCTGACTCGTCCCGGACTGGGCTCACATGGGACCAGTTCACCATCCCAGGTCCTGCACCTTCTGTACAGAAATGTCTACGTGGCATCCAAGTGCGGGATGCACGTGACACTCACACACGCACTCCACACACACACACACACACACACACACAAGAGCATATATTCACACAAAGCTCTTCGTACTGTAGAAAATAATGTAGAAGGCCAAGATCAGTCATATCAAATGTCTCTGAAAGCTTGGACTGAACCTGTGTGACCAACCCAATATCTGAGCCAGAAAGAATGAGGTCATCCAACATACAAAACAATGACACAAATATCTCCATAAAAAAGAAGCACATAGAGATTGTTGTCAGCATATGCCCTCTCAAAGCCAAGAGATAACAAGAAGGCATCAATCTTCTGATACCAGGCACGGGGTGCCTCTTTGAGACCATAAAGAGCCTTCTGCAGAAGATAAACATGGGTGTCCTGTCCCTAAATCACAAAACCAGGAGGCTGCTCAACATTACCTTCCTCCTCTAAATCTCCATTCAGAAAAGTGGATTTGACATCCATCTGGAACACGGGCCATTTGAAGTGTGCAGCCAGAGCCAAAACAATCCTAATGGTGGTATACCTTGCTGTAGGAGCAAATGTCTCATCAAAGTCTTCACCTTCCTTCTGAGCATATCCTCGTGCAACAAGGCGGGCTTTGTATCTGTCATAAGTACCATCTGCATGAAACTTGACTTTGAAAATCAATTTCACACCAATAACACGGTGATGTAAAGGCCGAGGTACCAAAGACCAAGTGTTATTCCTCTCAATAGAGGCCATCTCTGCTTCCATGGCTTGCCGCCACTGCGGCTGTGAAAGAGCTTCCTCTGGACTCTCAGGCTCATCAATCTCCTAGAGAGAACTCATGAGAGCATAATTCATTGTGTGATGAGATGTGGAAGCCCGAGATGAACGGCAAGGTCCAGGAGTGGTGGTAGAGATATGGTTATGGAGCTGTGCATCAGTGAGACCAAAATCTCTAAAGAGTTGCTCAACCCACTGAGGTAGGCCAGCCTTCCTCTCAAAGCGTGAAGAAGAAGATCTAGCTGCAGTAGAGGACTCATCCAATGCTGTTGGAAGTGGTGATGAGGTAAGCACTGGTGAGAGTAATCTCGAAGTCAAAGCAGGACTCGAAGAGGGACTAGGAGCTACAGAAGCTAATGCAACAGAAACGGGTGATTGTGAAGGAGCAGTTGGCACCAAGATTGCAACAGGGGGAGGAGGAGGAGCTGGATGTGGAAGAGGTAAAAAATCACTAGCATCTGCTAGGAATGGATCATCCAGAAAGTCGGAAGATGCATTAGGTGGAGAGAAATCAATGCCAAACAAGCTCTCATCAAATCGAGCATCACGGGAAATGATGATGTCATTAACCTCCAGATCCCAAAAGCAGTACCTTTTGGATCTGAGACTGTAGCATGTGAAGATCATCCTCTTTGAATTTGGTGCGAGTGTGGTCCTTTTCTTATCTGGAACATGCACATAAGCAACACAGCCGAAAACAGGAAGATGTGAAACAGACGGCTTGTGGCCTGTAAAAGCCTCCTCCGAAGTCATCCCCTCAACCGCTTTTGTGAGAGAGCGGTTAAACCGTTAATGAGATAAACTGAGGTAGCCATAGCTTCACCCCAGAAAGCAGGAGGGAGACCGGCATGATGCAACAAAGCACGAGCCATCTCTTTGACGGTCCGGTTCTTTCGTTCCACAACTCCATTCTGCTGAGGAGTGTAAGGAATCGTAGTCTGTCGCGGTGAATGCCCTTCGAAACAAGGAAGTCATCAAATGGTACAAACTCGCCACCATTATCAGTCCGGAGGAATGAAACTCTACCCCCAGACTGATTTTCCACCATCGCGATCCAAGTCCTGAAACTAGCAAAAGCATCTGACTTGCGAGCCAGAAAACATACCCAGACTTTGCGAGTGAAATCATCCATAAGAAGAAGAAAATATCGAGCCCCGCCAAGAGACTCAACCTCCATAGGTCCTACAAGATCTGCATGTATATGCTCCAGTCTTCGGGTTGCTCGATGAGTGGTCTCCTCTGGAAATGCTTGCCCATCATGCAGGATGAGGAGATGTGTGAGAGAGACCTGAGCTGAGGTAGTCCGCTAACAACTTGCTTAGAATGGAACTTCTGTAAGGCAGCAATGGGTACATGACCGAAGCGAGAATGCCACAAAGAAGTATCTGCCTCAAAAACCAAAGCCAACACGGGTGAGAAAAGCTGATGAATATGGGAATCAGTGTGAGGGATCTAGGAAGAAAAATTGGTGATCTTGTAGAGACCCCCATCATTGACTCCATTGGCAACAACCGAGAGAGTCTTCCTATCGATTACTTCGATGACCTCATCATCAAAGTACACACCAAGTCCCTTCTGAGAAACTTTGTATACTGAAAACAGATTTTTGGAAATTCGTGATACATGCAGAATATCATGTAAAGTGGCAGAGAAACCCAAAGAAACATTACCAACACCGGTGACATGAAGCGAAGAGTTGTCGCCGATACGAACTGAAGAAGAGAGAGTCTCGTAGTCATCCAAGATATGGGCTTGATTGGTCATGTGGGCAAAAGCACCACTATCACCAACCCATTCCACCGCTTCAGGTGTGACACTAACCTCTTCAGGAGAAGTCATATCTGTGAATCCTTTGAAGAAGTGGATGAATCCTTTGAAGAAGTGGATGAATCTGTGATTGCCATGTATGCAACTTTGGTAGATCCCTCCTCTGAAACTTTGCCTTTATCTTTGGTGTTGTCCTTGTCAGATGCTTTAGAAGCATCTTGGGCTTTATACTTGGCTTTTGCTGCTCGAGAATCATCACGACGAGCAAAGCACCGAGCCTCAGTATGACATGACCTGCCACAATAATCACATTCGTTGCTTTTGTCCTTGTATTCCTTAGAATCTTGTTTACCCTTGCCTTTGCCTTTGTTTTTGTTGTCGTCGTCATTGTTGTTGTTGTTGGAGTTCCGTTTTTCGCCTTTGCCTTTGCCCTTGCCCTTGTCAGAGGCAACAAAAGCAGACTCCGACTTTCCTTTTCTATGAAGCATGCACTTGTCGTGGAGATAACTCACGACTTCCTCAGAAGGGGGAAGAGGACCATGGAAATAAATATTATCCCTAAAAGAATCAAAGGAAGCAGGCAACTTACCAAGAAGTTTATGGATGGGATTGTTCATGGTGCTGCTTGATACGGGAGAACTCTCCAATCTTCTCAATCAAGATATCTAACTTAGTGATGGTAAGCTTCTCCGGATCTGACTCCAATTTGGCAATCTTCATTGTCGAAACTCTCCCATACCTCCTCTGGATGTCTGTCCACATCTAATGAGCATTACTCCAGGAGGAGACAAACTGTGCCTGTATGGATGGAGTCATGCAATGGTGGATGATGATAAGACAAGCCTGAGCATCCAATATGCTTCTCAAAGCAAGGTCCACCAAGTGAGGTATGGAGATAACCATCCACACACTGGCTCCTTCCAACAACAACTGAGTGTAGAAAGACCAAGTATGATAGTTGGATGCTGTAAGCTTCATGGAGTCACTGACTTGGGGAGGATTGTCGCATGGTATGTGGGTAGGGGTGGGAGCAACACCTGGATGAGAAAGAAAGAAAGAAAGAAAGATGTATTAAGCGTCTAACTAAAGACCCAATGGGCCTATGAGACCAAAGTAATACAATAATATCCATGGCATATCTCATCATGGAATGGAAAATAAAACAAAAAGAAAACATAAACATAGCTATCTCACTGGGGTGATACAAAACTGTCCATGGAAACTCATCATGGAATACTAAGAACACAAAAACATGAGAGCAACATCAGCTCCGAGTAGATGGTATACCACTCTCCAAAATATCAAGCATGGGGCTAATGAGTATGGCCGAGAGGTCTCCCTCAGCTATGTCACGTGTGGAAAGGTAGCTCGATGGTGGTGGAGCATGTCTTGGATCTGGAGCTGATGAGGTGATCGTGGCCAACAGGGGGCTGAGGGCGTCGGGCACGCTAGAGTGCAGAGGCTCGATCCGAGGTAACTCCTCTCGAGCGAGGTAGGCCTAGAGTAGCTCGTGGAGGGTCCACAAGATCCACTATGTCGGTGTCCTCCACCTCCTAGGTCCGGAAGAAACTGGTGATGGTTGGCTGGCGAGGGAGGGGCGGGGTGGCTGGGGTCGAGGCTCTCTCAAGAAGGTGTCCCTGTGTCTACGGAGCTCAAGAAGGAAGAGGCCCAAGCAACGCTGGTCCTAGAAGTCAATGATCCTGGAGAGTGGACCGAATCCCTCACGAAATAGACAGTGAAACCTCTCGCAAATCTCATAGTATACTGGACAGCGGCATATGTAATGCGCCTCCGTCTCAACCTCTGTGTGGCATAGTCGGTAGATCCTCTCCTCTCTGCGTCTCCGTATGAGCTTCCCGGCTCTGAAGATACGCTAAGCTCTACCTGTCTCCACTCTGAGGCAGTGGGATGAAACCCGTATCTGGCCAATCGTAATCCGCATGGCATGGGACATGTGAACACTCAAGTAGCCCGTCTGCTGGATGAATCCATCCTCAGTGAGTGTGAGGAAGTGATCTCTGTAATTGCATCTTCGTGGGGGGGAGCTCCGGAGGTGTGATCCATGTGCAATGTGTGTAGAGGTTGAGAAGAGCTAATTGGATAACCCGATTGGTATCCTCGTGAGACAGTTGGAGAAAAGGGAAGTCCAAACTATACTGAAGGGGGGTTAAGCGGTCCATGCAGAGCCCATATACTGAGAACCAAGTGGAAACTAGTGCATACCATACTCCAGAGAGCCCCTCAAGTGCTAGCTGTCTAGAGGACTCCAAGGCAAGCCTCGAGTACCTGTGAGGATCCATGTGACTGATGCAATGGAGATATGTGACTGTCTGGAAGAGTGCATCCACTACCATCGCGGCTGCAGCAAACTCCGCCTAGATAATCTAGTGTGGGATTGTGGATCATATGGGAGAACATCATGACCTGGGGCCTCTCAAATCGCTACCAATCCTCATCGGATAAATCTGGCCCCCAGAAGGCTGCTCCATACATCAAGGCTGGTGTGACCATGGTATCAAACAGCCAGCCCTTCGTACTGGGCTCCTAGAAATGTGCCTGGAAGCACTGCTGCTCAAGTAAGCTCAAAGCTGCATATCCCCGCATCACTCTGGCATGTGTTGCGGGAACTATGGTAAAGCATGGGCCACTGAAAGTGACACCAAGGTAGACATAGGATGAGACAATCTCCACAAGATCCCCTCTATATGTGAAGCTCAATCTGGATGTGAAGGGGCGAGAGGTATTGAAGACCATTACCTTGGTTTTACCAAGGTTAACAACAGAGAGGTCCCGCTGAGTGCAAAAGTCATGTAAGGCATCCAACTGTCTTTGAAGCCCTTCGGCTGAGTCTGAGAGGAGGACGATGTCATCTGCATAAAGTAGTATGGGGATCAATATGCCCGCCAGTGTGGGACTAGCCCCGCCTAATCCATCAATGAAGCTCGAGATCTCATCAATGTAGAGGCCGAAAAGAGTGGGTGATAGAGGGCAGCCCTGTTTCACCCCAATAGTGCTGGAAATCTCTTGTGATGTACCTCTTGGGGCTCTCACTCGTCCGGTGACAAACTCATAGAGGGCGATGATGCTCCAAACCATGTCAGATGGAACTCCGATCTCCTGTAGACGGTGTAGGAGGCGGCGGGCTCGGGGTACAGTATCAAAAGCTTTGTGGAAATCCACAAAGCAGCAGTAAATTGATGTCGTGCTCTACCCTCCTCGATGATGGCACGGACGTGAAATGAATGAACATGTTTCACGGCATGAAAGGCATACTCTTTTACCTTGTACCCACTTGCTTGGGGATGGGTACTGAAAAGATGCAGGGGGGAAGAGAGCTTGAGCTCTTGCAAGCACACACACACACTCACAAAACCCTAATAGAGAACACACAAGGTGAGAGGCTGAAAATCTTCTTCTTCTCTACTCAACACTCAACACACCATATACAAAGATAAGAGTACCCTAAATATGAAAAGTACTCAACCAATACATACACGGGTTCTCTATAGTGTGAACCCGACTAAATGAGCTGGCGCTATAACTATGCCAGTCTCTAGAATGGCTGTCACACAGCCTGTCATCCCACTGGCCGCATATCACCCAAGATCTCACCAACCATGCCAGTGGTGTAAGTGCGGGGTCTATCCCCCAGGCGGGTCATCAGTGTCCACCGCCTCACTAGGCGAGCTCGATATCTCAACAGGTACCACTTATGATCCTTCTTCGTTTATTGCCACATAAACCAATGGGGTACTTTGGAACCTGTGGGTATTTGTTGTTGCAACTGCTTCAGTTTGAAGTGAGAGCTTTGGATTTTTCCCTCCATCTAGTTGAGGATTTCATCCACCAAATCCTGGTGAACTTGTTCTATTTCTTGTGTGCATGTGAGTGAATGTCTTCTTTACCCTTGTCCATAATTTGGTTCAGCTCTTTCTCCTTAGTGTGACATTGGTGGTGTCACACTCCCCTATTTACTTGTTGATTGAACATCCTTCTTTCACCAAACCAATGTTGGTCCTTCTTTGTCACTTGATTTAGCATTGGATTGGATTTGTTTATTCTTGATCTCTTCTGTTGTCCTGAAGGTGCACACAACATATGGTTTTGGGTGGGTCTTTGGTATCCATACTATTGCACTCCCTTGATAATAGCCATGTGGTGCTATTAAGTCCTTTTGGACTCACCGCCTTTGAATGTTAAGTTGAGTGTGGGCTTGCTTGGAATATTGCTTTATGTCCTTGGGGTGCATTCCTAGTCCCTTGCTTATAGCATGGCTGGTCTTGAATCATCCAAGTCTTTCCATTGTACTAAGAATTCTGTAATAATCTTCTGCCGAGTTTCTTTTTGTCGTGCATCAAGAATCTTTTTTGGGATTAAGATCATATGCTCATCTTCAATCTCTGGAACATAATCTGAAATATCTGGAATGGGAGAATCTCCTTGTACAAACTTCTTGATCCATGATATGTGAAAAGTCGGATGAATCTTTCCCCATGAAAGTGGTAACTCCAACTTATAACTCAAAGGAGAATTCTTCTTAATAATCCAAAAAGGACCATAGTCACGTGGTCACAACTTTGAAAAAACTGATTTCACTATTTTATATCACAATGAGGAGCCACGAACAAAAGAACCATGTCACCTTCTTTGAATTCATCATGTCGGCGACGTCAGTTAGCTACTTGTTGATATTGTTCTTGAACTCGAATGATCTGATCTCAAACTTGAAGAAGAACATCTTGCATTTCTTGAACTAACTGATGTGCTAATGCCACCTTGTGTTGAAGAACAAAGTTTGATGGTATAACTGGTGTATGACCATAAGCGGCTTGAACAGGACTCATTCCTATTGCTGTGTGATGAGAATTATTGTTGTAAGCAAATTCCATCAATGGTAGATAATCTTCCCAAGATGCTAAGCGAGACTGAATATAATGTCGAAGCATCTCTTCAAGAATTTGATTAACTCTTTCAGTTTGGCCATCTGTCTGTGGATGATAGGCTGAACTGAACAATAAATTTGTGCCAAGTGACTTAAAAAGTGAAGTCCAAAAATGTCCTGTAAACTTAGGATCTCGATCTGAAATAATGGACTTTGGCAACCCATGTATCTTGAAAACGTACTGAAGAAATAATGAAGCAACATCCGGAGCTTGAGCTGTCTTCTTGCATGGTATAAAATGTGCCATCTTGGACAATCTGTCGACCACCACCATTATCTATGTATTACCTTTCAAAGAACGAGGTAAAGATGTAATGAAATCCATGCTGATACTTTCCCAACGTTCATTTGGTACTGGAAGTGTTTGTAGAAGACCAGCTAGAGCTTGTCTACTGGCTTTCATTTGTTGACAAGAAAAACATGCTGTAACAAACTTTATAACATCTTGCTTCATTTGAGGCCAATAAGAAGAAGCTGTCAGCAACCGATATGTCTAAGGAACCTCATGATATTCCTTTACCAAGAGTTTACGCATACTTGTGTTATGAGGGACACAAATGCGATCCTGATAATATAATAAGCCATGGACAAGAGAATAAGCTGCATAAATCTTTAAATCAGAAGGACTAGAGTGTGGAGTCATAATCACTCGAAAAGCATTTGCAAAATCTCGATCGTCTGCATAATGATCCACAAAAGCTGCTGGAATGTCGATTTGAACTCTAGAAATCGCCATTGCTAAGGCTTGAGGCATTTGGCTAAGAGCATCGGCAACCACATTGGAAAGGCCAAGAACATATTCAATAGTCATATGGAAGTTTGCCAGATACTCCACCTATCTACCTTGTCGTGCATTCATAACTGGTTGGGTGAAAAATATACTTTAAGGAATGATGATCTGTCTTCACAACAGAATCTGCTCCCAAAAGATAATGTTTCTAGGCTCGATAAGCATGAACAATTGCCAAGAATTCCTTATCATACACTAGATAATGTTTTTGAATTGTTGAATGCTTATGACTGTCAAAGGCGATGGCTCGGCCTTGTTGCATGAGAACTGCGCTAGTTGCAAGATTAGAAGCATCTGTCATAACTTCAAAAGGAAGACTCGGGTCTGCGACGATTGCCATTACCGGCGTTGTTGTCAATGCCACCTTTAGCTTATCAAAGGCATGAGAAGCATCATCTGTCCATCAAAAAGCAGGTGCTAATTTCAAAACCTTTGTCAAAGGTGTTGCAATTTCTGAAAACTTAAAGACCTTCATGTGATAAAAATTAGCAAGACCCAAGAACGATCTGACATCATGGATATTTTGTGGTGTCGGCGGCCAATCCTGAATAACTTGTATCTTCTTAGGATCAACAGAAATGCCTTCAGCTGAAATGATTTACCCGAGGTACTCTAGTGATGCCTTGAAAAATTCACTCTTTTCTGGGTTGACAAAAAGTGTATTATCGCGTAAAACCTGGAAAACTGCATGTAGATGCCTTTTGTGCTCATCGATTGGAGCACTAAATACCAAAATATCATCCAGATAAATAATCATGAACTTGTCCAAAAATGGTCGAAAGATGTCATTCATGAGACTCATAAAAGTTGCCGGGACATTGGTTAACCCGAAAGACATGATCAAATACTCATAATGTCCATACTTCTTCGTGCGAAAGGCAATCTTGTGCTCATCACCTTCACAAATACGGATCTGATGATATACGTACTTGAGATCAATCTTGGAAAATACTTTGGCATGAAGCAACTGACAAATAATTCATCGATCCGAGGAAGAGGATATTTATTTTTGATGGTCAGTTTGTTGAGGGCACGATAATCAATGCAAAGTTGCATTGACTTATCTTTCTTTTTCACGAGCAAAATTGGTGTACCAAAAGGACTTTGACTAGGACGAATATGACCCTTGTCCAAGAGTTCCATTAACTGACGTTGAATTTCTTGGGATTCAGCAAAAGAGGCCCGATACGGAGCATAAGTTGGTGGCGAATTGCCATGAAGTAAATCAATCAGATGATCCACAGGACGTTGAGGAGGCAAAACAGGAGGTAGTCCTGCAAGAAACAAATCCAAATGCGGGGCAAAAAGGGTTGAGCCAAATATGCCACTTTGGAATTCTGGTCAGGTACTGTCTCCGTAGTAGAGAAAACCATTAAGAGTGTTGATGAAGAGCAATCGGCCTTACGAACCCACCGCTTTGCCTGTAATGCAAACAAGGTTGGCGCGGAGGGTTGATCACAAACACCTTGGAGATCGATGTCCATACCATCTTTGACGAACTGTAAAGTGTGACTGTGGGGAAACTGATGATAGAATCATACTGATATAGCCATTGTTGGCCAAAGATCATATCGTATCGGAACAAAGGCATAACCTCAAAATCCATCTTATCACGGTATTGGTGAATGCGAAAGGAAAGTCGAGGAGCCGTCGTGTTGCAATTAAAACCCGATTCATTTGCCAATTCAATCTCATAAGTGAGTATGGGTACTGCGAGTGGTGCGTATCTTCAAGCGTTGCACCATAGCTGTGGCCACAAAATTGTGAGAACATCCGTTGTCAATTAGGATGGTAATGGGACAGCCAGAAATAGAGCCAATTAGTGTCAATACGTGAGTAGACACGAAGGTTGGAATTGGAGAGGCAGGATGTGTTTGAGCCACTGATGTAATAATGCAAGGCATGCTGGGATATACCCATAACACGCTTGCTTTTAGAAGTTTCTGCAGACTAGACCTGAGACTTGTCTTCGGAGGTGGAAGGTTTGACATTGGAGTTCTGCCGATTACTAGATCATTTAGGGCATTCGAACCATCGGTGGTCTCCGGAACAAATGGTGCAAAGACCTGTCTTCTATTGACTGGTAGTAGCAGTAGACTGCTACTACTGACTGGTAGTAGCAGTAGACTGCTTTGGGTTTTGTGAATGGTCGCGTCCAGAGTTACGGCCACGGTATGACGGCCACGGTCTGATCCTCGTGGTTGATAAGATTGTTGGCGCCATGGTCGGTCAGAAAAGGACCCCTCTCATTGTCGAGGCTTCTGCAGGACTGCTGCTGCTGAGAACTGGGATGAGGTTGAGAACCACCAAAGGATTTAGAACCATCACGAACAAATTTGTTGCCATTGCCGAAAGTAGAAGAGCTTGGGCGACCTTGTGAGACGAAGATCCCTGTTGTGTGGCTGGGATGTCGGCTATACATTTAGCATAGCGAATAGCAACTGCAAGGTCGACTGGGTCATATTTGTGAATATCGGTGCGCAACGTGGGAGTAAGTCCCTCGACAAAAGCGTGTAGCGTGTCTTCTGGGGACAATGTGGAAATCTCCAGTACCAAGCTAATTGTGAGATATAAGAGGCCAATGATCCGGTTTGGGTCAAATGCCGTAAGCGAGATCGTGCTTGAAAATCCGCATTGGCAGGTACAAACTGCTTACAGATAACACGCTCGAATTTGTCCCACGTGTTGACGGTCTTCCCATCAAACAGTTGTCGTTGTTGCTACCATAAAAATGCATTGTCTTTTAACAAAGATGCGGCGAAGGTAATCTTTCGTGCATCCGTGAGGTCCATGGAATCGAAGTACAAGTAGAGCTTATACAGCCATTCTTGTTGCGTTGGCCGAAAAAGAGTTCAGGAGGTTTTATGTCCAGCTTCTTAGTTTTAGATGCTTGTAACAAGCAATAAATTACTTTTAAGTCATTGGCTTCTACCTCTGGGGGTACAATGTCGGTGTCTGGAACTAGTATGTCAATCGAAGCCGTTGAACTCGCAAGTTGAGTGTTGGGACTGCATCTGCTGCATCTGTGACGTAAGAGTCTCCAAAGTCTTCTGGAGTTGACTTTGCATAGTGGCCATTTGGTTCTGCATCTCTTGCTACCATTGGGTGAGAGCAGGTTCGACTTTAATGATTAGTTTATCCGCCATGGTAAGGGATGCAACTGGATTACTTTGCTGAAGCTCCTGCTGGCGTTGTTGTGCCCTAGTGAGAACCATCACCAAAAGAGCGAGTGGGTGCCATGGAGGAAGGCTGAGGCAAGGTTGTCAATGGAGGAGCAGGAATAGACCACCCAGTGTAGTGTGGTCGATCAGGAGGAGAGAGTAAGGGGCTAGGACTGGGACTGGCAGCAGCTGGTGGCAAAGGAGTGGGTGTCCGAGGAGTATATGTGGGTGTGGAAGGTCGAACACTGAATTCCAAAGGAGCCTGCTCAGGAGGGTAAGTATTAATCTCATGGTAGACGAGAGATGCCTCCAGAATGGCGAGGCCAAGATAAGGGTGCCGCTCTAAGAGGAAATTGTAATGATGCAGGTCTCGGGGTGAGGTATGTATCTGAAAATCCAAACGTCAAATTCTCGGTCATGGGATGTGGGTGTGGCAACATTCGGAAATAGTGGAGGAGCAGGAGTTAGCACTGGAGCAAGAGTGGTTACAGGTACAGGAGAGGGTGTGTCTTGAATATAGCTGAACTCGTATGGTCTCTCGGCCATAAGCCACCACCGTAGGAAATTTTACTGGAAGACAGTGAAGTGTGTCCAGCGAATATGAGTTGGTGTTTTCAGCCCATAACAAGTGATATTGGCCCCGGATATATGTTGTGCCCGAAAGATAATAAAGTGGCTACTTTTTGAAGTATAAAAATGCCACATATTAATGTTTACAGGCACAAGGAAAGATCACACCTGAGAACTATGTGGAGAATATTGCCATTGAGAATTGCAGAGGCCATGATGATCAGCAAGTACTGAAGTCGTGCGTGCCGAGGAGGAAAACAACCATGAACAGGGTTGGAGCGAACAGAAGCTGGTCGCTACGAAAACGGCACGCCAGGTTGGTTTTCTCTTTTTTTTTTTTTTTGCGCTGGTCGGGCTGGCCGTTGGGTTTTCCCTTTTTTTTTTCTTTATGCGCTGGTCGGCTGTCGAGTTTCTTTTCGTTGGTCGGGCTGTCGTTGGGTGCTGGCCGCCGTCAGCTGCTCACATGGCTAGTTGAGGCCACGTGTGTGGAAGGCTTAAGCCTTAACTCATAAAGCTAAAAGGTTAAGCCTGTTTTATTGTATGAAACGTCACATTAAAAAAAAAAAAGAAAAAAAAACGTGTGGAGTTGTGGCTTCTGAATACGATGGGTGGCACCCCTTGCTTGGAGAGGGATTCAGCCCATAAGGAATGCGATTAGGACTTCCAGTAGAGTACAAGGTAGCCTGCAAGCACTTGGATGGAACCCGGGTGTGAATCTCTGCTTCCCATCTTTTTTTTTTGTTTGAGAAAATTGGAAAAAATTACTTGATCAAACAAAATTGGGCAAAATTAAATGGGGCATTCTCTCCTATTTTTCCATACAACTCTTGCTATCCCTAATTCTAAGGTTAATTTGTTGATTTAGGGTTTTTGATTTTTAGGGTTAGGGTTTTTTTAGATGTGGGCATCCTACAGGTTGGAGCTTGTTTGCTCTCATACCACTGTGAAGACTTCCTAGTCTATTAAGACATGATTAAAATTGAATACAAGAACTAAAGATAATTAGAGAGCGGAAAGCTGAGTTGTTTGCATTGAGACGCAAGGCCTTGTTAAATAGGGTCCGAAGAAGTACAAATGAAGAGGCACATTCCTGATGAAAGGGTGTGACTCTTGAATGAATAGTTATGTCTTTTGGACGTAGAGGTGTGTCCTTTAATCAATAGAAGTGTCCCTTTGAAGAGACGTGTCCTTTGATGAGATGACCCATGCGACAAGGTGTGACCCTTCCCTGGTGTCCTTTCAATGATTAAGAGTAATTAAGGGTAATTAAGTCACCATCATGACACTCTGCACTGTAGTGCATGGTGACGAGATGGCTCATCATCAATGCTTCATTGTACAACAGTAGAATTGTTTAGAATTTGATATTGTCGTACATTGTGACCCCATTGTAATCCTCAATCCAGATTATGTCAGGGACGAGCTACGTAGGTCATTCCTCAACCTATCAGTCAGTCAGTCAAATTGCTTAACCCACGTGGAGAGAATCATTCATGCACACATCATTGCAGAAGCATTAGAATATCATTCAACTTTATTCCATATTTTCTAGCATTTTACACATTATTTCAGCATTATTACCATCATCCCATCATTTATCACATAAGCAAGTTGCGTAGCAATTTATTGCTACTACAGTCAGCCAACTTTAAAGCCAGCCGACCGTTGTTGTCCTTCAAATGCTCCAGTCTCCAGCAGATTGCCTGATTGAGTATATAGTGGTATTCTAATGCAGCCAGATGTTGTCACCCTTGGATTCTATCAAAGTAGATACTCTGCAATTGAAAAAGGGGGTGCAGCAGGCAAATAGGACTCTTAGTGTATTGTTTCACTATTGTCTTTTGAGTACCTACTTTAGTCACGCTTCATCCTGCAGCTACCTGACCATACCCTTATATGCCGAATCATCAGACACGTTATATCATACAATAACCACTTTGATTGCCTCCACTAAGCTTTCACATCTTGCATACCTGTCGATGAGCATGTTATCATAACTACTTCAACTTCACATCTAAGGACTTGGTCATGTGGCGGTAAGCTGCCACAAGCTTTAAGAATAATGCCTATGAAAAAGTCTTTGCTTGCATTGCATTTTCTCAACATGCCAGACTACAAGGAAGCTATGCCCTTGTCAAACAAATCTAGAAACTATTGTTGGCACCACGTGTCAGTAGCAATCAACAAAGCTGTTGATGTGTCACCTTGTCACATTCAATGTACATGTTAACAAGATTGTTCATCACCGCCAGTTATGTTTCCAATTCCATCCCAAAAATATGTTCATGTCTTGTTCCATGGTTCCTATGCTGCCAAAAACTTTCAGAATGCTTGATAGGGTGAATTTTATTGGCTTGAAATTGCCAAAAGCTACATGGGCCTATCTTGCGAGCATAGTACACCAAGTCACTAGAGCTCTTCGTGACGATTCATCCAACACAATTTGGGTTTTTCTCTATGCTCTTGCACTTTGTGAGCATACCAACTACATTAGTGACATGGCTACATCTAATCCTACTAATAACTATATTTTTGGTGAAAAACAGTGTGTGAAAGCCTGCCCTGAGTTAGGATACGTATGTTGCCACATGCTTTAATGCACTCTAGCCATGATTATGCCTGGCTTCATGCCTTACAGTTCAATGCCCTGAATAGCAGAAACTAAAGTAGGGATAAATTGCCATTATTGCACCCCATGTGATTGCATCTCAATTTGACCATACACCCACCGTGGGAACATTGATTAGTAGGATATACATGACAATATAGGTGCTTCCATGATCACATCTGATTCAAGCACACTTTATCGACCACCCTTGTTCTACCCCTCCAGAAAGCAGCACTAGTTTTCGATATACTAACTTCGCACTCGCACTTCCAAAAAAAGCCACCTCATTGCCTGCCTCCTTGAAGTTGAATTTGTTTCAAAATAGGCCCTCCATCCTGCTGGCTCTATTGGTGTGACTCTACTTGGATTAACAACCTTTTACAGAGCGATTGCCCAAATTCACATGTGCTAAAGTGAATGCATTCCATCTCCTAGAAATTGGCTCCTTGCACTCTTCATATTCCCTTAAGGGACATGATGAGGACCCCCATTTGGGCGAGAGAAAAGGCACTTGGTACATAAATATAGACGTGCTCTCTCTACAAACACTGTAACTAAAGGCCTCTAAACGTTTACTTAATGAGGAATCTTGACAATCGTTTTGAGGGTAGCATCTCACATTTTTTATGGCATTTCCACATGGATGTCTACA
Source organism: Cibotium barometz (assembly GCF_041138505.1). Taxonomy (NCBI): domain Eukaryota; kingdom Viridiplantae; phylum Streptophyta; class Polypodiopsida; order Cyatheales; family Cibotiaceae; genus Cibotium; species Cibotium barometz. The sequence continues at coordinate 537,117 of NC_141058.1, forward strand.
TTTAACGTAAATAATCTTCCAAGGATGCTCAATGCTATATCACAACAGATTGAGGTTTTGAAAGGATTTGCAAACGACCTTGCTTGATGAAGTTGTGGTGGGCGATGATGCCTGCAGCTGCTGGAGAAGAAACACACCCCACTACGGCGGATCTCCACTACGCTGGCACTGCTTCCGAAAATCGAGAAGGCTCACGTCTCCTCCTGACCCTGAACGCCACACTTGGGAAGACGAAGAGGACTAAATTTTGTCCGCCCAAAGATAGGTTTTTGCGGACGCCAGAAGGGCTAAGGGGCCATATTCGTGGCACCTAAGAAAAATTCAAGGCTCGCTACATTTTTTTCTTGCAGAGATGTCTTCTCCAAATATGGGACCAAAATTCTGTTTGCACGTTAATTAATTAGTTGATAGAAGGGAGACTTAGGAGTCCGGCGTTTGAACTTTAGAAACTTAACTTGATTAAACTTTAGGTTGGGTCCTTGTCTTTTTTATTTTTTGGATTTTTTAATCTCTTTTTCTCGATGCTTCCAACCGACATGCAAGGCGAGTTTAAAAAAGGTTGTATCATCTATTTCCAACTGGGCAGAAGCCCCACGAGAGAGAGAGAGAGAGAGAGAGCGCTCGATGGTCCGTCTTTTTTTTGGGTTGTCGCTGGTGTTCCGTCGTTTTTTTCACCGGTGCTCGCTAGTGGTCGCTGGTGGTCCATCATTTTGCCTCCTCTTTGTTGTTTGGGTACCTTAGGCTTAGCTAAGGTATTAATTAATTAATCAGGTCCGTTAGGGCCTGATTAAGTAATTAACATATCAAGCTTGAATATGCAAGAATAGGGCACTAAAGCATTGTATTTTGGATCTTAATTGATTTGCAAGGAATGTCTTGAACATTCTTTCTTTGGATAGCCCACGATGTGTTCATTTACAATAAAATATTGAATCGGCTATTTTTGAAACTAGATCTTCTTGTGTATACTTGTAAAACATGCCTTGCATATAGGGGTTGGTAGGAATGATGGTCCTCTCTCTCTCTCTCTCTCTCTCTCTCTCTCTCTCTCTCTCTCTCTCTCTCTCTCTCTCTCTCTCTCTCTCTCTCTCTCTCTCTCTCTCTCTCTCTCTCTCTCTCTCGGCCTAGAAAGAGGGCAAGAGAGCATTCTATCGTGAGGATGGCCATGTCATCATCGATGGTGGCAAGGCCACCAATTAGAGCCATGCAGCCTATGGGACATCGGCTATGGAGGATCCAAATTCACAGATACACATAGCAGTTTGGAACTGCTATGGAGCACTTCGGACACATCCTGGGAGGATGGAGGAGGTCATGGAGGGACGGGACATCATACTACTTCCATCAATCATTGACAGTCGATCTCTTGAGTAGATCTTCATGAGCCTAGACTTCCAAGTCTGCCATCTTCCAAGCTTGACTTCTTGGAAAGTCTTTTGAAAATCTTCCACTGCATCCTTCATCTCCCCCATAACCTGCACAGCAACTTTAGAAATGTGAGCTTTTAAAGCCCAGATATGGTTCCTCCCTCCATTAGAGAAGACATAATCATTTCTTTCTTTCCAAATTTCATGGAGGAACAGACATCTGATCATATGCCACAATGGGGGATCAAGGTGCATATATTCACCCAAAGAGAACCTCTTTAGGAGAAAATGGGTTGGGGTGAATACTCTTAAAACAGGTATACAGAAGGTTTAGAAACTTAGCATTGTACCTGCAATGAAAAAACATGTGAGGAATGTCTTCAATGTCAGCATTACACCGGGGGCACAAACCATTACCTTTACCAATCTTGGCAGCACGAGCACCTGTCCAGATCCCCTTATGGAGGATGAGCCAAAGAAAGCAAGAATGCTTAACAGAAGGGGAGAAGGCCCAAATAGACTTAAACCTGTAGCTCCATTGGCTAGTACTCCACTTAAGGTTCCACTTATCATTGAGCAAGAGGATAAGTTTAGAGTTATCTCTGCACAGGTTCGGGACAGGCAGGAGAGGGCTACTGTTGTTCCAGCAGACCAATTGGGTAATAGGCTGAGGAGGGGTAGGGATCAACAAAGGGAAGATGGAAGATATAAGTGTTAACCTTTCCATTAAAAGATTAAGACAAGCAGGAGAGACAGTAGCAATGCTAAGGATGTCATACTGGTCAGCCCAGTGATTAGATACCCAGAGGTCCTTCCAACTACAAAAGCCAAGTTTGTACAACTTGTGACCTCTGCGTAGCTGAGAATCAGAGATAGGCTGCACAAATTTACTGAACCATATAGAATCATAGGGCAGGTAGAGGAGCTCTTTCTTGTCCTTTAAGCTCACCAAACTCTTATACTTAAACCAAGCATTCCCAATACTGGTTAGCAAGAGTAGTACCCTTAGCCTTAAATGGAGCATTGGACATAAATATCTCATTGGGGGAAAATTTGTCCCAGGCCTTAAGATTCCTATGATGAAACCGCCCATAATTTCTGTGAATGAAAAAAGTCCAGAAGTCTTTGGTGGAGACACTTCTAACTATCCATTTGCAAGCCAGTTTATCAGCCATGGTTCTGATGTCCAGAAGCCCAAGACCTCCTTGATCTTTAGGCAGGGTACACTTCTCTAATGCCACCTTATGGATTTTATTATTGGTGGCACTGTTACCCCAAAGAAAGTCAGCAGGTGAGCCTGTCAAGCTCTCTAAGGTGTGTCTCAGGAGGCCTCCAACAAGCAAGGAAGTATATGACAGTAGGAAGGATATAGTGGTTCAAAACAAAGAGTCTAGAGGCTAGGGTAGAGTTATAATCATTCCAATGCTTGAACTTGGCTTTGACTTTTTCCATAACCCAGGACCATCTACTCTTGAGGGAGCAGCCAAAACCCATAGGAATCCCTAGTAACCTGAAAATGGTCCCAGAGAGGACTTGGGTACAACCAGCATTAGAGATAGAGTCAGGAATGTTACCTTTAGAGGCCCATACTCCAGTCTTGGAGTGATTAATAATAGAACCACTGGCTTCACAGAAGATGTCAAGGCAGTTCCAAAATTTTTTAACACTAAGTCATCATTGGCAATAAAGGAATTAGAGTCATCAGCAAACTGTTGCAGACATAGATCATGATCAAAACCAGGGACAGGAATACCTTTGATCTCACCTTTATCAAGAGAATCCTTGACCAGCCAACCTAAAGCATCAGCCACAATAACAAACAAAAGAGGAGCAATGGGGCAGCCCTGCCTGATAGATCTCCTAAGAGTGATAGGCTCTGTAAGAGATCCATTAAGAGAGACAATAGCTTTAGCATTACCAAGTAGCACATGAACATATTTAATAAAATTTTTCCCAAAGCCAATGTCAGACAAGGATTGTAGAACAAAGTCCCATTCAACTCTATCATATGCTTTATCAAAATCAATTTTGAAGAAAAGAAAATCAAGCCCAATGTCTTGGGCAAACTCACACCCTTCCCAAATGTTGATAATGGCATCAAGGATATATCTGCCCTTAATAAAGCCTTTTTGCTCCTGTAGAATGATATCATCCATTAAAGGGCTGAGCCTCCTAGCAAGGGTAAGGGCAAAAACCTTATAGGTAGAGGTAAGACAGGTAATGGGTCTCCAGTTGTCACCTTTTATGAATGAGCTTAATGACCCCAGTGTTAACAGAGATAGGGAGGGCACCATAGCTGAGAGTCTCAAACCAAACTTTCAAAAGATAGGGAGCAATCCATTCCTTATACGCCTGAAAGAATTCATTGGGCAAACCATCCATCCCAAGAGTTTTACCTTTAGCCATGTGCTCTATACTTTCTTTCACCTCATCTTCGGTCAGAGGGGCCTCAAGCTGAGACTTCATGAAAGGGGTGACAGTCTTTTTCCTGCACATAGCTATATTAGCTCTAGCATTAGTGGTCCCCTCTGACTTGATGGGCATCTCAGAAAAAAATTTAGCATAAAAATTAGCAACAAAGTTAAGGTTATCCTCCTGGGAGTGGAGAATTTGCCCACTTGAATCCTGCAAGGGAGGCACAAGATCTTGAATTTTCTTTTTTTTAAGCAGATTAAACATATGTTTATTGGGTTTATCAAATTTCCCTGCCCAGACCTGTCTAGTAAAAACAAGCGCTCTTTCAGCCTCTTTCATCTCTTCTTGCCTCATTACATCCCTGAGACATTAAGCTCATCAATATGGGAGGAGGTAGGACTGCAATGCATTTCTAGTTGCTAGATTCTGTCAGAAATGGTCTGTCTCCTATTCTTACGTATCTGAGTAGCCTTACTCTTGTAGATGCTCAAAGTTTTCTGAGTAAGCTTAACAGCATGCATCCAGGCTTTAGCAGGAGAAACATACAGATCAAAAGCAGAGTCAAAGTGATCCCTGAGACATTAAGCTCATCAATATGGGAGGAGGTAGGACTGCAATGCATTTCTAGTTGCTAGATTCTGTCAGAAATGGTCTGTCTCCTATTCTTACGTATCTGAGTAGCCTTACTCTTGTAGATGCTCAAAGTTTTCTGAGTAAGCTTAACAGCATGCATCCAGGCTTTAGCAGGAGAAACATACAGATCAAAAGCAGAGTCAAAGTGATCTTTAATAAGTTTAGAGACAACCTTTGAGGAAAAGAGAGTAGCATCTGCATGAAACCAACCACTTTTCTTTTGATTCACCTGGTTGTTGGCCTCTAGAAGGACTGGTTTATGATCAGAGACACAAATGGAGCCAACAGCCCTACACTGGATATTACAGAAGTCATTAAGAATAGGAGTAGAAACATAGTACTTGTCCAGTTTGGCTGACCTGAAATGCTCCTTTTTCTGAGCATTATCCCAAGTGAAACCAGACTCACCTGACACATCCTGAAGGTTGAAGTGACTGACCAGCTTTTCCCAAAGATTTTTTTCCTGTCACAAAGAATTTTCCCTTTCTTCTTCCATCTGTCTCTAAGAGAAGTCACCATATTGAAATCCCCAAATAGAATGACATTACCTGTGATTTGGAGCAGCTCAGACCACACCTGCATTCTTAGATTAACATCACAGGGGGCATACACAGCAATGAGGGTTAGCTTGAAAGGGCCCCCAATTTGGGCACTCACCCAGCTCTGGTTACTAGTATACTGTGTCATCTCACCCAGCTCTGGTTACTAGTATACTGTGTCATCTCTTTAGAAAGGGAATCATTGACACCAAGAGCCAGTCCCCCTTTACCATTAGGATGAGTAGAGGTAAGCCAAGTAAAGTTTTTACTAACTCTGGCCAAATTAGTTTGGAGAAGAAAATCAGTACACTTAACTTCATTAACACACATAAAATCAAAGCTGAGCTTACAGTCATTAATCCAAGTCTGGATAGCCTTAGCTTTAACTGGATCAGTTAACCCCTTGCAATTATAGGTACATCCTTTCAGATTATGAGCACTCATCATTTTCTGGAGTTTTTGGGGGGTTTACTGAGGACAACAGAAGCTCTGTTAACATCATTGGTTTTTTCTTTTTTCCTTTTGTATTTAGGGACCTTAGGGGAGGAACTAGAGATAGGGCCAGCTTTGGTTTTCTGAGGGGAAGTTTCAAGAGAACCAATAAGGGTGTCTTGAGAGTCAACCTCATTAATTTCCATCTCAAATTCCTTATCTATGGGAAGGGAGGAATCTATAAACTCCTCATCAGAGTCTTCCTCAGAGGTGGGGACATTATGGGAAGAGTTGCCTGGATTATCCACCCTAGCCTTATCTTCCTCAAGACTAGGAGGGGTAACCTGCTCTTTATCAGGGACAAAGTTGGGCAGAACTTCATCAGACCCACCAAGAAGGGGACCCTCAACATCAACAAGCAAAGGAGCAAACTTATTAATGTTTCTGTTACTAGTTTTAGCAATCTTAGGTTTAAAATTATTCTTTTTTCCCACAGCAGTGAAGCCCTCTGTGTCAGTTTCAGCTCCCTTCACCTTGATATTGTCTGGGCAATCCTTTATTAAGTGCCCTTGTTTGTGGCATTTAAAACAAGCATTAGGGAGATTCTTGTATACAATAGCTTGTGTGTGTATGACACAACCTTCCTGGTCATGAATATCTATGCTATACTTGAGCTCTTGGGAGATGTCCACTTCAATCAGGATCTGAGGGTCCCATTTAGGGTTAATCTCTGGTTGGGGCCTTTGCCCAATAACCTTCCCTAGTTTATTACCCATCACTTTAATCCACGGGTAAAAGCAGAGCGGAAGGTCAGAAAGGTCAACCCAGACAAGGGTAATATGTGTCTTTTGCTTGGGATCAAATCGTCTGTTCCATTTAGTAAAGACTAGAGGAGTGTTCCTAATCAGCCAAGTACCCTGGGCTAAGATGTCTAGGGCATGCTCAGGCCTTTCAAAAAAGAACAGATAATGACTATTGGGGAGTTGGGGACATAGGGAATCTTAATATTTCTAGGCCCCCAATTTTGTCTCATCCAGGCTTTAAGGGTGTCCATGGGAGGTCTGGGCCCATGACAAGTACCAACCAAAGTCTTGCTCTCAAGATTAGCACACCACAAATGAAGCTCCTGAGTGTTACACACAATGTGGTCAGAGACAGGACCATGATTTTTAGGTTGCTCAGTATTAGTAGGGGTCGGCTGAAAACTCTCAGAGAAAATAGGGTTAGAGTTAACCCTAATAGTATTTTGTTGAGGCTGTTTAGCCCCCCCACTAGAGCTAACTAGATTATTACCAGACGATACTCCAAGGTAGGGCAGACCTGTAGAGAATCCTGTAATAACAGAGCTAGGCAAAGGGCAGGAGAATCCATGCAAGAAAGGTCTAATCTCAGACTCAGAACCTGAAAACATATTATACTCCTGAGGGTAATAGGGTCTTGGGTGGTCAGGCCCTACATGCAGGGGATTCCTCATGAAATCAGTAGAAAAGGAGGGAGGAACCATACCTGAACTGAAGTACTGGTCCAACTGGGGTGGGACAAATCCTCTATGGGGGTGGAAGAGAGGCGGTTGAAGGTTGAGAGCGGCTCCCATCAAGGTACTCCTCCCGGGCTGCAGATGTTCAGCTTCTTTGCCAGAGCCGGAGTCAAGGACTGCAGCATAGGAGGTGGTAATGGTTGTAGCTGATGGTCCATTCCCTTGTACAGAAGTAGCAGGGGTTGGGTCTTTGAGGAGAGGACTCACAGCAGAGCTGGAGCTTCCTGCCATACTGGCGGAAGCCCCAGAGGGGCGACGTGGCGAGACCCTCACAGCTGAAGCGCGCAGAGAGTGGCGAGAATAGGTTTGGTGCAGAGCACTGGGGCATGCAGTGAGTTGAGCAGACGAAGAAAGGGCTATGGCGACCACACAGAACGGTCACCTAGGCAAGCCCCCCATCATCCATGTGCACGTCGCAGACATATTTTTAGCATCTTGGTATACATCAACGTAGAAGGGAGACTTAGGAGTCCGGCGTTTGAACTTTAGAAACTTAACTTGATTAAACTTTAGGTTGGGTCCTTGTCTTTTTTATTTTTTGGATTTTTTAATCTCTTTTTCTCGATGCTTCCAACCGACATGCAAGGCGAGTTTAAAAAAGGTTGTATCGTCTATTTCCAACTGGGCAGAAGCCCCACGAGAGAGAGAGAGAGAGAGAGAGAGAGAGAGAGAGAGAGAGAGAGAGAGAGAGAGAGAGAGAGAGAGAGAGAGAGAGAGAGAGAGAGAGAGCGCGCTTGATGGTCCGTCTTTTTTTGGGTTGTCGCTGGTGTTCCGTCGTTTTTTTCACCGGTGCTCGCTAGTGGTCGTCGTCGCTGGTGGTCCATCGTTTTGCCTCCTCTTTGTTGTTTGGGTACCTTAGGCTTAGCTAAGGTATTAATTAATTAATCAGGTCCGTTAGGGCCTGATTAAGTCATATCAAGCTTGAATATGCAAGAATAGGGCACTAAAGCATTGTATTTTGGATCTTAATTGATTTGCAAGGAATGTCTTGAACATTCTTTCTTTGGATAGCCCACGATGTGTTCATTTACAATAAAATATTGAATCGGCTATTTTTGAAACTAGATCTTCTTGTGTATACTTGTAAAACATGCCTTGCATATAGGGGTTGGTAGGAATGATGGTCCTCTCTCTCTCTCTCTCTCTCTCTCTCTCTCTCGGCCCAGAAAGAGGGCAAGAGAGCATTCTATCGTGAGGATGGCCATGTCATCATTGATGGCAAGGCCACCAATTAGAGCCATGCAGCCTATGGGACATCGGCTATGGAGGATCCAAATTCACAGATACACATAGCAGTTTAGAACTGCTATGGAGCACTTTGGACACATCCTAGGAGGATGGAGGAGGTCATGGAGGGATGGGACATCATACTACTTATTACAGAGACGCGCACCAGAGCCTAGAGAGGGGGCTACCCAAAGTAGAGGGCTATCAGTGGGAGTTTACATACAGGGAAACCAGACGGCAGATTACATCGAGAGGATCTAGAGGTATAGTGGTACTCTTTAAGCGAGAGCTACAAGAGCGCCTACAAGTGGTAGCACGTGACCAGGAGGCTAGATACATGTGGATTAGACTGCAGCTCTCAACAAACAGGGTGTTATACATTGCTCTATGCTACTTCTCTCCTAGAGGATCGAGATATGCCATGACAGCAGAGGAGGAGAGTAGAGGAGAGGAGGAGGACACAGGGCCACTGAGAGAGTCACCACCCAGCTGTCATCTCTACTACATACTGCCGCCACCCGCCGACCGCAGCTTCCCCCATCATACACACATTGCACACACAGATAGATCTGGGAGCATGCCCCAGAATCGGTGGTATGATGATGAGTGCAGAGAGCTATATAGACACCTCTGTGCCTAGAGAGCATTGGGGACCATTACACAGAGACAGGTGAGCCAACAGATGAGGACCCTCACACACCGTAAGAGGCGTACATATGAGGAGACACAGTACTGGGATATATACCACCTACTCCATGAGCAGAGATGTAGCCACTGCATGGCGCAGGATGAGAGAGCCTCGCCCTTGTACCCCGATTGAGGATCCACACACATGGCACACATATGCAAAGAGCCTCTACCATATCCCTCAGCAGCCGCCCATACCACAGCCACATGAGTCCCGCCCTACCACCTCTACTTTCTTTACTGCATCGATTGGTAGAGAGAGCTATCCACTGGTTACAGCATGCGAGATCGGCTAACCACACAAGTATACAGAGTGAGCATCTTATTTATGCAGCTGACACACTAGGACCCCTTGTTGCTCACCTCTTTAATAGGGCACTAGTGGAGGGCCTACCAGCTGAGTGGACTATGCACACCATCGTGCCTCTCCACAAAGCGAGAGACATGCTAGACCCCAGCAACTACAGGACTATCATGATTGGCCAAACTTTATGGCGCAATGCTCGAGGCAGAGTTGAGCTCATATGCAGAGAAAGAGGGACTGCGAGCACCAGGACAGGCCGGATTTCGACGAGCTTTCTCCACTATTGACCATATATTCACTCTGAGATGTATGATTGATCAGGCTAGGGTGCAGGAGAAGAGATTATACTGCTGCTTTATGGATTTCCACAAAGCATTTGACACGGTGCCATGAGAGAGACTCTTCCAGCGTCTACAGCCATTGGGGATCCTCAGAGATGGTTTGGGGCATCTATGCTTTATATGAGCAGGTCCTCGGGCACATACAATGCCCCGGGGGGCTAATGTTATTTCTAGCACCATAGGTGTGAAGCAAGGATGCCCACTCTCTCCTACACTATTTGGGCTATACATCGATGAGGTGGCTGACTTCATTGGTCACGGTGGTGGGGACAGGGTAGACATCTCAGGTACCACAGTCCACATTATGCTATATGTAGATGATACTATTCTCGTCTCTGAGTCGCGGATGGGACTACAGCACCATCTCCATGCACTCGATGACTTCTGCACACATAGAGGGGGCTTACAGTGAACCTTGGGAAAACCAAGGCCATGATTTTCCACACCTCAGGGCCGGTTCAATGACATGCCATCTTCACACTAGTAGGAGGACATGTAGAGGTGGTAGACTCATATATGCTGTAGCAGTATGGGCACCTGGGCTTGCCACCTCCACATGGCCTCAGATAGAGAGGCCTCAGATTCTCATGCTCTCACGGATGATCCGCAGCAAACCCTCCGTCCCACATGACATTGTCCGGACGGAGTTTGCTGCACCTCCTATGCTAGTAGAGGCCTCTTCCAGACGATCTCCTTCATACTATAGAGGATCAAAGATATGCCATCAAATCGACTCTCACATAGAGCTTTTGAGGCGTCCAGGCAGCTCGCAGAGAGTGGAGATAGGAGATCATGGTATTCACAGATGATATAGTGGCTCACTCAGACATAGATCACTTGCCACCTTTCCAGTATGATATACATGCACCACACTTCCAGCTCTCTCACAGTGAGAGGAACAGAGTCCTTCGGCAGGATTTATGGTAGTGATACACTCAAGAGACTTGGATTACATCCAGTCAGTCTCTACCGCCGAAGATGCTATACTACAGAGATTAGTTTATGCATATCTCAGTGGATCAATCCATACAGAGACATGGATACATGGATGTGTACATGCCTCACAGTGCCTGAGTGGCGATTGGCCAGCTCAGAGTGTCATCACACCAGCTTGAGATTGAGGCAGGTAGGGTAGCACGGATCCGAAGAGCAGTAGAGAGGATATGCAGACTATGCCAAGAGGAGGTTGAGAGTGAGGAACATTATGTATGCAGATACAGAGCATATAGTGTCATTAGAGAGAGATACACCACCATCTTCAGTGGACATCCCTCACTCCGCCAGATCATGGAGTTCGCAGACCAGTGCAGATTTGGCCAGTTCTTGTTAGAGACACAGCGCCACAGAGAGACACTGATACGGACTCATACCACAGGGAGAGGTGGGCGACAGCTCCAGCTCACTGATTTCTTCCAGAGATCTATCCCAGTGCCTACCCTGACATAGGAGGGGGTTACACTTCAGCACGCTGCAGACCTCCGAGCCAGATGAAGACCGAGAGCACCAGGCTACCAGACTCCCATTAGATGGAGATCACAAAGATACGGACTCCCATTAGACCGAGAGCACCAGGCTACCAGACTACATTAGATGGAGATCACAAAGATACGGGCTTGACATCAGCACCATATCCAAGAGCGGCTAGCTCACTTACACTCACACCCGGAGATCATGCTCCGAGGTATTTTGCCTTGCCATCGCCTATGTATCACATATTACATCCCCATTATGGTACTGGTTTGAGCTAGACATATCTGCATTGCATTCTTGTATACCCTATGCATATAGGTTGCATATTGAGCCTCGCGCAGCAGTAGTGCTCACACCCCCCCACAAGCTCAATACTTTCATAGTTTATTTCATATTCATTTTGTCCTTTTTTTTCTGGACATCAAGAAGACATTGACAGTTGTACATTGATCTGTCTCATAGGTCGAGTTCGGCCTCTAGTAGACGTTAATACAGCTTTCTCTCTCTCTCTCTCTCTCTCTCTCTCTCTCTTTAGACTCTCACAGGATGAGGAACATACTGTCTATGGGCAGTATTTGATAGACATGGGGACTGCACATGGATTGGCCATCCTGAATGGCCTACAGAGATTCTCGACAGCAGCAGGCGGTTTCACTAGCATTCCGCATCAGCATGGTGCTAGTACAGTGGACTATGTTATGGCTCAGCCTAGTCTCATCCCTCTTTTCAGGATTTTATGGTAGGCACCTAGTTGGAGTAGCAGCAGTGGATCATTCTATCTTGTCCTTCACTCTCACATTTCAGTTCAACATCGCTCCATTGAGACTGGTCTCCACACACACTCGTTATGCCTTTACGAGGGAGACTGACACGGATGAGATATACAGACGCTTATGTGCCGAGGAGCCAGGACGGCCATTAGGTGAGCTCACTCAGATATTAATAGAGACACTTTATGCTGCATCATCAGAGGCATATCCCCATAGTCAGCCTACACGGAGACGATCTGGGAACATGCCCCAGAACAGCTGGTATGATGAGGAGTGCAGAGAGACGAGGATCAAATTACAGAGAGAGGTGCTCATGGATGTTACCACCCACAGACAGTCACAGATTACCTTCTGACACCTAGTGCGACGGAAGAAGAGGGCTTATCTTGCTCAGTTAGAGAGGGATTTGTATCAGTTATTTATGAGTCAGGACTCAGGTGAGGCATGGAGACTATTCCATGAGCATTCACCATCACCAGCCATTACCTCCACAGAGATTTGGGGTGAGTATGTAGCATCCCTGTACACAGCACCAGGACAGCCACCCCTGCCAGACCCATCGACAGAGACATGTGCTTTCTTTACTGCTGAGATGGTAAGGAAAGCTATTGACAAGATGAGGACTAGGAGAGCATATGATCATGATGGTTTGGTAGCAGAGCACTTTATTCATGCCAAAGATATGCTTGCAGAGCTTATTGCTATGATGTTTAACTGAGCTATGTGTGAGGGTTTTCTTGAGACTTGGAATATGTCCACGATTGTGCCTATCTTCAAGTCAGGGGATCCCATGCTTCCTGGGAATTATCGTACCATCATGATTGGTCACACATTGGCTAGATTATATGCATCTATTCTTGAGGAGCAGGACTTGAGTAGATGGGCAGAGAGAGAGGGCATACGTGCATCAGGGGGGCAGGAGAGGTTTCTCCACTCTTGACCATATCTTGACACTCAAAGCTATTATTGAGGAGGGCAGATTATATGGCAGGAGGATTTATTGTTGCTTTATGGATTTCCGTAAAGCTTTTGACACAGTACCGAGAGCCAGACTCATGCACAGACTACAGGAGATGGGAGTGCCCCACAGAGTTGATTTAGGGAATCATGGCTTTATACAGGACAGTTGTGGGGCAAGTACGTACTACTCAGGGTATATCTAAGATGGTTCACTCATTGGGGTGAAACAGGGCTGCCCCTTTCTCCCACCTTATTTGGGATGTATGTGGATGAGGTTTTGGACTACATAGAGCGGGAGGGTGATAGAGGAACACAGCTAGTAGGGACATGGTTTCCGCTGTTATTGTATGCTAATGATATTGTGCTGATCTCAGATTCTCGAGAGGGGATGCAACGTCATTTGGATGCATTGCACACGTTTGCGCAGGACAGTGGACTGTCTATTAACCTTGGTAAAACCAAGGTGATGGTATTTAACACCACAGCACAATGGATTAGGAGGTCAGTACCCACCTTTACATATGGTCAGGAGAGAGACAGTGGAGTATACATATACATATACTTGCCTTGGTGTGGTTTTTAGTGGCCCACTATTTTCCTTGAGGGGAGAGCAGCGGGGAGACTAGATTGACCAGAGCTTATGCAGCATTGGGGGGGGGAGACTAGAGAGGATGTGTTTGCAGGTTCAGTTTCAGGAACCTCGAACAAAGCTCTGGCTCTTTGACACTTTGGTCACTTCAGCCATGCTGTATGGAGTGGAGATAAGTGGATCACCACAGCCGACGAGCTCGTAGCACTGATGGATGGAGATGTATGGAGAGGCCCTTGGTTTTTATGATTTCTCGGATGATTAGGGCCAAGGCCTCCGTACCACATGATATTATCCGTGCAGAGATGGCTGCCCCCCCATTGGTAGTAGAGGCACTCACTCGACAGACTCCTTTATACATAGCACTTGGGCTCTCCCTAGAGACACATATGCTCGCTTAGCCATGGAGTCTTCACGACAGTTGGCATCACAGAGACGGATCATGTTGGTATGCACAGATGACAGCTTGGTTCCAACTGCATGGCTTTAGTATGGACAGGCTACCTCCATTTCAGTACTCCCTAGATGCACCCTCCCTCTCTCTCACATGGGCAGAGATTACCAGACTTATCAGGCAGGACTTGACTCAGTTGGACACTAGGAGGACATGGATACAACCGACACACGAGCTTGGTAGAAGATGGCTTTCTATAGAGATCATCTTCTCCAGCTCACGGAGGATGGGTTTGTGATTAGACCCAGCTACATGGATACTCATCTTTCTCATGGGGTATGGTGTGCTATTGGTCAGATGCACACATCCTCACACCATCTAGAGATTGAGACTGGCAAATTTAGAGGAGTACCAGCTGAGGCCAAGATGGAGCCAGAGATAGAGTTACATTACATATGTCACTGTCCAGTATATTATGAGATACGAGGCCATTTTCACTGCCTGTTCAGAGAGGGTTTCGGACCACTTTCCAGAGTCATGAGATACCAGGATCAGAGATGCCTCGGATTATACTTGCTAGAGCTACGTAGACATAGAGAGGGTCTCTTGAGAGGGAGGGGATCAGAGAGGGAGAGACACTTACAGAGGTAGATTACAGACTTATTTCGACCAAAGATTGAGCAGTCAGGCCAGCAGGCATTGCAGCTAGCCCCAGAGTATAGCCGCACCAAAGGTACACTGATTGATCGGGCTATAGAGCTGGGGCGGGTCCAGGCACCCCGAGATGAGGATCAAGACCATACTATAGAGCTGGGGCGAGTCCAGGCACCCCGAGATGAGAGGCCCATCTCGACACCAGCAGCGGAGACTACAACAAAGGATCAAGACCATACTAGCATGGGGCGGGAGATGTCCAGTCGTCAGAGTACTCACCATGGAGGACATTGAGGATATCCGCCATTGACTGATGAGAGACATCTTTGGATAGTGATGTATATGATGCTAATCTTTGTTGCTGGAGTTTTCCTTCCCAGATGTTATCCATTAGGAGCTCCTAGTACCTTACTTTTCCTCATAGTTGTTGTTTCAGTTTCAGTTAGTTGTTTAGTTGCTTTAGCTTTTCTTACAGACATGAGATTAATAGGGAGATTTCTAGAGAGTCTTAATGATGTGTCTTTACACAACTCATTATATACCTTGGTCCATACCTCTTTTGAGCAATGTTGTAGAAGTGCTATGGATTTTGAGGACAATTTTAAGGGAACACATTCCCGAGAACTCCATGAAGGCACATCAGAAGCTTCCTTTCAAGACTACCAGTATAAAGCCTAATGGGAAAAACAACGAGTCCACGTCTTGACAAAATGTAGAGCAGTTGGCCGCTGCATTAATGCAACAAATAACCCAACAATGGAGAATTGGCCAAGGTTGGGATTGTGGAGGTCAACCCCATCTTTATCTAAAAAGAGATCTTGTATGGTGCCCGGTCTATTGAGCTAACCATACTGGAAACAGAGTGTCCACATCTGAGACCCCATCCTAGCCTCTACTATAGTAGTTATTGTGTAAAATGGGGTAGTCATGAAGTCTCCAACTGCTACAATCAGAAAGCTGCCCTAGCTCGAGCTCTACCTCAGGCGTTGCCCGCCTACCCTAGACAATTGTTGGCCTTGCCAGCACCTGCGCTTCATAACACACCTCAACCTAGCCAAGAAGTGGCCTAGAGAGGAATCCTCAGGGTACCTAAAATGCCCTTACCACCCCCTATTCCTCCACCTCAGCCCCCCCACTGCCAAGAGTTGCACCAGTTCATTATTTGAAGATGGGAATGAGGGGGAAATTCCAAAAGTCTCTATCTATGAAATCCAAGAGCCTACAAGCCCACCCTCTCAACTCTGAAGTCACTACGTTATGGAGGGAGATCAAATGTACCCCGTGTACTTAGCAGCCCCAATACCACGGGCCAGAGACATGAATTGGATGACAAAGCAACCACCCATACAGTGGTATGATTGTCTGGGACCTCACCAAGTGGCCGAGTCTCCCAATAGGAAAGGGATGGCGAGTACCTCTGCATGTGCTCTTGCCCCACGACCCCATTGTGCATAGGGTGTGGTATTGATCTCATGTATAAGGATTGTCCACTAAGACCGGGAATGATGAGAAAGGTTCACGAAGGTAATCCTAGCACCAGTCTTAACCTGCTGAGTGTTAGAGATGGTTTCTTCCAAGTAGTCCCTCTCAACATTTAACAAGACTGCAAAAACTGGCGGAGGGCCGCAGCACATGCTGCTATAGAGGCATCAACTTCGCAAGCCCAGGGACAAGTTAGAGCCCCTGAACAAGCATGAGCATCTAGGCACTTAAGAAAGAAAACCACAAAGATCGGTAGGGGTGAGATCCGGGTGGTTATCAAAAGTGGTGCAAAAGACGGCATGACAACTCATGCTTCAACTTCTTCATTTGAAGAGGAAGATTTGCTATACGCTGCTGCCCGAGGAGCCAGAGAACCTATTGACATGCGTCAACTACCAAAAAATCTCACTGAGTATCCTAACCATGTTGAGGAAAAGGAGATAATTTTGGCAGCCCAAGAGTTGGTCAGGCACAAATAGAAGATAATCCTCCTACTACCTACCATGAGTTGGGCCCATCGATCTTAGGGGAATGATCACAGAAATCATTTTTCCCATCCCTTACACTCAAAAGAGCTTAAGACTAAGCCAAACCAACCTTCCTTGTGCGAAACAACCCCCATTCCAAGAAGAGACATTGCATGTCTCTCTTCCTTCCTCTCTTCTCAGGTCCAAATCCCTATCGGCACTTTGCTCCAAAGTAGCACAAGTCTATGGAATAATTTGAAGGATTGGATGGAAGGACGCCTCAGGGCAGGCATGCACAAAACTGTGGATCTTGACAACTCTAATGAATCTAAGGAAGAAGAATTTTGTATACCCCATAAGGTAATTGGGGCCCCTACAGTTTGAGTGAATAAGCTTGGATAGTGCTTCGAAGGTGATGAACTCAACGCAGCCTTGCCAATAACCTTTGATGGCCTCCAAGTTATAGCAATCTTGGATGGAGGAGAAAGAGTGAGCATTGTTTCAAAACTGTGCTGGGAAAAATGGGGAGCACCCCCCTTGGATGACACCACTTTTTTGGTTAAACTTGTTGATGGAGCCACAGCTAGACCCATTGGTCTATTGAGGGATCTTAAGATTAAGCTCCTAGGAACTACTTACCGCCACACCTTTGTGGTGATGAATTTTGGATGTCAGCTAGTCTCTTTTACAAAATGATTCATGATTGGGATATCAACCACATATACATTCATCCAAAAGATCTAACACTCAAGATCAATCTATGTAGGTAGAAGGTACGCCCCATGAGCGATGGACCATTCGCAAACAGAGGAATCTATCACAAAACGACGCGATCCATTGTAGTCCATTTGTACCAGACATGCCATAAGACACTTGAAGATGAAAGGGAGAGTGAGGGGTTTGCACCTCTCCCAGAGCCAAAAGACTTTGAGAACTGGATGCATATCCTTACTACCCTGGACATTTTGCCTAGACGCACTGGTACAAGGTTTGCTACGGTAGACAAGCAAGAGATTACATCTCTATACATGCTCAGTTCAGCATACCTGGCCAATGTTGCCACCCAAGAACTTGAACATGCTATTAAAGTGAAGCCATCAGGAGGTACACACTCCCATAGAACGCACATACTTGAGGGATTCCTTGGGCCATAATGATACGTCTTCCCAAACGATTCAGATACCCACTGGTTGAAGTATGTGGGGGCAGTGGAAGCCCATGACCACTTCAATGAAATGTGGCAATGCAGTTTGCAAATAGCTCTCTTTTGGTCCACTCTACATTCCACAACCAGCATAACCCACTAAACCCAAACCAAACTCAAAAAAGCTTTGCCGTTTAGCACGTAAGGCAAGCTAGCAAAAGCTAAAAAAAAGAAGCCAAAAGGCTAGTCGATGAAGAAAGTGCTAAAGTAAAAGAGACCAAACAAGTGCCTAAACATTTTAAGACCTTTCAAATGGTCGATCGATTTGTCCAATATGATTCAGCTCAAAGGTCTAACAGTGGGCAACCAAGGACCTCTTATGATGGTCCAGCTAAGGTCGAGGAGATAAACCTGGCAGGCCGAGTGAAGACCCGAGGCTAGTGTATATTGGAGAAGACCTCTCTACAAAAGAGAGACTGAACTTATCGCTCTACTGACTTAATTCCAAGATTGCTTTGTTTGTAAGTACATGGACATGAAGGGTGTACCTCCAAAAGTGGTCTAGCACACCATTCCAATGGTTGATGGAGCCAGGCCGATCAAATAACGGGCATATTTGATGAACCCTAAATACTCCAAAATGGTCCACGAAGAGATCGAGAGACTTATTGATGCTGGATTCATCTATGAAATTGAGCATATGGAGTGGGTATCACCTATTTTGATAGTGTCCAAGAAGAACGAGAAAGTCAGAGTGTGCATCGACCTCAAAAAGGTCAATGCCGCCACCATCAGGGAGACCACTATCCCTTACCTATCACGGAACATATGCTAGAACGAGTAGCAGGAAAGAAAGCCTATAGCTTCCTTGATGGATTCTTTGGATATAATCAGGTGCTGATCAATCCCAAGGACCAGCACAAAACAGCCTATGCCACCGAATGGGGCACATATGCATATCGAGTCATGCCCGTCGAGCTAACCAACGCCCCCGAGATCTTCCAACATCTCATGTGTATGGCTTACAAGGAATATCTTCGAAAATTCCTTGAGGTCGTCATGGACAACCTTTGTGTCAATTCCTTCTGGAAGGAGTACCTTACATGTTTGCACAAAGTTCTAGAAAAGTGTAGGCTATACCGTATCTCGTTGAACCCCCTCAAATGCCAGTTTTGGGTTCAACATGGAGTAATCTTGGGACATATTGTCTCTAGGCAAGGAATCTCTACTGATGATAGCAAAGTGCGGCTCATCCTAGAGTTATGGACACCCACTAACTTCAAAGGAGTCCAGCGCTTCATGGGGCATGTCGGCTACTATCGGCGATTCATTTTTATGTACACTGATATTGCTTGACCTCTTTACGGATTCCTCATCGTCTTCGAGTGGACTGAAGAATGCCAACAGGCTTACACTACGCTCAAAAAAGCCTTGGCAACAAGCGCTTCGATTCTCAAGTCCCCAAATTGGGATATCATCTTTCATGTCCACATTGACGCTTCAACCTTTGCTATAGGATGTGTGTTGGCCCAACTAGGAGAACACAAGATGGATTTCCCCATCAGTTTTGCCAACTGCCAACTCAATGAAGCTGAGAGGAACTATACTAGGACCAAGAGAGAGGGACTAGCTATGGTCTACATTGTCAAGAAGTTCCACCATTACCTTCTGGGTGGCGACTAAGCTTGTTTTCTTCGTAGACCACCAAGCCCTTTTGCACATGGCAAATAAGCCCTATATGATAGGCAAAATCACTCGATGGCTACTTATATTGCTCAAGTTTGACTTCACCGTTAGCCTCTTAGCATGTCCTCGCATACCACATGTCGAGGACTCCTAACGGTGAACAGTTGGTGGGAGTAGATGATGATTTACCAGATGCCGCCCTATTCCAACTATGCTTGATTCTTGAATAATGGGGTGAGAAAGTGGCTCACTTATTAGCCAATGGCTTACCTATAGATCTCCTCCTCAACAAAGATTGTGCCCATCGCTTAATCAAACAAGCAGCCTCCTACCAACTCATTGTAGGCCAACTATATAAGCAAGGAAAAGATAAAATCCTACGATGCTGTGTCCGGGAAGATGAGTATATCTTCTTCCTTAAATAGGCTCACTCTGCCTATGGTTGGGGAGCACTTTGTAGTAGATATCACTGCTCGTAAGGTCCTTACACCTAGTTGTGTCCTTACAACCATTTGAGAAATGGGGCATAGATTTCATTGGACCCATCACTCCGGTAGCCAAATACACTCAAGCTTGATACATAATAGCTGCATGGACTATTGCAACTCTTCCGTGGAGGTTCTCCATCATACCTCCATCTGGAGAAAGCGACCTGAGCAGCAGGTGGTTGCTTTGAGGAGCACGCCAAGCACCCCACTTAGCTCTCTCATATGGGGGAGGCTCTCATGAAGCAGTTCAATGGTCATATGGTCCTTTCCCTTATGAAGAAGAACCACAAGGTGGAGCACAAGCTCTTGTATTTTACTAGACCATGTTACAGGGCCATAGCCTTAGATCCTCCAGTTGTATAGAAGCTTGAGCAGCTTGGTGTGGGTAGACTACTAACCTTGGAGCCATGGGGGCTAGACCTCTACAATGCCTTATACTTTATAGAAACCTACGATGCCAATCAACATATCGATGAAGTATTGGATAATGAGGGCCAGAGGCACAGGGTTCAGCTCAGTGCAGAATTGATCAAAAATGCCTTAGCACTCCCCGCATGGACCAGCCATATGTCAGGCTCACCAATGCACCTAAGTTGACCAGGGGATTATACTGTGACACGAAGTTGGGGTTTGGACTTTGGTCACTTCTTAGAATCAAAAACACATTTGAATGAAACCTCATAGCCTCCTCACCTCCCTTTCTCTCCCTAGGTTAAGATAAAGATATATACATCAAAGGTGAGATCATAATTCATGGAAGGAAAGATGAAAGGCTCCGGAGAAGTAAGAATTTCTGCCAGTCTTGCAGCTCCAAACAAGAGGGCGATTCTTTGTTGGAAGAAAATCTTCCGACTCAGGATTATGTGAACGGAAACATACGGGGAATATTGGTAAGGTTCATCTGTTCGAATTGGGCGATTTAGACGGAATATATTAAAGAAAATAAATATAGCAATCACTTATAAGAGGATAAGACACATGGGGTTTGCCTTTTGATAAGAGATTAGGAGGAATTAATCATGATTAAGAAGAAATAATGGCCAAAAGTCTATAAAAACAGAGACACATAGAGAGTTGCAGTTTTAAATCCATATAGGCTGTGTAAGAGAGGATTATATAGATGCGTAGAGCTTGAAGAGAGCTTCGCGCCCATATAAAAACTTTCAAAAATGGACAACCGAGCGAAAAGTTATGAGCATTTTACTACAAGACTATAAAACTGCCAAAATTCGCCTAAAAATTAGCAACTTTGGGAGAAATTCTAGTCATCAATGAAGTAAGGGATTAAGAAATTAGTTACATGAGTGGAAAGAGCATAGAAAGAGCTTCCTAGCTATATGATCAATTTTAAAAACCAATACCTGAGTGATGAGTAATTACCGGTTGAAATTTGGGTATTGGACCACAAAAACTGCACTTCTCTCTCTTTGCATGAAACCTCAATTTTCACATAGCCTCTTGCCTTTCATCTCCTTCATGATTCAAGCTAGAGGGTAAGGGTTAACATTGCTTAGCAGACAATTGTAAAGATTTACCTATGGTCTCCAGAGTCTTTCCACATGCTCATTACCGCTAAAACCATTGGTACCTCCAAAGGAGGGCGGCAATAAGGCAAGGGCTACCTTGAGAAGTCACAAGCCCGCCAAGATGATAACTCCTTATCCCACTTATCATGAATCATCAAAGAGGTCCAAAATTGGGTTAAGCACGAGGAGCTAATGCTAAATAAGGCATTCACATGTAAAGAGAGGGTTTGAAAGATAAGAGAATGGCAATGACACAAAATGCTCAATTAAGGAGGCTCATTCCTTGATTGGAAAGGGAGAGGAGGGCTCTATTTATAGGTGGAGAATCACCCTCTCCTCCATTGTTACAAATTACAACATAAAAAACTTCAACCCTTCAGTGACATAAGGGTAGATGTCACCATCAATTGTCCTCTTAGGCTAAGTCTTCTATTGATTATTAAATTGAAGACTTTTTGACTTTGAGAGTGTGATGAGATAATAGCCAAGTCTAAGTGGCATGTAGGTGGAGATCCCACTTACACATGGCGGAATTCTCCTCTTCCATCATGTAGGCATTCTAGAAGAATCTTTCCCAATTATGCACCTACACACACTCCTCCACATGCCTTCCACACTCCCCAACTTGTAGCCTTATGGTGAATACCATATTAATAATACAATAAAAATCCATGTGAGCATGAAGGCCCACTTTTATTTTCCACATCACTAGCCTATCTACCATACCAAAGTATTTATCAAGCATACTTGTGGCATTTACAATGTGTGCACCCTAAATCAAGTAAAACCATTATATTTGAAGATAGAATGCTGTTATCGGGGTAGCCGCCAAGCCGCCGCATCACCACGCCGTTATTCCATTGTGGGCGCCGCAATCTTCTTGGACAAGCTTCCACCTTATTACCATTGAGAAACCATCAAAATATGCACAAAATTGACAATGAAAGATATCAATTTTTCACGTCACATCTTTCCCCCCCCAGCAGATCCTCCATGCTTGTCTGGGAGGTTTGCTGGCCATGGTGCTCGAGGGTAGAATATCTTTAGCCGGTACTCATTGGTACGTCCGGGAACTTCGTGGCCACTTGCATCCTCTAGGAGATAGGTGTTATTTTTGAACTTTTGCTTTATCCTGAAGGGGCCTTCCGAGCGTCGAAGAAGCTTCTTATCTAGCCGTTTCTCCACACGGCCATCATACCTCATAACTAAGCTTCCTTGCTTGAGTTCTGGCTTCTTCTTCTTCTTCGTGAGAGTGTCATGCCTTGCCTTGCACCGTTGTTGTGCAGCCTCCAAATTTTGAAGTGCTTGAAGTCACCTCTCATCCAAGATCTCCAGTTGTGCTAGGCGTTGGGCATGTGTTTCTTCTTCATTATTCAAGCGTGCAAAAGATGTGCGAAGGCTTGTGATTTCCAATTCTATTGGCAAAATAGCCTCCATTCCATAAACTAACTGAAAAGGTGTGAAACCAAGAGAGTTTGTGAGTTGTCCTATAGGCCCATAGGACCTCTGGCAAATGCACATCCCACTTTCTCTTCATAGTATCCACTAGCTTAGACAAAGATCCACAAAGCAGTCCATTAGTTTTTTCTACTAAACCATTACATTGGGGATAATAGGGAGTTGACATAGCATGCTTTATTTTTAATTTCTGCACCAAAGCTTCAATCAAGTCATTCCTGAAAGACCTCCCCCCATCCGTAAGGATTTCTAATGGACACCCAAATCGGGCACATATGTATTCCCTGAGAAAAGATGCCCACTACTGCTTTATTATTGACCATTGCCTTTGCTTCTACCCACCTTGTTGCATAATCTGTGGCCACCAATATGTAATACTTCCCATGTGAGGAACGAGGAAGTGGGCCCACAAAATCTAATCCCCACCTTTCAAATGGACCATATGCTGGGATAGGGTTTAAGGGTCCGGGAACCAATTGCTTATGCCCATATGCCTGGCATACTTCACAGCTTCTGCACCACTCATGGACATCTTTGTTGAGTCGAGGCCAATAATACCCTATGTTAAGGATCCTCTGAGTTGTGCTGGCTGAGGCAAAGTGACCTGAACATTCATGACATAATTCCATAATCCTTTTAGACTCCTCTAGGCTCACCACCCTCCTAAGAATCTTATCCTTACCTTGCTTGTAAAGAACATCCCCTAGAATTGTGTAAGGATGAGCTTTCCTTGTAAGCCTTTGCTTCTGTTGAGGATTCAATCCAGGAGGGAAGTATCCTGTATCTAAATAGTGTTGAACATCTTGGAGCTCAGGCCAACCTGTATCCATTAATGCAAGAGTAGCTACTTTGAAAGAAGCCAAGGTTTTAGTAGCCAATTCATCACCCTTTTGATTATCCTTCCTGTTAACATGCACAAATTTACAAAACTCAAAAGCTTCTTTCAACTCCATTGCCCTTTTATACAATTCTTGGAGATTAGGACTCCTTGCCTTATATTCTCCTTTCATTTGTCGGATGACCAATTGTGAATCCCCTTTAACCTCTACCTCTTTAATTTCATCTTTTATGCAATCTTCTAATCCCCAAATTAATGCATTATACTCAGCCACATTATTTGAAATAGCCTTTGGAAATTCCCTACCCTTGGCCCATACCTCTTTTCCTTCTGGATCAAATAAAACTATCCCCCCTAGCCCCACATTGCCTGGAAGGGCTAAAGGCTCCATCAAAATACATAGTGAAAGCAGTTGGTGGTGTCTCCAAATCTTCATATACTTCTTCCTTTGCTCCTGTTCCTTCTTCCTCTTCCTTCCTCGTGGTAAGCAAATCTGCAAGAGAGGCCCTAGTGGTGTTTTCTGTAATAAAAGTGAAAGAGAATTCTTGAAGCTCACAAATCCACTTTGCAAACTTCCCTCCTGCAGGATTGGGTTTACGGACCAAGAATTGTAAAGAAGGTTGAGATGTGAGGAAGAAAAAAGGGCGAGGTAACAAGTATGACCTGAACTTCTTTACTGCAAAAACAAGAGACAAACCACCTTTCTCCATTTCACCATACCTCTCCTCGACATCAGTGAGTTGTCGGCTTGCATAATACACTGGTTGCATACACCCTTGTTCTCACTTTTGCAAGAGTATAGCACCCACTGAATGTGATGAGACACTTGGGTTCACATAAAAGTCCTCCCCCCACCTAGGAGGCTGCACAATTGGACTTTGACTCATACATTCCTTGAGCAAACAAAAAGATTGAATTTGATCGGGCCCCCATTGGAAAGAAACATTCTTCTTTGTCAACAGATTTATAGGATACATCTTCTCAGAGAACATGTCAACAAAGTGTTGGTAGTACTTTGTTTTACCCAAAATCCTCCTTACCTCCCGTACATTGGTAGGTGGTGGGAGGGCCACAATTGCCTGCACCTTCTCACGATCCATCTCTATGCCTTCTTGTGAGATAACATGTCCCAAGAGAACCACATTCCTTCGTGTGCCAAGTGGCATTTTTCAGGATTAAGACACCCTTTTGCATAATCAATACTTTGCAAGGCCAACCTCAACTTTTCCAAGTGATCCATGCGGCTTGAATAAATGCAAAAATCATCCAGAAAGACTCTTATAAACTTCCCCAAGTAAGGTGCAAATACCTGACTCATGAAGCGTTGAAAAGTTGCTGGTGCATTGGTCAAGCCAAATGGCATCACCCTATAGGCATACACTCCCCAAGGGGTGATAAATAAGGTTTTCCTTTGATCTTCTTCACAAATCTGGATTTGAAAGTATCCAAAGTATCCATCACACACTGAATACAATTCATGACCTGCAACTTGATCCAAAATCTCATCTTGAAAGGGTAGAGGATAATAATCCCTCTTTGTGCATGCATTCAGAGGACGAAAGTCCACACACACACACGCCATTTTCCACCCTTTTTGGGAGTGACTACAACTGGGAAAATCCACTCTGAATTCTCTACTGGAAAAATAAATCCAGCTTCAAGTAAATTAGTTACCTCCTTCTTAAGCACCTCTGCTTGCACTACTCCCAAACTCCTTAGCCGCTGTACCACTGGCTTACTTTGGGGCTTGAGATCAATCTTGTGCTCTACTAGGGTAACTTGGCGTACTTGTGAGTAGCTGTTTGTAAAAAGGTTAGGAAATCCATCCAACATTTTTAAGTAATTCTCCCTTTCAGTACCTGCTACTACTATGGACTCATCAAGAAGAAGTTCATTTTGTTGGTGAAGAATAGTAAGGTCCACATCTCCTTTCTTGCACATGGTTAAAGAAGCTTCCCCTTCCAAGGCTCCATTGTCTTTAGCATCCCCTCGATCCCTTCCCAGGGAAAGACCAAATGCAACTCCCTCCACCTCTCCTTCTGAGATGGAATCCTCGGAGCTACCACTTGTCTCTTCTTCATCGGATGACTCTGACTCTGAACTTTCGGAAGTTGAAGGTTCACCTCTTACCACTTTCTTGCGATGACTCTTGATGTTATAGTGGACCTTCTTATTCTCACCTTGTAGAATAAGATCACATGTCTCCCACTTTTGAATTGCCTTCACTTGGCGAAGCCATGGCCTACCCAATATCAATGGGTAAGCCCTAGCATCAGGCTTTGTAGGAATGACCTGGAAAGTTGTAGGCACAGAAATACCACATACATCCACTCCCAAATTCCTGACAATTCCTAAGGTTTTCACCCTAGTATTATCAGCAAGTTTGATGCGATAGGGAGAGTTAGAAGAAGACAACTTTAAATCGGCATCTTTCATTGTCTTTTCACTCATGACATTGATTGACGCACCTCCATCAATGTATGCATTAGAAATTGTTTGCCCCTCAATGATGACATCAATCATAGGCACATCATCTCCTACATCAATATCCACCTTTTGAACCATAGGAGTCCCATTATCCCTCTTCTTCTTTTTCCTAGATTCCCTTGTGCTAGCCAGCTTACCCCATTCCTTTCTAAGCTTTGGAGAGAGTGCCAAAAGCTGCCCAAATGTGATTTGTGCCGTTTTCTCCCTAAGATCTGTTAAGAGGTCATTAACTAAGAGATCCTTGTCCAAGAGGAAAATCAGATTGTCCAATTTTTCTCCTAGATGACTTCTTCTTCTTCTTCTTATTTTTTTCCTCTTCTTCAGATTTATCTTCTTGTTCTTCTTCTTCCTGGCTTCTAGTTTTACGACCCCTTTTTGCCATTAATGGCATCAATGTTTCCTCTTCTTCTTCTGAGCATGTTTCCTCTAAAAGTGCTAAACTTTTATCCTCACTTTTCCTCAACTTTGGACACTCAGTGCGATAGTGCCCCTTCTCTTGACATTCATAGCATGTGACACTACTTCTATCCCTAGGTTTATCCTCATAGGTTTATCCTCAGCTCGTGGAACCCTAGGTGGCCTTGCATTAACTAAGTGTAACTTCAAATCAGCAAATTCTGTCATAAGTTGTGCAATGTTATGATCCAAGGATGGAGCTTGTACTACCTGAGATGTTGAGGCTATCTCTACTCGTGGTAGGGTTGGCACACTTGGAGAAGATTGGAATGTGGACTCAATATGAAGAGTGGCCTCCTTCTTCAAAGCAATACGAAGAGCCTCTTTAAAACTAGTGGGATCTTTGCTAAGAACTTTTCCATGCAAGCGGGGATCCAAAGCCCTGATAAACTTGCTCATCTTAAGGTGCTCCATTGCTAAAGAACTCTTTGAATCTTCCGTAGAAGGTGAAGAAGAAGAAGCAACAACATGTAAAGCAGCTTGTTGATATTTGATGAATAAGGCTTCATACCTCACTGAAAAGGCAGAAACTGACTCTCCTTCCTTTTGGAAAATCTGATCCAACTGCAATAGTAAAGCATTTGGTGACTCCACTGTCCCAAATCTCTCCTTCATTGCTTTGGTCAACCTTTCCCAATCATTCTTGGACTCCTCTGGCAAAGCCTCATGCCAAGTTAAGGCCATACCCTCCAAGAAATCTGGAAGTATTTCTGCCCTCTCCTTCATAGACCAACCCGTCAAGCGGCATGCTCGGTTAAACTCTCGGAGATAACTCCCCGGGTCTTCTCCTTCTGATCCTCGGAACATCGGAATGTTGAACATCTTGCACCAAAAAGATGAGTAGCAACAAGGAAAATTTTCTTTTTTCAAAATAACTTTCCTTTAATCATGCGGGACCTTGAGGTTAAAATAGAATAATTCTAAGTAAAACCTGCTCGCCGTCTCCACCAAAAGATGTGACACGAAGTTGGGGTTTGGACTTCGGTCACTTCTTAGAATCAAAAACACATTTGAATGAAACCTCACAGCCTCCTCACCTCCCTTTCTCTCCCTAGGTTAAGATAAAGATATACACATCAAAGGTGAGATCATAATTCATGGAAGGAAAGATGAAAGGCTCCGGAGAAGTAAGAATTTCTGCCAGTCTTGTAGCTCCAAACAAGAGGGCGATTCTTTGTTGGAAGAAAATCTTTCGACTCAGGATTATATGAACGGAAATATACGGGGAATATTGGTAAGGTTCATCCGTTCGAATTGGGAATATTGGTAAGGTTCATCCGTTCGAATTGGGCAATTTGGACGGAACATATTAAAGAAAATAAATATAGCAATTACTTATAAGAGGATAAGACACATGGGGTTTGCCTTTTGATAAGAGATTAGGAGGAATTAATCATGATTAAGAAGAAATAATGGCCAAAACTCTATAAAAACAGAGACACACAGAGAGTTGCAGTTTTAAATCCATATAGGCTGTGCAAAAGAGGATTATATAGATGCGTAGAGCTTGAAGAGAGCTTCGCGCCCATATAAAAACTTTCAAAAACGGACAACCGAGCGAAAAGTTATGAGCATTTTACTACAAGACTATAAAACTGCCAAAATTCGCCTAAAAATTAGCAACTTTGGGAGAAATTCTAGTCATCAATGAAGTAAGGGATTAAGAAATTAGTTACATGAGTGGAAAGAGCATAGAAAGAGCTTCCTAGCCATATGATCAATTTTAAAAACCAATACCCGAGTGATGAGGTTGAAATTTGGGTATTGGACCACAAAAACTGCACTTCTCTCTCTTTGCATGAAACCTCAATTTTCACATAGCCTCTTGCCTTTCATCTCCTTCATGATTCAAGCTAGAGGGTAAGGGTTAACATTGCTTAGCAAACAATTGTAAAGATTTACCTATGGTCTCCAGAGTCTTTCCACATGCTCATTACCGCTAAAACCATTAATATCTCCAAAGGAGGGCGGCAATAAGGCAAGGGCTACCTTGAGAAGTTACAAGCCCGCCAAGATGATAACTCCTTATCCCACTTATCATGAATCATCAAAGAGGTCCAAAATTGGGTTAAGCACGAGGAGCTAATGCTAAATGAGGCATTCACATGTAAAGAGACGGTTTGAAAGATAAGAGAATGGCAATGACACAAAATGCTCAATTGAGGAGGCTCATTCCTTGATTGGAAAGGGAGAGGAGGGCTCCTTTTATAGGTGGAGAATCACCCTCTCCTCCATTGTTACAAATTACAACATAAAAAACTTCAACCCTTCAGTGACATAAGGGTAGATGTCACCATCAATTGTCCTCTTAGGCTAAGTCTTCTATTGATTATTAAATTGAAGACTTTTTGACTTTGAGAGTGTGATGAGATAATAGCCAAGTCTAAGTGGCATGTAGGTGGAGATCCCACTTACACATGGCGGAATTCTCCTCTTCCATCATGTAGGCATTCTAGAAGAATCTTTCCCAATTATGCACCTACACACACTCCTCCACATGCCTTCCACACTCCCCAACTTGTAGCCTTATGGTGAATACCATATTAATAATACAATAAAAATCCATGTGAGCATGAAGGCCCACTTTTATTTTCCACATCACTAGCCTATCTACCATACCAAAGTATTTATCAAGCATACTTGTGGCATTTACAATGTGTGCACCCTAAATCAAGTAAAACCATTATGTTTGAAGATAGAATGCTGTTATCGGGGTAGCCGCCAAGCCGCCGCATCACCACGCCGTTAGTCCATTGTGGGCGCCGCAATCTTCTTGGACAAGCTTCCACCTTATTACCATTGAGAAACCATCAAAATATGCACAAAATTGACAATGAAAGATATCAATTTTTCACGTCACAATACTACAGGGGCAACCTTAACAAGGATGGTATAGAATGGGCCAATATTACTCAAGAGGATCTTATCATACCTGCTAGAGCTCTGCAGTTCTTGCTCACCACGAGGTGGACTGATCGCTTCAGTTGGTGTAGCATGACCACCTTGGCACAGGTACACCAAGGTATAATGGTTAATTGGGCAAATTATCTTTTCTAGGAGCTGCATACAATCTTCTCCAACCCACAAGGGAAGCTATCAACCCCGCTACTTTGTTAACACAAGTACTTTATTACATGGCCGAGTGAGAGGAGTTGCCCCATGTGATCTAGCTTAGCGGCCCTGACGCTGCAATCACCTCTCTGCCCCCTCCATTGATTTCTCCCAACCCCCCACTAGCAAAGAGGCAACACCAAGATCCTGAAGTCACTGAACAGGCCCCCGTCCAGGCTCAACAGAGGAGGAGCTAGCAGTAGCTATGTTGAAGAGCAACTAGGAAGGCCGCTTGAGGAGGAAGAGAGACAAAAGCAAGATTTCTTTAACAGGAATTTATTTGAAACACCACCTCCTGACCGCTTCACTGACATTCCTTCAAACATAGAGGCAGGCCCTGCTTCCCCCCATGCAGTGCAGAAATAGTCAATACTCTCAGTTGGGTGCACTCGAGAAGTTTTCGCTCTAGTCGGGCATATGCAAAAAGTGTTCATGCAGCCCACGGAGATGTGCTGAACTTCGCGCTCAGATTCTCACATATGGCTAGAGAACTCATAATGTAGATGACGGATTGCATATAGCATCAACAAGAGGTGGCGCAAGTTTCACAAAGAGAGATGCTGCTGGCCAACACTCAAGAGCATCAAGTGTTTAAGGATTTGTATCAGACAAACTTACTCTACATGCAGCTCCAAGCAAAGTTTGACAAGTAGACACAACAGCTGGGGCATGCCCTCACCCGCATCATCGACCTCCAGTAGCAACTTACTCAAGCCCATGAAGCTGCTCAGTGGGAACATCATGATCTGACAATCGTTGAGAGCTTACACACCAAGACACCCAAGCAACGAGCCCAGGGAACGGAGGACACCCTTGCCCGAGAGAGGTTTTCTCAGACACAGGGAGATTTCGGAATGGTGAGGCTGAAACCTAAGCTGCACAACACCCTTCCACCCCCTCTGCTCCCTCCTCTAGCACCCTCGACCGCAAAGTGGATGCTCTCATGGACACTGCTACATATCTCCTGATCCTTGCACTACCCCATAAACACCCTACCAGTTCATCGACCTTCGTTTCTAGAGCATCCGCTTGAACCTTCTCCAGCACCTTGATGAGCCTCTCTCCTGCCCCACAGCTTTACTTACCTCCTCACCAAGCTCCCCATCTCAAGCATCACCCGCATCCCCCACTTCTTTTTCCACGGCCTTCTTTCTTTCCACCACCCACATGATTTTTATGAGCTCCCCCAACACCCTCCCCAAGCTACATTGACAGGGTGGTGCCAACTACTTTGATTTGGCTTTCCCTTTGACCCCGCCGAGCTCATTGACCACTCCATCCTGGAAGGTCTATGCCCTTATCCCTACCCCTCTCAGATCTCCACAGGGGCTCAGCATTATTTGTAGGATGTAGGTTGGCATGTGGTTAACAGTGCCTATCTATCCCTCCGTGGATGCTTTTCCCCTTTACTCAAAGGCCTGCTTATTTTGTACCACATGTTTTGAGCAGTTAGAAGTTATGGCTGCAAACTGGCATCCACCAATTTGACGACACCCACGTCGCCTTCCCAGTGGACTTCACTGCCAACGAAGCTGCTACTACCACATAGGCCTTCTTCCATGTACACGGCCCATGGATGCCACCAATGCAACTGGCCCCGGACAACAACGATGGAGGAGATGATGGCCAGGGTAGTCTGCCACCCCCACCCCCACGACCCTCTTCTCCCTCACCTCCCCCACCACCACCCAGCTCATCTTTCACCCCTCCTAGCGGCCAACCCCCACCCTCTCCACCCTCGCCAGGCACATCCACCCTCCTACTCTTCGATGCACAACCTTCTTCTATCATCCATTTTCCCACCCCACCCCAACCCCATCACCCACACCCCCATCACCTCCTTTTTTATCACTTCAGTTGGGATTGCACATTGCCTTTTGCTAAATCCCCACCCATTCTTGATGCTAGCCTTGCCATGGGACCCTTAGCATCGACACACCCCCATCGCCGACACACCAGCCCCCCACTCAGACCCTCAAACAAGGAGAGATCTTGCCATTGCCACCATTGGAGCGTGAGAAGGTTGACCCTCCATTGATGAACCCTATCAATTAATGAGATCCCCTTGACTGTACAGAGTTTGAGCGGGCCATTGCCATCCTGCTCGATTGACAACTCCAGGCGATCCTATCACCCAAATCACCGACCGCATGGAAATCTATGTCTTGCGAACTTACCTCGATGCAAAGCACCATCAGTGTGGTGGCAAGACCACACCCCCCAAGGACACGCGGAGGATACCACCGGCCACCCATGCTGCTTGCCCCATCATGTTTGAACTCATGGGTGAGCAGTCGGCGATCCTTCCTCGCCAAGCCTTTCATCTGGGAGACTTACTGTAACACACCTCGCGCACTCTGGATCAGCCTTGATTACCTCTTGATACGTAAACAATGGGCGTGGAATGTCTTCCATGAGTGAGGAGCAAAAGTAGAACCCCAAGCTTGAATTCAACTTCCCTTGGTTCGCTCCCCCATCTCATCAACACAATAGCCATATATAGAAGAAACCATGGTCCGATGCTTCCACGATTTCATCCGTCGCCAATACGACCAAGTGTTCCTCCCAGACCCAGTTGTGATCACCACATTTGCTTCTTCAACCTGATCATCACATTGTTGGAGTCCTTTCCAGATTGGGACCACTACTTTGAAGGTGCACACGGTTTGGCCTTCGACATCAATAAAGGGCCCACACTCAAGCAGATCTTCGGAGCTACTACGAACTCATCATGTGGATGTTCGCCTGGTGCCTCTAGACTTTCGAAGATATGATGGAGACCACCTTATGGACGAGCTACAAGGTCTCCCATCGTGACCCCCTGCTCCAACCTCGCGTCAAGATTTCATTCGCACTTATTCGATCTATTAATAATAGATCCGGCTAGCTTCAAGGACGGCGACCTGCATTAGGGAAGGGGTATGTTAACCACTCCGGTTAACATTACCTTTTACATGGCTACACCCTTTGTAATTTATCCTTTTGTAATTGCATAATGTGCTCATCATATAAGAGACATGGGTGACTGAGCTTACGGCTTGTGTAACGTTGGTCATGAGGAATAGTTGTACATAGAGTTAGAGAAACTAGGAAGACTAGTTTTGGGCCCCCAATTGTAAATGGGTGGCCGAAACATTGTAACTATGAGCTCTTGTATATAAGTCATTTTATAGAATATGAAAGGGGACAATCCCATTTGTCTCACTTGAGGTTGCCTTCTCTCTCTCTCTCTCTCTCTCTCTCTCTCTCTCTCTCTCTCTCTCTCATTTAAGCTTGTGGATGCATGTTAGCTTGTTGTTTAGCTTGCTTGCATGTTTGATTGTCGGTGTATGTAAGTAGGGATGGTGATGGTCTCTTTTCTCCTCTTCTCTACCCTCTCTTTGCTATCTACCATCTCATGTCCCTTTTGCATGCTAGTTGCAAGTGGTAGAGGTTAAGCTCTCCATAGCTCCCTCCTTCTTGCTCTCTACCTAGCTATTGGATCTCTTCTTGGGTGACATGATAAGAGGTGGAGTGAGCCCCTAGTGGCTTCACATCGAGGAGTTAACCCTCTTAGGGTTGGTCAAGTGCCACTCTTCGAACTCGACTCTTGCATGCATCTCTTTTACTTCTTTCTCTCTTGTGTGCAAGGTAGTATGTTATCCTTAACATCTCCTTGCCAAAAAGAGTAAATACACCTTCTTTATTGATTACATTGAATATCAAGGATTTGTCGTTTCAAAGGATGGAATCTCAATTGATCCAACCAAAGTAAAAGTTGTCATTGATTGGCTAGAGCCTAAGTCTGTGAAACAAGTTCAAGGATTGCCTGGTTTGACACGTTGGTATGCCAAGATTGTCTCTCCCCTAATATTACTTCTCTCAAGAAGAATGCACCTTTTAAATGGGATCCAATGTTTCAAAGTTTCCTTGGTAACTAACCTCGTGCTGAAATTACAAGAGTTTGGCAAACCCTTTGAGGTTATTATAGGTGCAAGTGCAATTGGGGGATTTCTTATTCAAGATAGAATGTGGCTTACAAGTCTCAAAAGTTAAAGACTTATGAGAGAAATTATTCAGGTCATGACCTAGAATGTTTAGCTATTACTCATGCATTGAAATTATGGAGGCACTACTTGCTGCTTGGTAAAATATTCACTCCAGTGATAGACCACAAAAGTCTAAAATGGATATTTACCTAGAAGGATCTCAACATGGATCAAAGAAAACGGATGTAGACTTTACAAGAGTTTGACTTTGGGATAAAGTACAAGACTAGGAAGGAGAATATAGTTGCTGATGCTCTTAGTCAAAAGGTTTTGTTATTAGCAACAATAAATATGCTCTTTAATCCTTTGCTTGCTAATATGAAAGAGGAGATCGGGATAGATGAGTTCTTTGACCCGATTATAACTTTGTTGAAGCATGAGAGAAAGACTCCTCAAGAATGAAGGAAAGTTTAGGGATACAAGGTTGAAGATGTTTATATTTTAACAATTGTGTGTGTGTCCCTCAAAAGGGCGATTTCAAAGGAAAGCCTGCTCATAAGACAGCCTTCTAATGATAGCCTCTTAGCTAATGAAAATATTTAGCTTAAGACTTAGGTTATAGATCTAAAGAAAGCCTAGATAAAATAACAAGAAGATCTTAACTTTCTATAGAGCTCCCCTCAAAGATGGAGTTCTTTTACAAATTCATTGCTCAAAAGTTTTAGAAGCATTTATTGATCCCTCAAAAGTTGTAGAAGCATTTGTTGATCCCTCAAAAGCATGTATTAAAATGATAAGCAACTCTACTAAACAAATCATTATGGGAACAAGGCTTAGAATGGAAATATCAAAGTAACACTTATTTTCCCATTGATATGTTCATAGACGCATGAGCCACTATTAGCCTAATTAAGCCAGGGTTAATCCAACCAAATAAATAATAAATGTAGGGTTGATGTAACATATAATAATGGAGAAATAGGGTTAATCACAAAATCATTTATAATAGATATCATGATCAATAACTTGAATGTCCCGAACTAAACTATATGTTCATGATTGTGAGGTTCTAATTAGAAGAGATTTCTTGTACATCTTTTAGATGTATGCAGTCTACCTTGAAAGGAATATTTTAAAAAATAAAATCCGAAAAGGCCATTATGAAACACTTGAAAATCAAGTCTTGAATTGCTCTCACCAACAACTCAATCAAAAAGATGATTAATCTCCTTGATATTCAACAAAGGTTTTATTTAGTGTAAAAAAAGAAACGCATGCTCTGGAAATAGAAGCTATGTAAAAGAAGTATCTAGCCCTGTGCTCTGAAGAAGGTATGCTCTAGAAATAGAAGATATGTAGAAGAAGTATCTAACCCTGTGTTCTGAAGATCCACTTACAAGGTGGGAAAAGTCAAAGTTTGAAGTGGAGCATCCTCTCAAAGAAGTATTTAACATGTGCTCTGAAGTATCTAACCGTGTGATCTAAAGTATTTAACACTATGCTTTGAAGATCCACTTGTAGAGTGGGAAAAGTCAAAGTTTGAAGTGGACATTCCTCTCAAAGAAGGAGAAACCCGTACACCCCTATAAAGGCCTCTCACCCATGTATGAATCTTGAGGAAGACTAAAAGACTTGAAGATCAAGGATATGGCTGCCCTCACCAGTAACCCAATAAAAAAGATGATTAATCTCCTTTGATAAAGAAGATTTTATGGAGGATTTCTTCAGTGTAGAAAGAGAAAGGTATGCATTAGAAATAGAGGCTATGCAAAATAAGTATCTAACCCTATGCCTAAAGATCCACTTGCAAGGTGACAAAGGTATGCTCTAGAAATAGAGGCTATGCAAAAGAAGCATCTAACCCTGTGCCTAAAGATCCACTTGCAAGGTGGGAAAAGTCAAAGTTTGAAGTGGAGCTTCCTCTCAAAGAAGGAGCAACGCGACAAAGGCCTCTCACCTCGGTATAAATCCTGATGATCTTGATGAATGTAGAGAGCTTATTCACGAAATGCTAAAGAAAGGTCTAATTGAATAAGGGGATTGAGATTGGCCATCCCCTACCTTTTTTTTATATCAATAACCACAACTAGATCTAAGCATGGTTTAGTTCTAACAAGGATTTTCTTCAGATAAACATCTATTTTTGGGTAAATACCAATTTAGTAATTTAACCACATAAAATATCTAAAGATATTCTTTCTACCATTTAATTTCTCAACCTTAATTCCCTAGGTGGAATTATGGAGAAAATTCCTCTTTTGTCATTAAAAATTAATTCAAATCTTTCTCTACTTAAATATCATAAAAATTCTTCTTTTAATTAAATACAATTATCTTTTTTTTAAATAAGCTTAAAATTTCTCTTTTTCTCATTTAATAAGTGCAATCCAAATGTCATGGGAATTCCTCTTTTATCATAAAATAAATCTATCTAAAATTTCTCTTTAAATTAAATTAAAATATTCAATATTCTAATTATACCAATAATTCCTCTTTTTCCATTTAAATGATTAAATTCCAAATATGATGGGAATTCCTCTTTCATCATTTAAATTTATTCATGCATAAAATAATTTTAACTAAAATTTCTCTTAAAAATTAAATAAAAATATCCATTAATTTAAATATGACAAGAATTCCACATTTTCTATTTAAATGATTGAATTCCAAATATGATGGGAATTCCTCTTTTATCATTTAAATTTATTCATGCATAAAATAATTTATCTAAAATTTCTCTTTAATTTTAAATAAAATATCTATTTTAATATTCCAAATTTTCTCTTTCTCCATTGAAATACATGGATCTCCATTTTATCATGGGAATTCCTCTTTTATCATAAAAATGAAATTACTAAAAATTTCTCTTTTTCTCCAATTAACTATTTATGCATAAACATTAAAATTTAATTTTCCATGGATGTGATGAGAATTATTCTTTTAGCATAGGATGACTAATCCTAGAATATGGTAGGAAGTCCTCATTTCACATTATGCATAGAACTGACTTATGTATTAATTTATGAAAATTTTACCATAGCTCCGCTGCTATTACTGATAATTTTTAATAATTTTGAAAAGAATAAAACTTAGTAATACAATTATGATAGATTAACTATCAATAGATCTAAATCTAATTTATGGATCTAAATCATAAGTTTATCATAATTTATGTAACATAAAAGCATTAAAAAGCCATTTCTTTAGCCTCTTGCTTAACTAGCATAGAGTTTGATTTTAGAATTAAGAATTGCTCCATGAGAAGCATCATTTGAATAGAGAATTGGTCATAGGAATGACCATTCTTTGGGAGAGAGAGAGATATACTTAAAAAAACATCCTAAATTAAGCATAAAGATAATTTTTTTAATGATTAATCATTAGAATTCATTAGAAAACTTCATTTGCATTGAAAAACCATTCATTTGAATACTTCTCAAGCTTGAGAGGGGTTAAGTGAACATTTAGAATATTAGAGAAAAAACCATAAAATCACATCTTACCTCTTGATTTGCTTGCTTCTCTATTCTTAGAAGAAGCCCCCAACCAATCAATTGGTTAGTATGTTGAGAGGAAAGCTTCAAGGAAGGTTGAAGAGAGAGAGAGAAGCTCCAATCTCTCCAAATTATAGAGGATTTTTAGGGGATAATAGAAAATATGCTTATTTTAATGTAATACTCGCATGGTCTAGTTCACAGATGAGAATACAAAAGAATGAGGGTCTATTTATAGGTGAGGGAGGCCACTAGCTGAGTCCAACTAAGTTCTAGAATTTTCTAGGTTGAGCTTGGCTGAATTTGGATAAGATTTGGACCAGTTTAGCTCCCATTTTGATCTAGTTTGATTAAGGAGAGAGGAGAGATAAAATATCTTAATAGTTTGGAATTAAAAACTCATTCACATGTGTGAAATAGGTGCCTCCTTAAAGTCTCCCCCTCTCCTTACCAAGGTGTTAAAAATATATCATTATACCAAAATATCTTATTTTTTTAGTAATATCTCATAGTTTTTAACTAATAAACCTTGTACTCAGCCAACTCTTCATCTTATGTGAGCATTTACTCATTTTTGGGTATTTTCTTTTTTTCATTGGATTTATCTCATCCCAACACTTGGATTAATCTTATTGGCCCATAGGAGCCTTAATTGGATCATAATCCAAAAATTTCAAAAAATCTTGACCCTTAGGCTAAGGTCTTTTAAATCATTTTTAATTGATTCCTAATGCACCTTGGAAAATTTATTTTAATTTTCTGTTTCAAGAAAATATATTTTTGATATTTGTAGAATTTTTATATCCAAAAATATCTTAATATTGAATTACCTCTCTCTATAATTTTTCATCTCTCTAGATAAAAACAAGAAAAAATAATATTTTCTTGTATTCAAAAACAGGGAATGATTACAGGGGATTGAAGTAAAGCTTATTCATTATTCAAGCTGAGGAGAAATCTTACATCCTCTCCACTTGAAAAACGCAAGATGTCCTCATCTCTTGCGAAGTGAGGGTAACCTTTCACCAACTCTGGTTTTGCTTCCCTTGTTGAGCTCTAAAAATTCATTCATCTTGGTTTCTAAAAACCTGAGGGGACAAAACCTCTTCCTCAAATAGGTTTTAAGGTCATTCCAGGATTGGGTATTTTTGTCCATGCCACCCTGGCTGTTTCCACAATTTTCAGCCTAGCAAGAGCCATTTTGCTCCACTCATTGTATCCTGTGACATCAAAATACTCTTCCATAGCTTCCACCCATTTCTCCATAGCCTCGCCCAGGTTCTCCCCTCCCTTCTCATGGGGCTGAGTTCTGTGAAGAGTCTTGCGAACATCGGGGTCAAGCTCTTCTTCTTCAAAGAGAGGGTCTGCCTGCTGACGGCGGCCACTGTTTCCTCGCCTCATGATTCTGCCAAAAATGATATATTATTAAATTTTTATTTTGATATCGTCCACGAGATCATAAGATTTAAGAGGTTCGAAAAATAATTTCTTAAACAAGATAAATGATCTTATTGGAGATCTATGACATATGTCCGGTAATAGATTTTTCTTTATCAGTTCGTCCATAAACAATCACTTATACAACAGGAAATTTTTCCTCCACAAAACATTTCTTTATTTATACAAAAGTTGCAATATGTACATAGAGCAGCTCGGCTCCATAAGTCAAAATCTCCTCTCGGGAGACGCATAAGACGACGGTATTAGGCTATAGACATGCCCTAATACAAATGTTCCCTTACTGCCAAGGGAGCTACTATCTTCTCCTAGGAATAAAGCGACTAAGGAGTCTATAGATTTGGCAGGAAAGTCTGAAATTTCGAGGCATTAAGTGATATAAAATAACACCATGTATCACTTTCAATCTCATCAGAATCATGGTTAATGAGAGATTCTGCCTCAGGATTGCACGCTAGTCGCGAGGCGTGGACATACTGCCCTACAAACCACTTGTGCTGCCGTCTCTCCGTGCTGGGTCAGGGAAATATAGATCCTCGAAATGGCCTGTGAGAGTCTATGGCTCGGCTCGTTCGAGTTGTAGTGGAAGAGATGAGATGCTCGAAATGGCCTGTGAGTCTGTGACACCAGATAAGTGTGGAACTTCCATCTATAAAACCAAATTCTTTGATTAAAATTCTTCGTTTATGAAGCTTATAGAATGAAAATACAATATGTAAAAGTTCTTTCTGAGTTTTTATTTATTATCAATTTCTGATAAGAATTCATTTGTCCTTATTAGCTTTCAACAAAGCTATAATACCAACTTCTATGAGACCCCCGTTCCTCCTCCGCGGTGCCCCCTCTGAGGGCACTGACGGCACAAGCAGCGTCAGCCTCTCACGCGGGGCAGGGATCCACACTCAGGGCCTCGCTCGTCGCGGATATCCAGATAAGAGACTAGTTTGACGGTTCCTCCGAACCCGAAAAAACTTCCCTTGCCCGGAAGGCACGGGCGATTCCTCCAGGGAAAATCTTCGAACGGGGGAATTAATCTAACGGGTCAAAGTCTTCTAACGATAGCCTCTTAGTAGCTAATGAAAATATTTAGCTTAAGACTTAGGTTATAGATCTAAAGAAAGCCTAGATAAAATAACAAGAAGATCTTAACTTTCTAAAGAGCTCCCCTCAAAGATGGAGTTCTTCTACAAATTCATTGCTCAAAAGTTGTAGAAGCATTTGTTGATCCCTCAAAAGCATGTATTAAAGTGATAAGCAACTCTACTAAACAAATCATTATGACAAGGCTTAGAACGGAAATATTAAAGCAACACTTATTTTCCCATTAATATGTTCATAGACGCATGAGCCACTATTAGCCTAATTAAGCCAGGGTTAATCCAACCAAATAAATAAATAAATGTAGGGTTGATGTAACATATAATAATGGAGAAATAGGGTTAATCACAAAATCATTTGTAATAGATATCATGATCAATAACTTGAATGTCCCAAACTAAACTATATGTTCATGATTGTGAGGTTCTAATTAGAAGAGATTTCTTGTACACCTTTCAGATGTATGCAGTCTATCTTGAAAGGAATATTTTAATAAATAAAATCTAGAAAGGCCATTATGAA
Organism: Cibotium barometz; assembly: GCF_041138505.1. Taxonomy (NCBI): domain Eukaryota; kingdom Viridiplantae; phylum Streptophyta; class Polypodiopsida; order Cyatheales; family Cibotiaceae; genus Cibotium; species Cibotium barometz. The sequence continues at coordinate 577,119 of NC_141058.1, forward strand.
ACACTCGAAAATCAAGTCTTGAATTGCTCTCACCAATAACCCAATCAAAAAGATGATTAATTTCCTTGATAAAGAAGATTGAACAGAGATTTTATTTAGTGTAAAAAAAGAAAGGTATGCTTTAGAAATAGAAGCTATGTAGAAGAAGTATCTAGCCCTGTGCTCTGTGAAGAAGGTATGCTCTAGAAATAGAAGCTATGTAGAAGAAGTATCTAACCCTATGTTCTGAAGATCCACTTACAAGGTGGAAAAAGTCAAAGTTTGAAGTGGAGCGTCCTCTCAAAGAAGTATTTAACCTGTGCTCTGAAGTATCTAACTGTGTGATCTAAAGTATTTAACACTATGCTTTGAAGATCCACTTGTAGAGTGGGAAAAGTCAAAGTTTTAAGTGGATATTTCTCTCAAAGAAGGAGAAACCCCTACACCCCTATAAAGGCCTCTCACCCATGTATGAATCTTGATGAAGACTTAAAGACTTGAAGATTTGGAGAGGATTAGGCCAAAAACAATTGAATTATTAAGAAATTCAATGTAGATGGCTCAGGACAGGAGTAGAGTAACAGTGCATAAACACCATTAAGCTTTTACAAAGGGGGAGGCTTCTACTTATAGGAAAAAGTGACCCTCTAACCAAGCAAACTAATTCTAAAATTTTTCAGATCAGTTTGGTCAATTTTTGACCATTTTTGGATCAGTTCAGCTTACTTTTGGATCTAGTTTTGAAATAGGAGAGAGGAGAGATAAAATATCTCATTTTATTGATTAAAAATTAGGGTAATGATGAGAAAAAAGGTGCCTACTTCATGAGGGGAGATCCCCACTCTGAGGTGTCAAAATTTAGTTTTTTTACTCTTTTCTTTGGTCCTTAGTCTACTCTTCATCTTATGTGAGCATTTACTCATTTTTGGGAGGTTTTTCTTTTATTCTTCAATTTATCTCCTCCCTACATTTGGATTAATCTTATTGGCCCATAAGAACCTTAATCCAAAATTTTCAGAAAATATGGACCCTTAGGCTAAGGTCTTTTGTGCACATTATATCTTATTGGTCCATAAGAACCTTAATCCAAATTTTTAGAAAATATGGACCCTTAGGCTAAGGTCTTTTGTGCACATTATTTCTAATGCACCTTAGGAATTTCTTTTTAAACTTCTGTTTCGGGGAAATTTATTTTAATAAGAAGGGATATTTTTTCCATCCAAAGATATCTAAAAACTAAATTATCTCTCTCTAAAACATTTTCTCTCACTAGGCCAAAACAGGTAGAAACAAGATCTTTTATTATTCTGAAAAGGGGATTGATTACAGGGAAAAAACTGGACATCTTGAGGGGCTGGGGAGGAATCTTACATGGACTACACCAGCTAACTAGTTTGCCATTGAGTTACATACTTATCTTGCTAGCTTAGCGTGTTCACAATATGGACAGCATCATGTACATAGTACTTTAGTACTTATGTTGTATTTCACTTATCTTTTGGTAGAACCCTTTTGTTGTGAAGAAGAAGAAGACGAATTTTTAGCCTCTCATCTTGTGTGTTCTCTTCTAGAGTTGTGTGTGAGTGTGTGTGTGTGTGCTTGCAAGAGCTTAAGCTCTCTTCCTCCCTGCATCTTTTCATGGTATCAAAGCTTGGTTCATGCCAAGAAGTTGATCAGCAAGTAAGAGAAGCATAGGAAGTGGTACAAGGATAAGAGCTTCACCTACTCTCCCCCTTTGTGTTGACTACTACACCCTTGTCCCCAGGAGCTCTTTGGGAGGCACTGACAATGAACTCCAATTGAGAAGATTTTTTTGTGGGAGTGGAGAAGCAAGGAAACTATACAGTCCTTTGAACAACATTAGTCAAAAACACGTTTTGGGTGCATTTTGACCATCATTTTTCAGTTCGCAGATGTTCGCATGCATTGCGGCGGGTAAGTTTTGATTCTCTGTCGATTTCTATTTTCGGAATTATAGGAAAGGAAATTGGTTGTGCAGACACTGTGTGTACTGCAAAGAGGTCTTATAATTTCCATTGGGTATATGTATGCAAATTGAGGTCACTGGTTTGGTGACAGTTTGGGTGCAATATAGTACTGCTATAGAGAATACAACAGTTTGTGCATAACAAACAAGAGTGCTATTTTTTGGTGAGTTTGTGTTGCATACAAGATGTTGAATGATGGAATTAATCAGATTGTCGCAGAGAATCTTGACAAGAATAACTTCCATGCTTGGAGGTTTAGATTAACAAATTTTTTGATGGTGGGAAAAGGCTACTGGGAAGGTGAACATGAAGAGGCACAAGAGATACCTGAGATTAATCCAACTGCTGTAAATGTAAGAGAATACAAGGATTAGAATCAAGGAGCAAGGAAAGTCATATATTGGCTTTCTATTAGTATACAGGATACCATGATTGGGCATATACAGGATTCCAAGTCACCCAAGGAGGCATGGGACACCTTGGTGAAGTTGTATGAAACTAACACCAAGGCACGAAATATTTAGTTGAAGAATAAGGCTCATATTGTGGAGAAGAAAAACATGTATGTGAATGATTATGTCTTAAAGATCAAGGGCATTGTGGAATCCCTTGCATCGATTGGTGTTTCTGTTGATGATGATGATAAGGTGGAAGTTTGTCTAGGTGGTCTCGGGCCACACTACAAGGCATTCAAGATGTCTATTCAGACTTGGGGGAACATTCCCAACTTCATTGATTTCATGTCAATGCTAATCATTGAAGAAAAGAATTTGGGTGGACCAGTCTTCACATAATAAAGGCAGTTCGGAGCAACATGCCTTCTACACAAGTGCAAGTAGAGGACGAGGTAGAGGCCGAGACCAAGGCCGTGGGCCAAGGTGGTGGCCAAACAAGTAATCAAAATTATGGTCAGTAACAACAGTCTCATGAATCACAACAATAACACATAGGTGGAAGAGGCCAGTTCAGAGGTAGGGGGAGTCAAAGAGGTCGTGTGGAAATTGGCAAAAGTAGCAAAATGATACATGAGGTTATTTTTATTATGGTGGCAAATCTGGGCATTTGTAGGCATATTGCTATAAGAAGCAAAATGACATGAGAAGTGAAAAAGTGCAGTAAAATAATTATGCGTTCTCTAGCTGAAGTAACGAGGACAATAAAAGGTTGTTTGTTATGTGCATGTGCTTAATGCTGTGTCGAAAAATGATGTATCTGTACGTAACGATGATGTATGGTATGTGGATTAAGTGCTTCAAACCACATGACCAGTCATGGCGAGTGGTTAAAGGATATGAAAAATCCTGAAAAGCCAGGTTTTGTTGAAATAGGGGATGATACTACTCATTCAATTGCCCATGTTGGAAATGTGTCATTGTTTATGCAAAATGGTAAGGTGAAGTATCTTGCATATGTACTTCACGTTCTAAATATTACAAAGAATTTGGTTTTTGTTGGCTAGACATGTATATAAGTGAATTTCTCTCATAATACAAGGATACTCTCCCATTGTGCAATTGAGTCTTGCTCTTTCTAATCTCTCTCTCTCTAATGCATGCTAGTGAGTGTGTGTGAGTGATGCGAGGTGAGAGGAGGGACGAGTACACGTAGTGCAACGAGACGGTATGACAACGCTTATGGGAGATGCGGTGGAATTACTTCTCAAGGAGTTATAGAGCTTGGAGACCTCAAGGGTTATGAGCTCGACCATTGGAAAGATCCTATGACAGTTGCATTTCACCAGGTAATCTCTTGTTGGATGTGTTTCAAGAAGGGGGGTTAGGATGAGCCATAACACATGTATTGCATATGGGTGTAAGCATGTTAACGTTTACTAAATAGCATATCCATGGACATTGCTTGCTAGCATATGCTATTTGCCTTTCTATTTATTTAACAAGGTGCCTTTTGAAAAATAGTTTTTTTAAACGAGATGTTTTTTAATACAATTAAAAAAAAACCATCAATAGTTATTCCCACGTCTTCCCTCCCACTGTCCCTCTCTCTAACAAACACCTGCAAGAAAGTCCTCTCTCTCTCTCTCTCTCTCTCTCTCTCTCTCTCTCTCGCTCGCTCTCTCACTTGCTCGCTCTCTCCCCTTCCCTCAAACATGGACATTACAAGCAAGATTACAGGTCTAATTGTTGAGGACAACAGAGGTACATTCTCAATAGTAGTGATGGGGAAGAAGTAGTGATGGAAGGGTTGATTTGTTGATACACACAAATGTTTTGGTGGACACACATACTCAGAATGCCATGTCTCATTCTTCCTCTCACTTTCTTCTCTCTCTCTCTCTCTCTCTCTCTCTCTCTCTCTCTCCCCCCCAAACGTGGACATTAGAGACAAGATTACAAGGCTGATTATTGTGAGGACAACAGAGTTGCATTCCCAGTAGTGATGGAAGAAGGTAAATTTTTGTATTATGATTGCAATGGTCATGGAAGAAGATGGTACATGCTACATTTTTGTGTTGTTACCAAGTCACTTGACTAGATTGCAAAGCTCACTTTCACTAATTCTAGGATTTCAAAGACATGAAGATTCAACCAATCATGCCCTTTGGGAGGAGAAACAACTTGAATCACGTGTTAGCACGAGGCAAAAAAGAAGAGAGAATAGCGGGAACGAAGCAAGCGCAAGAGCGAGACTAACTTGATGGAGATTGATGAATCAATAAAGCAGAAAATCATCTTTGAGACCATAAAGTTCTTCAATGACAAGACCCAAAGCATGGAAAAGAAACTAAAGTGTGAAATCTTCAATCGAATTCTACAACACCCTGCAGTGCTAAGATTACGAGATTAATTATCTAGAGAGGAGCTGCAAGTGCAAGCAACTCTAGTAGCTAATATGCACAACACATTGGCGATTGTTAAGTGTTGAGATATCGAGCTCGTCTAGTGAGGCGGTGGCCACTGATGACCCGCCTGGGGGATAGGCCCCACACTTACACCACTGGCATGGTTGGTGAGATCCTGGGAGATATGCGGCCAGTGGGATGACAGGCTGTGTGACAGCCATTCTAGAGACTGGCATAGTTATAGCGCCAGCTCATTTAGTCGGGTTCACACTATAGAGAACCCGTGTATGTATTGGTTGAGTACCTTTCATATTATGTGTACTCTTATCTTGTATATGGGTGTTGAGTGTTGAGTAGAGAAGAAAAAGATTTTCAGCCTCTCACCTTGTGTGTTCTCTATTAGGGTTTTGTGAGTGTGTGTGTGCTTGCAAGAGCTCAAGCTCTCTTCCCCCCTGCATCTTTTCATGGTATCAGAGCCTGGTTCGTGCTAAGGGCTGAGCTGCAAGCAAGAGAACCACAAGAAGCGGTACGAGGGTAAGAGCTACAACTACTCTTCCCTATTGTGTTGGTGACTACACCCTTGTCGGGAGCTCTACGGGAGGCACCGGCAAACGATCTCTGATTGAGGAGCTTTCTTCGCGGGAGTAAAGCTACAGGGCAACTATACAGTCCTTTGGACTTTGGACTGAAATTTCCGGGCCGAAAACGCGTTTCGGGCGCGCCTGGACCTCCGTTTTTCAGAAAGCAGGCGATTTCGAGCACTGCGGCGTGTAAGTCATCGATTCTCTGCAGAACTCTGTTTTAAGAACTGCAGGAAGACAGATTGACTGTGCAGACACTGTGGGTGCTGCAAAGAGGTCTACAGTTGCCATTGGGTGTATGTATGCACATTGAAGTCACTGGTTGTGACATTTGAGAGTACTACAGTACCGCTGCAGAAAATTCTGCAGGTTGTGCAGAAAAACCAGAGTGCAGTTTTCTGGTGAAATTGTGTGTTTGGCAAGATGTCTAATGATGGCATAACACAGATTGTGGCTGAGAAGCTGGATAAGAATAACTTCCATGCTTGGAGGTTCAGGTTGACGAATTTCCTTATGGGAAAAGGCTATTGGGACTACATAGAAGGTGAGCATGAAGAGGCACCGGAGATACCGGATATAAATCCGACTGCTGCAGATGTGAAAGAGTTTAAAGTCTGGAACCAAGGAGCGAGGAAAGTCATGTATTGGCTCTCCATTAGTATACAGGACACCATGATTGGGCATATTCAGGATGCCAAGTCCCCCAAGGAGGCGTGGGACACCTTGGTAAAGCTCTATGAAACAAATACCAAGGCACGCAAGATACAGTTGAAGAATGAGCTTCATACTGTGGAGAAAAAGAGTATGTCTGTGAATGACTATGCATTGAAGATAAAGGGTATTGTGGAATCCCTTGCATCTATTGGTGTGTCAGTAGATGATGATGACAAGGTGGAAGTCTGTCTACGTGGTCTCGGGCCACAATACAAGGCGTTCAAGACGTCTATTCAGACTCGGAAAAACATTCCCAACTTTACAGATTTGGTGTCTATGCTGATTATCGAAGAGAAGAACTTGGGTGAAGACCAACAGTCTTCACAAAGCAAAAACAGTTCAGAGCAACAGGCCTTCTACACGAGTTCAGGAAGGGGACGAGGTAGAGGAGGCCGTGGACGCGGTCAAGGAGGTGGCCGAACAGGTAATCAGAATTATGGCCAGCAGCAGCAGTAACAACAACAACAGTCCCAGAATCAACAACAACAACAACACGTAGGTGGAAGAGGCAAATTCAGAGGCAGGGGGAGTCAAAGAGGCCGTGGAAATTGGCAAAGGCAATATAATGATGCATGTGAATGCTATTATTGTGGTAAGCCTGGACATGTGCAGTCAGAATGTTATAAGAAGCAGGCTGACATGCAGAATGGGAAAGTGCAGCAAAACAACTATGCATCCTCAAGCAGAAATAATGAGGATAATGAAAGGTTGTTTTTTATGCAGCATGTCGTGAATGCCATGTCTGAAAATGTTGATGCAGCACAAAAAGATAATGTGTGGTATGTGGATTCAGGCGCTTCGAACCACATGACAAGTCATGGGGAGTGGTTCAAGGAGATGAAAAACCCGGAAAGACCAGGTTTTGTGGAAACAGGGGATGACACTGCTCATCCAATTGCCCACGTTGGAGATGTGCCATTGTCTATGCAGGATGGCAAAGTGAAGTACCTTGCAGATGTACTTCATGTACCGAACATAACAAAGAATCTGGTTTCAGTTGGCTAGATGATTGAGCAGGGTTTGCAGGTTCGGTTTAACCCTGATGGGTGTTATGTTGAAGATTTTAAAGACAAGTGCAGGTTGGTTGCAAAAGGCAACAGAGTGGGCAGAATGTTTACATTGAATGTAGACATGCCTGAAATGAGTGCTGCGATGTTTGCAAATGGCTCAGGAGTTGTTGCAGACACAGACATATGGCATAAAAGAATTGGACATGTGAATGTCCAGAGATTGAAGTCTATGCAGACAAAAGGAATTGTGACAGGGCTGCCAAAATTTAAAGTGGAAGGTATGCAGAAAATATGTGAAGCATGCCAATTTGGGAAGCAAACAAAGCATGTGTTTCCACGTAACAGATATGTGAGCAGAAATGCACTAGATGTTGTGCATTCAGATGTATGGGGTCCTACGAAGACCATATCTATGGGAGGCTGCAGGTATTATGTGACTTTCATTGATGACCACACGAGGAAAGTGTGGGTATATTTCATGAAGGAGAAGAGTGAGGTGTTCACTCACTTTCAGAATTTCAGAGTTTTGGTTGAAAAGCAAACAGGAAAATATGTAAAGTGCCTGAGGTCAGATGGAGGGGGAGAATACTTCTCCAATGAGTTCTCTGAATTTTTGAAGAAGAATGGTATTCGGAGACAGTTCACATGCAGATACACTCCGCAGCAAAATGGAGTTGCTGAGCGGAAAAACAGGCACATTGCAGAGATTGCGCGAGCATTGATGGAAGAGAAGAATATGCCACATTGCTATTGGGCTGAGGCTGTTTCTACAGCAGTATACATCATGAACAGGACTCCAACTGCAGCCATACATGATGTAACTCCAGAGGAGAGGTTTACTGGCAGAAAACCAGATTTGTCTCATCTGAAAGTCTTTGGATGCATTGCATATGTGCATGTGCTAGATGAGCTGAGAACTAAGCTAGATTCGAAAGCTGAAAAATGTGTGTTTATTGGATATTCCCTTGAGCAAAAGGGATACAGATGTTATAATCCTGCTACACGTGAGTTGAGGGTAAGTAGGGATGTTGTTTTTGATGAGATGAGCAGCTGGTATGCTGCTGAAAAAGAAACTGTTGGGGCTGATGTGAGTGGAAGTGTGGTTGCACAGAATACAGGTCAGCAATCACAGTCTTTGAGTGGACCAGGAGAGTCCTCATCTAGTGGGTCTGTTGTTGATAGACCATGGAGTGGCAGGCTGCGTCATAATACCAGTCCTGCAAATGTGATTACTACATCATGTAAAGGAAAAGAGAAAGTGGTTGAGCCCCTTGGTATGCCTGACATTTCTGCAGGGCATTCTCATGTTGATGGAGAGTCTAGTGGCTCGGATATGAGCCTTGATGAGGAGCTTGGGATCCCAGCTATGAGAACACCTGGTGTAAAGAAGGCTATGGAAGCCATGAATGAAAAGCTGCGAAGATCAGGGAGAGTGAAGAACCCTGTGCAGAGATTTACATATGATGGTTATGTGGCACATCACTATGCATATATGGCAAAGGTTGTGCAGGTTGTTGAGCCCACATGCATTGATGAGGCTGTTGGAAATGTGTGTTGGGAGAAAGCTATGGATGAGGAGATGGATGCACTATATGGAAATGAAACTTGGGATTTAGTGCAATTGCCTGAAGGCAAGAAAGCCATTGGATGCAAGTGGGTGTACAAAGTTAAACATAACAGTGATGGGAGCATAAACAGGTACAAGGCTAGATTGGTAGCCAAAGGATATGCGCAGACATATGGGATTGATTATGAGGAAACTTTCAGCCCAGTTGCCAAGATGGCAACGGTGAGAGTTGTGATAGCAGTGGCTGCATCAAAGCAATGGTCTTTACATCAGATGGATGTAAAGAATGCATTCTTGCATGGGGATTTGCAAGAAGAGGTGTATATGTTGCAGCCACCTGGATATGAGGATGTGGGTCACCCCGAGCATGTTTGCAGGTTGAAGAAAGCCTTGTATGGCTTAAAGCAAGCACCAAGAGCATGGTCTGACAAGATTTCTGAATATCTTGTCACTATTGGCTTTCATGTAGCCAATGCAGATTTCTCGTTGTATGTGAGACATGGTGATAGAGGAGTTGTGCTTGTTGTCATCTATGTAGATGACTTGATCATTACGGGGGACCATGATGCAGAGATCTTTGATGTAAAGATCTTGCTTAGACAGAAGTTCGAGATGAAGGATCTGGGGGAGCTCAGATATTTCTTGGGCATTGAGGTGATTAGGTCACCACATGGTATTGGATTACTGCAGAGACAGTATGGCTTGGACATGTTGTCCAAGTATGGTATGACAGGCTGTAAGCCTATTTCAGTGCCATTGGATCAGAATGGCAAGTTGAGTGCAGACTCAGGAGAGATCTTGGAGGATCCTACTATGTACAGGAGCATAGTAGGAAGTTTGATCTACATGACGATCACCAGACCAGATTTGAGCTATGCTGTTGGGTTGGTGAGTCAGTTTATGCAGGTTCCACGGAAACCGCATTTGGATGCAGTGAGACGCATACTGAGGTATGTGAGGTCTACTTTGCATTGTGGACTATTCTATGAGACTGGGAAAGAGATATGTGTACATGGGTACACAGATGCTGATTGGGCTGGTAGTATCTCAGATAGAAGATCTACCAGTGGATTCATGTTTTCTTTGGGGAGTGCTGCTGTGACTTGGAGCAGCAAGAAGAAGCCTACGGTTGCTTTATCGAGTACAGAGGCCGAGTACAGAGGAGCTGCTATGGCAGCCTACGGTTGCTTTATCGAGTACAGAGGCCGAGTACAGAGGAGCTGCTATGGCAACATGTGAGGTAGCTTGGTTGAGGAAGCTACTTGCAGATTTGGGTCTATCAGTGGATAGACAAGTTGTCATTTTCTGTGACAACATTAGCAGTATACAGTTGGCCAGGAACCCAGTCTTTCATGCTCGTACGAAGCACATAGAGGTCCACTACCACTTCGTCAGAGAGAAGGTCTTGGCAGGAGACCTTGACCTTGTTTATGTCAGCACAGAGGATCAGGTAGCTGACATTTTCACCAAAGCATTGGGTACAGAGAAGCTCCGCAGATTCAGGGCTTCGCTTGGTGTACATGAGATGGAGTTGAGCTCGAGGGGGAGTGTTGAGATATCGAGCTCGTCTAGTGAGGCGGTGGCCACTGATGACCCGCCTGGGGGATAGGCCCCACACTTACACCACTGGCATGGTTGGTGAGATCCTGGGAGATATGCGGCCAGTGGGATGACAGGCTGTGTGACAGCCATTCTAGAGACTGGCATAGTTATAGTGCCAGCTCATTTAGTCGGGTTCACACTATAGAGAACCCGTGTATGTATTGGTTGAGTACCTTTCATATTATGTGTACTCTTATCTTGTATATGGGTGTTGAGTGTTGAGTAGAGAAGAAAAAGATTTTCAGCCTCTCACCTTGTGTGTTCTCTATTAGGGTTTTGTGAGTGTGTGTGTGCTTGCAAGAGCTCAAGCTCTCTTCCCCCCTGCATCTTTTCATTAAGCAGCCAACAAACAAATAAGAGTTGTTCTTAAAGAAAAGTACTTTGACCATGCTGATGAACTCAACTGAAGACATGCCCATTGCTAAGGTGGCAAGGGTTTTGCAGGTTTCCAAGCCATCCTTGTACAAGGTAAGGTGTCATGTCCAAGCCACTTCAGATGATGGTAATGGCTTATTCTCATTGGTGGCATGTTGGAAGCATCAACGTGGCAGTATCATAATTGAAGAATTGAAAGAACTAGTTTACTCATTTTGGGGATCTGAGTCATGTGTTTCTCCCAATAAGAAGGATGTTTGTAGAAAAAGATTAGGAAAGAAAAGTTACATCAAACACCCAGTCCATCTACTCGATGAGCCGCATCATGTATATTATGTTTAATTGTTCTAGTTTAAGTGTTAACTTACTAATTCATTTTATGGATAAATTCTTTGCCTAATTACCACATTCATCATCTGCTGTGATTAGCCTAAATGATGCTAACTAACTGGCATAAAAAGTTCATATATGCTAGGTAGCATATTTCTCATGCTAGTTAGCATATCTATCATGTTGTCAAGTAGTATATCTATCATGCTAAGTAATATATCCATCATGCTAAATAGTATATCTTTCATGCTAAGTAACATATCTTTCATTTTAAGTAGCATATCTTTCAATTTAGTTAGCATTTCTTTCATGCTAACTAAATTAAGTAGCATATTGTACATGCTAGTTAGCATATTTCTTACTATAAGTAACATATTCTTCATGCTAAGTAGCATGAAAATCATGATGTTAGCACATCTTGCATCCTAATTAGCACATCGTTTATGCTAATTAGCATATTTTGCATGCTAGTTAGCATATACTTCCTGCTAAGTAGCACATCTATATGATCATGATACTTTCAAGTCATCCTAAGTAGCATATCTTTCATGTTAAGTAGCATATCTTGCATTTTAGTTTTCATATACTTCCTGCTAAGCAGCACATCTATTTGATCGTGCTAGTTTTAATTCATACTAAGTAGCATATCTTGCATGTTAGTTAGCATATATTTCCTGCTAAGTAGCACATCTATTTAATCTTGCTAGTTTCAAGTCATGCTAAGTAGCATATCTTTCATGATAAGTAACATATCATACATGCTAGTTAGCATATTTTTCACTCTAACATATCTTTCATGCTAATTAGCATATCTTGCATGTTAGTTAGCATATCTTTCCTACTTCAGGTCATGCTAAGTAGCATATCATACATACTAGTTAGCATATTTTTCACTCTAAGTAACATATCTTTCTTGCTAATTAGCATATCTTACATGTTAGTTAGCATATCTTTCCTACTTCAGGTCATGCTAAGTAGCATATCGTGCATGCTAGTTAGCATGTCTTTCACGCTAAATAGCATATCTTTCATGTTAAGTAGCATATATTTCATGATAAGTAGCATATCATACATGCTAGTTAGCATATTTTTCATTATGAGCAACATATCTTTCATGCTAATTAGCATATCTTACATGTTAGTTAGCATATCTTTCTTGCTTCAGGTCATGCTAAGTAGCATATCGCGCATCCTAAGTAGCATATCATACTTCAAGTCATGCTAAGTAGCATATCATACTTTAGGTCATGCTAAGTAGCATATTGTTCACACACTAAGTAGCATATCATACATGCTAGTTAGCATATCTTTCATGCTAAGTACGATATCTTTCATGTTGTTAGCATATATTTCTTGCTAAGTAGCATATCTATCGTGTTGTTAGTATATCTTTCAACCCAAGTAGCACATCTTTCATGCTAAGTAATGTATCTTTTTGGTTTTTTTATCTATAGGTTGAGTTTTTTCGTAGATTCAAAGCTTGTCATCCAGAATGCAAAATTCAATTGCGTTTATTTGAGTAATTGAAGCCTTTCTTTGTTCGTTGAGTGAAGGACAGATATACATGTTGCTGTGAATATCACGTGTAGATGTCTTTCTTGAAAGATGCACTCAATCACATGTGCTCTCAGAAGTTTGGTCTCCATGGGTGTGGATGTCCATGCAGTTGTGAGATTTGTGTTGGAGATGGTACCAACAAAACATACTCATCTATAGGGCATACCTTCAATGGTGTCACATAGTAGTGGAAGTCAGTAGTCTGCCCGAAGCAAGAAGACGAGTCCTTTCATAACAGAAAATGCTTGATGGGGCAATGCAAAAATGGTGGTGTAAAGAATTTGGCATGCTGCCCTTTGGAGACAAGAAAGAGAGGGAATTCTATGATTGTGAAGGTATTTGCATTTATGGAGACTATGGACAAAGAAGGAAACAAAAGGAAGAGGAAAGATCTTTTTAACAAAGAGATGCAGTGTTGGGAGTTTCTTGCACTTTTGAAATCCAAGCTTAGTTTCTTCATTACTCACAATTACGTTGCCCGGGCAAGCGCAATAGTTTAAAGAATGTATTCAAAATTTCCCTGATGATGTGGTTGTCTCTGTGATCGACTTTGCTGAAAACTATGCTTTTAAAGAGAATAATGAGATCCAGTCCATGCATTGGCGTTCGACACAAGCTAGCATACTTGTACACATAACTTACAGGAAGGCAGGTGAACTCATCAAAACTGTCCACTTCTCACCTTTAGAATGACAGAGTTCATGACATCTTGTTTGTGCAACATTGCTTTATGTTGCACTTTGAATGGTTGAAGGAACAAGGGGTAACAATTAAATCACATTGGGTGTGGTCTGATGGTGCTGCTTCACAGTTCAAGGCATGCATGCCATTCTATTTTGTAGCAAGTTATGCAGGTTTGACTGGAATACAAATGAGTCATTTCTTCTCAGCATCAATACATGGCAAGGGAGAACATGACGGAGCAGGAGCTCTGGTGAAGAGAACGTTGACACATGAACAATTAAAGCCAGACGGTGCTACCTTAAAGTGTGCTGCTGATGTAGTCGCTTACTGTAGGGCCAACCTATCAGAGGGTGCTGAAGCTTGCTATTCTTCAAAACAGAGAAACTGTGCCCGTGTGTTTTTTGGGAGGTCAAAGTAGGAGATGTAAATAGGGAGGTAAAATGGAATTGTGAACATATCCCAAAGTCATGCTCTGTGCATGCCATTCATGCTCATAACCCATGGGATTCTATAGGACTTGCCACTAGACATTTGGCTTGCTTTTGTGATGCATGTATGCATGGTCGTTGGAATAGATGTGTCAACAAAGCACATGTTCCTTCTTGGGATTATCATATTTTGCAAACCTTGCTTGATTCTGAACCCCTTTCTGATGAGACAAAGATGCATATGATGAAGTGTCATATGATGGACATCATGATGTGTTGAGCAATGCACTACAAATTGGTGAAACTTTTGCAGTACAACCAGATGCTGCAACCAATACAGAGGCAGTTGACTGTTACCTCATCAAATGTATTGCAAAGAAGGACGAGGCTGAAAACAATTATGTGGATGAATGGAAAACAATTATGTGGATGAATGGAAAAATAAAATTGCTAAAGGAATATATGCCATCAAGGGTTTGTATTACAAGCAGAGAGATGCATATTCCTTTAATCTTCTTTCTAATATGCCCCCAGTTCACATACTATCACATCTTGTGTGTTGTATTAAGATACCCATGGAGCATATTCCCAGAAAAAGAAATTTGTAATGTATCACTCCAGAAACCTATGAGGCAATCTATAATAGCATGCCATTTGATAATAGCATGCCATTTGATATGTGACTCATTTTTAATACATGGCATTTTATAAACCGCCTCGTTTAAACAAACTATGATTTTTCATAAACTATGTGTTAATAAATGCATAGTTTAATAGATTGTAAATTCTTTGTTTTCTAGACAAAAGATTGGTGATTGTTAACCAGCATACATGTGACAGTTAACTAGCATATAGGTGACTGTTAACTAGCATACAAGTGACGGCTAACTATCTACCAGTTAACTAGCATACTGGTAACTGTTAACTAGCATACATGTGACTAATAACTACCTAGCTAGAGAACTAACTAGCATACAGGTGTACTGTTAACTAACTAGCCTCTTTGTTTTCCCAGAGAACATAAGACTAGTATACTGTTAACTAACATAGATGACTTCTGTTGATAGCATGCTAGTGAAAAGGTGACTGTTAACAAACATATTGGTAACTGTTAACTAGCATACTAGGGATTGTTAACTAGCATATTGGTAACTATTAACTAGTATACATGTGACTGTTAACTAACTAGAGAGAATAGAATAGGTGCCTCTTTGTTTTGCCAGAGAACAAAAGGCTGGTGACTGTTGTAACTAATCAACACAGGTGACTCATTTGAACAAACAACACTTTTTCATAAACTGTACATGTTAGTTTATACACACTTTAATAGATTGCACATTCTTTGAATGTATATTCATTGTATTATCATCAAGCCAAAAAATTACAATCGCCCTCTTAAGAGGCCACCCCAGTATTAATTACATATTGGGCCATAAATTTAAAAAATCCCTCTAAAGCTACTTTTTACCATGTGAAACACTGCCAAGCTCATGCTAACTAACAGACCTAGTCAAGGCTAATTAGCATAGTTGAGACCTAGCAATGTTCACAAGTGCTACCTAGCATACTTGGTCATTGCTAACAAATAGGTGAGAACTAACACATTTGAGAAGTGCTAACTAACATTGTTGAGAATTCCTAACTATCATACTTGGTCACTGCTTACTAACATAGCTGATAACTAACATGGTTGAAAAGTGCTAACATAGTTCAAAAGTGCTATTTGTCATATATGGTCACTACTAACTAACATTGTTGAGACCTAACATAGGTAAGAAGTGCTAACTAGAATACTTGGTCATTGCTAACTAGCATAGCTGAGAGCTACCATTAACTCGCATACTGGGGACTGTTAACTAGTAGATTGGTAATGTTAAATAGCATACTTGGTCATTGCTAACTAGCATAGCTGAGAGCTACCATTAACTCGCATACTGGGGACTGTTAACTAGTAGATTGGTAATGTTAAATAGCATACTAGTGAACATGTGATTGTTAACAAAACATACTTGAGTGCTAAGTAACATAGATGATTGTTGTGCTAGTGAACAGGTGATTGTTAACTAATATATTGGAAACTGTTAACAAGCATACTAGGGAGTGTTGACTAGTATACTGGGCACTGTTAACTATCATTCTTGTTAACAGGTGACTATTAACAAGCATAGTGGGCATTGTTAACTAGCATACTGATAAGTGTTAACTAGCATACTGGGGACTATAAAATAGCATAGTGGGAACGATAAACTAGCGTATTGGGCACTGTTAACTATTATGGTTGTTAATAGGTGACTATTAACAAGCATATTGGGCACTGTTAACTATTATGGTTGTTAATAGGTGACTATTAACAAGCATACTGGGCATTGTGCAGTACCACCAACATCAAGGTTTCATCGACGTTGAAACCCTGCCTACACCCAGCACACTTTCCTGCTACAGTAAGGTTGTCTATGGTGTGGGAGACCACAGAAGGTGGAGATGGGAAGAGGCACAATTGCTGGCCCGCTTCGACTCTACTAAGTATTTCTACAAGCAAAGCATGCTGTAAGATTCCTCCCCCACCCCCTTTTTGATGTCTAGTATCTTTCCCTGTAATCAATCCCTCTTCAGAAATATAAAGACCTTGTTTCTATCTGTTTTAGCCTAGAGAGAGAAAAATATTCTAGAGAGAGAATATTCAGATTTTGAATATTTTTGGATAGAAAAATATCTCTTCTAATTCAGATGAGTTCCCCTGAAACAGAAATTCAAAAAGAATTTTCCAATGTGCAATTGGAATTAATTGAAAATAGCTATAAAGAACCTTAGCCTAAGGGTCTAGATTTTCAGAAATCTTTAGACTATGGTCCAATTAAGGTTCCTATGGACCAATAGCATCAATCCATGTGTAGGGAGGAGATAAATCCAACTTGTAAAAAGAAAATACCCAAAAATGAGTAAATGCTCACATGAGGTGAAGAGTTGAAAATGTACAAGGTTTATTAGTAAAAAAACTATGTGCAATATTAAAAATATGAGATATTTTGGGTATAATGATTTTATTATGACACATATGTAAGGAAGGGGAGTCCCTTAAATGCTCACATAAGATGAAGAGTTGAAAATGTACAAGGTTTATTAGTAAAAAACTATGAGCAATATTAAAAATATGACATATGTAAGGAAGGGGAATTCTTTAAAGGAGGTGCATATTTCACATAAGATGAAGAGTTGAAAATGTACAAGGATTATTAGTAAAAAACTATGAGCAATATTAAAAATATGACATATGTAAGGAAGGGGAATTCTTTAAAGGAGGTGCATATTTCACATAAGATGAAGAGTTGAAAATGTACAAGGTTTATTAGTAAAAAAACTATGAGCAATATTAAAATGATTCCATTATGACACATATGTAAGGAAGGGGAGTTCTTTAAAGGAGGTGCATATTTCACATGCTTGAATGAGTTTTAAACTCATAAAAATTGAGATATTTCATCTCTCCTCTCTCCTCATTTAAGTCTAGTTCCAAAAAGTTAGCTTAACTGATCTAAAAATGGTCAAATATTGACCAAACTGATTTAGAAAATTCTAGAATCAGTTTGTTTGGTTAGGAGCTCAATTTTTCCTATAAATAGAAGCCTCCCCCTTGTTGAAAAATATATAGTGTTTATGCATCGTTACTCTACTCCACCTAAGCCAGAAACTGTGAATTCATTTAATATTTCACTAGTTTTTGGAGCTTCCCTCTTTCTTCAATCCCCATTAGTGGCTCCATCAACATACTTAACCAATTGATTGGTTGGGGGCCTCTACCGTGAACAAAGAATCAAGCAATTTGTAAGGTAATTAGTGAATATTTATCTTTTCTATAAATTCTCAATGTTTCTCTCTTCTCAACCCCTCTCAAGCTTGAGAAGCTTAATTGGTATGGTTTTTTAAATGCTATTGAAGTTAATTGGTGAATAGTAGTGAAGAGTTACATAATTTAATAAATGCTATTGAAGTTAATTTCTATTTATGTTTAAATTGTAATGATTTTTATGTAATTTCTCTCTCTCACTCAAGAAATGGTCATACTCATGACCCATTCTCAATCCAAATCAAGCTTTTCATAAAGCTTTTCCTTAACCCAAGATTAAGCTATACTTGAGGCCAAATTAATGGCTATTTTCTATGCTTTTAGTTTATGTATATTGATGATTCAATCCATTATAGATTAATAATCCAATTAGAGATCATTTTAATTATTTCCTTAATGATAAGTATTATCCCTTAGAAAAAATTGAGATTTATCAGTCATAGCAGCGGAGCTATGGCAAAATTTTTATAAAAATTATGCATAAAATAATTTCATTCAAAGCATAAAAAGAGGACTTCCTACCATATTCTAGGAATTATCATCCTAGATTAATTGAACAAATTTCATTATAATCATGGAGAAATTAAATTTTAATATCATGCATAAAGGATAAGTTTTTATATCAAAAGTGTTATTTTTACCATTTTTATTTTCATGCATAGAAGTATGCATAATGGATAAATTTTTATATAAAAAGTGTTATTTTTACCATTTTTATTTTCATGCATAGAAGTATGCATAATGGATAAATTTTTATATAAAAAGTGTTATTTTTACCATTTTTATTTTCATGCATAGAAGTATGCATAATGGATAAATTTTTATATCAAAAGTGTTATTTTTACCATTTTTATTTTCATGCATAGAAGTATGCATAATGGATAAATTTTTATATAAAAAGTGTTATTTTTACCATTTTTAATTTTTATGCATAGAAGTATGCATAAAGGAAAATTTTTTATATCAAAAGTGTTACTTTTATCATTTTTAATTTTCATGCATAGAAGTATGCATAAAGAAAAATTTTTATATCAAAAGTGTTACTTTTATCATTTTTAATTTTCATGCATAGAAGTATGCATAAAGGAAAATTTTTATATCAAAAGTGTTACTTTTATCATTTTTAATTTTTATGCATAGAAGTATGCATAAAGGAAAATTTTTTATATCAAAAGTGTTACTTTTATCATTTTTAATTTTCATGCATAGAAGTATGCATAAAGGAAAATTTTTTATATCAAAAGTGTTACTTTTATCATTTTTAATTTTCATGTATAGAAGTATGCATAAAGGAAATTTTTTTATATCAAATGTGTTACTTTTATCATTTTTAATTTTCATGCATAGAAGTATGCATAAAGGAAAATTTTTTATATCAAAGGTGTTACTTTTATCATTTTTAATTTTCATGCATAGAAGTATGCATAAAGGAAAATTTTTTATATCAAAGGTGTTACTTTTATCATTTTTAATTTTCATGCATAGAAGTATGCATAAAGGAAAATTTTTTATATCAAAAGTGTTACTTTTATCATTTTTAATTTTCATGCATAGAAGTATGCATAAAGGAAAATTTTTTATATCAAAAGTGTTACTTTTATCATATTGAATTTCATACATAGAGGTATGCATAAAAGTTGATTATTTTATTATAAAAGTGTGACTTTTATCATAATTAAATTTCATGCATAGAGGTATGCATAAAAGTTGATTATTTTATTGTAAGAGTGTTACTTTTATCATATTGGATTTCATGCATATAGGTATGCATAAAAGATATTCTTTTTATACTAAAAGTGTGATTTTCCTCATAAATGGATTTTATGCTTGACTTAGATGCATAAGAGAAATTCTTTTATTCTAAAAGTGTAATTTCCTACCAAATTAAATTTATGCATAAGAAGATGCATAAAAGATTGATTTTAATTTCGAAAGTGTTAGTCTCCTAAAATGGAATTTATGTATAAATAAATGTGTAGAGAAATCTTATATCAAATATAAGAATTCTCTTTAAAAAAAAAAAGATATGAAATGTGATAAGATGTGATAAGAGGTGTATGAGATGTGATAAGAATTGATAAGATGCGTATGGAAAGTAATAGGATGTGATAAGAGGTGTATGAGATGTGATAAGAATTGATAAGATGTGTATGGAAAGTGATAGGATGTGATAAGAGGTGTATGAGATGTAAAAAGATGTGGTAAGATGTGTATGAGATGTGATAAGATTTGATAAGATGCGTATGGAAAGTGATAGGATGTGATAAGAGGTTTATGAGATGTAAAAAGATGTGATAAGATGTGTATGAGATGTGATAGAATGTGTTAAGATGAGATAGGATGTGTTAAGATGTATATGGGATGTGTTAGGACGAGAATGGGTGTAATATGGTTGTATGAATGTGATGTGGATGTATACATGTAGATGTATATATATGAATGTGAATGTTGATGTGGATGTGGATGTATGGACGTAGATACGGATGTGTATGTATGTATGTGGATGTGTATGTATGAATGAGGATGTGAAAATGGATGTATGTATGTAGATGTGGATGTATGGATGTGATTGTGAATGAAGAGGTGGATGTGGATGTGTGGATGTAGATACGGATGTGGATGTATGTATGTGAATGTGGATGTATGAATGAGGATGTGAAAATGGATGTATGCATGTGAATGTGGATGTATGAATATGAATGTGGATGTGGAAATGGAGGTATGGATGTATGAATGTAGATGTGGATGTATGCATGTAGATGCGTATGTATGAATGTGAAATTGGATGTATGATGTGGACGTACGAACATGGATATGTATGTAGAATAATGAATATGAAGATGTATGTGAGATAATGTAGTCTATATGAGTGAATGGATGAGAACGAGTACACACTGAATGGAATGTGGAATAAGTAATGTGGTCCGAGAGTGGATAATATGGAAAGACAAGAGTTCGTTATAGAAACTGTATTTGTGACTGTTTGTAAATGACTGTTTTATGTCAAGAATGCTGGAGAAGCATTTTGACCGTCTTGAGGATTAAGGTCATGAAGACTGAACTGATAAAGTTGCAACTGCTGACGGAGAGTCAAATGGAGGACGTCTCGCGTAGCAAGGTCGATCGAGGTCTTGACCAGCCTCGGCTCGATTTAAATGGTGAGCTTCCGGTACGGTGGATGAGGGACCAAGGAAGCGGCCTATGAGTGAAGCGCTAGGTCACCTGCGAAGGATCCTAGAGGGTGCTGACCATACGGTGCTCGGGCTCTGGGTCGCCGAAGATACCCACACGTGCGTCGTGGAAGATATTGGAACAAGGAGTAAGAGTTGTTTTCTGAAACCGGGCATGGATCTGGTTGATTGACCTTGCTGGTCCTCAAGAGATGAGTCCATGGCTCTTTTATATGGATCTGTGGGTTGATCTTGCTGATCTTCCACGGAGATTCCATTCTATTATATGAATATATTGCCGGTTACTATGAGCTAGGAACTATGGAAAAGGCCCCTGAGAGAACAGGTGGTGAGCGTTCTGGTTGCCAATGATGCCATAAGTACACCGATGAAAGAATGACTGGAAATAAGGATTCAACCAGAGACTTTGAGGATTGTCATCAGTGACATAATGGTTTTATTAAAGGATTGTTTTAAAGCTAGTTGATGCTAAGAAAAGGCAATTTCATATTGGGTGTGTAAGTGGTATGACTAGTTTTATGTTTGCATGAACTTCCGGCTAGGGGGCCTTTGGAACTCTTTTCCTTGGTACCCGGGACAAAACCTAACCAAATTCCAAATTGGATCCCATCACTACAGTGGTTGGGCGGTTGGCTAACCCATGGGATCGGATGGGGTTAGGCTGGACTGATGGATCCGTAAATCGAGATTTTAATTTCTGTTATTACGATAGATAAAGTAAATCCCGGATAGTAATTGTTCTATGGATAGGAATCAACGGCTGTGCCTCTTGATGGGGAAAAAAGCGTTGATCCCAATGATCCAAGTGCAAGTTTCTTCCTTGATCCGACCGAGTATCTTTATAGGTGCAGTCGGATCAGCGTGATCGGTAATGATCTTGACTACGTTAGAGTACAAAGTTATCTGGTGGAATCGCCCGTGCTTTCTGGGTAAAGGGAGTTTTTCCGGTTTCGATTTTGGACAAACCGACGGATTAGTCTCTTGTCCGGATATCCGTGGGCGAGGCCCCGAGTGTGAGACCCCTACCCGCGCACGATGTGCTACTTCCGCTGCTAGTACCCCGAATCTGTTGCATGGTGGAGATTGGGATCTCACAGTTGGTATCAGAGCATTTGGTTAATAAAGATCAACTGAGAAGATAAATATGTCAAAAATTTATCAAGAAACACAAAAAGGTTGTAATTGTGTGATATAAGTCATATAATTTGATATTCAAACTAAAATTCGTAATTTGGTAATTGGGTCTTCAGATGGAAGTACCGCAATTATATAGAATCCCTGACTTGCTTGAGGCCTAGACATGATGGTATTTACCTTATAATTCCAAGGGCCGTGACTACCCGTATATACCGAGAGTATACTGCAGCTCTTTACTGACAGTATATACGAGTAAATCTAAGACTTGAAATTATAAGCGTTAATGCTATCCAGAGGAGGATGATTTCGAATGTGGTTGATATGTTTTTTAATTCTGTTTGAAAATTGATGAATTGATTTGGATTCTGATTGAAAAATGATGATCCCTGAAAATTGGTTGAAATGTAATAAGATGAGCGAAACCTCAATGAGGATGAATGGGACGAGTCCCTGTGATGATATTCATAACTAGAATGATGATAATGATTTCAGCAAATCACTATGAGATTAGTGGATTGTGCTGTCAGTTTGCTACTATTAATACTTGACCGTTAGATCAAGTTAAGGGATGACAAATTGAGAACTTACTTGACTAAAATTCCCGTGGAGGAATGTTCAGAAGGAAATTTTTCGGTCTAATGGACCATTATCATGTTAAAGATATGAATGATATGATCTGAATGAATTGTTGATGAGTTCTAAGGGATATTTATCCCAGTATTCTGTTGGGTTGACCAAAATATAAGAACCCAGAATAAAATTGGATCTTAAGAAAAAGAGTTATCCTCTACCTTGCGAGATGAGGACATCTCGCACTTTTTTAAGTGGGGTAGAATGTAAGATTCCTCCCCAACCTTCGAGGTATATAGGAGTAAGAATCTCCCTTTTTGATCTTATAATTATTCCCTCTCTAAAATAAAAGAAAGATTCTGTTTAAAAAAGAAAGACCCTTTTCCTAGAATACTTCTCAGGAGTCCCACCTGTTTTAAGGATTTAGAACAATGAGTTCAGAAGTGAGAATCGGTGTTTTGGATACCAAGGTTTTGGTCTTCATTCGAGTACGGCCCAAAAGAAGTTCTTTATCTATTGGGGAGTTTAAGAAGTTATCCCCCAGATATTGTGAGCCTTATATCTGAATTCAATGAAAGTAGGTGACTTAGCCTACAAGCTTCTTTTATCTCTTCATCTCAAAATTCTTAATGCCTTCTATAGAAAAATGTGTCAAACCCAAATCATGGAAAGACGGTAAAACTTCAGTGGCAAGTTACCGTTGGCTTCTAAGTTACGCTAGCTCCTTCCTTTATATAAGTTGTAACTTTTACTTGTCGCTCACAGTAATCTTACTTCCATCGATCTCCTTTCTTTCTTAATCTCCTTCATGGCTTGGCAACAAGAACTAGTTTTATCCATAATGATTCCTCACCTTCAAGACGCAAGTGAATCTGTGAAGAAGGATTTTATAGAGCAGTATGAGCGCTCACTTTTCCCTCACTTGGGAACTTTTGTAGCGCAAACCAAATGGCGGACCTATCAAAACATAACTAGGGTAACACCCTGGGGTCAGCAGCACTTTCGTAACAATGTCCGCTTGGCCATGGTTATTGAAGCTTTGGGTTTGGGTCCCCGATATTACTGTGTCATGAGATCAAGGCATCTTGGGTTTTCTGAGCGGGTCTTCTTACTGGCATGTTTTCTTCCTCATGAGAAGATATGCCTTTATCCCGTTTTTGGCTTGCCTCTCAGAGGTCCTTTTGTTAGATCACCTCATACCACTGAGATAGGTGCAGCAATAACCAACAGAATTATTCCCATAGATGAGTTACCTTATACTTGTGCAGCTTGTGAGGACTGCTTTTGTGATCATATGATGGACGGGCTTATGGAAGTGTAAAGAGTTCTTCTATCTTTACTGTATAAGTTTCGAGAATGAATAAAGTTTAAATCTTGTTCTTATTTTGAATCTTGCTCTCTTTAAGACGTTTCTTGGTGGTTAATCTTGATTAAAATTTTTCTCTAAGTCTCATATTCGTGCATCTTGCGAAATTATCCCAGTTTGCGAGATGAGGACATCTCGCATTTTTTTAAGTGGGGTAGAATGTAAGATTCCTCCCCCACCCCCTTTTTGATGTCTAGTATCTTTCCCTGTAATCAATCCCTCTTCAGAAATATAAAGACCTTGTTTCTATCTGTTTTAGCCTAGAGAGAGAAAAATATTCTAGAGAGAGAATATTCAGATTTTGAATATTTTTGGATAGAAAAATATCTCTTCTAATTCAGATGAGTTCCCCTGAAACAGAAATTCAAAAAGAATTTTCCAATGTGCAATTGGAATTAATTGAAAATAGCTATAAAGAACCTTAGCCTAAGGGTCTAGATTTTCAGAAATCTTTAGACTATGGTCCAATTAAGGTTCCTATGGACCAATAGCGTCAATCCATGTGTAGGGACGAGATAAATCCAACTTGTAAAAAGAAAATACCCAAAAATGAGTAAATGCTCACATGAGGTGAAGAGTTGAAAATGTACAAGGTTTATTAGTAAAAAAACTATGTGCAATATTAAAAATATGAGATATTTTGGGTATAATGATTTTATTATGACACATATGTAAGGAAGGGGAGTCCCTTAAATGCTCACATAAGATGAAGAGTTGAAAATGTACAAGGTTTATTAGTAAAAAACTATGAGCAATATTAAAAATATGACATATGTAAGGAAGGGGAATTCTTTAAAGGAGGTGCATATTTCACATAAGATGAAGAGTTGAAAATGTACAAGGATTATTAGTAAAAAACTATGAGCAATATTAAAAATATGACATATGTAAGGAAGGGGAATTCTTTAAAGGAGGTGCATATTTCACATAAGATGAAGAGTTGAAAATGTACAAGGTTTATTAGTAAAAAAACTATGAGCAATATTAAAATGATTCCATTATGACACATATGTAAGGAAGGGGAGTTCTTTAAAGGAGGTGCATATTTCACATGCTTGAATGAGTTTTAAACTCATAAAAATTGAGATATTTCATCTCTCCTCTCTCCTCATTCAAGTCTAGTTCCAAAAAGTTAGCTTAACTGATCTAAAAATGGTCAAATATTGACCAAACTGATTTAGAAAATTCTAGAATCAGTTTGTTTGGTTAGGAGCTCAATTTTTCCTATAAATAGAAGCCTCCCCCTTGTTGAAAAATATATAGTGTTTATGCATCGTTACTCTACTCCACCTAAGCCAGAAACTGTGAATTCATTTAATAATTCACTAGTTTTTGGAGCTTCCCTCTTTCTTCAATCCTCATTAGTGGCTCCATCAACATACTTAACCAATTGATTGGTTGGGGGCCTCTACCGTGAACAAAGAATCAAGCAATTTGTAAGGTAATTAGTGAATATTTATCTTTTCTATAAATTCTCAATGTTTCTCTCTTCTCAACCCCTCTCAAGCTTGAGAAGCTTAATTGGTATGGTTTTTTAAATGCTATTGAAGTTAATTGGTGAATAGTAGTGAAGAGTTACATAATTTAATAAATGCTATTGAAGTTAATTTCTATTTATGTTTAAATTGTAATGATTTTTATGTAATTTCTCTCTCTCACTCAAGAAATGGTCATACTCATGACCCATTCTCAATCCAAATCAAGCTTTTCATAAAGCTTTTCCTTAACCCAAGATTAAGCTATACTTGAGGCCAAATTAATGGCTATTTTCTATGCTTTTAGTTTATGTATATTGATGATTCAATCCATTATAGATTAATAATCCAATTAGAGATCATTTTAATTATTTCCTTAATGATAAGTATTATCCCTTAGAAAAAATTGAGATTTATCAGTCATAGCAGCGGAGCTATGGCAAAATTTTTATAAAAATTATGCATAAAATAATTTCATTCAAAGCATAAAAAGAGGACTTCCTACCATATTCTAGGAATTATCATCCTAGATTAATTGAACAAATTTCATTATAATCATGGAGAAATTAAATTTTAATATCATGCATAAAGGATAAGTTTTTATATCAAAAGTGTTATTTTTACCATTTTTATTTTCATGCATAGAAGTATGCATAATGGATAAATTTTTATATAAAAAGTGTTATTTTTACCATTTTTATTTTCATGCATAGAAGTATGCATAATGGATAAATTTTTATATAAAAAGTGTTATTTTTACCATTTTTATTTTCATGCATAGAAGTATGCATAATGGATAAATTTTTATATCAAAAGTGTTATTTTTACCATTTTTATTTTCATGCATAGAAGTATGCATAATGGATAAATTTTTATATAAAAAGTGTTATTTTTACCATTTTTAATTTTTATGCATAGAAGTATGCATAAAGGAAAATTTTTTATATCAAAAGTGTTACTTTTATCATTTTTAAATTTCATGCATAGAAGTATGCATAAAGGAAAATTTTTATATCAAAAGTGTTACTTTTATCATTTTTAATTTTTATGCATAGAAGTATGCATAAAGGAAAATTTTTTATATCAAAAGTGTTACTTTTATCATTTTTAATTTTCATGCATAGAAGTATGCATAAAGGAAAATTTTTTATATCAAAAGTGTTACTTTTATCATTTTTAATTTTCATGTATAGAAGTATGCATAAAGGAAAATTTTTTATATCAAAAGTGTTACTTTTATCATTTTTAATTTTCATGCATAGAAGTATGCATAAAGGAAAATTTTTTATATCAAAGGTGTTACTTTTATCATTTTTAATTTTCATGCATAGAAGTATGCATAAAGGAAAATTTTTTATATCAAAAGTGTTACTTTTATCATTTTTAATTTTCATGCATAGAAGTATGCATAAAGGAAAATTTTTTATATCAAAAGTGTTACTTTTATCATATTGGATTTCATACATAGAGGTATGCATAAAAGTTGATTATTTTATTATAAAAGTGTGACTTTTATCATAATTGAATTTCATGCATAGAGGTATGCATAAAAGTTGATTATTTTATTGTAAGAGTGTTACTTTTATCATATTGGATTTCATGCATATAGGTATGCATAAAATATATTCTTTTTATACTAAAAGTGTGATTTTCCTCATAAATGAATTTTATGCTTGACTTAGATGCATAAGAGAAATTCTTTTATTCTAAAAGTGTAATTTCCTACCAAATTAAATTTATGCATAAGAAGATGCATAAAAGATTGATTTTAATTTCGAAAGTGTTAGTCTCCTAAAATGGAATTTATGTATAAATAAATGTGTAGAGAAATCTTATATCAAATATAAGAATTCTCTTTTAAAAAAAAAAAGATATGAAATGTGATAAGATGTGATAAGAGGTGTATGAGATGTGATAAGAATTGATAAGATGCGTATGGAAAGTAATAGGATGTGATAAGAGGTGTATGAGATGTGATAAGAATTGATAAGATGTGTATGAAAAGTGATAGGATGTGATAAGAGGTGTATGAGATGTAAAAAGATGTGGTAAGATGTGTATGAGATGTGATAAGATTTGATAAGATGCGTATGGAAAGTGATAGGATGTGATAAGAGGTGTATGAGATGTAAAAAGATGTGATAAGATGTGTATGAGATGTGATAGAATGTGTTAAGATGAGTTAGGATGTGTTAAGATGTATATGGGATGTGTTAGGACGAGAATGGGTGTAATATGGTTGTATGAATGTGATGTGGATGTATACATGTAGATGTATATGTATGAATGTGAATGTTGATGTGGATATGGATGTATGGACGTAGATACGGATGTGTATGTATGTATGTGGATGTGTATGTATGAATGAGGATGTGAAAATGGATGTATGTATGTAGATGTGGATGTATGGATGTGATTGTGAATGAAGAGGTGGATGTGGATGTATGGATGTAGATACGGATGTGGATGTATGTATGTGAATGTGGATGTATGAATGAGGATGTGAAAATGGATGTATGCATGTGAATGTGGATGTATGAATATGAATGTGGATGTGTGGATGTGGAAATGGAGGTATGGATGTATGAATGTAGATGTGGATGTATGCATGTAGATGCGTATGTATGAATGTGAAATTGGATGTATGATGTGGACGTACGAACATGGATATGTATGTAGAATAATGAATATGAAGATGTATGTGAGATAATGTAGTCTATATGAGTGAATGGATGAGAACGAGTACACACTGAATGGAATGTGGAATAAGTAATGTGGTCCGAGAGTGGATAATATGGAAAGACAAGAGTTCGTTATAGAAACTGTATTTGTGACTGTTTGTAAATGACTGTTTTATGTCAAGAATGCTGGAGAAGCATTTTGACCGTCTTGAGGATTAAGGTCATGAAGACTGAACTGATAAAGTTGCAACTGCTGACGGAGAGTCAAATGGAGGACGTCTCGCGTAGCAAGGTCGATCGAGGTCTTGACCAGCCTCGGCTCGATTTAAATGGTGAGCTTCCGGTACGGTGGATGAGGGACCAAGGAAGCGGCCTATGAGTGAAGCGCTAGGTCACCTGCGAAGGATCCTAGAGGGTGCTGACCATACGGTGCTCGGGCTCTGGGTCGCCGAAGATACCCACACGTGCGTCGTGGAAGATATTGGAACAAGGAGTAAGAGTTGTTTTCTGAAACCGGGCATGGATCTGGTTGATTGACCTTGCTGGTCCTCAAGAGATGAGTCCATGGCTCTTTTATATGGATCTGTGGGTTGATCTTGCTGATCTTCCACGGAGATTCCATTCTATTATATGAATATATTGCCGGTTACTATGAGCTAGGAACTATGGAAAAGGCCCCTAAGAGAACAGGTGGTGAGCGTTCTGGTTGCCAATGATGCCATAAGTACACCGATGAAAGAATGACTGGAAATAAGGATTCAACCAGAGACTTTGAGGATTGTCATCAGTGACATAATGGTTTTATTAAAGGATTGTTTTAAAGCTAGTTGATGCTAAGAAAAGGCAATTTCATATTGGGTGTGTAAGTGGTATGACTAGTTTTATGTTTGCATGAACTTTCGGCTAGGGGGCCTTTGGAACTCTTTTCCTTGGTACCCGGGACAAAACCTAACAAAATTCCAAATTGGATCCCATCACTACAGTGGTTGGGCGGTTGGCTAACCCATGGGATCGGATGGGGTTAGGCTGGACTGATGGATCCGTAAATCGAGATTTTAATTTCTGTTATTACGATAGATAAAGTAAATCCCGGATAGTAATTGTTCTATGGATAGGAATCAACGGCTGTGCCTCTTGATGGGGAAAAAAGCGTTGATCCCAATGATCCAAGTGCAAGTTTCTTCCTTGATCCGACCGAGTATCTTTATAGGTGCAGTCGGATTAGCGTGATCGGTAATGATCTTGACTACGTTAGAGTACAAAGTTATCTGGTGGAATCGCCCGTGCTTTCTGGGTAAAGGGAGTTTTTCCGGTTTCGATTTTGGACAAACCGACGGATTAGTCTCTTGTCCGGATATCCGTGGGCGAGGCCCCGAGTGTGAGACCCCTACCCGCGCACGATGTGCTACTTCCGCTGCTAGTACCCCGAATCTGTTGCATGGTGGAGATTGGGATCTCACACATGCTGCATTTCTAGCTCCTTGATTACATAAGCCGGTAGCTCCATATCAACATGCAGTCAATCAATATCCATATAGAAAACACACATAAGGCAATAAATCAAAATGTACACACATACAATCAATATAAAAAATAAAAAAACTAATAAATTCACTAGGTCCACAAAATATGATGATCCTCCTCCAAGAACTTGCAACATCGACTCCTGTGTTGCTAGCTGTGCTCACTAAGTGTGGTTCTTGTGCGGAGTTTTCGTCAAGAAAGCCAACTTGGATTGTGTTATTTTCATTTATTCTTTTAACAGCTTGAGGGATTTGGCAAATTTCTCCTCACTCAATTTTTGAACTTTTGCAACCTCCAATTTCTTCTCACAAATTGCATATGCATCCTTGGCCTCTCTCATTCTTATTTCTACATCTTTAATTAAATCTTTCATCTGCAAGGCCTCAGACATATAATCTGCATATGCGAGAAACTTAAGCTGCTCTTGAGTTAGGAGTTTCGTCAATTTGGAGTTGTGCCCCTTTGCTGTCCTCCAACACGGCACTGTCCACGCCACCATTGTTTACCTTCCACAACGGAGGAAATGGTTTGTCAAAGTAGCCGCCTTTCCGAAGATCATTGTTGTAATCTTCGACAACAACAGCCCAAGAAAAAGACATTGCCTTTCCTGCTTTGACAACACTTGGACTGAATTGCAACACATATGCTCTAGCAAATGAGACGTTAAACTCCATGTTCGTAGGGCACTTTTGGTATACCTTGTTGTAAAATATCAAAATGTCCTGGAACTGCTCTACTCGAATACTACTGCACTTAATCCGATATGCACCTATCTCCCTCGTGTCCTTGAATACTGACAACCAATCAGATTCGGAGACATCTAAATCCCTTAAGAGCCTTGGGTCCTTACCTTCTATGTTGAGGCCATACTGTGTGTGGAAATCCTCTTTTGTTATGTAGAAAGCGGTTTGAAGTGGATAATATACCTTAGGGGCCTTCCATCTAGCTGTAGAAATGACATGCAAGAAACATTAATATCAGAATTATATAAATGAGAAGAAAGAAAGAGAGAGGACTAATGCATTGAGAGAACACATTTGAGAAAAAGAACTATATTCAATATCACAAGAAAGAGAGAGGAGTAATGCATTGAGGAAACACATTTGAGAGAGGACTAATGCATTGAGAGAAAGAAGTAGGGGCAGATGGTCTTTGTATTAACTCGTGATGTTAATCTAAATCCACACAATGTACAAAAGAAAAAAAAATAGAACACATTCTATGAGTTAGAAACCTACTTCCTAAGGACAACCTAGGACAACTTGTCTTTCTTCAGCATCTTCTCTTCTTCTTTGTCTGACTCCACCACCTCGATTGGAGGGGCTGCTCGGGCTCGCTTTGGTGTTCTTTGCTCTGCTCTGGAGAGCCTGTTGTTTCAAATTTCTTTACTCGCTTTGGTGTTCTCTGCTCGGCTGCTGGCTGGAGAGCCTGCTCTTTTCCTCTACTGCTTCATCCTTTCACAAAAACAGAAAGTAAGCCCCGTGAGTGGTGCCCACAAAAATTTCAAAGCATTACTTTTACACGAGCAAGACTTATGATTCACATTTCGATTTCCTTACTCCTCGTCATCATGAAGAATAGTGGTAGAAAACTTGACATGACATTTCACACATGGTAAATATACTATTAAGATTTATCACACATTTTAGGCTATTATAATATCACCCCACACAACTACCATTTTCTATGCTAATTAAAGAAGCTTTTGAAATGTGCTAACAAGCATAAATAACATACTATGTTAACCTGCTTACACCCATATATATCAGTATCTATTGGGTGATCTAAAACCCTAGCCTATAGGTTCTCCATTTTTCAATCTTGATAAGAATTTGCGACTACATGCTCACTCTTTGAGGTGTGTATAGTAATGTGAAAGCAAATTCTTGAATTAGCAGCATCCATCTTACCAGCTTTCTTGTCATATTTGGCTTGCTTAACTAGATACAATAGTGACTGATCATAGTAGATGATGCCTGAATTTGTTGACTAAATAAATCAATCCAAGGGCTTCTCTTTCTGTTGCATTCTAATTCAGGCATCATAGTAGATGATGCCTGAATTTGTTGACTGAATAAATCAATCTAAGGGCTTCTCTTTCTGTTGCATTCTAATTTTTCTCTGCCTTGGATAACATTCTTTGATGGTGTAGTATATTGTATTGATACGAGACTTCTTTTGATTGCAAATTACCACATCAATTACATCCACAAAAACATGAAATTATATTGTACTGATACGAGACTTGTTGTGATTGCCAATTACCACATCAATTACATCCACAAAAACATGAAATAGTCTATTCTAGTCTGGGGGTGATTAAAACAAGTGTTGAGCTCAGCATCTAATCCACCATTTGAATGCTTGTCCATATTTTTTCTTCCATTTATACATTGCATCCTTCTTAATTAATTGATATAGTGGGTATGCTACATGAGCGAGATATCTGAGGAAGCGAGTGTGTCACTTCACCTTCTCTATAAATTTCTCTAGTTCTTTAAGACTCTTAGGTGGCTGCACGAAGCGAATCATCGTTACCTTCTATGGGTCTATTGTTAGATTGCCTTTTGACATTACGTGTCCCAAGAAGTGCGACTGATGCTACAGCAAAGATCCAGTATCGTTACCTTCAATGGGTTTACTTCCAGATGGATTTCTGACACTATGTGTCGCAAGAGTGATCGATGCTACAACAAAGGTATTGAGATATTGAGCTCAACTAGTGCCGCACACATATGCAAAATCTATAGATAAGGAGTTTTAGATATAGGCCCTGAATGCACGTGATATATTAGGTTTAAATGTAGTGAACTCTGTGAGAATTCTATGTGTGAGAGAGTGTGTGTTTGAATTAATGCATATGCGAGTGTGTGTTTGAATTAATGCATATGCGAGTGTTTACACGTATGTGTGTGTGTGAGAGAGAGAGAGAGAGAGAGAGAGAGGGGGGGGAGAGAGAGACATCCATAGATATGCATCTATGTGAGACAGTCACGCATAGACACATGCATACATGCACACACACATACACACGCGTACACTAATATACACACACGTACACACAAATACACACGTGTATATAAGCACATATATACACGTGTACACACTCACACACGTTTGCACACACACACATATATAGATACATATATACATGTATGTAGTCGCACACTTACATACACATATACATGTATATGCATGCACATATGCATACAAGAAAAAACTTCAATCCGCAGTGACGTGTGGGTCACCTAGCTACTTGTAGAAGGTGAAGCTTGAGGGGTGTCCACTCAATAGTTATCCATTACATGTCACACACTTGCATACACATATACATGTATATGCATGCACATATGCATACAAGAAAAAACTTTAATCCGTAGCGATGTGTGGGTCACCTAGCTACTTGTAGAAGGTGAAGCTTGAGGGGTGTCCACTCAATAGTTATCTATTATATATTAACCATGGACAACCAAGGCACTAGGAGAGGAGAGAGAAAACAAATCCTGGATTTTTAAAAAATAAGAGGAAAAAATCCCTTCAATTGATCCTTTGTATTCTGGCTTCCATTGTTGTGTTTCGCTTCTTAATGTCTTTTACATACCGCAACAATGCGCGGGTTGAATACTAGTATGAAATAACCATGATCACGTCGTTGAATCTTTTAGCTGTGTTTCTAACCAATTACATCCTTGTGTACACCTGGACCCGAAAGTCTCTGTGCAATCATGAATTAGAGCATCTTTCCACTACCCGTTACACCCTTGTGTATCTACATGCTAAAGTGCTCTTTGAAGCTTCTACAGACATGCAGGACTAAAGAGAAATTTCAAGGGGTGGAGGTGGAGGTCGAGGCTGAGCCATTGCTGCAGCTGGTGAGCACTCCAGAGGGAAGAGGCGGTTTGGTTGACATGAAGGTAAGCCGAAGGGACGAGGTGGTCGGGTCTACAATTTGTCCAGCCAGCGTAAGAGCTGAGGATACCTCGTATGGAGCGGGGGGTGCGGCTGAGAACGGAGCCAAACCAGCGGCCCTTGAGCTCGGGCAGGTGGCCATTGACCTCAAAGAAGTAGCCTATGTAAGATGAGCACACTGGATCTTGGGTATTCACATAGACATGTGGAAGCCAGTGGCTTACTGATAAGAAGGTGTCCCTCTCATGCTTATTCGTGTTCGCATCCTGGAGGAAGCGAGCGAGCGTGTTGGCCATCACGTTATGGACAATTCTGGCCACTGAGGTGACTGTGTCCGGCAGGTCCATGGGCTTGCTAGTAGGGAGAGAAGGGTGAGGAGGGTTGAAGAGGTGGGCTTCCAGGCCGCATCCTTCTTCTGCAAGCTTTCTGCCCACAAGCATAGCTAAGGCCGCCCCACTGGAGTGTCCGGCCAAGCAGACATTGTGCGGACCGAATTGAGCCACCTGTTCTTTCACTATGCGCAGCACCAAGTCGGAGCGCTCATGGGAGGACAGATGGTGGAACAGAATGTAAATGCCCGCCTCTAGATCTACTGTTCTAGGCAGAGTTCCCCTCATGGCCACTACAACCTTGGGCGCCCCTAGGTAGACCATGCTGTTGTAGTTCAGCCTGCAATGATACACGGCAGCGAAGACGGTACCTGTCCCATTTTGTTCTAGCACAGGCCGGACCAAATCGTAGTGGAAGCTCTGCCACCACACGGCAGTCCGGACGGTATGCTTGTGATCAGAGGCCTCCTTGCACAGCCCTTTCGAAGGCCGGTCTTTCTCCATTCTGTACACACCTTTCACAAAAGAGGCCATGATAGCTCGCCTGTGGTGAGGCTGGCACCTTCCCACACAAGCATAGCGTTCAGAAATCTGCAGCCAAAACAAGATCAACTATCACTAGCGTAGTGTAATAATATACCATGTGTTCGGAAGCCTATAATCGAAGCGGCCCAGCCCCAATTTCTCGAAGAGGTCGACCTCGTCCGCAACCTTGCCGCCTGCATCCGAAGCGTACTTCATTTTGCAGCAATAAACGAGGAGCTGAATGCTTGATCGTTAGTAACTCTTTTCTGGCCCCTTCGCAACAATAGACTAAATGCAGCCCGCAGGAAGAAACTGCGGCAGTCTCAAAGTGATAGAAGATCAAAGAAGTTCTAGAACCTCCCAGGTCCCGGACGGACTTGACCAAGCATCGGGGTGGATGGACTTTATTCGTTTCGACGTTTTATTCAAAGGACTTTAAACACGTTTTAATTCCAGCTAAGCATCGTGCCCCAGCAGTCAAGCGTCTAACTTCTAAGAGCCACCTCCCGTGGCGGGACACGGGCAATCAAATGCCTACATATCTATACAGGATTAAGGGAGACTGGCCTTCCCTCCACGTGGCCAAAGGAGGGGGCCTTATTTCAAAATACCTCCCCCTCCTGCAAGCGTGATGTTCACGCTACGCTTCGTTTCATGCTTCCATCAGTGTCAGTTCCACGCTTCCATCAGTGTCAGCTACGTTCCACGCTTCCCTGCTGCTTCACGCCTGCCGTTCCGCCTCGAGCTCCACACGGTATGTTTCTTCTGCCATTGTAAGCGAACGTTATGTGATTTGTAAAGCTAATGTTTCCGAGCCGGAGGTGACGACGCCAGTCAACCGACTGCAACAACAACAGAATCGCTGTGATTCTTGCGAAGCTTGCGTCTCTGCACACTGGCTGTGCCTCTCTCTCAGCGTCCAGATACCACAACAGAATCTGATTCTTGCGAAGCTTGTGTCAGATTGCTGTGAGATGTATTGCTACACGTAATCAAGATATAGGTGATGGACCCACTAGATTCTGTCTATTTGTGAGGTCGAGATAGCAAATAGTTAACGACTGCAGATGTTCTCCGATGCGTCCAAAGGAATCGTGCACATGTTACCATGGCAGGTCCGAGTAGCCCGCGCCGGCTACTTTCACTGTTTTCAAACCTTCTCTCTCCTTCTACCTATGGTAGACGAGCCACTACTTCCTGCTTGGAGGCGTTCTGTACAATCACCCAGAGTTCTTCACCCACTCCTATCAAGTGAGTGGCAGAAGCACAACGGTGTATGAGTTCTGTTGGAACACATCCCAAAGACTTCCAGAGTTTGCATTTCTCATCATACCACTTGATTTCCTGTGGTGGCTGTCGTTGTAGTGGAGTTGGTAGAACATACAGTCTTCCCTTAACCACAGCAAAACTAAGCCGAGACTGGCCTTCCCATTCTGCCCTCCACATCTCAGGCTGCACCATCGACCATTCACCGATCCTTGGATCCCATATCTCTGGGCACTGGTGGAGCACAAAGGCATCTTCATTTTTTCCACCAAGCCAGCATCGTGGCCTCTCAAGTGGAGACATTTTCCTTTTGCATCCCGTTCATCTCCAGGGGTCTCCAGTATCGTTGTCATCACTGTGTAACAGCTTATATCTCACTCCAAGTTCGAGCTATCCACTAACGGATCGTTCCTCTGCACTGTGTTGGTGTTCTCCCCGATGGGAATCGTGTGTTACCATGGCAGGTCCGAGTAGCCTGCGCCGGCTGCTACACGGCCAAACCTTCGCGACGTGGCCTCTGCACAGGTATACAAGCTCTGTAGCGCATGCAACACTCTGCATGTGCGAGCTGCAAGAGTGTGCAGGTATGTGTGTATTTGTGTGTGCGTAAGGCATGACCGCCACCTGGCAGTTGAGGTAACTGCCAGGTGTACAAAGCACACCGAGAAATAATATGAGCCCTCTCCGGCCACCAGCGGCATCCGCTCTACGGGCGCACCTACCCCTGTGCCGGCCCCCTTCCTCTCGCCCTCACTAGCGCCTCCTTTGTCGATGCTTGCTCCTAAATGGTTCCGTGGCTACTGCCTGGTAGTGGCGTTCAAGGTGAGCAGCAATCCATACGGTGGCCAGAGGGCCCTTCTTGGCCAATGAAGTGAGAGTAGAACATGACGAAAGACCAGCAGAATGAAAAATTAACAACGAAGGTAAAACGCACGCAAACCTGCTAACCCTAAGCGTGCCGTCGTTCTTGCGAGCTTGCCCTACACCTAACCGAGAGAGAGAGAGAAGCGCAACTGCAATTTTCTTATGCAAAACGAAGACATGGGTTTTCGTAGGTTGGCAATTCTCCGTACATTTTTCGTTATTT
Organism: Cibotium barometz; assembly: GCF_041138505.1. Taxonomy (NCBI): domain Eukaryota; kingdom Viridiplantae; phylum Streptophyta; class Polypodiopsida; order Cyatheales; family Cibotiaceae; genus Cibotium; species Cibotium barometz. The sequence continues at coordinate 613,638 of NC_141058.1, forward strand.
TTCTAAAATTTTTGATTTTTTCGTTTCTAAAAAAGCACTCCAAATTCCTTTGAGCCGAGGTGGCGAACTTTGCTTGCAAACTGTTTTCAAGAGAGGAGATTTATTTTTGCTTTTGTTTTAAATAAATATATGTTTTTTTGTTTTGTCTGAAAAGAAATGTTTTTTGTTTTGTTTTATATAAACGGGAAAAATAAGAAAAGAGACGAGGAGAAACACAAAGAAAGTAGCAATAGATTTTTTAAATTTGTTTTAAATTTACGCATCAATAAAAAAGCATCCTGCTGCTGCTGTGGTAGTCGTTTCATCACCTCCAGGCTAGCTCTGCTTAAGCAAACGCCTGATACCGTAAAAATCCCTGTTAAGCAAGTGCCCAAATGCACAAATCTCTTCCTACTGCGCCAAGCAAGTACTCGATGGAGAGAAATTTCTGTTAAGCAAGCGTTTAATTGTGATAATCGTTGCTAAGCAAGAGTCACCTGCGAATTTCCCAGGGTTTTCTGCTGAATTAGAAAGAGAAATCAAAGATTTGCTTGCTGTCTGGGTGTACAACAATGGAGGCTCTCTCCTTCTTATAGCCTTTTTCTTGACTATCTCATGCATTTTTTTTCCCGACGAATCAAAGTTCAAACCACGACTAAGTCAAAAATTAAAGCAGTGATTAGAGCGTCCACAATCCCTAATTAAGTCAAATGAGCGCGTGTTTTTTGAAAAAATAAGTATTGCACCCGCGCATTGCTGCGGCCGACCAAGGTTCCAGAAAAGTAGGGCGCGAGCGACCACACGAAAACGAAATAACCCCCCATTAATCAAAATTAACGAGGGGGTCTTCACCCTTTACGGGCGATAGCCGGTGCTGCGAAAGCCGCCAGCCTGCTCCTTCACGAGACAGCATGGCAAGATAAATGAGCGCGTGTTTTTTGAAAAAATAAATTTACGCCAATAAAACAGTAGGGCGCGGGCGACCACACAAAAATGAAATACCCCCCCTGTTAATCCGGGGTCTTCACCCTTAATGGGCGATAGTCGGTGCTGCGAAAGCCGCCAGCCTGCTCCTTCACGAGACAGCATGGCAAGAGAGGCATGTGATGATGTGGCAAGTTCCTTTTCTAGAATGGTGATGTGGCAAGATAGCCGTTCAATCTGTCGTTGTGTGGGGTCTATGCTGTATGACGTGGATTGGCAAGGTGGTCCAACTCTGTTTTGACATGGCGGGCTGCCAAAAAGCTTCCACGTGTAAAAGCAATGTTGGGCACGCTTTTTCTTTTCTTTTTTTTGGACAACCCCACCTCCCTCCACGTGGGCAAAGGACATATTCCTCAGACTTATTTTCATCCATCTTTTTAAATTAGTTTCCTAAAAGTTCTAAAAGTGTATTTTGTAAAATGATTTTGGACTTTTTAAATAAAAAATGATTTGTTTTGTTATACACACACACACACACACAAACATATATATATATATATATATATATATATATATATATATATATATATATATATATATATATATGGGTGGTTGCAAGATGAGGTTATCTAGTTTCATGTCGTGGGCGCCCTTGGCTTTAGCTGAAAAACAGGCATTTTTTCAAGAAGAATAGCCAATCTCTCATAGTTAGCCAAGGAGTTTCACTTCAAGGTCTTCTAATGAAACATCATATGCAAAGTTGGGCACCTAAAACTATAATCTAATCGAATATCCAATAATTGCAAATCCCCTTTTCTTTGGGAACCAAGTTTGTATACAGGCCCTGTCCTAGGTTTAGACAGGTATAGTGAATGTGAGTAAATTGCCTATAACTTTTATATTATTACTCATGCGATGTTCCCACTTTGCATATCACAAATACAAATAACATAGAGCTTAACTTGATTTATCGAGTAATTTTTGATGTGTTCTACTATTTTCTATATTATTTAAAAGATATTAGAATTGTTAAAAAACATACTATTTTATCCTCCCACCACATCTACCATTTAAAATGCTCAAATTGTATGGATCTAGTGATGATTAGATTGGGAAAGATTAGTATAATGTGGGTATAAGATAAAATTACAAATCTAACGGTTTGATTTTTGTAGATTTACTTTGGAAAATTTATTATGACTGTCAGAGGCCCATTAAATCAATAGTAATTTAATTCTAGAAAATTAAATATTGAATCTTTCAATCTAAAAACTCATGGGATCAATACTCTTGTTGCCATGAATTTATCAAAAAAACTTTGGCTTGATTTGAGTATGGGAAGGTCCATTTTCAATCCTCCCAAGTGAAAATTCCCATATTGTGTCCACTCTCCCCTTTTCAAGTCTAAAACCAATCCTAGTTAGGTTTGGAAATCTAGGCTTGGTAAACTTCACAGCTTAGGTTTCATTCCATGTGTGAGGCTTGGGTAGGCCCAAACCTTATACATGCATGCCACTTTATGTCCACGTGAGCATCGAGAGGATCCACATAAGCAGCTTGCCACCTCCACCCTCCATGTCAACATGGTCAACCTAGTTGACTCCCCACCTCATCATCCTAGTCATCATTAATGCCACATCATCTTGCCACCTTTGCATGCCACCTCGCACATGGTGACATGGCATGCCACATCATGGAATTGCCACATCAACCATAATAGTGCCACATGTCAAGAGAATGCCACGTGTCATGCACGCTTGTGACACGTGGCATCTCCTTCCCACCTCCCCTCTTTTTTCAAAAACATATTTTTGGAAAAGTTAATTTAGTAATTTAGAGAAATAGAATATAGAAATTTAAATAATAAAATATATGTAACTTATTAAATAAAAGAATTTAAAATCACTAATTTAAAAGGATTATATTTTGGGATTAGATCAATAAAAATATTATTAAAGATCATATTATTAATTTTAAAAAAAATAAATTTTTTATTTTTATATTTCTTGAAATTTTTTTATGTAGAATAAACCTTTGAATAAAATATGAAAAAAATACTTTATTTAAAAAAAGCAGTTATATAATTATAAAATAAAAGATTTCTTTAAAGATATATTTATATATATTTATATATCTGGTAATGATAAATATTTAGACTTGTTAATAAATATTATAAATAATATTAATTTTTAAGTGGATAATAGTTTATCTTTAAATATCTTTATGTTTATCTTAGTTATCCAATCAATCTTAGATAGGAAATCCAGTGAGATTTGAAGTGGATAACCTATTTTTCCTATATAATCACACATCTCTAGTACTATCCCACACTTATCTGTAGTACTATCCCATCATTGAGCCCTTATAATATTTTCTCTCTTAGCTTCCTTGAGAATGGGTTCTCAAAGTCGTAGGAGTCGGAAACGTGATAGGACTAGACTCCCCCCCATCCACCAAGTTCAAGAGGAGGAGAGGAGAAGGGTAGCTCGTGAGAGAAAGAGAGAGTGGAGAGCACGTCAACGAGCAACACCTTCCGTTGGCGATGATCCAAGCCTTGCTCCTCCTCTTCCACTTCCTCTCCCTTCGCCCTCTTCCCCCCCACTACCCCTTAGTTTAGATAATCCACATGAACCCGCCCTTCTTGAGTCCTCTCTTCTACAAGAACCCACCCCCCCTCCTTTGGGCGCCCTTCGTGTGGATAGGAAAGAACTATCAAAGTCAGGGGCACATCGTCGTGCCCATGCAATCTTCCAATCCTATTTCAAAGACCTCACGTCTTCATCACAGGCATGTGTGCTTGATGCTTTGATTGATCTGCCCAACATGGCCAACTGCAGGGCGCTTTCCGACATTGGAGGTCGAAGAGAGAGGAGAGCTGGCATGGCGGTGCTACAAAGTGTTCGTCATTCCTATATAGTTAACAAGAAGAGGAACTCTGCGGACGCTTTGGCTGCTCGACGGGCTATTGTGGCAGCCATAAGTAGCTCCCAAATGAAGGGTAAGGTTAGTGCCACATCTCGCATCCTTTCCATAGCACCACACGCACTTAGAGTTGGGTCTATTAGGCGACAAAGTTTAGATGCCAATGAGGTTGGTGCTATGTGGGCGAGTAGTGGTCGTGTAGCTAGGCATGATCGCCTACTAGATGAAACCACTAGAACCTTGATAGAAAGTTTTTGGGAGGAGAATTGTCGTGCATCGCCAGTTTTCAAGAAAGCTTTGCGTAAGAGAGTGACAAGAGGAGTGTTCATTGAGCACGGTGCTTGCTTTCTTGAAATGTCCCAAACTGAGTTGTATTCTCAGTTTGTGGCTTCGTATCCAGAGCTTAAAATTGGGCAAAGGTCATTTGAGGGGTGTAAGCCTTGGTTTGTGAGGTACTCACGTCAGCGTGACACATGTTGTTGTCGCTACCATGTTGAGTTCAATCTTTTTTATGATGTGTTCCGTTCTCTTAGTGGGCATAGAGAGTTGCCTCGTAGTCCACGTGATTTCATCCACTCTCTTTTGTGTGCACGCACGGAGGATGCCCAGTTCCATAGGATGCCTTGTGTGGAGAGCAATTGCACATCATGTGGTTCACTTGCACATCTACAGATGGTAGATCTTGATGCAAGTGACCAAGAGATAGTGGCATGGCAACGTTATGAGTATGTGACACACCAGCTCCAGAGTGGTGGACAGTCCAGGAAGTTGCAGCTCGTGGACAAACATACACCACGTTGTCACTTCACAGCCACATTTAGGGAGCAGATCTACCCCTACATACGGCACAGTCATTGTGCCAAGTGGCAGGATCGTCAGTTCCGAGCATGCCTAGCAGAGTTTCCTATTGGTGTGGTCGTCTCTGTGATTGATTTTACAGAGAACTACACTTTCACACCTTTTCAGGAGATACAATCTGAGTATTACTTCTCAGAGCAGGTAATGGTTATATTTTGTACTATTTGTTTTATGTTTGAGCTTCATTACTTAATTGATTTTTTGTGTCCTAAACGTATGTATTGCTTCCCTCACCAGGTTGCTATTTTGGTCCACATTAGCTATCGACATGCAGAGGCTCATGTAGATGGGATAGCGAGTACCCCCGAGACCCGTGTCATTATTCGAGAGTATCATTTCTATATCAGTGATGATCGTTCACATGATGCACATTTTGTGCAACACTGCTTTCGTCTCCATGACGATTTTTTAGGAGATTGTGGGATCAGACATGTCCAGCGATGGGTTTGGTCGGATGGTTGTGGCGCACAGTTCAAGTCATCACGTCAATTCTATTGGCTCTACAGGTTGTACTTATGGCTTTCTTACATTTTCAATTAAACTAAATTCACTAGAACATCTTAAAGAAAACAATAACTAAGACTATCTTTTATGGATTTATAGGTGGCATGTGCAGTCTAGTATCCCAGTGATTTGGTCATTCTTTGAGACTGGTCACGGGAAGGGTGAGCATGATGGTGCAGGCGCGTGTGTGAAACGTGCCTTGAGGCGTCATCAGCTGCGACAGGATGCTCAGCGGTTCAGAGATGCGGGCCACGTAGTCGAGTGGTGCTCCCAACATTTGTGTGGGAGTGCAGCATCATCGTACCCCAGACGTGATGCTCGGATTGTCAGGAGATTTTTTTGGCATGTGGATGGTGGCACGATTGACCGCAGAGCCTCCCATGATTGTGACACAGTACCTGGCACCTTGGGCTTACATTCCATCAGGAGCACGTGCATGGCGGCCCCCACGATTTACACACGACGGTTTGCATGCTTCTGTGGAGCATGTATGGATGGCGATTGGTCACATTGTGCCTCGAGAGGATGGGCAGATGCATGGATACAGACATTCCTCTCCCCCGAGCATCCTTCACATCCAGTGGTGTCTGATGAGCACACAGGTCCTGCGTTCATGGTCAGTTATGATGACCTGACAGATTTGCTACAGGAGGGTGATGTATTTGCTGTTATTGCCAGTGAGGGAAACAGCGAGGGAGTAGACTACTATCTGATGAGTTGCACTAGGCCAAAGTGCATGCTTGACCAGGATACAGTGGATGATCATGGGTTTTCTTATGACGCCCATAGCATGATTGTGGCAGGCCGGTTCTACCAGCAGATTCGACTTCATCGGGGGAGTCTTGAGTTCCAGCAGTGGAAGTGGGAGTTAGAGGCATTTCAGTTCTCTCATCTAGTGGTTGCTACCAGGCTCACTCTTGTTCGAGTACAGAGCCGAAAACACAGTTCTCACCCTCGTTTTCGGCTTCGAGTGGATGACCATGAGAGCATTCTAGAGCAGTTGAGAGCTAGAGAGGGTGCTGCTGACTAGATCTCTATCTTGATAGTGACTAAACTCAGACTAGCTGGGTTAGCTCACTTACATTGTACTTAGATTTTTGGGCAGTGACTAACCTCAGACTAGCTGGGGTAGCTCATTTTCATTCTGATGTACTTATTTGATGTTTATATCATTATGAGTTTTCTCATTATTGAGTATCATTACATTTTAGTTGATGTTCTTGATTTTATTATATTTTTTAACACTTTGGCTATCATATTGTTTGTTGAAAATCTCCATGCCATCGTACCCAAACATGCTCCGATGGGGACCAAACTTTGCAAGCATGTGGGGGTGGGTCCCCCCCACATGCTTGCAAAGTTTGGTCCCCATCAGAGCATGTTTGGATTGGCAATCGGCGCCCAGTGCGGTTTTTTCAAGTCTCTTGGTGCTTAAGAGGCCATGGAAAATCCGGGCCTTCCCCATACCATCATACCCAAACATGCTCCGATCGGGACCAAACTTTGCAAGCATGTGGGGGTGGGTCCCCCCCACATGCTTGCAAAGTTTGGTCCCCATCAGAGCATGTTTGGATTGGCAATCGGCGCCCAGTGCGGGTTTTTCAAGTCTCTTGGTGCTTAAGAGGCCATGGAAAATCCGGGCCTTCCCCATACCATCGTACCCAAACATGCTCCGATGGGGACCAAACTATGCAAGCATGTGGGGGGGTGGGTCCCCCCCACATGCTTGCATAGTTTGGTCCCCATCGGAGCATGTTTGGGTACGATGGTATGGGGAAGGCCCGGATTTTCCATGGCCTCTTAAGCACCAAGAGACTTGAAAAACCCGCACTGGGCGCCGATTGCCAATCCAAACATGCTCCGATGGGGACCAAACTATGCAAGCATGTGGGGGGGACCCACCCCCACATGCTTGCAAAGTTTGGTCCCCATCGGAGCATGTTTGGGTACGATGGTATGGGGAAGGCCCGGATTTTCCATGGCCTCTTAAGCACCAAGAGACTTGAAAAAACCGCACTGGGCGCCGATTGCCAATCCAAACATGCTCCGATGGGGACCAAACTTTGCAAGCATGTGGGGGGGACCCACCCCCACATGCTTGCAAAGTTTGGTCCCCATCGGAGCATGTTTGGGTACGATGGTATGGGGAAGGCCCGGATTTTCCATGGCCTCTTAAGCACCAAGAGACTTGAAAAACCCGCACTGGGCGCCGATTGCCAATCCAAACATGCTCCGATGGGGACCAAACTTTGCAAGCATGTGGGGGGGACCCACCCCCACATGCTTGCAAAGTTTGGTCCCCATCGGAGCATGTTTGGGTACGATGGTATGGGGAAGGCCCGGATTTTCCATGGCCTCTTAAGCACCAAGAGACTTGAAAAACCCGCACTGGGTGCCGATTGCCAATCCAAACATGCTCCGATGGGGACCAAACTTTGCAAGCATGTGGGGGGGAACCCACCCCCACATGCTTGCAAAGTTTGGTCCCCATCGGAGCATGTTTGGGTACGATGGTATGGGGAAGGCCCGGATTTTCCATGGCCTCTTAAGCACCAAGAGACTTGAAAAAACCGCACTGGGCGCCAATTGCCAATCCAAACATGCTCCGATGGGGACCAAACTTTGCAAGCATGTGGGGGGTACCCACCCCCACATGCTTGCAAAGTTTGGTCCCCATCGGAGCATGTTTGGGTACGATGGTATGGGGAAGGCTCGGATTTTCCATGGCCTCTTAAGCACCAAGAGACTTGAAAAAACCGCACTGGGCGCCGATTGCCAATCCAAACATGCTCCGATGGGGACCAAACTTTGCAAGCATGTGGGGGGGACCCACCCCCACATGCTTGCAAAGTTTGGTCCCCATCGGAGCATGTTTGGGTACGATGGTATGGGGAAGGCCCGGATTTTCCATGGCCTCTTAAGCACCAAGAGACTTGAAAAAACCGCACTGGGCGCGGATTGCCAATCCAAACATTCTCCGATGGGGACCAAACTTTGCAAGCATGTGGGGGGGACCCACCCCCACATGCTTGCAAAGTTTGGTCCCCATCGGAGCATGTTTGGGTACGATGGTATGGGGAAGGCCCGGATTTTCCATGGCCTCTTAAGCACCAAGAGACTTGAAAAAACCGCACTGGGCGCCGATTGCCAATCCAAACATGCTCCGATGGGGACCAAACTTTGCAAGCATGTGGCGGGGACCCATGCCCACATGCTTGCAAAGTTTGGTCCCCATCGGAGCATGTTTGGGTACGATGGTATGGGGAAGGCCCGGATTTTCCATGGCCTCTTAAGCACCAAGAGACTTGAAAAAACCGCACTGGGCGCCGATTGCCAATCCAAACATGCTCCGATGGGGACCAAACTTTGCAAGCATGTGGGGGGGACCCACCCCCACATGCTTGCAAAGTTTGGTCCCCATCGGAGCATGTTTGGGTACGATGGTATGGGGAAGGCCCGGATTTTCCATGGCCTCTTAAGCACCAAGAGACTTGAAAAAACCGCACTGGGCGCCGATTGCCAATCCAAACATGCTCCGATGGGGACCAAACTTTGCAAGCATGTGGGGGGGACCCACCCCCACATGCTTGCAAAGTGGTCCCCATCGGAGCATGTTTGGGTACGATGGTATGGGGAAGGCCCGGATTTTCCATGGCCTCTTAAGCACCAAGAGACTTGAAAAAACCGCACTGGGCGCCGATTGCCAATCCAAACATGCTCCGATGGGGACCAAACTTTGCAAGCATGTGGGGGGGACCCACCCCCACATGCTTGCAAAGTTTGGTCCCCATCGGAGCATGTTTGGGTACGATGGTATGGGGAAGGCCCGGATTTTCCATGGCCTCTTAAGCACCAAGAGACTTGAAAAAACCGCACTGGGCGCCGATTGCCAATCCAAACATGCTCCGATGGGGACCAAACTTTGCAAGCATGTGGGGGGGACCCACCCCCACATGCTTGCAAAGTTTGGTCCCCATCGGAGCATGTTTGGGTACGATGGTATGGGGAAGGCCCGGATTTTCCATGGCCTCTTAAGCACCAAGAGACTTGAAAAAACCGCACTTGGCGCCGATTGCCAATCCAAACATGCTCCGATGGGGACCAAACTTTGCAAGCATGTGGGGGGGACCCACCCCCACATGCTTGCAAAGTTTGGTCCCCATCGGAGCATGTTTGGGTACGATGGTATGGGGAAGGCCCGGATTTTCCATGGCCTCTTAAGCACCAAGAGACTTGAAAAAACCGCACTGGGCGCCGATTGCCAATCCAAACATGCTCCGATGGGGACCAAACTTTGCAAGCATGTGGGGGGGACCCACCCCCACATGCTTGCAAAGTTTGGTCCCCATCGGAGCATGTTTGGGTACGATGGTATGGGGAAGGCCCGGATTTTCCATGGCCTCTTAAGCACCAAGAGACTTGAAAAAACCGCACTGGGCGCCGATTGACAATCCAAACATGCTCCGATGGGGACCAAACTTTGCAAGCATGTGGGGGGGACCCACCCCCACATGCTTGCAAAGTTTGGTCCCCATCGGAGCATGTTTGGGTACGATGGTATGGGGAAGGCCCGGATTTTCCATGGCCTCTTAAGCACCAAGAGACTTGAAAAAACCGCACTGGGCGCCGATTGCCAATCCAAACATGCTCCGATGGGGACCAAACTTTGCAAGCATGTGGGGGGGACCCACCCCCACATGCTTGCAAAGTTTGGTCCCCATCGGAGCATGTTTGGGTACGATGGTATGGGGAAGGCCCGGATTTTCCATGGCCTCTTAAGCACCAAGAGACTTGAAAAAACCGCACTGGGCGCCGATTGACAATCCAAACATGCTCCCGATGGGGACCAAACTTTGCAAGCATGTGGGGGGGACCCACCCCCACATGCTTGCAAAGTTTGGTCCCCATCGGAGCATGTTAGGGTACGATGGTATGGGGAAGGCCCGGATTTTCCATGGCCTCTTAAGCACCAAGAGACTTGAAAAACCCGCACTGGGCGCCGATTGCCAATCCAAACATGCTTCGATGGGGACCAAACTTTGCAAGCATGTGGGGGGGACCCACCCCCACATGCTTGCAAAGTTTGGTCCCCATCGGAGCATGTTTGGGTACGATGGTATGGGGAAGGCCCGGATTTTCCATGGCCTCTTAAGCACCAAGAGACTTGAAAAATCCGCACTGGGCGCCCATTGCCAACCCAAACATGCTCTGATTGTGACCAAACTTTGCAAGCATGTGGGGGGGGCCCACCCCCACATGCTTGCAAAGTTTGGTCCCCATCGGAGCATGTTTGGGTACGATGGTATGGGGAAGGCCCGGATTTTCCATGGCCTCTTAAGCACCAAGAGACTTGAAAAATCCGCACTGGGCGCCAATTGCCAATCCAAACATGCTCTGATTGTGACCAAACTTTGCAAGCATGTGGGGGGGGCCCACCCCCATATGCTTGCAAAGTTTGGTCCCCATCGGAGCATGTTTGGGTACGATGGCATGGAGATTTTCAACAAACAATATGATAGCCAAAGTGTTAAGAAATATAATAAAATCAAGAACATCAACTAAAATGTAATGATACTCAATAATGAGAAAACTCATAATGATATAAACATCAAATAAGTACATCAGAATGAAAATGAGCTACCCCAGCTAGCCTGAGGTTAGTCACTGCCCAAAAATCTAAGTACAATGTAAGTGAGCTAACCCAGGTAGTCTGAGTTTAGTCACTATCAACAGCAACCCAATCAAAATCGTCATCTCTAACTGCCGGTCGACGTGCGCGTCGAGGCTGCTGTGCACGTCGAGGAGGCTGTGCCGGCTGCGGGGGTCGTCGAATGTCTGCGGGGAGGTCTGCCTCAAAGGAAGGATCGTGAGCTGGTGCCGGTATACTCGGGAGCTCACGAGTCCCAAAAGCTGCTATGGCCCTCTCTCTCTCTCTGCGTCGTGCTAATGCAAGACGCCTCTGTCTGTAAACCCAAAATCTATAATCTGCAATGGTGCGTGTCTGCCACTCTGTTCGTGTAAGCTCCTCTGCTGTAAGGACACGCTGCTCATGAGAAGCAGCACTGCTGCTAGCACCATCACCCGCTGTGCCACTAGGGCCAGCACCACCCACGCGCTCAAATGCTGTCACCTGGCTCTCATGTAGGACTCTCTGGTAAGCGTCGAACTCATGTGAGCTCCACTCTATCTCAGGAGGCACCTCAGGCTCCTGGGCTCTATCGTCGAAGGCGTCGAGTCCCAAGTCCATAGCTGATGTAAAGTCGACAGGCCTCCCAGTCCTGGCATCTACTCGTACAAGGCCTGGGTGAAGATCATCGATGCCCAATACCCTGTACGTCGCTAAGTCGACGCGTGCACGGCAGGATGGGCATGCTGAGAACCGGACGAGCTCCTGGGTGATGCAAGACAAGTGGAAAATATGTCCACATCCTAGGGCATATCCTCCTGTACTATCAATGTCCTCGATACATAAACAGCAGCACGCATCACGTAGGAAGGGAGGTGCATCCTGAGGGAGAGGTCGTCGAAAAACCTCTGTGACAGGCCGTGGATATAACGGTAGGTAAGGCACTGTCACGTCCGATGATCTACGATACTCTCGAACATGCAGCATCAGCTGCTCTGCCCTGTGCTGGGCAATCTGCTCCATAATCTGATGATGCTGTGCCTCAGCTCTGGAGCTCTCTACCTCGGTCCGAGCCTACGCAAAAAAGTAAAGCATTAAAATATTTGATTAGTCTCTCATTAGGTATTACTTAAAGAAATTTGTAACTTAAACGTGCAAGAGAAACCTACCTGCTGGATGTCGGACTCTCTCAGATGCTGTGCCTCTGCAGTAGCTGCCTCTGCCATCTGTAATGTAGCTCGGAGGTGGTCTATCTCCGCTCTCGCCTCTACCATCTCCTGAGTGAGCCTCTGAGTGGCAGGTGTGGGAACCTGCGTGACACAATCAACCATGCTGCTCATGTAAAAATATAGAAAAGTACATATAAACATGAAGATAAATGACCAAAAAAACTTAAGACGTAATATATATGTAAATACCTCCACATCTGTCGTCGGTATAGCTCGTGAGAATAGGCGCACCACGTGCTGGATGCTCTCCGTGGTACTCCGTACGTCAATGCCGACCTGCGTGCCAAGAGCCTCTACTGTCGACAATGGCACAAATGAAGGATCTGTGGCAGGTGCTACACGAAGTGCTGGTGGAGGCCGCCTACCCTGGTCCTGGAGACGGCCTCGGCCAGCACCACCACCCGGACGATGGCTGGTGTAATCGACCTCCTCCCCTAAGACAAACTCCGCATATAACTGCTTTGCGAAGTATATGGGGATCTGGCGGTTGTTCGGCATCCTCCCATATGCGGCAACATATCGACTATAGATATGTGCCGCCATACGAGGATGCGAACACCGCGAAATAGTGAGGGGCTTCCCCGCCCCGGGCCTCATCCCACGACTATCGAGGAAAAGATCTAGGAAAGCCCCATCCCTAATAGGAGCAAGATCACAGACCTGACGATATGTCAGGCCATGTGACACCGGAGCAGCGCGATGGTGGGCTATCCACTCATCTACATAAACAATATCGTGAAGGCTACGAAGGGACCCAAGTCTGCCACGATATGTAATGTAGACGGAGTGTCTCTAGCACTCCTACGGATAGCCGCTAACTCACGATCTATCTCCGCGATGAGGTCCGCAATAGATGAGCGGCCCTCCTCGTGGCCCTCCTCGTGGCCCTCCATGCTAAAACCTAAGCCCAATGTGAAGGGTCTAATGTGAAAGGTCTAATGCTTAGTGCTAAGTAGCACTAATGAAGCTAAAAACAAAGCTAATGGGCTCACTAACACTAATCCAAATCAAGAGAGAGCAAGGGAGTGAAAACGACTTGTGAAAATGAGGCAAAAAAAAAAGTTTTCCGGTTTTATAACCTCGATCGAGGTTCGGAAACATCATGCAATTTAGGGTTTGCAAGATTAACGCTCTGGATATTAGGGTTAGTGCAACATACGGCCAAGATACACACCTAATTCTAGGGTTGGGGAAGGATCGACGGCTGAGATTTGATATTAATATCTCGATCGAGGTAAATGGACGGCCACGATTTAAAGGCATTACCACGACAAGGTATCTCGACGGTCAAGATTCATTATATACCTCGATCGAGATATTTAAACGGCCGAGATCGCATCTTCCAGCGTACGTGAATGGACGGTAAAGATTGCGTTTTCCGTATCTCGATCGAGATAATTGGACGGTGGATATTGCATCTACGTATCTCGATCGAGATATTCGGACGGTGCAGATTGAATCTTTGTATCACGATCGAGATATTTGGACGGCTGAGATTTGAGCTCAGTATCTCGATCGAGATATGGGGACGGTGGAGATTGTATCCGATTACCTCGAACAATGAATGGTCGCGATTGGATGTATATTTCTCGTTCGAGATACGTGGACGATGGAGATGTGCTAGTCAAATATGCCTACGGGGATACAGCGTGGCCCTGATGTGGATCCGAGTGGCATAGATATCTCGATCGAGATATTGTGGTGGCGGTGACATGTATTGGTGACATGGATGACGCCTGGAAAGCCGGACCTGCTAGCGTGGCATTAGTTGGCATCTCGATCGAGATATGTCGATTTAGGCTCGGGAGGCACGTGTCGTCTTTTGATTCGCGGCACTATCACGATCGAGGTACTCCGCCCGAGATGGATGGATGTCCCAATTTTGGAGAGAGTGAACGAAAGTGAGTACCCTCATCTTGCAACCACCCATATAGAGAGAGAGAGAGAGAGAGAGAGAGAGAGAGAGAGAGAGAGAGAGAGAGAGAGAGAGAGAGAGTGTAGAATAATTTGGGTTTTTTAATTAAAAAATGATTGAGAAAAAGTGGTTGCATTTTGGCTAGCCTTCAAATTTTTAAAAATTTTGGTTATTCTATGTATGCCAGGCACCTCAGTCTGCTCTAGCTTTGAGCTCCACGTGGTCGTGCCTTCGCCTCCTCGAGCTCCTCGACCGCCTTTGCCTCCTCCAAGTGCAAACCAGAACTGGTACTGCGCTGTTACCTTGAACTTGATGCAATTGTATACATGAGTGTTGTAATGAATTGTTTTATAATTAATGATTCAACCTAATATAAACATCAATTCAAAACCTTCCTAAAAAGTCAAAGACTGATGACTTTTGATTAATGTTTGATAAAGATTTGGATTGTTTTGTTTTAAATAAAAGATTTATTTATATAGAATATATATATATATATATAGAGGACTACCTAAAGATTTCAAACAAAATGTATTATATATATTTATCTATACCTTGAACTCGATGCATTCATGGATGGGAGAGGAGGCTATTCACATGAACGGCTTGATGTCAACGGTGTGGCCAATGGCAGCACCTTCGCCATGGCAGAAGGAAACGATCGATCACTATCTTGGTTTTTGTTGTGATACCTGAGAAGCCCATGGGACCAAATCCCTTCTGCATTGCATTGCCCCTCATACCTCTTATGCTCGAATTATTGACATGCACGCCTTCAAGAACAGATTTCTTTATGAAAGTTGGCACAGTATGTGTCCTCTACATGGAGAACATGCATGTTGTTCAAACAATATGTGTCCTCTACATGGGGAACATGCATGTTGTAATGAATTGTTTTATAATTAATGATTCAACGTAATATAAACATCAATTCAAAACCTTCCTAAAAAGTCAAAGATTGATGAATTTTGATTAATGTTTGATAAAGATTTAGATTGTTTTTGTTTTAAATAAAAGATTTATGTATATAGAATATATATATATATATATATATATATATATATAGAGGACTACCTAAAGATTTCAAACAAAATGTATTATATATATTTATCTATACCTTGAACTCGATGCATTCATGGATGGGAGAGGAGGCTATTCACATGAACGGCTTGATGTCAAACGGTGTGGCCAACGGCAACCCCTTCGCCATGGCAAAAGGAAACGATCGATCACTGTCTTGGTTTTTGTTGTGATACCTGAGAAGCCCATGGGACCAAATCCCTTCTGCATTGCATTGCCACTCATACCTCTTATGCTCGAATTATTGACAAACACGCCTTCAAGAACAGATTTCTTTATGAAAGTTGGCACAGTATGTGTCCTCTACATGGGGAACATGCATGTTGTTCAAACAATATATGTCCTCTACATGGGGAACATGCATGTTGTTGAGACAAAGAGAGTAGTTCTCACGATAAGTGTAAGGGAGTTCACTAAAGGAGTAGTTTAAAACTCTTTGATCTATGAAGCTTGATGTTTTAAATATACCCATTTTGTTAACTTCAAGGTAATAAACTACGGTTAAACTTACAACTTTTTTCATTCTTTGTATTTAAAAAATCGAGGATATATATAAAACTTTATGTAAGTCGATGAAATTGTAAGCTCCTTTTGTTTAACTCACATGATATTTTACATATTCCTAGGTGAATCCCTTGGGCCCGCTGTTACCTTGAACTCGATGCAATTGTATACATGAGTGTTGTAATGAATTGTTTTATAATTAATGATTCAACCTAATATAAACATCAATTCAAAACCTTCCTAAAAAGTCAAAGACTGATGACTTTTGATTAATGTTTGATAAAGATTTGGATTGTTTTGTTTTAAATAAAAGATTTATTTATATAGAATATATATATATATATATATATAGAGGACTACCTAAAGATTTCAAACAAAATGTATTATATATATTTATCTATACCTTGAACTCGATGCATTCATGGATGGGAGAGGAGGCTATATATATATATATATATAGAGGACTACCTAAAGATTTCAAACAAAATGTATTATATATATTTATCTATACCTTGAACTCGATGCATTCATGGATGGGAGAGGAGGCTATTCATGAACGGCTTGATGTCAACGGTGCGGCCAACGGGGCAGCCCCTTCGCCATGGCAGAAGGAAACGATCGATCACTGTCTTGGTTTTTGTTGTGATACCTGAGAAGCCCATGGGACCAAATCCCTTCTGCATTGCATTGCCCCTCATACCTCTTATGCTTGAATTATTGACATGAACGCCTTCAGGAACAGATTTCTTTATGAAAGTTGACATAGTATGTCTCCTCTACATGGGGAACATGCATGTTGTTCAAACAATATGTGTCCTCTACATATTATTCATGAACGGCTTGATGTCAATGGTGCGGCCAAACGGTAGCCCCTTCGCCATGGCAGAAGGAAACGATCGATCACTGTCTTGGTTTTTGTTGTGATACCTGAGAAGCCCATGGGACCAAATCCCTTCTGCATTGCATTGCCCCTCATACCTCTTATGCTCGAATTATTGACATGCACGCCTTCAAGAACAGATTTCTTTATGAAAGTTGACATAGTATGTCTCCTCTACATGGGGAACATGCATGTTGTTCAAACAATATGTGTCCTCTACATGGGGAACATGCATGTTGTTGAGACAAAGAGAGTGGTTCTCACGATAAGTGTAAGGGAGTTCACTAAAGGAGTAGGTAAAAACTCTTTGATCTATGAAGCTTGATGTTTTAAATATACCCATTTTGTTAACTTCAAGGTAATAAACTACGATTAAACTTACAACTTTTTTCATTCTTTGTATTTAAAAAATCGAGGATGTATGTAAAACTTTATGTAAGTCGATGAAATTGTAAGCTCCTTTTGTTTAACTCACATGATATTTTACATATTCCTAGGTGAATCCCTTGGGCCCGCACTCTCATCCATCTTTTTAAATGAGTTTCCTAAAAGCTAAAATTAGGTGAACCGCCTTCAGACATATATAGATATATATACAAATACATATACATATATATATATGTATATGCATATACATATACATATACAAATACATATACAACCATATATGTATGTATATGCATATGCATATACATATACATATACATATACATATACATATACATATACATATAGATACATATACATATACATCATGTGGATACCTTTTCACCATTCATTCACTTGAGCGTAGTTGGGTCTTAATGTATTCTATGTACGTGTGATTTAGTTTGTGATTCACCGTTTCGATTATTTTCATAATCCATAATTTCTTCTAGATTAAATTTTATTTAAATAATATTTCATTAATATATTTCTTAATGATGTACAGTATGGATAACGAGGGAGAAATTGTGAGGTGTTCCATGGACGTTCAGGATAGAAGCCATTGTGTAGAGTATTCAAGACCTCAACAATCTAAGGTAAGAGAAGATAATGAGAAGACTCAACGAATAATGCATGCTTTTAAGCAATGCCAGAGGAAACTAAAAACCTCTACTAAGTGGGTGCGACGTAACCATGGTAAGAAGACTCGAAATGGAAAGAAGACAATAAATGTAACATCAGAGAATATACTCCATTTGGTCAACGACACAAACTCCCATGTGTTAAATGTGTCTTTTGAAAGAAATAACAAGGGAAATGGCAAGTGGAGTTTATTCAGGGATATCACTGGTTCAAAGTTTGAGACTTACAAGAAGGTACCGTCGCTTCATCGCTAGAAATAGGACCTCTTATAATGCAGCTAGAAGAGTAAATGAGGGTAATGCAATTACAATGTCTTTCTTTTTTGCCCATGAAGAGAGAGAAGTACCATTTGCTAATACAATAAGAAGGGAGAGTATCGAAGAAATTCCCTCTTATGTATTTGAAAAAAGAAAGGGAGGGATTTTGTCTATCCTCCATGAACTCCCGCCCGTACAAGGTACACATGCATCTACTTGGCCTTTGGTATATTCGTGCACTTTAAGTCACTCATTAGGAGGGATGACACATGAGTGTCGGTTTTGTGGAGCACAGTTATGGGCAAGTGAAAAGAAGATGAGTTGTGGACAGGTTCTTGGCAAATATTGTTGTAAACATGGGCGTGTGTCTGTTCCTTCACTTGCTGAACCACCTGAGCCATTAAGGTCTCTTTTGATTGGTAGTGACACTACAAGTAAAAAATTTCGAGAAAACATCAGGGCTTATAATAGTGTGTTGGCTTTTTCATCATTGGGTGCTCAATTGATGACTCTCTCTTTCACAATAGTAGTGTCTATACTTTCAAGGTGCATGGGACTGTTTATCATCGGATTGGGTCCTTGGTCCCCAATAATATGTACAATCCTAAGCCACAGTTTGCACAGTTGTATGTGTTTGATACTGAGCACGAATTACAAAATCGACTAGGTGTCATGAATGGATTGGAATCCACAACCCTAGAAGCACTTCAATCGATGATGCACACTTCTAATCCATTTGCACAAGCTTTTAAGTATGTGGGAAGAATGTTGAGTGACAATCCAAGTTTGGATTTGAAAACGATTATATGTGAGACGAAATCCACATCTAGGCAGTACTCAATGCCAACAGCTTCCGAGATTGCTGGTATCATGATTGGTCAAGGTGATGATCATAATGTTGGTCGTCGTGATATTTTATTGCATACTCGAGAAGGCACATGCAAACACATCTCTAATTTGCATAGGTGCTATATGCCTCTTTTGTACGTCATGTTATTTCCAAGAGGGGAGGATGGATGGCACTTGAGAATCCCTTATACTGATGCACAAGTGAGTGCATTGAGAAATGGTCATTGTGTGACTCAACGACAATACTATGCTTATCGATTGTAAATTCGCCCAGATACAAATGCATGCTTGCTACGTGGTGGAAGGTTGTTGCAACAGTTTATGGTTGATGCCTATTGCAGTGTTGAAGAGTCACGATTATCTTGGCTACGCCATAATCAAAAAAGTTTACATTCAGAGGTTTATAGTGGTTTAGCAGACATGCTTCATGTGGAAGAAAGTGGAAGTGGTATTGCAGGAAGGACAGTGGGAAGTAGAATAGTGTTACCTTCCAGTTTTACTGGTGGGCCACGACAAATGTATCAACTTTATCAGGATGCCATGGCAATTGTTCGTTCAAAGGGCAAGCCCGATTTATTCATTACTTTCACCTGTAACCCAAAGTGGCCAGAGGTATTAGATGCTTTACTCCTGGGGCAAAGTGCATGTGACCGGCCTGATTTGACTACTAGAGTATTTCACCAAAAACATTCAGATATGATGAAAAATATCGTGAAGAAGGAGCTCTTTGGTAAGGTGATTGGATATGTGTGTCATTGAGTTCCAAAAAAGAGGATTGCCTCATTCACACACGTTATTGATCTTGGATAGTGCCCATAAACCTAAGACTCTCCAAGACTATGACAGATTAGTATGTGCCGAATTGCCTGACAAGCAAATGTTTCCTGCTCTGCATGATGTCGTGTTGCATTGCAATATCCATGGGCCCTGTGGGCCATTCAATCCAAGTGCAATTTGTATGGATAAAGGGAAATGCACAAGGAACTATCCACGAGCTTTTGCACAAGAGACTATTGTGGATGAGAGTGGTTACCCCGTGTATATGCGTCGATCAGCGATGATGATAATATTGCAGATGTTTTTCAGAGGAAAAATGTAGGCAAGACTACTATGACTGAATGGTTTACCTGTAATCAACAACATCCTGAAGCAAACAATACATTGTATAGTGATTTCCCTCAACAATGGGTTTGGAACTCCAGGTTGAAGAAATGGACCAAAAGAAAGATTGGAAACACTATAGGGCGCATGTACTTTGTAGCTCCTTTGGCAGGTGAGGCATACTATGTTCGCCTACTTCTTACAATATGTAAAGGATCTAAGTCATTTGAAGATTTGCGTTCGCTCAATGGTCACATCTATCCTTCTTTCAAGGCAGCTTGCATTGCCAGAGGGATACTGGAAGATGATTCTGAATGGGTTGCATGTATGGAGGAAGCATCATCTATGCAAAATGCCTTGCAATTGAGATGTCTTTTTGGTACTATATTGCTATTTTGTGAGCCTTCCTGTCTAGGAATATTGTGGAAGAGATTTTGAGAAGAAATGATAGAAGATTTTCTATACCAGTTATCGAGAAGCAGGGGTCAGTTTATTGGTATTGAACAATTAGCTGAAACTCATGCACTACTACATTTAGAAGAAATTCTTCGTGCTCAAAGACGGACATTGGCAGATTTTGAAGGAATGCCTGAACTAAACAGAACTGATTTGGAAGTCTTGGGTGAAAATACATTGCTTTTGGAAGAGAGATCTTTTGATACTGTGGAACAATATAACCTGTCAAGTGCTATGGAGTCAACATTAACAGATAGCCAGCGTGTTGCTTTCGATGCTGTAATGCATGCAATTGCGACAGATGCAGGTGACATTTTTTTCCTGGATGGTCCGGGGGGATCGGGCAAGACCTATTTGTATAATTGCTTGCTTGCGCGAGTACGTGGACAAGGGTATGTTGCTTTGGCCACTGCATCGTCAGGTATTGCTTCTCTACTCTTGGCGAATGGACGTACTGCACATTCTAGATTCAAGATACCTCTGGAGCTAACAACTTGCAAAATCCCTGTGCATGGACAACTTGTTGAGGTTTTGAGAGTTTGTAAGCTCATTATTTGGGATGAGGCTCCAATGATTCATCGTTATGCTTTTGAAGCATTGGATAGGAGCTTACAAGATGTATTATTCTCAGATAAGCCATTTGGTGGAAAGGTTGTATTAATGGGAGGAGATTTTAGACAAATCTTGCCTGTTATTATGAAGGGAAGACGTGAGGATATTGTTAATGCAGCATTGTGTCGTTCCTTTCTATGGAACTCTATCAAAGTTCTAAAGTTAACTGGAAATATGCATATTCAATCAAGCAATACTAATGGATGCAATGAGTTTAAACAGTGGGTCATGAATATTGGGAATGGAGTGGATTGTAGCGATGATAATACGATGGTGACACTACCAAGTAATATGGTCTTGCAAAGATCGACTCTTAAAGACTTGGTACATTGCGTATACTCTGAATTGGCTACTACGACATATGCTTCATACTTTAGTGAGTGTGCTATTCTTGCTCCGATAAACAGTCAAGTGGATATTGTGAATAAGACAGCTTTGGATGCAATGCCTGGTGAGCCTAAGCAATATTTCAGTGCAGATTCAATTCTTGAAAATGATGAAAATTCATTCCTATATTCCACAGAATTTTTGAACACAATCGACCTTTGGGGCGGATATCCACCTCACTGCTTGGTTTTAAAGTTAGAAGCTCCTGTTATTTTGCTTCGTAACTTGGATTCAAGACGTGGACTCTGTAATGGTACACGGATGATATGTAAGGCCTTTCACTCTAAAGTCTTGGAGACTGAAATCATCACTGGTACTAAAGTTGGTGAAAGAGTATTTCTTCCACGGATTACCTTTATATGCAGCGAGGCCCAACTACCATTCACCATGAGGCGGAGACAGTTTCCCGTGCGGCTGGCATTTGGCATGTCAATAAACAAATCACAAGGCCAAACCTTAACTGTCTTGGGGTTGTATTTGGTGACTCCAGTGTTTACTCATGGTGGACAACTGTATGTCGCGTTGTCACGAGCACGGTCTCCTCATGCTGTGAAGGTGTTACTTGAGGATAACGCTAATGTGGAGTGTTCATTTGATGATCTTCAAAGTTATACACCTACAACAAACAATATTGTTTATAAGGAGATCTTGATGACTTCAGAGTGACAAGTCAGGTTTCTTATTTAAGTTCTGCAATTTGATTAATTTTGTTGTGATTTCTTTTTTTATACATATTTGTCCATAGTAAAAGTATCTATTTTTGTTGTTTATGTTTTGACAGACATGTCTAAGATTACCTTTACATTGGACATGCCTTTGTCGAGGATAGTAGGTGAGTTATTCTCTATATTTGCTTAACTTTTCTTGATTACAAAGTATGGAACATGACATTCTATACTAATGTCTATCTGTACAGAGCCACCGCTATGGTCAGCTCCTATTACTGCAGGTCACGTAGCAGGGATTATGATTGATGCTTATAGGGATGGGTAAGTATAAGTGTAATTGTTAGGCGTTGTATGAATATTTTTGAACCTATATATAAATAATTGTATAACCTATTTGTTATGCTTTGATTTTAGGATATTACAGTTGTCGACGAAGGCATCGAGATGTACGGGATTGGTGTTCCTGATGAGGAGTGGGGTGTCTATTTGTTTTGGAGAGAGATGGACAGATGCTTTGCATCATTTGAGGGTATTCAGTACCCGATGAGTGGTTGTTTCTTACATCCATCATGACCATTGGTATTCGTTATGCGTTTTATACTAGAGCTCCTCATGTACCATCCACTCGATGTTCTATTGTACGAGGTAATTTCGATTATGTTTTTCTATTATAAGATTTTTTTGAGATTTTATTTATCGATGTGTCGTTATGTGTAGATTTGATTTATCATTGTTTCGTTTATGCAGGTCCTTTGCATTCATCGATAGTAGAGCATGTGGGGGATGGATCACCGCTTTACAATAGAGAGCGTATTGTGATGAGGAGACAATTGAATGATCTTTCTCACAAGAGAAGAATTCAATTTGTTGATTCTGACATCACTGACTGAGAATACGTATTTTGTGGTGCATTTTGAGAATATGTAATATTGGTCCTTTTTTGCATCTTCGTATGCTACATTACTATGATATTTTGTTTTCGCCATAAATCTACGAGACATGGATGTTATTTTGAGATATGTATATATGAAGTCACTTGAAATAATGTATTGTGTTTACTTAAAACATGACCTAAATTGGGGAAACTGAGTTTATTTTTTCTAGAACTCTACCTGCCAGCAACGCGCGGGTCCAATACTAGTACTAATAAATAGGAGGGAGAATGAATGAGATGATTGCACTTTTTACTACAGAAGGCGCTCTCAGTAGCCAATGGATGTTGAGGTGAATAGGGACGCATAGAAGAACAAAATACCTTCTTCTCCTAGTTTTTTGATAGCCCAGCTGTCCCACGGAGGGAAAGTTTCTTAGAGGCCCTTGGGCCCTCCTACTTTTGGAGCTCATACGTATGAAAGGTGAACGAAAGTGCTAGAATTTAGAATTATTTGACCATGTCAGTGCAACCAAGGTCCACACTCACTCTAGGACCTTGTGTTTTTGGGAAACTTATTTGATGAAGCCAAAAAATTGACGAAAATAGCAAAAAATATTTTTAAAAATTTTACATTGCTAAGAATCCCACTTGTCCATTGGATTTTTCATCTGATATTTTTTTCAAGGTGAGGTTGTTGAAATGTGCAATGTAAAATGAATGGGTTATTTGGTTGAGTGTATAAATGCACCCTTGAGGTGCAAGTTGAGATGCAAGATATTTTGGAAAGATAAGAACGCCACATAAGATATTGTGTGAATGGTGAGAGCCACATAAAAGAATGTGGAAAAGGAATTGCCACATGGCATGATGATGAGTAAAGGAGATAGGGTCAATGGCTATCTATATGAGAAGCCTTTCATTCTATGATACAACATATGCATTAGAGTATTGTTGAGTGTGTTACTCTCTCTCTCTCTCTCTCTCTCTCTCTCTCTATATATATATATATATATATATATATATATATATATAACTAGCAAGCAGTGGCTTTCTTGGTGTGGTTCAACACACCTTAATATTATGCTTAATTTTTTACTAATCACAATGATCAATCCGGTATTAAGATTTTCAACATGGTATCAGAGCTAGGATGGGCTCTTGATTATGATGGATATCTATGTATAGTAGTTTTTATGAGAGTGGAGTTGCAGGCTTGTCTAAGGGGTGGGCAAAGTGAGTGGAAGCTCATGGGGCTTTCACAATGGTTTATGAACCTCGGGTTTATTTGCGGCAAATCTATGAAGGAAGCACCCTTGAATGCATGCTTGTCGAGCAAGAAAGTATAAATAGAGCTAAACCAGAAGCTCACAATAGCTATGTCAATGGCTATATTTGAACCTCAAGATGGAGGCTTATCAAGGCAAAGGTAGTAGCTTACGGAGCTACATGTGCATATGCAAGGGAGTTGCACTTGTGCTTGAGATGAGCACCTTGGAGACACCAAAATCAGAGAAAAGCTCCAAGAGATAGGAGCAACCAAGATGGGAAGCACAATAACTTCAGCCATGAAAGCTCTGTGAAAGCTTGAAAAAGGAGGCGGCCAAAGCATTCCCTATACGGCTACTTAGCAGAGCAAGGCATAGCCATCATAAGGGTACACGTAAACCAGCAGTAGAACAAACTCACCGACCAAGGTCAAGGGGTCTACCGCAGCAGGAACTCTACATCTGAGATTGGCATCTGTAGAAAGACTGAGGTGGTGTAATGATCGGTGCAGCCAGCGAATAAATAGTAGCAAGCAGCCAAGCAGCAAACGTCAGCAAGAAAGCGAACAACAACAACAAGGTAGCATTACTTGTACAAGAAAGTATGGGATTGGAAGGATATTCCTATTATCGAAGCATCAAAGGAAGGCGACGACCTCTGGAGCGAATAGGTGATTGCTGTGTTCCGCAGGCCTCAGAGTTGTCTTCACTACCAAAACCATTGCAGATGTGGAGTAGGCGGACTTTACATAGCAAAGAGGCACATCGAATCATATAGGAAGCAAAGCAGTGAAGCTTGATGATCTCAACGTTGAGGGCAAGCCATGAAGTAAAAGGAGAGATGCAGCTGTCAGTGTAGCTCTAGAAAGGAAAGAAAACGAAGGTGTATTGAGATGGCCTCGGATGGGAAGCTCTGACAGGAGAAAGTGGAGGCCTGTTCTTTGCCTCACACAAGAAGCAGCATAGTCGGGGTGGTCGTGCGACAAGAAAATGAAGGACACCGCTGTGTTTGCCAGAATAAACGAGGATGAGAATGATGAGCTAATGAAGCTCCTCAAGCAGATGGATGTTGTGGAAGTGCACACCTTCTTGTTCATTCGTGAAGGCAAGCTCCAATAGCCAGCTAGATCATTAGCCATTGCAGGGAGCTCACATGCAAAGGAGCGAGCAGTGATGATGGGAGCTCGTGCAACGCCATGAAACCTCGTTGAGCTCCAGGGAAGACGACCCATTAGATGTCAGGGAATCCGAGAATTGAGCTGTAGGGACGCTCAAAAGAGGATTGCATTAGGTGCAACTATTATGACAAGCCAGGCCCCAACTCACAAGGGTGCAACTATTATGACAAGCCAGGCCCCACCTCGCAAAGGTCTGCCGGAGTTAAATCTAGGATGAAGACAAAAAGGCATCAGATTTAAGAATTGTCTCAAGAGAAGTAGCAACAATAGATAGAGGGGCAGGAAGAGGTGGCAAAAGAGTCATCAGAGCTTGAATAAACTATTATGCCTATGGTAGGGGCAGGAAGAGGTGGCAAAAGAGTCATCAAAGCTTGAATGAACTATTATGCCTATTTTAGGGAAGGACATTTTATCAGGGATTAACTAAAAAAGCTACAAACAAGTGATGAAGGGCTAGGAGTACACCTGGTAATTTAAGAGATCCAAGACATCCAAGAGCCAACATAATATTCACCAAATATCCCTAGTCAAACAAGTGAAGGGTTAGGAGTACACCTGGTAATTTAAGAGATCCAAGACATCCAAGAGCCAACATAATATTCACCAAATATCCCTAGTCAACCATGTATGTAAGGGCCAGGAGTACACCTGGTAATTTAAGAGATCCAAGACATCCAAGAGCCAACATAATATTCACCAAATATCCCTAGTCAACCATGTATGTAAGGGCCAGGAGTACACCTGGTAATTTAAGAGATCCAAGAGCCAACATAATATTCACGAAATATCCCTAGTCAACCATGTATGTAAGGGTCATATGATCTAAGGTTATCATCATGTGTAACATTAGCACTTTACATCAATTAATAGTTCTAGAATTCACTGTGAATCCATTATGAGTTGTATTAGGAGCTAGGGGAGCATTAAATGCTAAGAATATTTGACCTTTGGGTCTAGATTCATGGGAGAGATTATAATAGATGATTGAGAAGTGGATCTACATCATCCTTGATGTCACATTATGCTTTGTACTCTACCTATTTAAGAGTCCTCATGGATAAAAGACGCTTCATACTTTTCATTTTTATGTAAACCACACTAAAGTGCTTCATGTAGAAGCTATATGGGATGACTGAGCTTACGACATGTGTAATGCCGACCATGAGCAAAAGCCTAGGTGTACATAGAGCTAGAAGAACCAATTTTGGGCCCCCAATTGTTAAATGGGAAGCTAACCATTGTAAAAAGAGAGCTTATGTATATAAGTAACTTATGAAATATGAAAATGGACAATCCCATTATCAAAATTAAGTTTCTCTCTCTCTCTCTCTCTCTCTCTCGTGGCTATGGTGGTGAGCTTGTGTGTGTATGCATGTTAGCTTGCTTGGTTGGTGAGCTTGTGTGTGTATGCATGTTAGCTTGCTTGGTCGTGTGTGTGCATGCAGGTGATGCTCCCTTGGCTTACCTCTTCTTCTTCTTCTTGCTCTCTCTCTCTCTCTCTCTCTCTCTCTCTCTCTCTCTCTCTCTCTTTCACTTTTTCACACATGAAGGCATTGCGTAGGAGTTGAGCTCTCCATAGCTCCTTCTCTCATTTCTCCCCACCTAGCTTGAGGAAAGCTCCACTTGGGTGACACAAGTGGTAGTGGAGTGAGCCCCTAACGGCTTCACATCGAGGAGTTAACCCTCATTAGGGTTGGCTAAGTCCATATTTTTGAACTGACCCTTGAATTGTCTCTTTTCTCTTCTCTTCTCCCTCTCTCATCAAGGAAGTATGCTCATTTAGGTGACCATCTTTGGCGCCATTACTGGGGAATGAATTTAGTTTAGGGTCTTCCACATTGTATTCCTTGGCTTGAGTCTTGTTTTGCCTGAATGGAATGCAAATCCTCTGATAGGAGTAGGTTATGAGATGCATGTTTGATTCATTTGATTTTTTTTTCTTCATACAATGGAGTTCAATGGACCAATTGGAGCTTGGGAGGCTACACCAAAAGCAAAAGCTACCAGTACGTGCCCTAATCTTTCTCTTGAGTACATTAATTTTTATTTTTCTTTGACTAGTTAAAAACTGCATACTCTCTTAATTCCATAATTAATCTTAAGATATTAGGATTAATTAGGCATTCTATGCATCATTGGATAGCTTGGGACTAGCCTAAGCCATCCACGAAAAGAAAAACACAAAAAAAAACTATCATTGAGGAGCTAAAATCAATGGAAAACTAGAGAAAATATTGGGTGCAATTCAGTCTCGGCTTGCTTCCCTGAGAAGTGAACGGCCGTTCACTTCACAGAGGTATGGTCGTACGCTTTTAAGGCATGCTCATTCACTCCCTGTGAAAGAATCTTTCCATATTTGCCTCATCAATGTGAGTACTGTGCATTAAAAAGTGCATTAAAAAGGGTATAAAAGAAGTACAATTGAACTATCATCAGGGGAATATTTGAAGGGAGCTGTCATTTCAAAAGATATGTCATTTCGGTACAGTTTTAAGATACTTGCCAGTTTTTGTGAGCATACATGCATACCTTCATAGATGTACGTCCATTCCCTAACAAGTGAATGCTCGTACTTTCCCAAGTGAAAGATCGTTCCCACCACTGGAAAATATTTTTTATGACACAAGTTACGACCTCATTTTTCGTAAGTGAATGACCATTCCTCCACCAAGGGAACGCCCTTTCCTTTGTCTATCCACGGTCATGCTTTTCTCAGCAAAATGCTCGTTCTTGCACCAAGGAACTCTTGTTCCTGAAAAGGAATGCCCATTCTCCTTTGTCTATCCACGATCATGCTTTTCTCAGAAAACGCTCGTTCTTGCACCAAGGAATGCCTGTTCTCCTCTTGATCCACGACCATACTTCAACATATGGCCACAACTCTCATAAGCCATGCCCGTACCTTCACAAAAGAGTGTCTATTCCTCTATGAGGGAACGGTCGTTCCTAAGCTTCTAGAGGGTAAAAATTTCCCTATCTAGAGTGTGATTCTGCATTGTCACTTGACACATTCATGCACTTACGCTCAGGGAAATTGGTGTAAATAAACCTTTGTTTGATGACGTTGAGAACCATACTACGCACAGTCACTTGTGAGATCTGACCCTTTGGTCAACACAACATTAGTCCTTGACATCACCAGTGAAAGCGAAGAACATCCAAGCATGGGACACACTACCCCGGACCTTTTGGTCAAATAGTATTAGTCCTTGACATCACCAGTGAAAGCGAAGAACATCCAAGCATGGGACACACTACCCCGGACCTAAAGATAGGAGGATTGGTTGCCCAGTACATGGATAGACCATTGAATCAAAGTAAGACCCAGGATTCCTTGGACATTTGCAAAGGAGTCTTGCCTCAAGACCGAGAAGCTTTAACCTAGGAAATGCACAGTCGGAAGAACATCCCACGGACATGGGCATGGAATGTCAGCCCAGAGAGAAGTGTCACATCGCCACTAGATCCTAGATTGGAGGTGGGGCAGGGCCTAAGTAACCCAATCCAGACTAATCCAATAGTATGGGGAGCCATGTCGGTTGCCGCGGTGAGATGATAGATTCATACCAAGACCATAGGTCATCACCAAACCTAGGTCAAGAGCCCCCAGGTCACCAAGGTCTAGAGACCTCTTACCAAAGATAAAGAGCCCACCCAGAACATTTAAGCCAGCACATCCGCCTTGCAGAGTGTATCTCGAATACCATGTGAACCCTTACAAAGCACACACCAGCCCACCATTGAGGCACGATCCACAGATGGGATACTATCCTCCAAGCCTATCTCCCCCACCTATCATACCCCAACCTGCATGAGCCCCAACCATGGCAAGATTGACATCAAAAATGTTGGGGATAGCCATGGAAATAGGGAGGGGTAGCTTCAGGAATTGCACCACCAATGTTGTATAGCCGATGCAATGGCCAAGACTAGAGAGGAATAAACCAACCCACATCTCCTAACTTATCACTAAGTTTGATAGGTCTGGAAACCCCATACCTCATCTGGAGATGTTCAATAATATTTGTGAGGCATTTGGCCATGTGGAAGATCAAATTAAGGTGAGTGCCTTTGGCCTCCCTCTTGACAAAAAATCATAATAGTGGTTTCAATCACTGAAAGTGGAAGACATAAGGGGACATTGGGACATATTTTGGGCCTTTTACTAATGAAAGTAATTAGCAGGACCAATAGGAATAGAGGATTGTGCACATTTGGTCTCCTTTGAATATAGGGAGGGAGACTAGGCTACAGGGAGAGGGACTAGGTTTTTACACTTGTCCCTTTAAAAAATTAGGGGGTTTAGGGTAGGTGTGGTCCCACCATTTTCGTGGCTCAAAAAATCCTTAAAATTTTGAAATCTTTGAGATCCCCCCAAAACTCACATTTCCCCCCAAAAACCCATCTCAAATTTCATTGTAATCAAAAATTTCATTTTCAAGTCTGCTTTCCCTCTTGAACGTCCAAATTAAACTCTTTGTCCCTTTCTCTTCCATCTCTATCTCATTTGCCCAACCCTAATGAAACCATCCAAGCCCAAAACCCTAAACTTTCTCCTCCATCTTAACCTCCCTCCCTTCTCGAAGCTCCATCTCTTTCATCTTCAAGGCTCCCGTAAAACCCTAGTCTGCACATCTCTTTCCTTTTTACTCTAACCCTAACCTTTCTACTCTAGCTTCCAAGAAGATATGGCCACACCAAGAAGACCAAAAGATGAGATTGAGGAGATATCCTTGCACAACAAGAAGGACAATGATGGTACTTGGGTGGGAGAGGCATTTCGTAAGATCGCTTGGGTTTATCTATAGCCTGCTGCAATCAGGCCTCACCGAGTTCGGCGGTGAAATGTACTGGAGCACCATTGGAAAAGTCATTTACAAGGCTTCAAGAAAGCAAGCAATGGAAAACTAGTGGCCACGGTACAACATGTTTACACAGCACGAGATATCCATCTTCGCCAACAAACTCGATTTCCATACAATTGTAAGTATCACAGGTAGAAAGGGGCATGTGAGATTGTTGCATGACGAATGATCAATACAAGGATGCAACAAAAAAGACACTTAGGGCTCTTGAAAAGAGTTCCAAGTTGTAGATGAATGTGGGAGAGGGCTTGACAATAATCCCACATGGGAACTTTTGGGAGTTCTAGAATTTTTGTATAAAAGGTGGCCCATTTGAGAGCTAGAGGGGACTCTTTGGTCATTTGGTTGAGAGGCTCATAGAGAGAGCTTGCTCCATAGCTCCTTCTTCTCATGTGCTCTCCCAAGGCTCTCCATCTCCATTCTTGCTTCAATCTTGTACTCTCTATTCTTTACCTTTTCAATGATATGAGGTTTTGGTCTACACACTTGCTAATCTAGATTTCTTAATGATGTTTTGATTTGTGAGTTGTAGAGTGCATGTGATGAAGCTTGTGTATGAAATGATGTGTAGTTGAGGCTTGTATGATAGCTCTTTGCATGTTAGATTCTTTGCATAAGTTGCATTTTTATGCTTAAGTGTAGCCTAATCTTGATGCTTTGATTATGTTAGATTGATTGCTTGAGTGATGAAGAAGGATTGAGTAGGACTAGAAGTCATTAGTGTGTGGTTAACTCATCTTCTCCCATTCGGGATAGCCTCTATGCGCTAACCGGGTTGCATTCACGGATTGACAAAGTGTGTGGGTTGGAGTGTAGCCTCCGCTATGCTATGATGTCCCAAACAATGGCGCCGCTGCCGGGGAACGCACACCTAAGTTAGTGAAGGGTGTTAACCATTACTTCTTACTAAGTGCTCCATTGATTGCAAAATCGTGGATTAGGGTAGATTAGAGTAGAGTTTGCAAGGGCATTGAGTGTGTGATCTCAAGGGCGCCTTGTGTGTTTTCGGTTTTTTGATTAGAAGCAAAAAAAACAAAATTAATTAAAACCTCATTGCGGTAGAGAAATCCCGCCACTAATCAGATTTAAGTACTTTCTGTTTTTGTATTTTTGAGTGACGGGGTTGGCGAGGGATAGATAGGAAGTGTTGGAGGCGGCCTTTCTTTTATTGCTTTGTTGTGTTGTTATTGTGTGGGGAGCCAACGCATCAAGCGCAGCAAAGATAAATATATATATATATATATATATATATATATATATATATATATATATACATGCACATGTAAGGCGGCCAGTTGAAGCGCAACCAAAGGCGGCTTTAAAAAAAGAATATATATATATATATATATATATATATTTTATACAGTGACGTAGAAGGGCCTGCATCGAAACGCTGGCGTGAAGCGCTGGTAGAAGGAGGTGGTGAAGGCGCTGTCTGCAGTGGGCGAAGCGGAAGTAGGCGCCTGCAGTGGGAAGAGAAGGAAGGTAGAAACGCCAACGTTGGCTGCATCAAGACGGCTGGTTGAAGGATCAAGGCGGCAGCTTAAAGCGTAGAAGGCGGCCTTAAGAAAAAAATATAAATATAAATATAAATATATATATATTTTTACAGTGGCGTCGAGCGCTGCATCGTGGAGGGGGCAGTCGGCACTGCATCAAGATTAACGTGGAATGCATCGTGGAGGGGGCAGTCGGCATCGAGCGCTGCATCGACATTAACGTGGAAGAGTTGGCATCGAGATTAACGTGGAAGAGTCGGCGTCGAGCGTTGCTGTGGAGGGAACGTCTAAATGGAGGCGGTGGAAGGCTGAAAGCTGAGAAAGAGCAGCTAGAAGCGCTGGGAGGCGGCTGAAGCGCCAGTAGCTGCAAGAGGTGGAGGCGCAGCAGCATTGAAGACGAGCGTGGAGGGCGTCTGAAGAATCGGCGAGAAATCCAGAGCGCTGAGCGGCGAGCGGCGGAGGATAAGGTTAGTAATTTCATATTATTTTTTTTATTTTAGTTATTTTAGTTATTTTTCAGGTTTTTGCATTTTTTAAATAAAAAAAATCATAAAAAATATAAAAAAACAAAAAATAATAATAATATTTTTTTTAAAAAAAAGAGAAAAAGAGATTTGAAAAAAAAAAAAGAGATTTCAAAAAAAAAGAGAGAGGAAAGAAAAAAGAAGAAAAACAATTAATTTTTTTTAAAAAAAAAAGAGAAAAAGAGATTTTTTAAAAAAAAAGAGATTAAAAAAAAAGAGAGAGGAAAGAAAAAAGAAGAAAAACAATTAATTTTTTTTTAAAAAAAAAGAAGAAAAAGAGATAGAAAAAAAAAGAAAGAAAAACAATTTTTAGTTTTTGTAGTTTGAATCTTTTTTTAATTTCTGTAAAATTTAGCATAAGTAAAGTAGCGTGCATTTTTTCTTTTTATTTTTGTAATTGAGTGCATAATTAGTAGATTCATATTTTTTGTAATTGGCACGAAATTTATTAGTTAAAAAAAACCAACAAAAGGAGAACAAAAGAAAAGAAAAGAAAAGAAAAGAAAAATTCTATAAATTAAGTGTTTTTTTAGGTGTCTATTTTTTGCATATTTTGTAATTCTTTATTTTTTTAATTTCTGTAATTTTGTGCATAATTAGTATTTTTCTAACGTGATTCATGATTTTTGTAATTTAAAAAAAATAATAAAAAAAATAAAAACATAAAATCATTTAAAAAAAATCATTTAAAAAAAATAAAAAAAAATAGGATAGATAGTTACACCACACATACTCATTTTAGTTGCATTAAGTGAGTAGGCAGGTTATAAAATATATATATATATATATATATATACATATATATATATATATATTTTATTTAAAAAAACAAAAACAAAACAAAACAAAACAAAACAAAAACACATAAAAAACCAAAAAAATTTGACCTTATGCACTTGCGGTCGGGACGTCTTGTAGATTCTGCCATAGGGCCTAGGGCACCTTCTAGAGTACCTACGCAGGAAAGTGGGACCCAATCGGTAGGAAATTTGGCAGATATTGCTGAAATCCTTTCTGAATCCCAATCCGATACCCTTTCCTCCAGAACAACTAGTTCATTGTCCATGGACAATCTAGGGCCGACAAATAGTCATCCCGTAGCCCCAAATAGAACACCCACAAGATCCTTTAATCCATTTGAAGCCGACACCATGGGGTTAACACTCAATGTGAGACTCCAATATGTCTACACAAATGCTCAAGGAGCTGAGATCTTTAGGGACCCACAACAACGGTATCTTGTTAAGATCGCAGACATTTTCTCAGAACTTGATAGAGCACCTCTAGTCAATGACCAGGGTAACATGTACATGGGTGGAGATGGTGTTCGCTACGAAGTCACCTGCCATCCAGAAAAGGTAGACAAATTAGGGGAGCTCTCTAAAACCGAGTTCTTAGACTTATCACAACTTTCCAGAGCAAGGGAGTCTAGAGATGATTGGCTCATTGAGCCGGACATGCCTGGACCATCCAATGCCCAGTCCTCAAAGCCATCCATAGATGATTTACTTCTTGAAGATCTAAATTTGGAATGGGATAGGAAAGGCAAGAGCAAAATGGATCAGGGGGCTGAAAGCCAATGGGAGTTTGTACGACAAATTCCAGTGACAAAGGTCTTACAGGATGACCCACTTCAAGAGGTCTATAAGGACTCGTTAGAGGGATATTATGCCACAACTAAATTGCCAGAGCTGGATCTTCCTCTAGCTCATGTGGTGGTAGTTGAGAAGCTTGCAGGACACATGAACAGAATAATTGATAAATGGGCCAATGAATACCGAACCTTAGATTGGAAAGAGATTCGGGAACTCACGTGGAAAGGACAACCATTATTCATAGAAGTGTTCTCAACAAATACAGCCAAACCAGGAGAGACAGCCTTTCTTGGAGAAACTGTTGCTCCTCCCCTACGAGAGTTCACTAGAGAGGGACCTTCAACATCCAAGTGGACCACTGCTAGTAGCCCAACTCTAGCACCAAGATATCGTCCTACACCAAATGTGCGACCACCGGTCACACCACAACAACATCTTTCTCACTATGACAATCGGAGGGTAGGGGAGCCAACTCGGCCTCCCATTAATGCACCTCCTGAAATGCGGGTGACAAGATCTTTGGAGGGGTTTGGTGAGGTTGGTAATAGGGTACCCACACCAATTTTGGAAACATGTGGACCATCTTTCCAAAGAGAGGAACAATTCCCACTGAGAGTGAGAGGCCGTAGGCCCTATGATGAGTATTCAAGACAAGTAAGGCCATCAACTCTTCAGAAATTGGTAAAGAAGTATGAAGGGTCGGGAGATCCATACGACCATGTAGCAGCATTAGGCAAGCAGTTCGAGTTGAGCAAGTGGCTGATAAGCATACTCAAATTGAAGGATTTGGACTCACTCTTGAGGGAAAAGCCCTGGCTTGGTTTCAGGCATTAGAGGCTTCAGACAAATCTTCTTTACGAGTTTTGAAAGAGAGATTCATTGCTGCTTTTTCCTTGATGGGAATTCAACATGACACGGTAGCACACATCTACTCTTTCAAGCAAGGCGAGAATGAGAGTGTTAGAGACTATGTAAATAGAATGAAGCAGTACATTAATCGTTGCCCAGAGGATGAGAAGCCCGCCCAAAGTTGATTAATTTCTCTCTTCTTAAAAGGACTCAAAAATTCAACACTGCATACACATCTCTATGCGAAGAAGCATACGAATTTCAATGAGTGTTGCCATGATGCTATGGATTTCACTGATAACTTCAAATTCCAAGATGGTTCTGGCCCAGAGGTGAAACCTAGAGATCAGTGGGGTGATGACCAAAGTTCAGGGTCTAGCGCGCTAGTAAATCCAGACCAGATAGCTAACCTAGTACTACGGAGATTGGGACAGACCTATCGTCCACCAATGCAGCCACAACAACAGCAGCAGAGAATGAGGAGTGTACTTCCTACAGGTCCTCATCTTTGTGGAGCATGTGGCGGTAACCATAAAATAGAGGATTGTAATACCTTTTCTCCTCTAGTCACAAACCAACCCACAAAAAAGTGGTGCCAAGCCTGTGCTTGGAACCTTACCCATACCACACAGGAATGCACTCGCATTGCGAGAATGAGACAGGAACGTGAGCAGCCAGGGGGTGGAGTGGCTCCACAAATGTATCAACAGTATACTAATTTTGAACGTAAGCCACCTATGGCACAAGAGCAAGCACGACCTGTTCTTGGTGCTCAACCTCCTGCCCCTGGGACTGCTCCTGTGAGGGTTGTTGACTACGACAATTCAAATATGTGTAGAGACTTGGTAAACCCAGGCTATGTGGAGGAAGAATATGTATCATATTCATCCAAAGAAAATATCTTTGAAAGTCCCACCACATACCCAAGCCCAGCACTGGACACTCAACCGGGGGAACAAAACTCTTTAATGTTGCTAGGCGGCTACCAACCTAGGACTCCAGGCCCCTCAGGTCAATGGTAGCCAAGGAAAGTAGAGGCCAAACCAATGGGCTCCCGTTATGAGTGCGGAGAACCCCATTGGGCTCGTGATTGTCCACATCGCTCAAGGCAAGCATCTCAATCCAATACAACAGTACAACAGTTTCCACCAATTGAAAGATATTGTCTAGGGTGTTGTGTAGAACACTTCCCAAAATATTATCTGCTGAAACCACATGAGGAAGGCACCTCTCAACCAAAGGTCTCACTCAACCTTGTAGGGGCAGTTCCATCGCCACCTTCATCTGAGAATGAGGATGTCATGCCACTTAGAGTCATGACTAGATCACAGACACGAAATGCAGAAATGCAGACTGATGAGACACCTCGAACTAGGGATGCAAAGACAAATCTAGTGGACAAGACCCTACAGTCCAACAATAGAAAAAAAACCACTCGGAGGAAGAAGAACCGAAACAAGAAAACTAAAAGTGCATCCACTAGTTCTCAAGAAGCCTCTAAACAAAACATGAGGGATAAAACTTTTACATCCCAAGAACTGCATGAGGAACATCAACCTCAACCTGAGCCTAGTGCTAAAAAAATGAGGCTAGTACGACTGAGGATAGTTCTGGGGGTTCTGTTTTTGTGGATAAAGTGAATGAGACTCTAGAGGCCATCATTGATGCTCATAGAAGTCGCATTGCAGCTTTATCTGAGCTACCCAAGAAGCTTCAAGAATACCCAAACCCTTGTGAGGAGAAGATCAATCTAGCTGTACATCAGCAACTCATTAGGGAAGCTCAGTCAATACTTGAGGGACCACCACCACCTATTCCTCGGGGCCCAACCTCTCTTAAGCCAACATTAGAAACCATACCAGAAGTGTCATCGAGTCGGGAAATGAAAAGTGAGCTCATTTCACAAGCTCATAGCGAAAGGTCTGCACCAATTGACAAGGGGGTAATCTGCCACCACCTAGCCTTGTCTTCCCATGCAATGATGAAGTTATTGATGCTAATGAGGACATGGCAAATGAGATGTGGGCCGCAGTTCATGAGAAAGTTAATGAGAACATGTCTTCTATTAGTTCGCCTCCATTCTCTGAGGTGGATTTTACCAGGGGCACGGAAAACAACTTTAGACGCCCAAACATCCAGGAGGAAGTTCAAACAATTGTTTCTCCTAGAAGTAAGCATACAATGAAAACCTTACCATCATATCTGGGAGAATATGAGAACTGTTCTCAAACCTTGAGGATACCCTCCATGCATAAAAGGTTGACAAAGGAGAGGGATATGAGTATGGTGCAAGCTATTTTGTCAGCACCAGTGGCTTGTACCTTACCTTTGCTTGATTTGATAAAAATTCGACCTGAGTTGTGGAATGATATTGCCACATGTTTGTCAGAGCAGGTATTGCTACAAAAGGGTCACCATGAGTGTACTATACACCCTGAGGCAAAGCATGTAATGCCAGTTCCTATCAACAAAGTAGGAAAATTTTGTGAAGACGATAAGGGAAATGCTACCCTCCCATTAGAAGTGCGAAAAGTATCTTCAACTGCAATACTTGATAGTGGTGCAGGAGTGGGCATTGTGACAAGGTCCATTTGGGAAAAGTGGGGCAAACCAGCTATTAGGAGTACCAGGATGCGCTTGCAGCTAGCAGATGGAAGCTTAGAACATCCCCTTGGGCTACTTGAGAACATATTGATCACCACATGTGGGATTGAATATGAGCACACCTTTGCAGTAGTGGATTTTGGAAAACATCCAAACTACGAAGTGATATTGGGTAGACCATTCATGCGACAATTTCAAATGATTCAAGATTGGGGATACAATTATTTGTACCTCTGACATGATTCTGTCATCACAAGGGTCAACCTAAGGAATCACTCATATCGTGATGTAACAAGGTCTCCAATAGATGAGTTTGATTCTGCTTCATCTGAGGGCTCAAGAGTTACATTGTCCGATGGGCGAGAAGATCTGTGGATGTGTGGAGCCTCATGTAGGGATTTCAACACTGAGAGACTTAAGGGTAATCGAAGTGTATCAGACGAGGCATACATTCCACAACCCTTCCGTGAGCATTTAATTGATCCATTAGAATGGAGTCATGTCCTTGCAACATTATCGACATGTGCTTTACCGAAGCCAATTCAATTTTGTGACTCAGATGGATATGATATTATTCCCATACGAATGGTACAACCACGTGCCCTTCTAGATGATTTGTACTATAGAGATACATCCACAACAGCTATGCATGTCGAGGAAGTCTCAGTGGAGGATTTGACACTCGAATCTGCTAATAATGCTGATAAGGAAGATGGCTGGGACTCTGATTTTAATAATGATGTGACAATCCCTGAGGAAGAATTAGGAAAGGCAAGCCTACTCTTGAGAGGAAGGGAGGTTCAGGTAGAGATCCCTCGAAGCCAACCTAAACGTAAATGTTGTAAGAGCCATAAGAGAATCAGTAGACAAGATGAGCGGGAACAACGTGAGAGACTACAAAAAGAAAAAGAGGAGTCTAAGAGTGAAAACTCTCGACCACCACCTCACTTCTCAGGAAAGAACGGATACCTATACTATGTCCAAGCACAAGATAGTATCAAAGACCAAATAAAACGATCAGATGGATTCCAAGCAGGGGAAAAGCTAACAACTGTTAGCAAGAATCGTAAAAAAACGAAGAAACAAAAACCAAAACTCAAGTATAAAATCGATTCAAAAAAGAGTGTGGGAAGTGCAAAGACAACGGTTGAACAAAAAAATCCGATGCAAGATAGCAAAGGAGAGCTCAAAACCGCATGGTCTTCAATGAGTGAAGACTCAAGTGGACAAGAACAAGGTCTAAATGTTCCTCCCAATTTCACACAGTACACTCTTCAAGATCGGAAGATTGTTCTTCAACAGCCCATGCGACAAAAACCAAGCGTGCCAGGGGTTTCATACGATGGTCCAGAAGATGCAAAAAAGATTGATATTGCTAAGCCAGGAGAAGAGCCTCGCTATGTGTGGATTGCCACAGACTTGTCCTTAGATGAGGAGAAGTTATTAATACAAACAATAAAGGAGTATCGCGATGTTTTTGCTTGGAGTTATAAAGACCTCAAAGGAGTTGATCCAAGCATATGTCAGCATACAATACCATTGCGAGAGGATGCAAAACCCTCTAAGCAATGTCCTTATACTTACAATGAAAACTTCGCACGGAAGATAAAGGAAGAAATAGACAAGCTCTTAGAGGCAGAATTTATCTATGAGATTGAACACACTGAATGGGTCTCCCCTATTGTAGTGGTGCCCAAGAAAAATGGAAAACTTCGAGTATGTGTAAACCTCAAGAAGGTAAATGCAGCTACCGTGCGTGATCATTACCCACTTCCAATCACGGATCATGTTCTGGAACGAGTTGCAGAGAAAAAGGCATATAGTTTCTTGGATGGATTCTCCGGGTACAATCAAGTGTCAATTGATCCAAAGGATCAACACAAGAAAGCCTTTGCTACTGAAGATGGCATCTTTGCCTATCGTGTTATGCCATTTGGTCTAACAAATGCACCAGCAACCTTTCAGCGGTTAATGAGTCATGTATTCAAGGAGTACCTTAGGCAATTTCTTGAGATCTTCATGGATGATTTATGTGTTCACTCACAAGAGCGTGATGATCATATAGAACACCTCAGACTTGTGTTTCAAAAGTGTCAACTTTATCGTATATGCTTGAATCCTGACAAGTGCAAATTCATGGTAAGACAAGGGAAAATTTTGGGCCATATTGTTTCTCGCAATGGGATTTCAACAGATATGGATAAAATTGATGTCATTGTCTCATTACCTCGGCCTATCAACCCTAAAGGGGTACAAACATTTATGGGACATTGTGGCTATTACCGTAGATTCATCTACATGTATGCTGTCCTAGCCAGACCATTATATGCTCTTCTTGTAAAGTTTAATTGGACTGATGAGTGTGAGGAATCCTTTGAAAAGTTGAAGCAAGCATTAGTGACTGCACCCATCTTACGGGCACCAGATTGGAACCAAATCTTTCATGTCCATATTGATGCTTTAAACTTTGCAATTGGATGTATTTTGGCTCAATCGGGTGAACATAATAAGGATTTCCCAATCTCATATGCTAGTCGACAGTTGAACAATGCTGAGAAGAATTACACCACAACAGGAAGAGAAGGATTGTCCATGATATATGCAGTGAAAAAGATTCGCCATTACCTTTTGGCAAACAAATTCATATTTTTTGTGGACCATCAAGCATTGCTATATTTGGTGAATAAGCCTTGTGCAACTGGAAGGATAGTGAGGTGGTTTATCATCCTTCTTGAGTTTGATTTTGAAGTTGCAGTTCGAAAAGGAACAACTCATTTAAGGGCAGATCATTTGTCTCGAATCACCTCTGGAGAAGCTCCTGTGGGTGTGGATGATGATATGTTAGATTCAACACTTTTCCTTGTAGAGACAGCTCCTAGATGGTCTGAATCCATTTTAGAAATTTTGACAAGTGGGCAGATACAACTAGCGGGTCCTAATGTGGACCTATGGCGACCATTCAAGTTAATCTCAGGGAGATTATATCGTTAGGGTAATGATGGAGTGTTGAGGCTTATACCTAACCCCGACCAATATGAGGAGATCTTGGAATGGGCACATGCGGGTATCGATGGAATCCATGCATCAGCTACTACTTGTGTGCGACATATATCTCAAGATGGGCAATGGTGGCCTACCATGCATGCAGATGCTGAAACATTTGTTCGTAACTGTGCTTCATGTAAAATTCAGAAGCCAATTCATAATGTCACATTATTCCAAATTTCAACTACACCAAGTTGGAGTAAGTATATTGTGGACTACCTTCAGCATGGTCATACGGATCAAAAAATTCCTAAACATCGAAAGCATGCTATTAAAATTGAAGCGGCAAACTATATGCTGATAGAGGGCCAACTCTACAAGAGGGGCAAGGATGGCAACTTACGCATGTGTGTATGTGAAGCTGACTATCTGAAAATCTTAACTCATGCACATGCAGGTGTTGGGGGTGGACACTTTTCTGGCAATACCATAGCTAAGTTGATTAGGTGGTCTGGGCTTTGGTGGCCAACCTTACAAATGGATGCCGAAGAATATGTGAAACGTTGTGACGATTGTCAAAGGACCAAACCTCCCATCACAAAGGACAATATGCCTTTGCGGCCTATGTTAAGCACACGTGCTTTTGCAAAATGGGGTATTGATTTTGTCGGTCCCATTAAACCTCCAGCTCGTAACACGCATGCTGAATATATTATAGTTGCAACTGACTATTTGACCAAATGGGTTGAGGCAAAGGCAACAGTCAAAAATGATGCCAGAACCACAGCCAAATTCTTGTATGAGTACGTGTTTACACGCTATGGCTTACCTATTGAGATCGTTAGTGATCAAGGTGTACACTTTGTAAATGAAGTCATAGAATTTTTGCTTCAAGAATTTATGGTAATTCATAAGCGTTCTGCACCCTATCATCCCCAGACCAATGGACAAGCTGAGAGTACTAACAAGATTCTCTGCACAGCACTCACAAAGATTGTTGAGGGACATAGGACTGATTGGGAGCAAAAGTTGCACTCAGTTCTTTGGGCATATAGGACAGCCTATAAAACATCTGTGGGCACAACCCCATTTGAACTTGCTTTTGGGTTAGATGCAATTCTTCCCATTGAATTTCTTGTACTTACTCTACGAGTAGCTAAACAATTGGATTGGACTGGTCATGAGCTTTCACAACGCGTTGACGAATTGGAAAAGCTTGATGAGAACTGCTTATTGGCAGTAATGGGGATGTATGCCGAGAAGAGGAGACAAAAGCAATGGTATGATAGAAATGTAACAACTGGCCGATTCAAAAAAGGAGACCTGGTGCTCTTGTACACACTTAAGAAGCATAAGAGAAAGCTCAAAAAACGTGGCCTAGGACCGTTTGTGATTAATGAGCTTACTCCAAGTGGTGCAGTGCGTTTAGAGACACTAGACGGTGAGCAAATGCCTAACTTCATTAATGGAAGTCGTCTCAAGAAATACAATGAACCATTAACTGAAGCCATGCTTCAACAGATGTGTGCTGCACAAACACGGAAAGAAGCACTTGACCTACTTAAACGTCAGGCTCAAGAGGAGGCTAAAGCTAGAGTTGCAAAAGCCAAGGAGCGTCGCAAAGCTTCTATGTTAGCCATACAGTTGGCTACTGATGACCCATATGTCGAACCATTCAATATTCAAGTGTGCCTTCATCTTCATGAGACTACCTACTTTGTCTCTGCCTTAATTGACTCTGGTGCAGATTATAATGTTCTCTCGTTTTTCACCTGGATAGCCTTGGGTCAACCACCACTTGTGCAAATTCCTGTGGACCTACGAAGCTTCTCCGGAGAAGATAACCCTATAGAGGGAAAATGTGTCATTATGACGACCATTCAGGATCACCAGATGTCAGTGCCCTTTTATGTGGCACGTAAGTCCAAGGCAGTAGTAGAGGTTGTTCTCGGTAGATCGTGGTTAAGTGCTACCAATTGCTCATTAGATTGGAAGAATAGACAATACAAGTTGCAAATCGATTCTGATTGCATCTTGGGATCTGCTACTCCGCGAGCTTTATCGTGTCAAAGGGGTAATGTTTCTACCTTACCCAACCCACAATCAAAATCTGCTCTTGAAGCTCCAAAACAAATGATGTGGATAATTGATGAGTACTCAAGTGAGGGCCATGGCTGGCATGTTCCAACTACTCTAGTTGCTGCTCAAAGAAGGCCAGGCAAGAAGGAATTATCAATTTGGCTACCCAAAGATGCTTACAAACTTGTACCATCTAGTCCAGTTGCTAAGCCTCTTAAGAAGCACATCATTTCCAAGCCTAAACCTCGGATTGTTACTCGATGGGTCCCAAAACATGTTCTTAAAGCACAAGGCGATTATGAGGGTGCAACAGCAATTTGGCTTCCAAAGTGCCATGCTTTGCTAGGGGTAAAAGAGTGTTTCAGAAAGATTCCAAAAGCCACCCTTGATTTTCCATATCAGCGGGTGCAAAAGAAATCAACACAAACTTTTCAAGAAAGGAGAGGTGGCTGTGATAGCACCTACAAATCTACTTGTGTTGATCTTCCTAAAACATGTCTTGAAACACCGGTTGTCCCAATTTCTCCTTATTACCCAATTCCACCATCAACATGTGTACCTAAGACAAGTCCAAATGAGTCTCATTTGAGCATAGATTCTAGCATTTCAATGCCTAAATCCTCTTATCTTGCTCAAATTCCAAGACAATTGCTAAAATTCCCACCTCTTAAAAAGGATATACCAAAAACTAAAGATAAGGCATTAACACTACAATTGAAGCTCTTTGGTAAATCAATGTTTGAATAATGTAGTTCCTTATGCCTTTAGAAGATGTGTTCTTTTTGAGATAATCTTGTTTTTTGGAATTGTAATGATGGATATGAGTGTTCTAAATTTCATTGTTCTACGTCCAGATAACTCCTGATGGATATTTGGCGAGATACATGTCCACCATGCATTGACCCTGATAGTACTCGACCTGATCATCGCGGGGGTTATAGTGCTCCTCCGTTTCAAACACATTCTAGGTACTTCTATGCTCCCTTAGGTGAAAATTGCTGTGGGCATCACTTTGTCACGTTATTCTATCAACAGCATCACCCATTTTCACATTGTCAAGAGTGTGCACGGCTCGTATTAGGAGAAGCTTCACATATTTGTTGGATATGCCGCTCTTACTTTAGACGATATGGCACGGGCTTAATGAAGCAAATTGTGGGAGTTACACCCCAACGCCATAATCTTCTTAATGTGAGAATACCAGAAAGAGGACCAAATCAACGTAGATTACCTGAGGAGGTTCTAGCACAACAATGGAGGGATACAAGCTTAAATGACTTGCAACCACCGATCTTGCAAGCCCTCCTTCCCCAAGCCTCAACATGTCAATATTGGATCAATATGAGTACCTATATTGCGCAGTTCCAAAATCGAAACTGTCTGATTAACCTTCCCATAGAACCAATGCCATATTTTAGTGAGGAAGCACTCCTTCCTCTACCACCTTCTCCAGCGGCCGGTTTTTGTGAGGGGTTGTCCCTGCTTCCTGAGGAAATTGATACCATCTTTCCAGCAGACGAGGACACGGATCCACCACCAGCGCAAGGGTAAGCTCAACGACTCCACAATAAGATCGACAAGCCAGGGCACTTTTATCCCACTGGGTTTTTCCCCTCGGCTATATTCGGTGTTTGGCACCAATGGCAAATTTTATTCTTTTCTTTTCTTTTCTTGTTTGTTAATAAAAATTTTGCAGAGATCTTCGCTAAAACAAGAGCATCAAACACGCCCCAATATTCCACGTATCATGCACACAAATTAGGAAGGGGGGAGACATGCTACGCCTACAAAGATCAAGGAGGAGCAATCTGCACAAAATCAGCAATGCATCAATGCAAACGAACAACATCAACAGGGCACTACAACAGGTGTATTCAAATCTTAATCTTTATCTTTTGAATATATGGTTTGCATGTTCACACAATGTTGGCTGGTTTAAGTTTTTGATTAGTTGTTAAAATATGGTGAGTGAATTCTAGACTCTTAGAAGACTTAGTAAAAGATATTTCTATTTAAAGATAGTGTAGGATATATACCAAGGGAGTATGCCAAGTTCTTATGCTTTCAAGGTACATTAGTTATCCCTAGTGGTAGCTACCTCTTAGATATGAGCTAGGTGCTAGGAGTAATAAAAATTTATAAAAATTATACCCTTAAAAAAAAATGTACAAAGTAAATTG
This sequence comes from Cibotium barometz, assembly GCF_041138505.1. Classification (NCBI taxonomy): domain Eukaryota; kingdom Viridiplantae; phylum Streptophyta; class Polypodiopsida; order Cyatheales; family Cibotiaceae; genus Cibotium; species Cibotium barometz. The sequence goes on from NC_141058.1 coordinate 657,954, forward strand.
AGACATGACGTGTCTACAGCCGTGAGAAATGCTTGGTAGGACCTGGGGTTGTTTTAACACCTTGGGACTGATGCCTTGGTTTCTATGGGGTGAACACTGATGCCTTGGTTTCTATGGGGTGAACACTGATGTCTAAAAGCCTCAGAAAAAGACCTTTGAGGAATCTATCGCCTTGATGGATGTTGGTAGGACTCTGGGGTACACTATGGGCCCTCGAGACCGATGCCCTCATCTTCAAGGGGTACTCCTTATGTCATAAAAGAAAGAAAAAGGGTCTGTCGCCCTTGAGATACTTAGCGGTCTTTAGATTCTCTTGGCGGAGGTCTCTTGGCCATTGCTTGGGTCTCTTTGGGATAGAACCTTAATCTTTATCACCTTCTACACACACATCAAAAAAAAAAAAAAGAGAGTTCCAATCACCTTTGCTCATATTTAGGAGTAGGTTTGCCACTTAGGAATAACTTACATACTTGTAGGACATTGAGACTGCGGTCATAACTGGCGGTGTACAAAGCACACTTGCCTTTGCATAGCACTATCTACCACTTAAGTCTCACTTTGACTATTTTAGTACTCATTAAAACTTTAATCAGCCTTGCACTTGTATGCTCACGTGTGAAATTATCATTGCTGGTTTTTGTTTTCTTTTCTTTTCTTTTCTTTTTTTCAATAAAAGACTTTACTTGTATCCATTGTTTTTTTGTTGCAGCTCTTGCTACTACCGCGCTCGAGGACGTGCGCAAAATAGGAAGGGGGGAGTGTTGCATGACGAATGAAGATCAATACAAGGATGCAACAAAAAAGACACTTAGGGCTCTTGAAAAGAGTTCCAAGTTGTAAATGAATGTGGGAGAGGGCTTGACAATAATCCCACATGGGAACTTTTGGGAGTTCTAGATTTTTTGTATAAAAGGTGGCCCACTCGGTGGCCCATTTGAGAGCTAGAGGGGACTCTTTGGTCATTTGGTTGAGAGGCTCATAGAGAGAGCTTGCTCCATAGCTCCTTCTCATGTGGTCTCCCAAGGCTCTCCATCTCCATTCTTGCTTCAATCTTGTACTCTCTATTCTTTACCTTTTCAATGATATGAGGTTTTGGTCTACACACTTGCTAATCTAGATTTCTTAATGATGTTTTGATTTGTGAGTTGTAGAGTGCATGTGATGAAGCTTGTGCATGAAATGATGTGTAGTTGAGGCTTGTATGATATCTCTTTGCATGTTAGATTCTTTGCATAAGTTGCATTTTTATGCTTAAGTGTAGCCTAATATTGATGCTTTGATTATGTTAGATTGATTGCTTGAGTGATGAAGAAGGATTGAGTAGGACTAGAAGTCATTAGTGTGTGGTTAACTCATCTTCTCCCATTCGGGATAGCCTCTATGCGCTAACCGGGTTGCATTCACGGATTGACAAAGTGTGTGGGTTGGAGTGTAGTCTCCGCTATGCTATGATGTCCCAAACAGAGATTTTCTGACAGAGATGTTTCAATCTAAGTCAACTTATTTCTTGTTTGCAAGATGTTTTTCCTTCAAACATGGTAGAGGAGCAGCCATTGGAAAGCCTTACCAGAACATTTAAAGCATTGCATGTAGACATTGGTTAGGCAATGTTTTCTTGTAAAACAAGTCCAGAACTTCTTAAGGAAAAGGTCTTCTTTTACCGGCACTCCTATTTGGTGCCAAAGCAGGACGGTGGGTTTGGTAAGCTATAGATAATCACATCTCCACCCCTATCTTCTATAGAATGGCCAATTCCAGATGCTTGGACTATAATGGTCATGAAATCAAACATGCTTTGTGATATACAAGGGTCTTTGAAGTTTGCAAAGCCCTCTCGATCTGTGAGTCTTAGTTGGGTATGCCCAATACATCTTTTTGCCAAGATGTTCAATCAATTTTGTTTCTCACAAACACCTACCATGTTTGTGTGCAAGAAAGTATTAGGTGATGACATGGTAGCCTTGCTTGGAGACCAGTGGAGGACTGTAGAAGGGATACATAAGGATGACACATTCAAGTGCAATATAGTAGAATCTAGTGTCTCGTTTCGGTATCTCAAAGCTTGTGCCACACTACACATATGCTTCTATTATGAGCGGTGGATGAAAAAGAATAGTTGTAATGCAGGCAGATGAACAAGTTGTTTTGCCTCTTGACATATGCGTTCGGCTGCCCAGTGGTGCAGTGGAAGTTGTAGGTGCAAGCAGACATGGGAGCCTCCTAAATATTAGAGAGCACGTCAATATCGTAGGAGGTGAGGATATTAGCAGAGCACAATTTAAGGTGAACAATAGGAAGATTCGAAAATGATTAGAGCCAAAGACCTTGGTAGATCTTGATTGGGATGTTGATGGTATATCGCTCAATTAATGGGGATTTTGAATTTTGTGAATTTTGAAGCTACTTCAAGTATGTTAATTTTGTAAACGTCTTTAAAATTCAGTTTTAACCAAAGATAAGTTATGAGAATAACGTCTACAAAGTACTCATAACGGTTTTGAAGCAAACGTCTTTAAAATTCAGTTTTAACCAAAGATAAGTTATGAGAATAAAAATTCTCAATAATCTATTTTATTATGGCAAAGCACAATACTCACAAAATACAAAAATAAGTAGGGCTCAATAAAAATATAGAATGTTTATACAAAAATGAGCCGAGCTCAATAAAAATACAAAATCTTTACAACGTTGTCTCTGGAGATATACAAAATGCCTCTAAGCAGTTTCGGGCTCTGTAGCCTCATCAGCCTTGTCCTCCTCCTTTGACTCAGCCTTGGCCTCCTCATTTGACTCAGCCTTGGCCACCTTGGCCTCCTCCTTTGACTCAGCCTTCGCCACCTTGGCCTCCTCCTTTATCTCCTTTGTTGGCACCTTGCCTGCCTTGTCCTTGCCCTTACCTGCAAATTGCCTTGTCCTTTCTTCCCTTCTCAGGGACTCCTTGTTTAAAGCTAAAATGCTTAATAGGGGAATGAAACGACATCTTTTTTCTCTTCCTTGATGCACTAGTGCCAACAACTGGTGGAAGTGGCAAGTCAGGGTCATCAGGCGTAATTGCATTATTGAGGATAATGTTTATTACCTTTGCCTGCACACTCCATATAGCCAGAACTCGTCTATGAGTGAACATACTACAAAACAACATAAAATTCAATTAGAATAATGCGGGATCTCTCATGAAATAAACATAGAGAAATTATATTACAATGACACAAGAAACTTACATAGCGGTCAAAATTAGTGTACTTGGAAAGGAGGAACTTCCAAAAATTTGCGACTACATGCCAGAAGCCACAAGAGTGCGAATCCTTTTGCATATAGGAACGGGTTGGTTGAGAAATTTCCACTCTATATCTTTTTTCAATTCAGGACATAGAGTTTCAATCAATGCAACCGCCCTCTTACATGCCCTACAGTCAACGATATAAAGAATGACTTACAATCAACAATTAGGAAGTAAGAAGGAAACAATATAAAGTATAATGACTTACAATTTAGACTGTACGTGCATTTCGAGAAGGCTATTCATCATAAAAATTGTCCGGCATTTCACCACATTAATTAAACAAGCAGACCAGTGCCCTCTGAAATTGAGAAAGTAAACAAAAAATATAAGAAACCTAACACAAGCAACTAATAACTTAAATTCCATCAACAGCTTGAAATCCAAAGAAAATACATACTTCTCTATATATGGTAGCACAACAAAGCAAATACCCGGACTAACTCCCTGGAAATAAGGAGAAAGGTCCTCTTCAGACCTCGAAACGGGTCAATCAAGATAGTTGATACCAAAGGATTACAAATATATACTTGCTTTGCCTAGTCTGGCAAAAGCTCTTTCAACAGTACCCCCTGCAGATTTTATTAAAAACATTAGGAAAGGAAAAAAGAAATCAAAATAAGAAAGCATTCAAAAAAAGGCGAAGAGTACACACCTTAAACAAGTAAGCACAATACTATCATTGATCTCTCTATTCTTTTCAATGAGCATATAAACATCCATTGGAGTGATATGGAGGTACTCCTCCTGCTCGGCACTGTACAAGACATTGCATGTGATCTGACCAGGCACCGCCTTAAGTCTGTCGTTATTCTCTCCCTCCAACTTTAGAAGGTTTTCTGCCAATTCATCCCTAACGACATTCTCTTCTAATAATGTCTCCTTCCCTTCAGATCCGCCCCCTAGGCCTCTTCAGCCGTTGTGGACCTGGTGTTGTCACCTCTTCAATAACAACCTTGTTTTTAGAAGCCATGTTCCTCTTCAAAGCAGGAGAAATATAGAGGATTTATGCTACCTTCCTATCCGTGAATGGTAGAGGTTGCATGAACTTATCATACCTATACCTAACTCTACTTACTAATGTCATGTCCTTGTCCATTAGTGTGACCCTTCTGGCATGGGTAGCACAAATGTTACTATCATTTAATAAGTCTATAAGAAAGTCCTCGCATGACTCTTGAAGACATGCGAGGGCGCTACTCTTCCATTTAAAGTAACCTTTCCACTTTATTCTGTCGCTAATGGATCTGACAATCCTCAAGAAAGGAGCTTTGGGGATGAGGAGATTGATAGCCGCTTGCGCCTTCCTTATCTCCGCAAACATTTTTCTTTGCCTCTACAAAGTGAACCTAGCCTTTGAAATATTCCTGCTGGTGCTGGGTTTGATATCAGGAAGCATAGGTTCACTTGCAACATCCTTTGGAATTTCTTCTTGATGATCTGGAACTGGAACTTGATCCAGCGCTAGCACTGAAACTCTCCTGAGGGTCTGTTTTATGCGCGCCATTGCAGTACTAAAAAAGAGAAGGTAGAGTAATTAGGCAAAAGTCACACGACCACCATCCACCGCGCGATAAGGTGAATCCAAATGTGGACCAACGTTCATTTCACACGGTGAACGAAATAAGAACTTATCAATAAAATTCACCCAACCGTCCCACGGAGCAATATGTCAATTCGAAAACATGGAGAATAGCCATATCGCACCGTGAATGAAATGAGCAAAAGCAAAGGGGAATCTCTTATCAATAAAATTCACCCAACCATCCACGGAGTGATATGTGGATTTGATAGCCATATCACACCATGAACGAAATTAGCAAAAGAAAAGGGGAAGAGAGAACTTATCAATAAAATTCACCCAACCGTCCATGGAGCGATATGTCGATTCGAAAACATGGAGAATTGCCATATCCCACCGTGAACAAAATCAGCGAAAGAAAAGGGGAAGAGAGAGAAAAAATTACAGGCGCTTGAAATAAGGGTTGGGATGGATGGATTTAGTGAGCTGCATGAGCAAAGTGTGGAGAAATGCAATGGAAAAAAAGCGTGGAAAAGAAAATATTCCTCCTTAGCAAAACACAATCATGACGTCGACTGCGTCAGCCCTACACGTGTGGCAATTCGTGAATCAATGATGACGTAAGCCCTACCACATGTGGCATTCGATCCTCAATCATGTGACGTAAGCCCTATTATTTGACCTATATAAAGATGGTGCTAGTTTTTTTCTGCTTTTCTTTGCACTTGAAATTTTCTCTCTTTCCATACCGTCAACGGTGCGAGTCAGCTTTTTCCATGGCCCATACCGTCCATGGTGCGATAGTTGCATTCCTGCACCGTTGCTTTCCCCTTATCGCACAGTGAACGGTTTCCACCCAGATCAGAGAAGCAATGGAGGTTAAGAGTTCTCACTTGTACAATGCTACAAATGATGTGGATGATTTATTGCTGGAGGAGATTAAGGACGAGCCTAGCACCACAGAGCATCTCTTTGATCTGCTGAGGAGGACTGGGTAGGAGGACTCCTTTTGCCATGTAGAGCCTATGTTCAACGTTCCTTTCAGTCTGGAGGAGATTATCAAGGACATGACAAGGACATCCTTGGAGAGGGAGAGTGGACAGAGTATTGCAAGTTGGTCAGCGGAGGGACCGTCTCTTATGGGTCCATTACGTATGTCCACATGTCAAGCCTCAACACAATCACCTCGTCTCAGAATTCAAGCATGTTGAAGAGGTGGGACACTTACTCAGATGATCAACATATCAAGATTTGTGTTGACATGTACCCACTGCATGATGGCAGGAAATGTAGGTTGCTTAAATATCATTTTGGGTTTGTTGCCTATCTCTTTCTTCATACTGATATGGAGGATTACACAAAAGAGGAGCTCAAAGGAAGGACTGATAAATCAGAACAGTCCTTTATTTCAAGTGCTCAGTCTGCAGAAGAAGAGGTCCTGGACCTTGTGTCCGAGAAGGAGGAGGAACTTCTCAGCACAAATTTTGATGTGGCAGAGTTTAAGGCCTCCACCATCATTGATGAAGGAACATCATCCATCCATGGGGAGCGGTTGACGTCCAATTTCATCATGCCTAGGCTACCGTCCTTCCTAATTAATGGGAAGTATTACCTCCTCCTCTCCCACATTAAAAAACTCTACAATTTTAGGGAGGATTACTGTCTTGCTATAATAGCAGACGGTTGTGAAGCTGCGTCCGATGTTCTCGATGTAGAGAATGAGCATAAAGATGAATTTCTCGCATTGGACACAGAAGTGACAGAAAACTTCTACAGAAAACTTCTACAGCATATGGGCATTTCTGAGTTTGGCAAGGAACTTGTTCCCGAACTTGACCAAGAAAATAAAGAGAGCTCCATCAACCTTTGGGATGGAGCAAAGTTGGAGGAGTATGAGAACCAGAAGGTAAATTATTACTTGTCTGTTGCCTAAATTAATTATTTCTTTAGTTTGTCTGGTTTAATTCTTATTGCTTCAATCTGTTTGAATTATTTCTTACTTTAGTTTGTTCCCTCCTGGTTCTTTGTCAATGCAGATAGAGCTTGGTGACATCGATGGATTTCTTGGACGAGGTGGTGCTGGTCGTGCAAGAGTTGGGCAAGATGCCGCTCTTGCACACTACATCTCTTCTATCGACAAAAATATATTTATTATATATCATAGCAAGTACTCTAGGGATGCACAGATTCCACTCCTTACACTGAAGTCTGAAAGCCCTATCTAGGTATACATGGTATGCATTTATACCTTATAATATACATAAAGTCATGCTTATAGAGAAGGGTGCTGCCATCCGTATCTTTGGATACGGCCCTGGTTTTTGGCCTTCTCGAGCAAGTTATTTTCTATGTTATTCAAGCTATGTCCTAGGTGTAGGAGTGGAGAATTTAAAGTCACTCAAGGGCTTTAGTCGTAAGAGGTTTTTGCATTATAGAGAAAAAATGCCTACCGAAGAGGGGGAGCAAGAAGAGAAGAGACTCAAGAGCAATTAGCTCTTTTCGTTGTAAATATTTTCACTGTAAATCTTCAATATAACAGAATGGCGCAATTATTTTTTATTTTCACGTCAAAAAGATTTTACAACTTTCTTCTAAATGTTTACTTCCTAAGTCAAAAATGTTTACAACTTTATTCCAAATAATTTCAATTTCAAAGTGTTGTTTCTACTTCCAAATTCTTCCTATGCGTCTTCGTGAAGATATCCATGCTACATGACGTGCTGGTCTTGTGCCAGGTTTCCACTTTAATGATCTTCTCTGTTTGGCATTATTTCATGCTGCCCTTGCTAGATTACTCATATGTTCCCTTTCCATGGATAATTTTCACCCAAAAGTGTATCTGTAAAACCAGTTAAACATCTCCTTGAGGTAATTTGCACGAGTCTTCCCTCCTCCATGCCGGTTGTTTTTAAAATATGCTCCTCTAGCTTGATAGTGAGATTTCTCCATTCCTTGTGTGCTCCACTTGTCCAGAGAACCATACTCATTCATGAAGTATGCACCATGAGCATAAAGAATGTGCTACAAAAAATTTAAGAGAGTCAATAGTTATTCATACTCGTTTCTTAATATCTAGTAGGAAGGAGCAAATGTGTTTACCATGTAGTGCGTAATGTTGGTTTCACCCCATGTATCAACCATGGACTTCGTAAAATTAGAAAGCTCGTCTTGAAATTTTTGTCGCTCCTTTGTGGTTGTCCTACTTTTGGTCAAAAGTTTCACCATCTTATTGAAGTCTAACCAAGCCTTCTCACGTAGAATTACAACGCTTGAATTGGTGCAGTCAAATGTTGTACATTTGCATAAATCCTTCCACAAGTTCCAAGGCTTGGTTGAGTCCTTGGCATTTTCTGGCTTCTCCAGAAAACGTCTTGCTTTATTTCCACTCATGGACACTTGTGCAACCTCATGATTCATGCCAGAGGTCTTTTTGTTAATAGTAATCTGCACATTGCCACCATGGCACCCAATTGAGTTGAGTAGTTGCTCTACTTTATGAAGAGTTTCTTCTTGTCATTCTTTACCTTGCATGGTAAATGCATAATATATGTAACGGTTGAATGAGCAAATGGTCAAACACACGCATGAATGCATGCAGTGTACAGAAGTGGACATTCTTCAGTTCAAATGGAATTATAGGATTCCATTCTGGGTCTCTCAAATGCCTGTTTGCACAGCTATCATGTTGGTAGACAAGACACCTCCAGCCCAGTTGCCAGCAACTTCGTCCATGGGGTCATGCTCAATATCTTGATTCTCAAGCATCCTCTTCTTTCCCGACTTTCGTTTGTTTTCCCTCACCATTCTCATGCACCACGGACAAGGATTTGGGGTGTTGGCACCTTCTGGACACCCAAGCAAGCACTTTATTGTCTTTAGGTCACCTCCAAATGCCAATCTATTGTATAAGTTCCCTTGCCCTCTACCTCAAGTTTTTCTCCCTGAATCTGTGCTTTGATGATAGTGGTAATCTAGGGTATCCTATCAAACATCCAAGAGAGAACTTCATGTGTCTCTTTTGGTACTTCAAATGCTCCAAGCCACCATATCTCTTTCTCAAATTGGACACTATATGAGGGAAAGTCTAGCTTGCAAATCCTCTCCCTATCAAGCATTTGGCTGATCTCAGTATTCCTCTCAAATGTGTCTTCACTGAGAAAAGACGATAACTCTAAACTTTTTGCATATGCCATAGCCTCATTCATGAGTGTGATACTCATTCGCTCTATTCTCTTTCCTTTCACAATCTGACACTCATCCATTTTCAACACAAAGCTAACTTTGTCACCTTGCACGACAAACAAAATTAAATAAGATTTGATTTTCATAGACTTTTTCAACTACTTTGGAAGAGATAAAAGTTACTTACAATTATTAGGTAATCCATAGAATAAGATCATAAATTTTTGAAGACGTTGTAGATCAAAAAATCTATTGTTGAACTCGGTAAGGAACCACAATATTACCATTGTTGCCTTGCTTTTTTTCCCAAGCTCTAATGGTCAGCACATCATTGATGCAGGTACTCTCCAATCTTACATTGCACATCTTCATTGCATGTTCTCTTTGCTAATCTTAATCTTCTTGGGGCAAGAAAAATATTTCGTGTGATGCCTTGTTTGCGAAGTGTATCTTGCAGTAATTGATGGAGAGCCTGGTATCCTTTTATGCTTATGCCCACTTCATCACATGCATTATTCTGAACTTCCTCCCATATTTTCCTAGTATTTTTCCCAAGTCGGCCAGCTCTGGTTTGTCCAGTCAGCCAGTTGCGGCCTGTTAGTTATATCTTTCATTATCTCATTTACAAGTATCTGTCATACCTTCTTGTAGCATGGATCTCGAATTATGGAAAGAATGTCATGTTTTCTCACACAGCTACGTAACATATCTCCAATATCACTACACGCATCTTTAAGAAAGGTCATGTAATGAACTAACAAAGATTACTTATAGTAGCAATATTATATAATGAATTAACAGTTAATGAAAAAAATCAAACACAATAGATACACTCTAATAAGAATAGCTTATAACCAAAAAGATGAATAAAAAACAAACCTTTGCTGCATGAATTTCTCGCTTGAGAAGAGCACCGCCACCAATTGCAAGTGTCTGAATGTTGTTCATTGGCTCCCATGGGTGTGCTCTTCATACGCAAGATTGTATCCTGTAACTTCAGGATGTGGTCCTCTTTCTCTTTGCCCTATCTCTGTATAGTTGTAAAATATTATTCTGTGTAATTTTGAGAGCTTGTTGAACACTACTCAAAGTGACTTGCAAGCTATGAATTTGTGAGTTTAGAAATTGAACCTTCCATGCATCACATATACTTAAGCGTTTGCAATATCTAAGCAAGGGCTCTACCATAGGCCCTAGCACCAAACCCGAGATAACCACTAGTCTTGCCAGCCCCATCACAACAAAATGCACCTTAACCTGGCCATGAAGTGGCCTTGTGAAGGAATCCTTGGGGTACCCAAAGTACCCTTACCACACCCAATTCTTCCGCCACAACCACCATCACCTATAGTAACCCATGTTCACCAATTAACCCAAACGGTGAGAAGAGAGAAGCTATCAATAACACCATCTTTGAACCTACTGAGTCAAGCAACCCACCCCCGCAAATCCTAAGTCATTACATGATGGAGGGTGAGCACATGTATCCCGTGTACCTAGCAGCCATGACACATGTACCTCGTGTACCTAGCGACTGTGACACATGTATTCCATGTACCTAGGGTGATGGAGGGTGAGCACATGTATCCTATGTACCTAGCAGCCATGACACCGCAGGGACGAGACTTGAACAGCATGGCTAAACGACTGCCTATGTAGTGCTATCATTGTGCCAGACCTCATCGAATAGCTGAGTGTCCATTCAAAAAAGGGATGGCTAGTACTCCTATGAGTACTCCCACCTTAACTCCTTTATGCACAAGCTATGGAATAGACCACATGTACAAGGATTTCCCATTAAGAATGGGTATAATGGGGAAAGGAAATGAAGCTAAACCCATTAAGAATGGGGAAGGGAAATGAAGGAAAACCTAGTATTAGCATTAACTTGTGAGTATAGGTGATGGCTTCATTCTTCACATTGCCTTTGAATGTAGTTACTCAAATGCAAAGTAGAAGGAGAGCTGCAGCTCACGCCACCAAAGTGTCTACATCATAGAAGCAGTAAACCCTAGGACATGCAAGGATCTTATCTCCTAAGGAGGTTCTTGAATAAGCATGCGTAACTAGGTGCTCTCCAAAGAAAAAGGCCACAAAAATCGGCAAAGGGGATAGCCGTGTGGTTATAAAAAGTGAGTCCCCGACAAGGGGACAACCACCAATGTGTCATCTTCCTCATCTGACGATGAAAAGACACTACCATCCACTTCTCAAGAAAGAGAGCAACTAGACCCCAATCGGCTACCCCGAAAGTTAGACAAATATCCAAAGTCAATTAAGGAAAAAGGAAGGTTGGACTGTCAAGATTAAATGGAGGAGAAATCTCAAATAGTTAACCTGCAGAGCAGGAAGTTCCTCTATGCCTAATAACTTACGATCAACCAAGGAAACCTAGGAGCTTAACAAAAGCCCCAACCACCTCCTTGAGGATATCCCCCAAGAGGTAGACCTAAAAGCCATGCTAGTCCTACACCACGTAGACCCTGTCACACTGCGTATCTAAAAAATCTAAGGGATGACCACCCAAGAAGAACTGACATGGAAGTTCATATCCCTATACCCTACACCTTGAAAGGCCCAAGCATAAATAGGGATAATTAAACTCACGAACCCCCACCCATTATGAGAGACATTGCAGGTCTTTTCTCCTTCCTATGTTCACAAGTCTAGATTCCCGTTAGCACCTTACTTCAAGGCAGCCTGAGTCTATGGAAGGACTGAATGGAAGGACAACTTGGAGCAGGAATGGAGGAACAGGTGGAACTAGGAAGTTCTGATGAGCGATGAGGATGATGTCGTCGGGAGTTGACCACTACCCCAATCAACCTACCAAGTTTCTCTGGGGGTTATGCGTGCAGCAATACACCAGTGTGATACAAAACATGCACAAGATGACGTAGAAAAAGCTTATCAATTACAAGCAATTGCACAAACAGAAACGATTACTTAAGATTGATTGTCGCGACTTGTGCGTAAAATCGAGATTGCCAATAGAAGATTCAGATGACTTAGCAAACGAATTCACAGTAAATAACAGACAAGGTGGATATACAAAAAAGACACATGACACGACGAATATAGAACGATCTCCTTTGATTCACAAAGAGAAAATAATACAATAGCAATATGCAATAGCCTTTATACAAAGTTTTGATTCAGATGACGTAACAAACGGACTCATAGTAAATAACAGACAAGACGTATATACAAAAAAGACACATAGACACGACAAATATACGAAAATGATATAGAACGATCTCCTTTGATTCACAAAGAGAAAATAATACAGCAATAGCAATATGCAATAGCCTTTATACAAAGTTTTGATTACATCTTTTATACTGCTTACACGTAGTCATAGAGTGGTACAAAGATACCCTCATGCTCAGAGCATGGCTAATTTACAAAAGTAATGACTTAATTAATTGGTGTTTAAGTGCACCGGCTCTAACGTTCTGGTGGCATTCCAGCTTGGTGGCTCGATAATTGTCCGGTTTATGGCTGTCGAACGGCCCCAACACCTGGCATGCCTGGTGGGTCAGATTTCCAATCCGACGACTCGAACACTTAGTCTTTCAGTCTTCCTTGATGTTGTCAATCACTGTAAGATCCCTGTTCCCACCGCGCAATGAATTCAGAGGTGCTAGCAGCAAAAGTAGCACAACATATAACCGTTTCAAAATACAACAGGGCGTGAGGTGTAGTTTTGGTCCCTCCAAAAAAACACCTAAAATCACCTAAAAATGTGAAAAAAACTAATAATTTATGTGGGAAAAAATAAGTAACCTTATTTTAGACAGTTTTAGTGACATTTTTGTTTCAAGTGGCTCAGACACTTTTTTAAGTTCCAAACTCCACTCAAAATTGGTCACTTTCATGACAAATATTAATTTTCATCTTAAAAAAGCTTACACATTTGGTCTAAAACAATCATTTGTTATTACCAATCAATGGAGAGTTCAATTTAAATCAAAATTTTAGGAATTAAAATTATTGTTATTTTTTAAAAATTAAAAAACAAAGATGTTCACATCTTCTTAAGATATAAATACTACAAAAACATTGTTATAACAAAAAAATATCTTTAGATAATGTGGGACAGGGGGTGAACGTCATCAATTATACTTTTCACCACGTGTTTTTTTTATTTATGACCGCTTTTGACAAGATCTATGATAAATTTATATTAGAGAAGAGATTTTCATCACAAAACAATCGTGCTTTCCAAAAAGCAAAAAGTGCTTTTCAAAAAGCAAATGTGCTTTCTTTGCTTTTCTCTAAGAGGACGAGATCCTAATGAAGAATCTATTTTCAGATAAGAAATTTGACTTTGTTAAGTGATTGCTTTCCACAATTAAAGATTTGCATATTTTTTGGTTATTTATAGCATACCATGCCAAATTAAGCATGGTTGCTTTTCTGCATGCTAAAAATAACTAAAAAGCATGCAAATCACTAATTATTGAAAGCAAGCACTGAACACAGTGAGATTTCTTATTTGATCTCATCCTGTTCGAGAAAATCATGAAAAGCACATTTACTTTTTGGAAAGATCAGTTGCCTTTGTGATGAATATATCTTTTGTAATATAAATTTATGAACTCATTAAAAATCAAAGTCTTGCCTGCTCCCCACCACACCAACCCCCCCCCCCCCCCCCCGCGCGCTCCCTCCGCCCACCCCACATCACCCCCACTGCCCTACCCCCTCCTCCCACAATCCACACTGCACCTCCTCTCCCCCTGCGCAACTGCTCCTTGTACCCCCCTCTGCCCCCGGCATGCTCCCCTCTCACACGGCTCCCTCCCAGCACTAAACTGCCTCCCCTCCCCTCCCCCCCCCACAAACTCGGCAGCCCCGCATTCCCACCCTGCCCCACCCCACCCCGACCCTTCGCCTCCCCACTTGTCCCACCCTCTCCATTCCCCACCCCTTCCCCCCCAACTTAACCCACCTCCCTCCCTCCCCCCCCAAAAAAAGCTATGCAACCCCACCGTGCCCTGCCATCCCCCCCCCAACTTGCTCCACCCCCTCCATTCCCCGCCCCTTCCGCCGACACCCCCACCCCTCCCATTTATGGCCTGTACCTCCATCCCCCCTGCCCCCCCAACAAAAAAAAGCATCCCCACACCTCCTCCCCCCTCCCCCTCCCCTTTTCCCTCTGAAATGTGCCATTAACCACCCATTTTCTCTCAAATGTGCCACCAACCACCCATCTCCTCCCAAACGTGCCACCAACCACCCATCTCAAATGTGCCACCAACCACCCATCTCCTCCTTGCTCCTCCTCTAAATTTCAGGAGGTGCAGGGCAGAGTTGTATTCCAGAATACAGCCCTCCCCTAGAGCTCGAAAAAATGCAAGATTTGGAGTCACTATCTCATTTTGAGTTCCGGAAGCCGCCTCCTTCCTGTATTCTGAAATACGAGCTCTATTCTGGAATACAGGAAGGAGGCGGCTTCCGAAACTCAAAATGAGATAGTGACTCCAAATCTTGCATTTTTTCGAGCTCAAGGGGAGGGCTGTATTCTGGAATACAACTCTGCCCTGCACCTCCTAAAATTTAGAGGAGGAGCAAGGAGGGGATGGGTGGTTGGTGGCACGTTTGGGAGGAGATGGGTGGTTGGTTGCACATTTGGGAGGAAATGGGTGGTTAATGGCACATTTTGGAGGGAAAAAGGGGGGGATGCAAGGCCCCGGGGGTTGGGCGAGGGGGGAGCGACTCTATTCTGGAATACAACTCTTCCCTAGACCTTCTCAATTTAGAGGAGGAGATGGGTGGTTGGTGACACATGTGGCACTTTTGGGAGGAAAGAGATGGTTAGTAACATATTTGGGAGGGGAAAAAGGGGTGTAGGGGGGGGGACTATGATCATTTAATGATTGCTTTTGATGAGACACGTGATGAACTTATATTATAAAAGACATCTTCATCACAAAAGAAATCGCGCTTTTCAAAAAGCAAATGTGTTTTTTTTCTCAAAGAGGATGAGATCATAAAAGAAATCTCACTGCTTAAGTGCTTGTTTTTCACAATTAAAGATTTGTATTTTTTTTGTTATTTAAAGCATGTAAGAAAGCAACCATGCTTAATTTGGTCAAATTAAGCATTGTTGTTTCCTTCATTCTTTAAATAACCAAAAAACATGCAAATCTTCAAATTGTGAAAAGCAAGCACTTAACAAAGTCAAATTTCTTATTTGAAAAATAGAATTGTGATCAGGATCTTGTCCTCTTTGAGAAAATTACAAAAACCACATTTAGTTTTTGGAAAGCATGGTTATTTGTGTGATGGAAATGTCTTCATTACTATAAATTCATCATAAATCTCATCAAAAGCAATCAAGAATCATAAAAAGGACATGGTGAAAAGTATAATTAATGACATTTAGTCCCCCCGCATTATTTTAAGAGATTTTTTTGTTATAATATTTTTTTTTTTAGTATTCAATTCAAATTTAGAGAAGTTATCTTAAGAATTTGATTTAAAGATGTGAAAATCTTTGTTTTTAAAAAACAATCATTTTTATTTATGAAATTTTGATGTAAATTGAAGTCTCCATTGATTTGGTAGTGACAAATGATGGTTTTACAACAAATTTTTAAGATTTTTTAAGGTGAAATTTATTTTATGTCATGAAAGTGTAAAATTTTGAGTGGATTTTGGAACTTGAAAAATGTGTCAGAGCAATTTGAAATAAAATACTAGCAGCATTTCTTTGGCATGTGCATCACTGAGCTATCGAAGAAGAGAGAATAATCTCTAGAATTAATTGAATAGCTAGAGAGACTTATGTATGGAGAGACTCAAGAAGCTTATATTGGTGTAAGAAAAACAAGCAAATGACTCCAATAAGAGAACAAAATGTGGAAAGAAAATGTTAATTAATCAGCTCACAATGGGGATTATAATTATTGTCTTAGTAGAAAATGATGAGAGTGGATATCCCTTTTGATTCACAAAGATAATCAAAATTCAAGAAGAGAATCAAAGGGTATAGTCAATTGATGTTCACTAGTTCAAAACAAGCGGAGATGATGCACTAACAAGAAAGTATACCTAGAGATAATTAAGGCAACCCAAAGGGAAAGAAAATAGAGGACAGTCACCATGACACATAGTATCAATCAAGATGATGTGAAAATTCTTATTTATGGCTTCACTCGAAAGAAATCTAGTTACCTTCGACAACAAACCATACAAATTTTATGGGAGGAAGTGAAGGATCTTTTGAACAAGGAATGCTAGATCTTTAGATGTCACTTTTTTGATAATGTATTTTATTTTCAATAAAAATGATGGTTTTATACGTCCAAATTTGCATGACTTTTTGAAGTTCAAAAAGTTAATTTTGAGTATTTAAGTATGAAATTTTAGTTTTTTTTGTATTTTTTAAGAGGTTCATTCTAAATTTTACCTTTTTTGGACAAAAAACTAGCATTTTTGGAGTTTTTTTGGTAGAATAAAAAATCAGGTGTAGTTTTGGCGGTTTAGGTGTACTTTCAAATGACCGACTGTTGCACTTCTTGTGCAAGGCAGGGTCCCACACTTAGGGCCTCGCTCATGGATACCCGCATAAGAGACTAATCCATCAGTTCTTCCAAAATCGAAGAACCCGGAAAAACTTCCCTTGCTCGGAAAGCTCGGGTGATTCCTCCAGGATAAATTTTTCTCTAACGTAGTCAAAAGCCTTAACTAACTGAACTGATCTGACCAAACCCGTAAGTCCCATAGTCAGATCAGGGAAAGATTGCACTTGGATCATAGAGACCAATGCTTTTTTCCTCATTGAGAGGCACAGTCGTTGATTCTTTTCCATAGAACAATTTTTGTCCGGGATTTACTTCATCTAGTTACCATAATAGAATTGAGTCTCAATTTAGGGATCCAACAGTCCAGCCTAACCCCATCTAGTCCCATGGGGTTAGCCAACCCCCCAAGCCAATCGTCGAACCACTATAGTGATGGGATGCAATTAGGAATTTGATTAGGTTTTGTCCCGGGTACCAGGGAAAAGAGTTCCCAGGCCCCCTAGCCGGATATTCATGCAAACTTAAAACTAGTCACACCACTTACACACCCAATATGAAATTTCCTTTTTCACAGATTCAGCTGTGAAATCATAGTCACACCACTTATACACCCAATATGAAATTTCCTTTTTCATAGATTCAGCTGTCTTTAAAACAATCATTTAATGAAATCATAGTCACTGATCATAATCCTCCAAAAACTTCCAGTTGAATTCTAATTTCCAATCATTCCTTCCTCAGTGTACCTATGGCATCATTGGCAAACAGAACGCTCACCACCTGTCCACTCAGGGGTCTTTTCGATGTGGTTCCTAGCTCATAGTACTCGGCAATATTCACATATCAAAATGGAATCTTCATTGAAGATTAGCAAGATCAACCAACAGATTTATATAAAAGAACCATGGACTCATCCGTTGAGGACCAGCAAGGTCAATCAACCAAACCCATGCCTGAATTCAGAAAACAACTCTTACCCCTTGTCCAATATCTTCCACAATGCACGTGTGGGCATCGTCGGTGACCTAGAGCTCGAGCCCGAGAACCGTATGGTTAGCACCCTCTAGGATCCTTCGCAGGTTACCTAGTGCTTCACTCATAGGAGGCTGCTTCCTTGGTCCCTCATCCACCATACCGGAAGCTCACCATTTTAATCGAATTGAGGCTGGTCAAGACCTTGGCCGACCTTGCTACGTGAGACGTCCTCCAATGACTCTCCGTCAGCTGTTGCAACTTTATCAGATTAGGTCTCCACGACCTCATTCTTTTCACAAGACGGTCAAAATGCTTCTCTAGCATTCTTGACATAAAACAGTCATTTAAAAACAGTTCAAAAATACAATTTCTATAACGAACTCTCGTCTTTCCACATTTCTCCACATCAAACCACATTAATTAATTCCACAACCATTTCATAAGTATTCCTATTCTCATCCAATCACATCATTTTCATCTCATCACATCTTTCCTCAATTTATCCTCATCAGATCTCATCCACTCGCATCTACCCATATCCACATCTCATCACATCACATTCATTCACATCTCATCCATTTAGACCACATCACATTCACTCACATCTCATCCATCTAGACCACATCACATTCACTTTCATTCATATCCATCACATTCATATCCATCACATTCATTCTCATCACCATTATATCACATCACTTCTATCCACATCATATCTCATTCATACACATCTCATCTCATTCATCCACATCCATCCAATCGTTCACATGTACGACTACTCGCATCTATCCATACATTCATATCTATCACTTCACATCCACATATATTCATGTCACATCTCATCTCTTTACATCACATCACATTCTTTCACATACCCATCTATATCCATTCTTTCACATACATCCACATCCATTCTTCTCATACACATTCACATCCATTCTTCACATACACATCCTTATCCATTCTTTCACATACTCATTCACATCCATTCTTCACATACACATTCACTCACATCTCATATCATTCATTTACATTCTGATTCACATGACATCACATCTCATCCATTCATTCACATTTATCAAAAGATTCACATCACATTTCATCACATCTATTCACCTCACATCTCATCACCTCTATTCACATCACATCCATCCATCCATTCGTTCCCATCTATCTGATTCACATCACATCTCATCACATCTATTCACCTCACATTCTCATCATCTCTATTCACATCACATCCATCCATTCATTCATTCCCATCTATCTGATTCACATCACATCTCATTACATCTATTCACCTCACATTCTCATCATCTCTATTCACATCACATCCATCCATTCATTCATTCCCATCTATCTCACATCACATCTCACATCTATTCACCTCTCACATCTCATCACCTCTATTCACATCACATCCATCCATCCATTCACATCTATCTAATTCACATCACATCTCATCACATCTATTTACCTCTCATCTCATCACCTCTATTCACATCACATCCATCCATCCATTCACATCTATCTAATTCACATCACATCTCATCACATCTATTTACCTCTCATCTCATCACCTCTATTCACATCACACCCATCCATCTAATCATCATCTATCTAATTCACATCTTATCTCATCACATCTATTCACCTCATATTCTCATCACCTCTATTCACACCACATTCATCCATCCATTCTTCTCATCTATCTAATTTCCATCACATCTATTCACCTCATATTCTCATCACTTCTATTCACATCACATCCATCCATTCATTCGCATCTATCTAATTCACATCACATTCTCATCATTTCTATTCACATCACATCCATCCATTCAATCATCATCTGATTCACATCTTATCTCATCACATCTATTCGCCTCATATTCTCATCACTTCTATTCACATCACATCCATCCATCCATTCGCATCTATCTAATTCACATCACATTCTCATCATTTCTATTCACATCACATCCATCCATTCAATCACATCATCTGATTCACATCTTATCTCATCACATCTATTCGCCTCATATTCTCATCACTTCTATTCACAGAATTTAAACATAGAATTTAAGAGGATTCTAATTTTTGATATAAAGATTCTTTACGTATCTATTTATGCATAATTCAATTTTAAGAAAAATAACACTTTTGAAATAAAATTAAATCCTTTATGCATCTTCTTATGCATAATTTCAATTTTAATGAGAATGACTATTTTGAAATAAAAATAAATCTTTTATGCATCTTTCTATGCATAAATTCAATTTTAATGAGAATGGCACTTTTGAAATAAAAATAAATCTTTTATGCATCTTTCTATGCATAAATTCAATTTTAATGAGAATGACACTTTTGAAATAAAAATCAATCTTTTATGCATCTGTCTATGCATAAATTCAATTTTAGTGAGAATAACACTTTTGAAATAAAAATAAATCTTTTATCCATCTTCCTATGCATAAATTAAATTTTAATGAGAATAACACTTTTGAAATAAAAATAAATCTTTTATGCATCCTTCCTATGCATAAATTCAATTTTAATGAGAATAGAACTTTCGATATAAAAATAAATCTTTTAGAATGCACAAACGGAGGGAATTACTCTTTTAGAACAACCTAATGATAAACTTTAGTTCCATAAAATTTAAGAAAATTTTACCATAGCCTCCTTTGTATGGGGGCTGACCATTTCTCAATTTTATCATTCAATTTATGACTTGAATTAATCCAATTTGAATTCTAATATCTCTAATCTACTTCATTTTCCCAAAAATCAAGAGAGTAAACAATGAAAAGAGTTCAATCAATCTTTTAATTAAACTTTCTAGGATTGAGAAGGGCTGAATTGTAAAGAAGAGAAAGGGGTGGCCTTTCCATCAAGGCATAGCATCAGATTTTAATTCAACATTTACAAAGCATAAAATTTAAGAAAACCATAGATTTAAAATTCATAATAAGTAAGAATTAAGCTTACATGGAGCTTGTAAGCTTTCCTTTGGCTTGAGGGATTGAGGGTTCTACTCTTGTTTGTAGCAAGAGTGGCCACCAAATTCACTTGGAGAGGATTAGGCCAAAAAAACAATTGAATTATCAAGAAATTCAATGTTAAATGGCTTAGGATAGAAGCAGAGTAACAGTGCATAAACACCATTAAGCTTTACAAAGGGGGAGGCTTCTATTTATAGGAAAAAGTGAGCCTCTAACCAAGCAAACTGATTCTAAAATTTTCCAGATCAATTTGGTCACTTTTTGACCATTTTTAGGTCAGTTTAGCTTACTTTTTAGATCTAGTTGAAATAGGAGAGAGGAGAGATGAAAATATCTCATTATTTGTGAGTTTAAAACTCATCCACACATGTGAAATAGGTGCCTCCTTCATGAGGGGAATTCCCCACACTGAGGTGTCAAAAATACATCATTTCTTCTAAATATCTCTTCTTTTTTAACTAATAAACCTTGTCCTTAGTAAACTCTTCATCTTATGTGAGTATTTACTCATTTTTGGGGGATTTTCTTTTATTCTTCAATTTATCTCCTCCCTACATTTGGATTAATCTTATTGGTCCATAGGAACCTTAATCCAAAATTTTCAAAAAATCTGGACCCTCAAGATAAGGTCAGCCAAAGGGCTACTAGAATGGGACAAAATGTTTCATGTGTTTGTAGATGCATCAAACATGGCCATCGAAAGTGTGCTAATGCCAAAGACAGAAGAAGGATGGTGCAAATCACTATACTATGCTAGTTGGATGCTGTCAAATACTAAGAAGAATTATAGCACCACTGAAAGGGAAGCTCTCGGGATTGATTTACTTAGTCAGTAAGTTCCATCATTATCTATTGGGTAATCCATTCGTGTTTGATGTAGATCATCAGGCATTAGTGTATTTGGTAAATAAGCCAGATTTGACCAAAATGTTAGCAAGGTGGATGCTTTTATTGTAAGAATTTAAGTTCACCATTGTGCTTACTTCTGACAATCAGAATGCAGTAGCATATTTCCTTAGTAGAATAAACACAGGAGAAAAGCCTACAGGGGTAGTTGATCAATTTCCAAATGCAAGCGTGTTTACTATTTAGTCCATACCAGAGTGGAAAGAAATTAGTATTTTGATATGCTACAATTCACTGAAGGGACATTACCTATTAACATGAGCAGAGATCAGCATAAAAAGCTAGATCTCAATAAAAGCAAGAGTTTCCTTGAGATTATAGGGGCTCTATACAAAGAAGTCATAGACCAGGTTGTCTGTTGTGTGCCGAACCATGAACAAACAACTATGCTAACAAAATCACATCAAGGAGTATCAGGCAAACACTACTCTGGTGAAATAATAGCCAGGAAAGTACTATAGGCTGGCTTGTGGTGGCCCACAGTACTCAGAGGTGCATGGAATTATGTAAAGTAGTGTGATGTATGTTAATGTATGTGTTAGCCATCCATTGCAAATTGGATGCCTCATCAGCTAGTCCTACCACTGAAGCCTTTCAAAAGTAAGAATTGGACTTTGTCGGACCATTTAAACCCCCAGCAAGCAAGAGGAGTGGTAACAAATACATCCTCGTAGAACTGACTACGAGGAGTGGTAACAAATACATCCTCGTAGAACTGACTACTTCATGAAAAGGGTGGAGGTAAAATCCCTCTCAGGGATAATTCAACTGTGGTAGTAGAGCCAAATTCTTGTACGAGAATATCATGACAAGGTTTGGATGTCTAGCGGAGGATCTGGTAAGTGATCAAGGAGGACACTTCATCAATGACGTGATTCAGAAGCTAACTCAGTAGCATATGATCATGCATAAGAAATCTATTGTTTACAATTTTCACAAAGCAAGTGGTCAGGTAGAATCTATAAATTAGGTTCTAAAGAGTATCCTCCTAATAAATATAGTTAATCAGAATAGAATAGACTGGGATGAAAAGCTGCACTTTGCACTCTAGGCGTTCTCCATAGCACACAAGGTAAGAATTGGG
The DNA here is from genome assembly GCF_041138505.1 of Cibotium barometz. Taxonomy (NCBI): domain Eukaryota; kingdom Viridiplantae; phylum Streptophyta; class Polypodiopsida; order Cyatheales; family Cibotiaceae; genus Cibotium; species Cibotium barometz. The sequence continues at coordinate 680,440 of NC_141058.1, forward strand.
TTTACCCCATTCTCTTTGGTCTATGGTTTAGAGGCAGCAGTTCCAATGGAAGATGTTGTCCCCAGCCTTAGAATAGCCTTGGCTGAAAGGCTCAGCCCAAAAGGATTAGGTAGTCAACCACGAGATGCCACATCTCATGTAGCTGGAAGAAAGTAGACTACGCAGTGCATGGGTGGCAAAACATCACTCAAAAAAGAAGAAAGCAATGGGTCAAGAAGAATAGAAAGCATAAGATCTTTAAGGAAGGAGACAAAGTACTATTGTTCAATTCAAAACTCAGAGCACACCCAAGTAAGCTCAAAATCTACTGGATGGGTCCCTATCTGATATAGCAGAACAAGAACATTTCTAGGTTACATACACTAAGCAATGAAACACTCCCTAAGCATGTAAAATGATTCTGACTTAGGCCCTACAGAGAAGGAAATGATAAAGGGCAACAAACAACAGGTCAAGCAGACACAAAGGCAGAAATAGTAGAACAATGCATGGTGATAAACAATCCCCATCTACACAATGCAACCAGATGAAGACACATGTGGAGCACTATTGGGCGGCCAATTAGCCCGTTTGGTTGTTGCACCCAGATTGCCACTCCGACTAACCATTGTGCAACAAACCAAGCCTTCTTGTTTTGTAATAAACTTGTAATAGTTTCTTGAGGAACGGATAGTACTCGTGTGGTTGTAAAGGGACAAAGGGGCATTAGAGGATAGAGAAGACTTGGTCTACCTGACTGAGATTGTAGCAAGAGTGTGTCTTACTTGGATAGTTTGAGAATCATGCGGGTCTACTTGGGCCCGAAGGAGAGGAACAATATTGAATAGGAAAATAGGAGAGTTGAGTGAGAAGTTCATGAGCAGAGCTCTTGCTAAGGCATTGTACTGTATGGTTCAAACTATTACACAAGAATGACACATGGGATAGTCTTTGTATTATTTCTATTTCGTTCTACATATCTTTGTCTATTCTGCATTCACTCTTATGTTAAGTATAGTCCTCTCTAGATGTAAAGTCCTATCTAGATTTAGGATAGACACCCCGAGCTTAGTAGGCAGACAGGTAGCTCAATGTCCTAGCATTGACTTATTGCATTGGCCGGCATAGTTGCATTAGTCGCCGCTCTTTTGGAGCCGAGTAGGTGGTCTAGAACCACATAAGTTCCGAGTCTTGACCAGACACTGAAACTTTTGGTGATCCTGCTAGGGAACCAGTACACCAGGTAGGGGAGCAGGAAGATAGAGGCTAGTTCTAAGGTCAATCTTGCACAATAAGTTGGTAGAGAAAATCTAGTTGGAATAGATCTAGAAAAGAAGTGCACACACCGGTGTCAGAATGTTCATGAGAAAGTCATAGGAGTACAATGGGGAATGCATAGATAATGAAGGGAGCTCAAACAAAGCAATGCGGTATCGCCGCCCACAGAGAGGACAAAGCTATAAAAAATGAAGGACAATTGCATCTTCCAAGAAGATTTCCTGAAGGGATTCCATGCAAGAACAATTGATTCAAGAACCACTGAGAAATCAAGAAAGAGAGACCACCAAGAGCTTCAAAAAATAAGGCAGGAAACTCAAGGAGAAGAAGAACCTGTAGTTGTGGCAAAAACTCTCAAGTACCCAAAGTTCAAGGGCAAGAGTGAGGAAGATCTAGATGCCCACATCTTCACCTTCGAAACCACATTCTTGGCCACCCGAGCTCCATTGTGGTGGTAGCTGGTATGCACAATATGGTCTGGAGCACTTGCAAACATTTGAAGAATTGAAGAAATACTTCCTGAAAAGATTCAAGAAAGACAAGACCATAATAGAAGTACTGGAAAAGCTATAGAGGCTAACTTAGAAGAAGAGGACAATAGAGGATTATGAATTCCAAGCAGTGCTAATGTATCTGGATCAGCCCAATAGACCTGCTCTAGCCACATTGAGTCAATGGTTTGTGAGAGGAATGAGGTAAAATCTCTAGACAATGGGTGGCCTCATATAATTTGGATACCCTCAACTTTGAACAATGGTTTGTGAGAGGAATGAGGTAAAATCTCTAGACAATGGGTGGCCTCATATAATTTGGATACCCTCAACTTTGAACAAGTGGTGGAGAGAACAACTAGAGCTAAGGGGATCTTGAAGCAAACAAGCAAAGACCCCAAGAAGAAAAATAAGGATAAAAAGAAGAAGAAGGAGGAAGAAACTTCCAAATCAGATTCCGAAGAAGACACCTTAGAATCAAAAGAGTCGGATTCCAAAGAGCAAAAGCCCCGAAAAAAGAAAGGCAGGAAAAAGTAGGCAATAGATGTTCAAGAAGAGATCAGGGCCACCCTAGCCAAGATTGCCGGAGAACACATAGGATCCAACTCAAATCGGACGTCTGGTGCACAAGGTGTAAAAATCAATGTCATACAAAGGAGCAGTTCATGCAATAGCTATGCACTATTTGCGGAAGGTACAACCACACCAGAGAGAGGTGTTTTTACAACACTCAAAATAGGAATCCGAGAGTGATGGAAAGGTGGTAGTAGCAGGCAACAAGTCCCACAACTATCCACCAAGTTGCCATGGGTCCTCAAAACAATAGACCATATGGAAGAGGAGGTGGAAGATTTTTGCAGAGAGGCATAGACAAAATGATTGCCCCATATTGTAGCTCCATCAGTAGTAGGAATTGTAACTTGAGGCAAGGCTACAAGGGAGGCAAACCCAGCAGGAGCTGATGCACCTGTAAACATGGTAAAAGTGGACCAAGGGGCAAGAAAAGAACAAGAAAAGCCAATAGAGGTGATGGCTATGGCAAGATCACAAGGGCTTGTCAAGATGTCGAGAGGTAGGAATCCCGAACTGGAACAGAAGGAGAATCCAAAATATTGGGTATGACAATAGAGAGTCCGTGTGAGCAAATCACCAAGTTGGTGTGCAGAGTGCACAAGGGATGGTGCGGACAATGCAAGAAAGCATGTTCCTGGGAGAGCATGCCGATGAGGGTCTAGTCAGGACAAGCCTGGTCAAGAAGAGGGAAGAAATTACAGTAGGAAAGAAGCCAGTGTGCAATGATAGAGAAACCAAAGAAAGGATGTTTAGCTCCCACAACTGGAGAGCCAATTACAGCTCAGAGCATGTGTCTTGAGGAAGAAAGTGGAAAGGAATCCGAAAGAAGTTTGGATAGGAAATACGACAAGGGAATGTTAGGGAAAATAAAGGGAAGTAAAGGAGGAATAAGGAAGAGTGTACAGAGGCCAAGCTATGCCCACTGACAAGGAGAAAAGAAGCAACTTCATGAAGAATATGACCTATTGGAGGATCTCAACAAGATGAAATTGAATACCACAATGGACCAATTGTTGAATCTAGTTCCCAAGTTGCACACAAAAGTTTCTTTAGGACATAATACCAAATGAGAGATTAGCATGCATATGCATGTACAGGAGACACAAAATCTGGCAACAAGCAAAATGTAAAATGTGGAAATAGTCCAAGACTATGACACATCCATTCTAGAGGTGATAATAAAGATCAAAGGGGAGATAGTGGGTCGAGGGTCATCCTAGATGGAGGATCACGAGTGAACATAATATCAAACAGCTTGGCCAAAATGCTAGGAGTCATGGACATGTAGCCGGCTCTTTTCCAGATCCGTATGGGGTTGATCATAGAAGAGTCCGACTAGGTGGAAGAATCAGGGGAGAATAAATAAAAGTGGAAGGATGCACGTTCAATGTTGTTTTCATAGTCCTCAGAATGAGTGAGATAGCGGCTGCATATCCCATGCTGTTGGGAAGACCATGGCTCATAAGTGGAAGGATTAATACAGACACAATCACAATCGGGAGGGGGGAAAATAAGGTCTGTATCTCGGTCTTGCATAGGAAAAGACAAGCTGAATCTGGCCAGCCGACCTCTAAGATCCCTGTTCCCAACGAGCAATAGATTCAGGATACTGGTAGCGGAAGTAGCACTTCTCGCGCGGGACAGGGGTCCCACATTCGGGGCCTCATCCACGGATATCCGGATAAGAGACTAATCCGTCGGTTGTTCCAAAACTGAACCCGAAAAAACTTCCTTTACCGAAAAGCACGGGTGATTCCACCAGGAAAGCTTTTACTCAAACGTAGTCAAACCCTTACTGATGATCAAACAGATCCGACTGCATCTATAAAGATACTTGGTCAGATCAAGGAAGAAACTTGCAGTTGGATCATTGGGATCAACGCTTTTTTCCCCATCAAGAGGCACAGCCGTTGATTCCTATCCATAGAACAATTACTATCCGGGATTTGCTTTATCTATCGTAGTAACAGAATTTGAGTCTCGATTTACGGATCCATCAGTCCAGCCTAACCCCATCCGATCCCATGGGTTAGGCAACCGCCCAACCACTGTAGTGATGGGATCCAATTTGGAATTTGGTTAGGTTTTGTCCCGGGTACCAAGGAAAAGAGTTCCAAGGCCCCCTAGCTGGAAGTTCATGCAAACATAAAATTAGGCACACCACTTACACACCCAATACGAAATTGCCTTTTTCTTAGCATCAGCTAACTTTAAAAACAATCCTTTAATGAAACCATAGTACCACTGATCACAATCTTCCAAATTATCCGGTTGATTCTCAAATTTTCCATCATTCCTTCATCAGAGTATCTATGGCATCATTGGCAACTAGAACGCTCACCACCTGTCCACTCAGGGGCCTTTTCAATAGTTCCTAGCCCATAATACTCGGTAATATAATCACTTATAAAAATCAAGATGGACTCTCGTTGAAGATCAGCAAGATCAACCAACAGATCCATAAAAAGAGCCATGGACTCATCCATTGAAGACCAGCAAGGTCAATCAACCAGATCCATGCCCGGTTTCAGAAAAACAACTCTTACTCCTTGTTCCAATATCTTCCTTGATGCACGCGTGGGTATCCTAGGCGACCCAGAGCCTGAGCACCGTATGGTCAACACCCTCTAGGATCCTTCGCAGGTGACCTAGCGCCACTCATAGGCCGCTTCCTTGGCCCCTCATCCACCGTACCGGAAGCTCACCATTTTAATCGCACCGAGGCTGGTCAAGACCTCGGCCGACCTTGCTACGCGAGACATCCTCCATTGACTCTCCGTCCAGCAGTTACAACTTTATCAGCTAGGTCTCCACGACCTTAATCATAAGACGGTCAAAATGCTTTCCTAGCATTCTTGACATAAAACAGTCATTTACAAACAGTTTACAAATACAGTTTCTATATTAACTCTCATTTTTCCACATTATCCCTCATCAATCCACATTACTTATTCCACATTCCATTTATATGTGTACTCATCCCATCACATCATTTTCCATCTCATCACTTCAGATTCCTTCACATCACATATCATAGATTCACATCCATACATATATCCACATCCACATGCACATTCACATCCATACATCCACATCTATATGCGTACATTCACATCTACATGCATACATCCACATCCCATCCATGCATCTACATCCACATCCTCATTTACATCCATATATCCACATTCACACTCACATCTACATGCATACATCCATAGATACACATCCACATTTACATCCATGCATCCACATCCACATCCTCATTCACATCCATACATCCACATTCATGCATCCACATCTACATGCATACATCCATACATACCCATCCACATTCACATCCATATTCTCACCCTATCACAACCCATATACATTTTATCCCATCACATACACTTCTTACCTCATCTCCTACACATCCTATCACTTCTTAACTTATCTTATCACATCTTAACTCATCTCATATACATCTTATCACATCTTATCACTTCCCATATCTTTTATGCTTACCTCTATGCATGAAATTCAATTATGCTAAAAGTAACACTTTTATAATAAAATAATCATCTTTTATGCATACCTCTATGCATGAAATTCAATTATGCTAAAAGTAACTCTTTTATAATAAAATAATCATCTTCTATGCATACCCCTATGCATGAAATTCAATTATGCTAAAAGTAACTCTTTTATAATAAAATATTCGTCTCTTATGCATACCTCTATACATGAAATTCAATTATGTTAAAAGTAACTCTTTTAACATGAAATTGAATTATTATAAAAGTAACTCTTTTATAATAAAATAATCATCTTCTATGCATACCTCTATGCATGAAATTCAATTATGCATAATATAAAAATCAATTTCTCTAGGATTACAATGACTATCTTTCAATTAATCTAGGATGATAATTCCTAGAATATGGTAGGAAGTCCTCTTTTCATGCATTGAATGAAATTATTTTATGAGTAATTTTTATAAAATTTTTGCCATAGCTCCACTACTATGACTGATAAATCTCAATTATTTTAAAAGATAAAGCTTATCCTTAAGGGAATGATTAGAATGATCCCGAATTGGATCATTAACCCATAATGGATTGAATCATCAATATTCATAAACTAAAAGCATAGGGAAAGCCATTAATTTGATCTTAAGTATAGATTAATCTTGGATTAAGAAAAAGCTTTATGAAAAGCTTCATTTGGATTGAGAATAGGTCATGAGTATGACCATTTCTTTAGTGAGAGAGAGATATTACATAAAAACCATTAGAATTAAGCATAAATGTAAATTTATGTAATTCTTTTCTATCATTCATTAATTACTTCAATAGCATTCAAAAACCATTCCAATTAAGCTTCTCAAGCTTGAGAGGGGTTGAGAAGAGAGAAACATTGAGAGATTATAGAAAAGCTCAAAATTCACTACTTACCTTACAAATTGCTTGATTCTTTGTTCACGGTAGAGGCCCCCAACCAATCAATTGGTTAAGTATGTTGACGGAGCCACCAATGGGGATTGAAGAAAGAGGGAAGCTCCAATTTCTTCAATTTGGAGAGAATTTTAGAGAATAGTAGAAACTAGCATTATTTCAGCATAACTCTAGAATAGTAAAATTCTTCTCCTTTTTTTTCAAAGGACTCATGTTCTATTTATAGGAGAGGGAAGCTCTAACCAAAGCTAACTGAATTCTAGAATTTTCCAAATTCAATTTGGTTGAATTTGGACTAGATTTGGACCTAGTTTGGTTACTTTTTGATTCGGTTTGGTTCTATTTTGATTTGGTTTGGTTCAAGAGAGAGGAGAGATAAAAATATCACATTATTTTTTAGTTTAAAATTCATTCAAGCATGTGAAATATGCACCTCCTTTAAAGAACTCCCCTTCCTTACATATCTGTCAAAATGGAATGATTATACCCAAAATATCTCATATTTTTAATATTGCTCATAGTTTTTTACTAATAAACCTTGTACATTTTCAACTCTTCATCTTATGTGAAATATGCACCTCCTTTAAAGAACTCCCCTTCCTTACATATGTGTCAAAATGGAATCATTATACCCAAAATATCTCATATTTTTAATATTGCTCATAGTTTTTTACTAATAAACCTTGTACATTTTCAACTCTTCATCTTATGTGAGCATTTACTCATTTTTGGGTATCTTCTTTTACAAATTGGATTTATCTCCTCCCTAAACATGGATTGATGCTATTGGCCCATAGGAACCTTAATTGGACCATAATCCAAAAATTTCTGAAAATCTAGACTAAGGTCCTTCATACTCATTTCCAATTAATTCCAATTGCACATTGGAAAGTTCTTTTTGAATTTCTGTTTCAGGGAAACTTATTTCAATAAGATGAGAAATTTTTCTATCTATAAATATTCAAAATCTGAATATTCTCTCTCTAGAATATTCTCTCTCTCTAAGTCAAAACAGTTAGAAACAAGGTCTTTTATATTTCTGAAGAGGGAATTGATTACAGGAAAGATGCTGGACATTTTGAGAGGCTGGGGAGGAATCTTACACGACCGCTGTATAAATAAGGCCTAAATTACCTCAAAGGGGTAGAAGACAATGAAGAAGAGAAGATTTTGAAAGAAAATCTCAGATCTATTGTCACTATTTGAGGTGGATATTGAGAGGATTGTAAAAAGATATGATCTAGAAGTCCTAGTCTGCTCATCCTGAAGTGATGTTGAATGAAGAGAGTGCAAAAGAAGATGAGGAAGACACTAGAATAGTATGGCAGAAATCCAAGCCGAGAAGGAAAAGGCCATGATGGCTCTCAAGCAAGAGGAAGCCCGATTGAGGAAGCGAAACATCAAAGTCTAGGAAGATACACTCCAAGAACTAAACCTAGGAGATGAGCAAGAGCCCAAAACACTCAAAGTCAGTGCTGAATCAAGAATTCATAGGAAGACTCCTAAAACTGTTAGAATCCTACAAAGATTTGTTTGCATGGAACTACTCTGACATGAAGGGGATTTATCATAGCTTCTAACAACACAAGATCAACCTAAAAGAGGATGCAATTCCTATCAAGAAGAGAAAATATAGGATGAACCCCAACTACACCAAATAGGTGAAGGACAAGATTGATAAGCTACTAAGAGTAGGGTTCATCTATCCAGTGGAAGATACATACTTCTTTCTGGATGGGTTCAGTGGTACAGATGGTTTAGGAGGATAAAGAGAAAATGGCCTTTGATAGAATGGGGGACTTTTGCCTCCAATGTAATGACTTTTGGGCCGAAGAATGCTCCAGCCACATTCCAAAGGATGGTTCAAGAAATATTCTACGAATATTTAACCACCTTCATGAGGGTCTTTGTGTGGATTATTTCAGTGTTTTTGGGAAGAAAAAAGACCACATAACATACCTCATGATGTGCCTAGATAAGTAAAGAAAAGACAGGGTGAGCCTCAATCTTGTAAGATTCCTCCCCCACCCCCTTTTTGATGTCTAGTATCTTTCCCTGTAATCAATCCCTCTTCAGAAATATAAAGACCTTGTTTCTATCTGTTTTAGCCTAGAGAGAGAAAAATATTCTAGAGAGAGAATATTCAGATTTTGAATATTTTTGGATAGAAAAATATCTCTTCTAATTCAGATGAGTTCCCCTGAAACAGAAATTCAAAAAGAATTTTCCAACGTGCAATTGGAATTAATTGAAAATAGGTATAAAGAACCTTAGCCTAAGGGTCTAGATTTTCAGAAATCTTTAGACTATGGTCCAATTAAGGTTCCTATGGACCAATAGCATCAATCCATGTGTAGGGAGGAGATAAATCCAACTTGTAAAAAGAAAATACCCAAAAATGAGTAAATGCTCACATGAGGTGAAGAGTTGAAAATGTACAAGGTTTATTAGTAAAAAACTATGTGCAATATTAAAAATATGAGATATTTTGGGTATCCAAAAATGAGTAAATGCTCACATAAGATGAAGAGTTGAAAATGTACAAGGTTTATTAGTAAAAAACTATGAGCAATATTAAAATGATTCCATTATGACACATATGTAAGGAAGGGGAGTTCTTTAAAGGAGGTGCATATTTCACATAAGATGAAGAGTTGAAAATGTACAAGGTTTATTAGTTTAAAAAAAAAACTATGAGCAATATTAAAATGATTCCATTATGACACATATGTAAGGAAGGGGAGTTCTTTAAAGGAGGTGCATATTTCACATGCTTGAATGAGTTTTAAACTCATAAAAATTGAGATATTTCATCTCTCCTCTCTCCTCATTCAAGTCTAGTTCCAAAAAGTTAGCTTAACTGACCTAAAAATGGTCAAATATTGACCAAACTGATTTAGAAAATTCTAGAATCAGTTTGTTTGGTTAGGAGCTCAATTTTTCCTATAAATAGAGGCCTCCCCCTTGTTGAAAAATATATAGTGTTTATGCATCGTTACTCTACTCCACCTAAGCCAAGAACTGTGAATTCATTTAATAATTCACTAGTTTTTGGAGCTTCCCTCTTTCTTCAATCCCCATTACTGGCTCCATCAACATACTTAACCAATTGATTGGTTGGGGGCCTCTACCGTGAACAAAGAATCAAGCAATTTGTAAGGTAATTAGTGAATATTGATCTTTTCTATAATTTCTCAATGTTTCTCTCTTCTCAACCCCTCTCAAGCTTGAGAAGCTTAATTGGTATGGTTTTTTAAATGCTATTAAAGTTAATTGGTGAATAGTAGTGAAGAGTTACATAATTTAATAAATGCTATTGAAGTTAATTTTTATTTATGTTTAAATTCTAATGGTTTTTATGTAATTTCTCTCTCTCACTCAAGAAATGGTCATACTCATGACCCATTCTCAATCCAAATGAAGCTTTTCATAAAGCTTTTTCTTAATCCAAGATTAAGCTATGCTTGAGGCCAAATTAATGGCTTTTTTCTATGCTTTTAGTTTATGCATATTGATGATTCAATCCATTATAGATTACCGATCCAATTAGAGATCATTTTAATTATTTTCTTAATGATAAGCTTTATCCCTTAGAAAAAATTGAGATTTATCAGTAATAGCAGCGGAGCTATGGCAAAATTTTTATAAAAATTATGCATAAAATAATTTCATTCAAAGCATAAAAAGAGGACTTCCTACCATATTCTAGGAATTATCATCCTAGATTAATTGAAAGAATTTCATTATAATCATGGAGAAATTGAATTTTAATATCATGCATAAAGGATAAATTTTTTATATTAAAAGTGTTCCTTTTATCATTTTTAATTTTCAAGTATGCATAAAGGAAAATTTTTTATATCAAAAGTGTTACTTTTATCATTTTTAATTTTCATGCATAGAAGTATGCATAAAGGATAATTTTTTTATATTAAAAGTGTTACTTTTATCATTTTTAATTTTCATGTATAGAAGTATGCATAAAGGAAAATTTTTTATATCAAAAGTGTTACTTTTATCATTTTTAATTTTCATGCATAGAAGTATGCATAAAGGATAATTTTTTTATATTAAAAGTGTTACTTTTATCATTTTTAATTTTCATGCATAGAAGTATGCATAAAGGAAAATTTTTTATATCAAAAGTGTTACTTTTATCATTTTTAATTTTCATGCATAGAAGTATGCATAAAGGATAATTTCTTTATATTAAAAGTGTTACTTTTATCATTTTTAATTTTCATGCATAGAAGTATGCATAAAGGATAATTTCTTATATCAAAAGTGTTACTTTTATCATTTTTAATTTTCATGCATAGAAGTATGCATAAAGGATAATTTTTATATATCAAAAGTGTTACTTTTATCATATTGGATTTCATGCATAGAGGTATGCATAAAAGTTGAATATTTTATTATAAAAGTGTTACTTTTAGCATAATTGAATTTCATGCATAGAGGTATGCATAAAAGATATGGGAAGTGATAAGATATGATAAGATGCATGGGGATGTGGATATGGATGTGTATGTATGAATGTGGATATGGGATGTGGATGTATAAATGAGGATGTGAAAATGGAGATAAGCATGTAGATGTGGATGTATGGATGTGAATGTGGATGTGGATGTGGATGTATGGATGTGAATGTGGATGTGGATGTGGATGTATGAATGTGGATGTATGGATGTATGAATGTGGATGTATGGATGTGAATGAGGATGTAGATGTGGATGCATGGATGTAAATGTGGATGTGGATGTATGGATGAATGCATGTAGATGTGGATGCATGAATGTGGATGTATGGATGTGAATGAGCATATAGATGTGGATGTATGGATGTGAATGTGCATGTAGATATGGATGTATATATGTGAATGGGAATGTGGATGTGGATGTATGTATGCATGTGGATGTGGATATGGATGTGTATGTATGAATGTGGATATGGGATGTGGATGTATAAATGAGGATGTGAAAATGGAGATAAGCATGTAGATGTGGATGCATGAATGTGGATGTATGGATGTGAATGAGGATATAGATGTGGATGTATGGATGTGAAGGTGCATGTAGATATGGATGTATATATGTGAATGGGAATGTGGATGTGGATATATGTATGCATGTGGATGTGGATATGGATGCGTATGTATGAATGTGGATATGGGATGTGGATGTATAAATGAGGATGTGAAAATGGAGTTAAGCATGTAGATGTTGATGCATGGATGTAAATGTGGATGTGGATGTATGGATGTATGCATGTAGATGTGGATGCATGAATGTGGATGTATGGATGTGAATGAGCATATAGATGTGGATGTATGGATGTGTATGTGCATGTAGATATGGATGTATATATGTGAATGGAAATGTGGATGTGGATATATGTATGCATGTGGATGTGGATATGGATGCGTATGTATGAATGTGGATATGGGATGTGGATGTATAAATGAGGATGTGAAAATGGAGTTAAGCATGTAGATGTGGATGCATGAATGTGGATGTATGTATGTGAATGAGGATATAGATGTGGATGTATGGATAAAATGTGCATGTAGATATGGATGTATAGATGTGAATGGGAATGTGGATGTGGATGTGGATGTATGTATGTATGTATGTGGATGTGGATGTATGAATGAGGACGTGATAATGAATGTATGCATGTGGATGTGGATATGGATGTGTATGTATGAATGCGGATATGGATGTGGATATGGATGTGTATGTATGAATGTGGATATGGGATGTGGATGTATAAATGAGGATGTGAAAATGGAGTTAAGCATGTAGATGTGGATGTATGGATGTGAATGTGGATGTGGATGTGGATGTATGGATGTGGATATGGATGTGAATATGGAGTTAAGCATGTAGATGTGGATATGGAGTTAAGCATGTAGATGTGGATATGGATGTATGGATGTGAATATATGATATGTGATGTGAAGGAATCTGAAGTGAAGAGATGGAAAATGATGTGATTGGATGAGTACACATATAAATGAAATGTGGAATAAGTAATGTGGATTGTATGAGGGATAATGTGGAAAATTGAGAGTTAATATAGAAATTGTATTTGTAAACTGTTTGTAAATGGCTGTTTTATGTCAAGAATGCTAGGAAAGCATTTTGACCGTCTTGTGATTAAGATCGTGGAGACCTAACTGATAAAGTTGCAATTGCTGACGGAGAGTCAATGGAGGACGTCTCGCGTAGCAAGGTCGGCCGAGGTCTTGACCAGCCTCGGTTCGATTAAAATGGTGAGCTTCCGGTACGGTGGATGAGGGACCAAGGAAGCGGCCTATGAGTGAAGCGCTAGGTCACCTGCGAAGGATCCTAGAGGGTGCTGACCATACGGTGCTCGGGCTCTGGGTCGCCCAGGATACCCACGCGTGCGTCGAGGAAGATATTGGAACAAGGAGTAAGAGTTGTTTTGTGAAACCGGGCATGGATCTGGTTGATTGACCTTGCTGGTCTTCAATGGATGAGTCTATGGCTCTTTATATGGACCTGTTGGTTGATCTTGCTGATCTTCAACGAGAGTCCATCTTGATTTTTATAAGTGATTATATTGCCGAGTATTATGGGCTAGGAACTATTGAAAAGGCCCCTGTGTGGACAGGTGGTGAGCGTTCTAGTTGCCAATGATGCCATAGATACTCTGATGAGGGAATGATGGGAAATTATGAATCAACTGGATAAATTGGAAGATTGTGATCAGTGGTACTATGGTTTCATTAAAGGATTGTTTTAAAGTTAGCTGATGCTAAGAAAAAGACAATTTTCATATTGGGTGTGTAAGTGGTGTGGCTAGTTTTATGTTTGCATGAACTTCCGGCTAGGGGGCCTTGGAACTCTTTTCCTTGGTACCCGGGACAAAACCTAACTAAATTCCAAATTGGATCCCATCACTACAGTGGTTGGGCGGTTAGCTAACCCATGGGATCGGATGGGGTTAGGCTGGACTGATGGATCCGTAAATCGAGATTTAATTTCTATTATTACGATAGATGAAGTAAATCCCGGATAGAAATTGTTCTATGGATAGGAATCAACGGCTGTGCCTCTTGATGGGGAAAAAAGCGTTGATCCCAATGATCCAAGTGCAAGTTTCTTCCTTGATTTGACCAAGTACCATTAAAGGTGCAGTCAGATCAGTTGATCCGTAATGATCTTGACTACGTTAGAGTAAAGAGTTATCCTGGTGGAATCGCCCATGCTTTCCGGGTAAAGGAAGTTTTTTCGGTTTCGGTTTTGGACAAACCGACGGATTAGTCTCTTGTCCGGATATCCGTGGGCGAGGCCCCGAGTGTGGGTCCCTGCCCCGCGCATGAAGTGCTACTTCCGTTGCTAGTACCCCGAATCCGTTGCTCGGTGGGAACAGGGATCTCACAGTTGGTATCAGAGCATTTGGTTAATAAAGATCAACTAAGAAGACAAATATATCAAAAATTTATGAAGAAACACAAAAAGGTTATAATTGTGTGAGATAATTCATACAATTTGATATTCAAACTGAAATTCGTAATTTGGTAGTTGAGTCTTCAGATGGAAGTACCGCAATTATATAGAATCCTTGACTTTCTTGAGGCCTAGACATGATAGTAGTTACCTTATAATTCCAAGGGCCGTGACTACCCGTATATACCGAGAGTATACTGCAGCTCTTTACTGACAGTATATACGAGTAAATCTAAGACTTGAAATTATAAGCGTTAATGCTATCTAGATGATGATTTCGAATGTGATTGATATGATTTTTAATTCTGTTTGAGAATGGATGAATTGATTTGGATTCTGATTGAAAATTCTGATTGAAAAATGATGATTTTTAAAAATTAGTTGAAATATAATGAAACCACAATGAGGGGGAATGGGACGAGTCCCTGTGATGATATTCATAACTAGAATGATGATAATGAATTCAGCAAATCACTATGAGATTAGTGGGTTGTGCTGTCAGATTGCTGCTGTTAATACTTGATCGGTAGATCAAGTTAAGGGATGTCAAATTGAGGACTTGCTTGACTGAATTTCCGTGGAGGAATGTTCCGAAGGAAACTTTTCGGTCTAATGGACCATTATCATGTTAAAGATATGAATGATATAATCTGAATGAATTGTTATTTAATGATGAGTTCTATATAAGGGATATTTATTCTAGTGTTCAGTTGGGTTGACCAGAATATAAGGAACCCCAGAATAAAATTGGATCTTAAGAAAAAGAGCTGTCCTCTACCTTGCGAGATGAGGACATCTCGCCCTTTTTAAGTGGGGTAGAATGTAAGATTCCTCCCCAACCTTCGAGGTATACAGGAGTAAGAATCTCCCTTTCTGATCTTATAATTATTCCCTCTCTAAAATAAAAGAAAGTTTCTGTTTAAAAAAAAAGGAAGACCCTTTTCCTAGAATACTTCTCAGGAGTCACGCCTATTTTAAGGATTCAGAACAATGAGTTCAGAAGTGAAAATCGGTGTTTTGGATACCAAGGTTTTGGTTTTCATTCGAGTACGGCCCAAAAGAAGTTCTTTATCTATTGGGGAGTTTAAGAAGTTATCCCCCAGATATTGTGAGCCTTATATCTGAATTCAATGAAAGTAGGTGACTTAGCCTACAAGCTTCTTTTATCTCTTCATCTCAAAATTCTTAATGCCTTCTATAGAAAAATGTGTCAAACCCAAATCATGGAAAGACGGTAAAACTTCAGTGGCAAGTTACCGTTGGCTTCTAAGTTACGCTAGCTCCTTCCTTTATATAAGTCGTAACTTTTACTTGTCGCTCACAGTAATCTTACTTCCATCGATCTCCTTTCTTTCTTAATCTCCTTCATGGCTTGGCAACAAGAACTAGTTTTATCCATGATGATTTCTCATCTTCAAGACGCAAGAGAGTCTGTGAAGAAAGACTTTATAGAACAGTATGAGCGCTCACTTTTTCCTCACCTAGGAACTTCTGTAGCGCAAACCAAATGGCAGACCTATCAAAACATAACTAGGGTAACACCCTGGGGTCAGCAGCACTTTCGTAACAATGTCCGCTTGGCCATGGTTATTGAAGCTTTGGGTTTGGGTCCCCGATACTACTGTGTCATGAGATCAAGGCATCTTGGGTTTTCTGAGCGGGTCTTCTTACTGGCATGTTTTCTTCCTCATGAGAAGATATGCCTTTATCCCGTTTTTGGCTTGCCTCTCAGAGGTCCTTTTGTTAGATCACCTCATACCACTGAGATAGGTGCAGCAATAACCAACAGAATTATTCCCATAGATGAGTTACCTTATACTTGTGCAGCTTGTGAGGACTGCTTTTGTGATCATATGATGGACGGGCTTATGGAAGTGTAAAGAGTTCTTCTATCTTTACTGTATAAGTTCCGAGAATGAATAAAGTTTAAATCTTGTTCTTATTTTGAATCTTGCTCTCTTTAAGACGTTTCTTGGTGGTTAATCTTGATTAAAATTTTTCTCTAAGTCTCATATTCGTGCATCTTGCGAAATTATCCCAGTTTGCGAGATGAGGACATCTCGCATTTTTTAAGTGGGGTAGAATGTAAGATTCCTCCCCCACCCCCTTTTTGATGTCTAGTATCTTTCCCTGTAATCAATCCCTCTTCAGAAATATAAAGACCTTGTTTCTATCTGTTTTAGCCTAGAGAGAGAAAAATATTCTAGAGAGAGAATATTCAGATTTTGAATATTTTTGGATAGAAAAATATCTCTTCTAATTCAGATGAGTTCCCCTGAAACAGAAATTCAAAAAGAATTTTCCAACGTGCAATTGGAATTAATTGAAAATAGGTATAAAGAACCTTAGCCTAAGGGTCTAGATTTTCAGAAATCTTTAGACTATGGTCCAATTAAGGTTCCTATGGACCAATAGCATCAATCCATGTGTAGGGAGGAGATAAATCCAACTTGTAAAAAGAAAATACCCAAAAATGAGTAAATGCTCACATGAGGTGAAGAGTTGAAAATGTACAAGGTTTATTAGTAAAAAACTATGTGCAATATTAAAAATATGAGATATTTTGGGTATCCAAAAATGAGTAAATGCTCACATAAGATGAAGAGTTGAAAATGTACAAGGTTTATTAGTAAAAAACTATGAGCAATATTAAAATGATTCCATTATGACACATATGTAAGGAAGGGGAGTTCTTTAAAGGAGGTGCATATTTCACATAAGATGAAGAGTTGAAAATGTACAAGGTTTATTAGTTTAAAAAAAAAACTATGAGCAATATTAAAATGATTCCATTATGACACATATGTAAGGAAGGGGAGTTCTTTAAAGGAGGTGCATATTTCACATGCTTGAATGAGTTTTAAACTCATAAAAATTGAGATATTTCATCTCTCCTCTCTCCTCATTCAAGTCTAGTTCCAAAAAGTTAGCTTAACTGACCTAAAAATGGTCAAATATTGACCAAACTGATTTAGAAAATTCTAGAATCAGTTTGTTTGGTTAGGAGCTCAATTTTTCCTATAAATAGAAGCCTCCCCCTTGTTGAAAAATATATAGTGTTTATGCATCGTTACTCTACTCCACCTAAGCCAAGAACTGTGAATTCATTTAATAATTCACTAGTTTTTGGAGCTTCCCTCTTTCTTCAATCCCCATTACTGGCTCCATCAACATACTTAACCAATTGATTGGTTGGGGGCCTCTACCGTGAACAAAGAATCAAGCAATTTGTAAGGTAATTAGTGAATATTGATCTTTTCTATAATTTCTCAATGTTTCTCTCTTCTCAACCCCTCTCAAGCTTGAGAAGCTTAATTGGTATGGTTTTTTAAATGCTATTAAAGTTAATTGGTGAATAGTAGTGAAGAGTTACATAATTTAATAAATGCTATTGAAGTTAATTTTTATTTATGTTTAAATTCTAATGGTTTTTATGTAATTTCTCTCTCTCACTCAAGAAATGGTCATACTCATGACCCATTCTCAATCCAAATGAAGCTTTTCATAAAGCTTTTTCTTAATCCAAGATTAAGCTATGCTTGAGGCCAAATTAATGGCTTTTTTCTATGCTTTTAGTTTATGCATATTGATGATTCAATCCATTATAGATTAACGATCCAATTAGAGATCATTTTAATTATTTTCTTAATGATAAGCTTTATCCCTTAGAAAAAATTGAGATTTATCAGTCATAGCAGCGGAGCTATGGCAAAATTTTATAAAAATTATGCATAAAATAATTTCATTCAAAGCATAAAAAGAGGACTTCCTACCATATTCTAGGAATTATCATCCTAGATTAATTGAAAGAATTTCATTATAATCATGGAGAAATTGAATTTTAATATCATGCATAAAGGATAAATTTTTTATATTAAAAGTGTTACTTTTATCATTTTTAATTTTCAAGTATGCATAAAGGAAAATTTTTTATATCAAAAGTGTTACTTTTATCATTTTTAATTTTCATGCATAGAAGTATGCATAAAGGATAATTTTTTTATATTAAAAGTGTTACTTTTATCATTTTTAATTTTCATGTATAGAAGTATGCATAAAGGAAAATTTTTTATATCAAAAGTGTTACTTTTATCATTTTTAATTTTCATGCATAGAAGTATGCATAAAGGATAATTTTTTTATATTAAAAGTGTTACTTTTATCATTTTTAATTTTCATGCATAGAAGTATGCATAAAGGAAAATTTTTTATATCAAAAGTGTTACTTTTATCATTTTTAATTTTCATGCATAGAAGTATGCATAAAGGATAATTTCTTTATATTAAAAGTGTTACTTTTATCATTTTTAATTTTCATGCATAGAAGTATGCATAAAGGAAAATGTTTTATATCAAAAGTGTTACTTTTATCATTTTTAATTTTCATGCATAGAAGTATGCATAAAGGATAATTTTTTTATATCAAAAGTGTTACTTTTATCATATTGGATTTCATGCATAGAGGTATGCATAAAAGTTGAATATTTTATTATAAAAGTGTTACTTTTAACATAATTGAATTTCATGCATAGAGGTATGCATAAAAGATATGGGAAGTGATAAGATATGATAAGATGCATGGGGATGTGGATATGGATGTGTATGTATGAATGTGGATATGGGATGTGGATGTATAAATGAGGATGTGAAAATGGAGATAAGCATGTAGATGTGGATGTATGGATGTGAATGTGGATGTGGATGTGGATGTATGGATGTGAATGTGGATGTGGATGTGGATGTATGGATGTGAATGTGGATGTGGATGTGGATGTATGAATGTGGATGTATGGATGTATGAATGTGGATGTATGGATGTGAATGAGGATGTAGATGTGGATGCATGGATGTAAATGTGGATGTGGATGTATGGATGAATGCATGTAGATGTGGATGCATGAATGTGGATGTATGGATGTGAATGAGCATATAGATGTGGATGTATGGATGTGAATGTGCATGTAGATATGGATGTATATATGTGAATGGGAATGTGGATGTGGATGTATGTATGCATGTGGATGTGGATATGGATGTGTATGTATGAATGTGGATATGGGATGTGGATGTATAAATGAGGATGTGAAAATGGAGATAAGCATGTAGATGTGGATGCATGAATGTGGATGTATGGATGTGAATGAGGATATAGATGTGGATGTATGGATGTGAAGGTGCATGTAGATATGGATGTATATATGTGAATGGGAATGTGGATGTGGATATATGTATGCATGTGGATGTGGATATGGATGCGTATGTATGAATGTGGATATGGGATGTGGATGTATAAATGAGGATGTGAAAATGGAGTTAAGCATGTAGATGTTGATGCATGGATGTAAATGTGGATGTGGATGTATGGATGTATGCATGTAGATGTGGATGCATGAATGTGGATGTATGGATGTGAATGAGCATATAGATGTGGATGTATGGATGTGAATGTGCATGTAGATATGGATGTATATATGTGAATGGGAATGTGGATGTGGATATATGTATGCATGTGGATGTGGATATGGATGCGTATGTATGAATGTGGATATGGGATGTGGATGTATAAATGAGGATGTGAAAATGGAGATAAGCATGTAGATGTGGATGCATGAATGTGGATGTATGTATGTGAATGAGGATATAGATGTGGATGTATGGATAAAATGTGCATGTAGATATGGATGTATAGATGTGAATGGGAATGTGGATGTGGATGTGGATGTATGTATGTATGTATGTGGATGTGGATGTATGAATGAGGACGTGATAATGAATGTATGCATGTGGATGTGGATATGGATGTGTATGTATGAATGCGGATATGGATGTGGATATGGATGTGTATGTATGAATGTGGATATGGGATGTGGATGTATAAATGAGGATGTGAAAATGGAGTTAAGCATGTAGATGTGGATGTATGGATGTGAATGTGGATGTGGATGTGGATGTATGGATGTGGATATGGATGTGAATATGGAGTTAAGCATGTAGATGTGGATATGGAGTTAAGCATGTAGATGTGGATATGGATGTATGGATGTGAATATATGATATGTGATGTGAAGGAATTTGAAGTGAAGAGATGGAAAATGATGTGATTGGATGAGTACACATATAAATGAAATGTGGAATAAGTAATGTGGATTGTATGAGGGATAATGTGGAAAATTGAGAGTTAATATAGAAATTGTATTTGTAAACTGTTTGTAAATGCTGTTTGTAAATGGCTGTTTTATGTCAAGAATGCTGGGAAAGCATTTTGACCGTCTTGTGATTAAGATCGTGGAGACCTAACTGATAAAGTTGCAATTGCTGACGGAGAGTCAATGGAGGACGTCTCGCGTAGCAAGGTCGGCCGAGGTCTTGACCAGCCTCGGTTCGATTAAAATGGTGAGCTTCCGGTACGGTGGATGAGGGACCAAGGAAGCGGCCTATGAGTGAAGCGCTAGGTCACCTGCGAAGGATCCTAGAGGGTGCTGACCATACGGTGCTCGGGCTCTGGGTCGCCCAGGATACCCACGCGTGCGTCGAGGAAGATATTGGAACAAGGAGTAAGAGTTGTTTTGTGAAACCGGGCATGGATCTGGTTGATTGACCTTGCTGGTCTTCAATGGATGAGTCCATGGCTCTTTATATGGATCTGTTGGTTGATCTTGTTGATCTTCAACGAGAGTCCATCTTGATTTTTATAAGTGATTATATTGCCGAGTATTATGGGCTAGGAACTATTGAAAAGGCCCCTGTGTGGACAGGTGGTGAGCGTTCTAGTTGCCAATGATGCCATAGATACTCTGATGAGGGAATGATGGAAAATTATGAATCAACTGGATAAATTGGAAGATTGTGATCAGTGGTACTATGGTTTCATTAAAGGATTGTTTTAAAGTTAGCTGATGCTAAGAAAAAGGCAATTTTCATATTGGGTGTGTAAGTGGTGTGGCTAGTTTTATGTTTGCATGAACTTCCGGCTAGGGGGCCTTGGAACTCTTTTCCTTGGTACCCGGGACAAAACCTAACTAAATTCCAAATTGGATCCCATCACTACAGTGGTTGGGCGGTTGGCTAACCCATGGGATCGGATGGGGTTAGGCTGGACTGATGGATCCGTAAATCGAGATTTAATTTCTATTATTACGATAGATGAAGTAAATCCCGGATAGAAATTGTTCTATGGATAGGAATCAACGGCTGTGCCTCTTGATGGGGAAAAAAGCGTTGATCCCAATGATCCAAGTGCAAGTTTCTTCCTTGATTTGACCAAGTACCGTTAAAGGTGCAGTCAGATCAGTTGATCCGTAATGATCTTGACTACGTTAGAGTAAAGAGTTATCCTGGTGGAATCGCCCATGCTTTCCGGGTAAAGGAAGTTTTTTCAGTTTCGGTTTTGGACAAACCGACGGATTAGTCTCTTGTCCGGATATCCGTGGGCGAGGCCCCGCGAGTGTGGGTCCCTGCCCCGCGCATGAAGTGCTACTTCCGCTGCTAGTACCCCGAATCCGTCGCATGGTGGGGACAGGGATCTCACAAATCTAGCTTAGTGTGCCTTTGCTAACGAGTGGATCCCTATTAGGGTACATAGTATCTGTAGAAGGGCTAGCAATAGATCCAGCCAAGGTTGAGATTAATAGACTTATATAGTACAGAAAAAGTAGAATTGCATAGAGAAATCACTTGTATCACTAGAGCAAAGGCTTATCCCAAAGTACAATGCCATATCACACCCAATTATCCTTTCTACTCTCTTCTCTATCTTGAATCTCCCATCCCTTGATAGTTCCCCTTTTTTCCCTTTACATCTATTGGCAAGATTCAGTTACAAGGTTGTTTTACAAGAAAGAAGATTCATGTGCCGAGAGTTTGTTGCCCAATGGATATATTGGGCGGTGAGGCTGGGCGACGGCTGGATGGCCCTCCCAACACCTGGCGATCCAAGGTTGACACTATGCGAATAGCGAAGCCGAGTTGATTTATTATCATTGCCATCTAGTACCACTTCCTTTTTGAAAAATCAAAACAAAATTTCATCTCCAGAATCCCGGTCTGAACTTTGAAGCCTATTCCAGCCCCCTTCATCCGGTCCTCCCTCCATGGCGAGGCCTCCTAAGATAAACTTTATGGGCTTGTCCTAGGCATACCTAGGCTTGTAAGCCCTCTTCCTACTACTCACCCTTTCATGCCCAACTCCAATCCTATCATCATCTTGTCAGAATTGCATGTCAATGGGCTTGGTATATGGGTACTTTTTCTTGGCCCATGTTGTTGTTCTTTAAACTCCTCCACCAGACCCTCTAGTTCTTCAATTTTGGCCCTCAGTGTGGCCTCATCACCTGGCCTCTCTTCCAACTTCTTTGTGGCCACCCAAGCCTGCTCTTGCAGCTCATCATCAGGGATTATATCCATTGATGATCCTTTTTACAAAAGCAGCTCCTTCCCCTTCCCCTCTGGCTGCTCCTGCACCTTCTTCCCATCACCTTTGAGCAGGGTGAATCTTTTCTTCTCCATGTCTCTAGTTCTATTCTTAGTTGCTCATTTTGCACTTGCAGCTCCTTTTCTTTGTCGGCACCTACTCTATTGGGTCCTGCGTCCTTTCCAACTTGGCTATGTTCTGTAGTTCCCATTGCTTTTGTAGGATTGTATCCTATTTTCAGGTCCTCCATCCAAATTCCTATCTCGATCTTGGAAGGGAACCATCTACCTACAGGTAGGTGTGGGGGCTTGCATTGCCACTGTTAGGTTCTTTAGATACTCACCCCACACCTCCTTTAGGTCTTCCATAGCGTTGCTTTCCCATTGTTACATTTTTTTTTGCTTCTAGTTCATACATCTTTGGGAACTCCTTAGCGTCCAAAACTACTAGTCTTGCTTCCACCTTGACTAGCTCCACTTTGTTTTTGTCCTCTCTAGCTTGCACCTCTCTTATGATTTTAATGTGATATTCTATGATTAAGATGGTCTGGCCCTCAGCCCTTGCTTGGATTTCCTTGACCCTGACCATCTCTTCTTTTAGTTATATGTTTGCCTCCTCATTCCTGGCTAGAGCCCCTTTTATCATTACCATTTCTCTTTTTGTCTCTTCATCCTTCTTCTAGAGTCCCAACAGCTATCTTTGCATCTCCTCCATCTTGCCTGCTTCCCTCCTTCTTCTATCTTTGCATCTCCTCCATCTTGCCTGCTTCCCTCCTTCTTCTATCCAAATCTTCTATAGTAGGAGTTCTTGCTGGCTCCTCATGGCTTGGATGATGCCATCTTGTTCTTTGACAACTGCTTGCATCTTGGTTATCTCCTTCAGTCTATCTACCATACACCTTTGTAAATAATTGAGGCATCCCTGCACCCATTCTGTGTCAAAGGAGTCTGAAAATTTGTAGGACAAGGGTGTAGGGAGCTCAACTTGTGCTTCCAACAGGGGTTTAGTGACCATAATTTCTTGTTATGTCTACCCCAAGTGCAGGCATTTTGTGTTCGCGGCCTCTTGCTATGCTTGTTTGGGATGTGGGTGTTCCGAGGTTGGTGTGTCCTGCTCTGCTCTGTGAAGAAAGGAACTAGGTGGCAAAACTTTCTGGAAGAAAGTGAGGTGGGCAGCGAGACGGGTTAAAGATGGGGGGAGAGTTTTTTTGCAGAGGTGATTTATTGAGGGTGTGGCTAGAGAGACCACCAGTAAGGAGGGGTGAGGAGTCAAGGGACTGCAGTGGAGAGGTCACCTACTGCAAGACTATTTATTTTGTCGAAGGTTGCAGGTTGGAGGTGGCCTTGCATATTTTTGAAGGTTGAGATAGAAGGACAGTGCATTGTGAGAAGATTTGGGTGAGTCAGAGTGCAGAGGGTGTGCTCAAGACTAGAGAGTCAGCTAGGATGTGGTTTCTCTAGGATCTTTGAGGAGCATCTCTATTAGAGACTTTGATCAGACTAGTTCTTGCTCAATTGTATAGTGATGAGTGTCAGCTGTCTCAACGGAATGCTGGTTTGTTTGTGTAAGAAAGACTGACTATTTGTGGCTGTGGATTTAGAGAGGTATGAAGTCGTGGGTGAGATGATGCTTTGAAGAATCGCAGGCTGAGGTCTATCTTAGGGTTGATGCTGGAGGATTATAGAAGTTCTAGGAGGACTCATATTTGACTGGGGGGTCATGATCAGCCTTCCAAATCAGTGTACAGTCAGTTGTGTCTTAGTAGTAGGGAGAATTCAGGTCAGTAGGGTGTCAGTTGAGGTCAATATAGGTTGAAGATCAGAGGTGTTAGAGGTCAAATATACGATTTGGGAGAATAGTTAGAGGAGTTAGTTGGGTCAGATTTGGGAGTGTTAAGGTGTTTGAAGGTGTTAGCTGGAAGGCGGAGGAATGGTGCAGAGTTGATTGGTGCCATTGGAGCTAGGATCTTGGCATCCCGCGTAATTATGGGCCCTTTACGTTTTCTTCTTATGTGCCTATTGGTGGTGTTATAGAGGCTATCACCTAGCAACCTCACATGCTTTGGTGCCCCCACTGAGGATCAAAAGGTTCTTGTTTAGGGCTTTGATCAACAGGTTGTAATCCACTTGCTGATCAACTCAGGGCCAATGGTGGCTTTGGATATGAAGTGTTTAGAGGTGGTAATGGTGAGGATGTCACGCAGTTTTGAGGAGAGTTGAGTTGACAGCTTTGAGAAAATAACTAAGATAAGGATGCCTACAAGCTAAAGATGGTGAGTTTGTTGTTAGAAGATGCATCCAGGGAGTGGTTTGAGTATGAGGCCATGCATGCTTAAAGAGGAAGCTGGGATGGGCTGATAGAAGCCCTAAAGGTAAGGTATGGAAAGTTAGTTAGTCCTATTGACTTGTGGAGAGAATTGGGCAGGTTGAACCAAGGAGAAAGTGAGAAAGTGTTAGAGGAGCATCTCTGTTAGAGAGTTGGCTCAAACCAATTCTTGCTCAATTGTAGCCTGTTATGCTAGTTTATTTGTGTGTAAGAAAGACTTGCTATTTGTGGCAATGGATTCAGAGAGGTATGAAGTCATGGGTGAGATGATTCTTTGAAGAATCATGGGAGCTGAGGTCTATCTGTGAAGCACCCCCAAGATGTTTGGTGTTTTTCTTCTCATGTTTTTTGCCCATGTCTCAGATGTTGAGACACTGATATGTGTTTTTGTCTATCTGATGAAGTCAGAGAGTTTGGTTAGTGTCAGTTATGAATGGATACAAGGTCTTTTAGTTTGATGTTTTAGCTGTGGTAAATGTGTTACTTTGATTGATTTTATGGAGTTTGAACATTTGTGTGTGTGAGTGTGATGTGTGGAGAGCTGGTGTTAAGTCAGTTTAGTCAGACTCATATGAGAAGGTTCAAAGTCAGACAAGGTCAGTTGAGCATCAGATATCATCAGCTCTGAAGGTGTAGAAGGATGGCTTTCATTTGTTTTATTTGGAGGGAAGAGGTTTTGAGTAAGGTATGATAGTCAGAGGACTGTCAGTCAGCAACAATCAGACTGGATAGAGAACTGAATGGTGATTCTGAGTCAACTGTGAGTTAGTTGTGAGTCAGCTGCTGCAATCAACAGAGGGTCTTTAGTGTGATATCTCTTTGAGATTAGAGTTGCCTGAGAGTCAGGGAGTGCGAGAGGACACATAAGTGACAGTTTCTGATTCAGTTTAGGCAGCTGAATCAGACGGGTCTCTTTCACAGTCAGCTGAGTTAGTTTTAGTTAGATTCAGTTAGTCAAGCTACAACGAAAGGTTAATAGAGGGTCAGCTAAGTTTAGTTAGACCTTGGGATTAGAGGTTGAAGGTTATCTAATGCTGGAGGATTATAGAAGCTACAGGAGGACTCATATTAGACTATGGTTAGCGTCAGCCTTCGAATCAGTGTACAACTAGCTGTGTCTTAGCTGGGGAGGATTCAGTGTATATTCAGCTGTGTCTTAGCTGGGGAGGATTCAGGTCAGTAGGGTGTTAGCTGAGGTCAGCTATGGCATATAGGTCGAAGATCATAGGTGTTGGAGGATTCAGGTCAGTAGGGTGTTAGCTGAGGTCAGTTGTGGCATATAGGTTGAAGATCATAGGTGTTGGAGGTCAAATCTGATTTGGGATGACAACTGGAGGAGTCAGCTGGTTCAGATTGGGTGTAAGGTCCTCCCCATCCTAAATAGGAAAAAATTTAAGATAGTCTACTAGATCTAACAAGAGAAAAATTTCCTACTCGTCTTGACACCTCGACCATGTAAAGATGCGAAGATACGACAAATAGGTAAGACCTAGTTCTATCCCATAGGGGGGGCGTGGTCTCCTAAATGATTCTTAAAATCAAATCACCCATAAAGTGATTGACCTTAACTTGGGTAACCTCTATTCTTGATTCCTAGAAATAACATTTTTTCCCCCATCTATGCAAGGCACAGCCGCTGGCCTAATCCTCTAGAGTAGGGTTACCCAGGGAACTACTTACTAATGTAGAGCTTCAGTTAATTCTGTTAGAAAGCTACTTGACTAATCCGGTCCACCCAGTCCGTAGTAGGATGGTGCCGTTAGGGCATTCCATCCTCCCACTTTCCACCCAACTCACGCATAAATTTTATTTTTTAATTAGTCCTACCACGCTATGTGACATGTATAAACAAGTTCCTTAATTAATGACCTTACATAGTGTTCATTTAAACAGCCATTAACAATGATACAACAATGCTAGCAAACAAGGAATATATATATTATATATATATCTATACAATGTTCAACTCTATCCATAACCAGATCTAGGCTCTCTTATTCCTTTACTTTATTCTGTCGATGATCTAGAATTCAGCCTTCCAGCCTGTATAGACTGGGCAATCCCTATGAGATCATACACCTCATCATTGGTAGCTAGTGAGGACTAAGGATGGCCCGTCGTCCTCTCAGGCTCCATCACTTAATCCTCCCGCTCCTCGGATGGATGTCTACACACTAGGGTGGGCTTATTCACCACACTGGCTTGGCCTTGCAGAACTAGGTAGCATTCATAACACTCGCCTAAATTGGCGAGTCTCATCTTCCCAATGGTAGGACGGATAACTAGGGCTGACTTAGGGCCTCGCTAACGTCATCGCCCGGCTACACAAGCACGAAAACAAGATTAGCATCAAGGCGGGGGGGAGAAGATGTATTTGTACTTTAACTTAATCAAGATAACAACACAATTGCTTAACTACACCATAGGATATGAGAAACAACATCATCTTCTCGAGAAAGCAACAATTTCACAAGAATTTTGGTATTTCAAATCAAAGAAAATTAGCACCTTGTTTCTTACTTAATTAATGCTAACATTAAAAGTCAATAAAAAAACCTCTTTTTAAATGATTATTAGGCTAACTTGGCCATTAGTTCCTTATGGGACTCCCAAGGGAAGAGTTGGGGTCGCACATCTGGGGCATTCCCTCTAGGGTCATTATGCACACTTTCTAAGGCAGTATTTTGGCATCTTGGAGGAGGAGCCATTCTTTCCACCTTCTCATAGCCCACACCACGATGAAGTTAATGCTTCAATCGGATCGCAAATCAGAGTTCGTTTGCCCACTTTAGGAGCATAAAACTATTATGTGGGAATCACCTCTAAGAGTCAAAGTGTGCTTACTAAAGTCACCGGCTAATGGGGGGGAAGGTGTCCTTAAACTAGAATTTGGGGAAAAGCCTACACTTAGAGGGAGAGAAGGGGAGTTCTCTCTTAAGTCTATTCACATGGGGGGGACAGAGAGCAACTTAGGACACCCTCTCTTGAACACAAGGGTGAGATATTGAAAAACATTCTGCAGAGCCTACTTGGAGATGGGCTGAAAAGGGCTTGCTCTAGGAGAGGGGCTATCGGGTACAGTCCCACACAGAGTGTTGGGTATGGACTGTCGAGTACAGTCTCTGCATAGAGTGTCAGGTATGGGTAGTACAGGGCATCAGGGTATCAAGCATGGGGGGAGCTGTGGGGGTTTATATGGGAGCTAGTATACGAGTGTAGGGAAAGGGAGAGCAAAGCAGGGTACAAAGGACGGTGTACGATGAAAGTACACTAGCCTGTGGCTACATGAGTCTAGGGAAAGGAATGGTGCTTGTACATGGGCAAAAGGTGACGTACACACGTACCTTCTTGGTCAGTGGTGGTGGCATGGGTGTCTGCCACGTGGTAGTAGCTAGTGGGGACCGTACACTAGGGCGGTCGGTGGTCTTTGGTCTTTGGTCCTTTCACGGCTATTGTACGGGTGCTCGGGTATGTGTATGGCATCTTTTTGGGGCAAGGAACCCTTTTTTGGGACGTTGGCCTCGATATGCATGCCGGTGCGCCCAAGCTATGAAATTGTTTTTGGGTGAAAATGTCTGGGGTGTTTCCCTGGTCATAGGGGTGGAGTCAATCGGACACCCGGATATGCATTTATTAAGGTCAGAAGTTTATCGTACTTTAACTAAAAAGCTTTGTAGAGGCTTATTTCGGTGTCCATTTTGAGTGTTGTAAAATCCTATATTAGGGTAAAATTGCACACAAATTTCAAATTTGGGCTCAAAATTTTAAAATTTCAGGTGGAAATAGCTCAATTATTAAAATTGATGATTTTTACAATGTAAAAAGACTATTAATTCATCTATCAAATGGACATATATTATTATTAAAGATGGGCATGTTACATCCTTCCCCCTTAAAGAAATCGAGATATCCTCATCTCGTTCATGAACTTGAGGTAATCTTTTAAGAGTGTAGCTTCCTCTTTCCAAGCTGCTTGCATCCTCTTCAGGGTAATCTTTCCATTGTACTAGATGTTCTATAAGAGTTCTATTACAGAGTTTCCTTTCTCTACAATCTATGATCCTACTAGGCTGTAACTCAAGGACTCCTTGAGTTGGGATTACAACTTACTCATTATCAAGAATATGATCGAGAGTGGGTACATAAGGCATTAACAAGATTACATAAAATACATTGTGGACTTTAATATGGGTTGGGAGCTGTAGCTTATAGGCACTTTTGCCCAGACACTTGATGATTGTATAGGGTCCACAATATCTTGGTCTGAGCTTTTTATATTTCCCAAGTGACAGAGAGCTATGCTTGGGTCGCACCCACAAAAGAAATTTGTCTTCCTTGAAGATCCTTTCAGATCTCCCTGTGTTTGGAATAATGCTTTTTTCGATCTTGAGCAGGTTTAATATCTTTCGGGATAGCCTTGGTTTGTTCTTCCATCTCCTTGAGCATTTTTCTGGAGGCTTCGACTCTTAAGGTTGGATCATAGAAATTTAGAGGAGATAAGCATTCCTGCCCATAGAGTGCTTTAAATGGTGACATCCCTATGCTCTAGAGTGATAAGATGTATTATAGGTAAATTATATTAGAGAAAGGTATTGAATCCATCTTCTTGGCTCCCGTTCACAATAGGCTCTAAGAATGTCTTCAATTACTTGGTTGACTCTCTCAGTCTGGCCATTGGTCTCTGGATGACAAGTTGTACTGATGAAAAGTTGAGTACCCAAGGCCTAAAATAAGGACTGTCAAAACTTTGAAGTGAAGTCAAAATTCCGATCACTAACTATCCTCTACCGTAGACCATGAAGCTTGAAGACCCCCTTGATGAATAACTAGGCAACATCAGAAGCTTTGAAGTTTTTCTTTGCCAGTATAAGATGAGCTACTTTGGTGAGCAAGTCCACCACCACAAAAATGGAATCATATCCTCCTTTTACAATGAGGATACTTGTGACAAAATCCATACTAATGCATTCTCACTTCATTTGGGGACTATCCAAGGGTTGAAGTTTTCAAGCATCTGGACTCTTTCAGCTTTGATCCTTTGACATGAGAGACATTGCTTCAAGTATCGAAGGACATTATTTTTCAAGCTTGCCTAATGATAGCTCCTCCTTAGAGCATTCAAGGTCTTGCATAGCCTGGGTGCCCTGCAGTGGGGATATCATGAGCTTCGTGGAGGATTAGCTTCTTTAGGGCAGGATCCTTAAGAATACATAGCCTGTGATTAAAGTAGAGGCACCCATCATGGGTG
This sequence comes from Cibotium barometz, assembly GCF_041138505.1. Classification (NCBI taxonomy): domain Eukaryota; kingdom Viridiplantae; phylum Streptophyta; class Polypodiopsida; order Cyatheales; family Cibotiaceae; genus Cibotium; species Cibotium barometz. The sequence goes on from NC_141058.1 coordinate 710,652, forward strand.
AAGTAACCCTTGATTATATTTTTCTCTTTCTCTAAATTATTCCCTTCTTCAACTAATTTCACCATCCTTTGGTAATCAAGATCATGAAATGAGACTTCTTTCACCTTGATGAATATGGGATCATTCGGCATCACTCAAGAAAGATTTGCGGCTAAGTGCATCTCCTACCACATTATCCTTGCGAGGGTGGAATTTGATGTCGAGGTCATATTCTTGTAGGATTTCAACCCATCTTCTGAAACATCCCTACCCCCTCCGCGGGGATGCTAGCAACAACGAAAGTAGCATTTCTTGTGCGAGGCAGGGTCTCTCACTCGGGGCCTCGCCCACGGAACAAGAGACTAATCCCTCGGTTTTTCCAAAAACCGACCTCGGAAAAACTTCCCTCGCCCAGAAAGCACGGGCGATTCCTCCAGGATATTTTTACTCTAACATAGTCAAGGTCATCACTTGACCAAACTGATCCGACTGAACCTGTAAGTCACTTCGTTAGATCAAGGAAGAAACTTGCACTTGGATCATAGAGACCAACACTTTCTTTCTCATCGAGAGGCACAGCCATTGATTCTTTTCCATAGAACAATTACTATCTGGGATTTACTTCATCTATCGTACCATACAAAATTGAGTCTCATTTTAAGGATCCATCAATCCAACCTAACCCCATCCAATCCCATGGGTTAGCCAACCGCCCAACCACTATAGTGATGGGATCCAATTAGGAATTTAGTTAGGTTTTGTCTCGGGTACCAGGGAAAAGAGTTCCCACGCCCCCTAGCGGGCGCTTCATGCAAACTTCTAGATAGTCACACCACTTACACACCCAATATGAAATTGCCTGTTTCACAAATTCAGCTGTGCGCTTTTGCCGCACAGGTCGTAGCTGGGGACTTGCCAAACACCGTATGCGAGCCACGAATGGCTGCAAGCATACAACCAGGAAAGCAAGCTCAAACAGAATGCAAAGGTGTGTCACTCACCGCTCTAACCACCGTCGGTGGAGCACATAATAGACTTGCATTGCCATTTATTGTAGGCTTTTTTTTTTAAATTTCTTTTGATCTTCGCTCCTAAACTAAAATGTGTTCTTACATCATTTCGACAAGGGGTAAAAGCTATGTCCTAGAGGTCAACACACACACAGCCAGGTGTTCAAACATTAAGATGGTTATAATTCTAGACTTAAGACGACCATATTCTAGGCTAACTAAAGACTTCATGCATTCTCAGGAATATATCCAATAAGGTTAAACTCATTAATGATTTACACTAGCACGTCAAGCAACTTCAAAAACTAAGTAGTATTTTGACAATTTCCATGTGGTCATACATTATAGTTCATGCAATTAATCGAACAGTAAAAAATTAAAGAGAGTGGACATGGAAGAATTACACCTAAAATTGGAAATCTCCTTGATTTGACGAGACAACTTGCAATTTGATGTAGATGTATTTTGATGAACGTTGCCGCAGTCTCAGGACTTGGAAGCGAACCCACCTCAAACTTTTTAACCTGTACAATCAACTAACAAGCACTATACCTCGAGAGGCACATCAGTGCGAAAAATTCAAGACTCGTTTAAGGACTCCAAACTAGAAACAACTTGAAAACACTAACCTACCTACCAGTCACCACACTACTACTGAGGATATGGTAAGAGGATGTTGTAGAGTCCTGGCGCTAGCCCTAAGACTAAGCCTCTATCCGCATCATCCAAATAAATAAAGTCAGCCTCAGTAGTGCCATGAGTTTCATCCGTCCATTCATCGTCGTCAGATATATCGTTTTCGTTTTCCCATCCACATAAACTCATCAAGAATGTAACCATGCGAGGATAGTCATCTTGTGGGAAAGGAAAGCATTGGGCTATCGGGGATATGTCCTCTGTGGAGTAGGGGTCAGTCATGGTCAATAGGCAAATTAGCCATTCTAATTCCTCAACATTTTTCTCTCTGGCTAGTACATCTATATGATCCCATTCAGTTTCAATTACAGGATAGCACATGTGAAATATCTGAGAAAGGTACAGATGATACCTCTCACCAAAGGTGGATGAAGTGTGTGATGCCCTTGCATTTGCCATATCTGCAAACACAGATATAGCATCAGTAGGTTTATGACAGGTCAATCTAGTTCCTGATTGTATACGGATATTTCTCCTCTTTTTGTGCTCTTGCTCTTTTTACTATTTTTTGTTTTTCTTTTCTTTTCTTTTCTATATATGAGGCTATATATATACATCCCCTTGAATTTGGCAATTACATGGTCAGGGGAGAAGGTTAGGGAGGAAGCAATAGAATGTCGAGCATGAGTACATGCTCCCCCTTTCCTTGGGTAGATCATATTTTCTGCAATGATGTTGCAGCCTCTTGGAACCAATTTGTCCAGCGGGTCATAGGTTGTGATGTGGGAAGATAGCTTTTTATGACCCTTGTGGCCACATCCAATTGCAGAGATGGTAGTGTACGCTCCCATTGACAAATGGAGGAAATGGTTTCCGATGATACTTTTACAAAGGGAGACATAGACTCATTGGTCTCTTGTTGGGTGTTGACAAGAGTAGGTGTAGAGCATGAAGAAACTTCTATATCAACGTGTGTTTGGCATGAAGAGCTAGAAGCTTCATGTGGCTCCCCCCTTCCTGAGCTAGGTGGTATTGATCAATATTGTTTGGGAATCCAAACTAGCTCTGGAAGAAGTGGTGCGGAGCACTCTGTTACCTTTCCCTTACCACGGTCTTGAATTGTCGTTGGGGTGGCAACATTTGGTTTGCAAGGTTTTACAGGTGATGTAGAGGGATTCAGCTTATGTTTAGGGACCCAAATCTGGTCGTTCCCCTCATAGTACCCTTGGTCTACTAATAATTTTTTAGGGATCCATCGTGATGTTACATTGCCCTTTCTCGGGTGGGTAGCTGCTTTCCTTCTATGAGGCTTCTTGTCTGAACGAGATTGAGCAGGGGAAGTAGCTGTTAACGAAGCTTTTGGGACCCATTTGTATGTACTCTTTGGCATATTAAGCGGAGGTTTAGAGACCACCCTGCATGTTTCCACTCTTGGTGTTGAAGCGTTAGAGGGGTGGCAAACAATCAAAGATGGTTTTGCCACTGGACTTTGTGATTTTTCGTTATCCAGCATTTTGTCTAGAATCGATGGCTTAGGAGGATTTTGAGCGGTCATACTGAGTGTTGGTTCTTGTGTTGTGACTCATCTGGTTGCCCAATCGATATTGCACTTGGTGGCCAACATCCATTTTCACCCTAAGTTTACAGTCCCTTCCATGGTACCAGGCATAACCAAAAAGCTTTGAATTACGGTCCCCTTGTCATAAGCAACCGGAGTGTGCAGAATTCCTGAGACAGGGATTTTCTTCTTGTTAATTCCTTTAACTTGGATAGCACTCTTGGATAAAGGTGGTTTTCCAAGTTGACACCACACGCCATATGATAGCAAATTGTGTTGAGCTCCTGTATCCAATAATGCATTATACAGCACCTCCCCGTAAGGACTCTGTAACTCAATTGGGTATCTTAGAGGTGGGTCAGATTCCAGTGAATCCTCCTCTACCTCCTTGAAAAATACTTGCGTAATTCCCAAGTTGGCTTCTCGTTGTCGCCTAGCACGCTGTTGACGTTCTTTGGCTTCAACTCTCGCTTGTATCTTCTTAAGCTCCGCTTGTTCTTTAGCTGCCTTCTTTTGATGGATTGCATGTAACTCCTCTTGGCTCAGGGGGTCATAGTATCTTTTGAATTTACTCCCATTAAGGAATCCAATGGTTTCAACTCCATCGAGAGTCTCCACTTTGATGGTACCTTGCGGGGTAATTTTACATACTCTATACGGTCCCTTACCAGCATATTTGAGCTTCTTCTTTTCGTTACGCACTCCATACATCAGGACTTTATCCCCAACCTTGATGTCCTTGTCCTTTAGGTGGCGATCAAACCATTTTTTCCTTCTATCCTTCTCCACAAGGGCATTGTACACAGCCAATTGTCTCTCTTCATTTAGCCGCTCAAGGATATACAGTCGCTCTACTAAGGGATTACCATCCTAATTCTCTTGAGTAGCAACACGAAGACTAGGAATGACAAATTCCCACGGCATGACTGCTTCTTGGCCATATACCATTTTGAATGGTGTGCAGTTAATAGCCACTTTGTACGCAGTACGATAGGCCCATAAAGCTGTCGTAAGCTTTAGATCCCAATCCGTGCGATGAGCTTCAACTGTCTTTGTCAAAACAGAGATTAAAGTCTTGTTGGTACTCTCAGCTTGTGGCCATTCGCTTGCGGATAGTAAGGAGTAGATTTATGATGGGATATCATGAAATTTGTTGTGAGCTCCTTAATCTCTTCATTTGTAAAATGCGTACCATTGTTGCTCACAAGTTCAAAAGGACAACCGAAGCGTGTGATTATATTTTCAAAGAGGAACTTGGTTGTTGTCCTCGCATCTGCCTTACGTGTCGCTTTCGCTTCAGCCCATTTGGTCATATAGTCAGTGGCCACAATAATATAGTGAGATTGTGTGTTGCGGGCCGCTGGGCTAATTGGACCTACAAAGTCTAAACCCCACTTTTCAAATGGTTGGTTTACTTTGATCGGATGTAGGGGCATCTGATCTTTCCGCTGGGGTTTCTAGTATCGTTGGCATTCATCGCAACCCTTCACAAAGAGTGTTGCATCTTGGAACATAGTGGGCCACCAATACCCTGATTGTAAGATCTTTCGCGCAGTTAGGTCTCCCGAGAAGTGACCACCGGCTACGCCCATATGTGCCTCTTGCAAAATGTATAGATACTCATCTTCTCAGGCACAATGCCTAAGAACGTCATCCTTTCCACTTTTATAAAGAGTCCCAGCTATCAGGCAATAGGGTTCGCATTCTTTGATCAGCTCTTTCGAGCTAGATCTTTACGAAGCTCCTTGGGTGGAAAGCCATTAACCAAAAAGTTAACAATCTTCTCACTTCATTCAGGCATTGTCTCCACCATGAACAGGGAAGTGTCAGGTAAGTCATCATCAACTCCCGTAGGAGCTTCACCATTAGGTATGTGTTGCATGACGAGTGGTGATCAATGCAAGGATGCAACACAAAGATGCAAGCAGGAAAACAAGTGACATTCTTATTTAGGGCTCTTGTAAAGAGTTCCAAGTTGTAGATGAGTGTGGGAGTGGGCTTAAGAATAATCCCACATGGGAAGTTTTGGGAGTTTTAGGAGTTTTAGTATAAAAAGTGGCTCATTTGAGAGCTTAGGGACACTTTGGGCTAAGTTCATACAAGAGCTCCTTTGAGAGAGCTACTCTCCCTCTTCTCCATAGAGGTGAAGACTCTTCTCTCACCCCATCTACATCTTTGTATGAGATAAATCGCTTCATTGAATCAATAGCAATGTCATGAGTCTTTCTCATCCTCTTCTCTAATCATTTTACTCTTATGCATGCTTTTAGTATTTTGTTTTTATGTATGTGGGCTGATTTGAAGCTTTCATGGAAGCTTGATGCTTGAGTGTGTGCATGCTTGTAGGAAGATAGGAGTGGAGTGAGGTCTTTCTCTTTGCTTGTGTGCATAGTGATTGTGTTCCTCTTGCTTGTATTTGTGAATGAATGGGCGTGTAGGAATGAGGGCAAGTTGAGCTTGTGTGTGTGCTTAGTCTAGTGTCATGTGATGGTAGCCATAAGCATTCTCTTCATTTGTGGATAAGCTTTTGTGCACCGGGTACGGGTTGAATCCCTAGCTCCGAAAGGGATGCAAATCCCATTGGATTGAGCTACACACGGATCATACTACTCATGCTACAAGTGAGAGAGTTTCTGTCTCTCCATTGTGTATGCGAGACAAATGATCAGCCATAACATGTTTTTTGCCAGGTCTCACAACAACAGTGAAATCAAACTCAAGAAGAATCAATAGCCATCGTGTGATTCTTCCTGTGGAGCATGGTTTGTTTACCAGATACAACAAGGCTTGATGATTTACATAGAAAACAAACTTGGTGGCAAGAAGGTAATAACGAAATTTCCTCACTGCATATATCATTGCCAACCCTTCTCGCTCCGTAGTGGTGTAGTTCATCTCTGCATCGTTCAACTGGCGGGCGACTGGCAAAGCTAATGGGGTAGTCTAGTTTGTGTTCTCCAGGTTGAGTTAACACACACCCAATAGCAAAATTTGATGCATCAATATGCACATGGAAGATTAAATCCCAGTTAGGCATTCTCAAGATTGGAGCACTCACCAAGGCCTTCTTTAATAGCTCATAGGCACGGTCACATTCTTCGGTCCAAATAAACTCGATGAGAAGCTTATACAATGGTCGAGCTATCTCGGCGAAGAATAGAATAAACCTTCGATAATAACCAACATGGCCCATAAAGCGTTGGACTCCCTTATAGTTGGTGGGTGGGGGCAATTCCAGAATGAACTTGATTTTACTCTCGTCCGTGGTGGCAATCCCATTTTTGGACACTATATGCCCTAGAATGACTCCGTGTTTAACCCAAAATTGGCATTTGAAAGGGTTCAATGAGATGCGATATAATCTACACCTTTCAAATATTTTTCGTAAACACATCAAGTGCTCATCCCAAGAGGAATGAACACAAAGATCATCTAAGAAGGCTTCACAAAAGTCCCTTAGATATTCCTTAAAGGCTGTGTTATCAATCGTTGGAATGTTGCAAGTGCATTGGTCAAGCCAAAGGCCATGGCGCGAAAGGCAAACACTCCAAACTCCGTGAGATAAATGTTGTTTTAGCTTGGTCCTCGACTGCAATTGTGATCTGATTGTAATCCGAGTACCCATCTAAAAAGCTATATGCCTCCTTGCCTGCTACCACTCTTTCAAGCACATGTTCAGAATACGGCAAGGGGTTATAATGATCCCTTCTGGTGGCTGCATTAACCTTTTTGAGATCAACGCTCACTCTGAGTTTCCCATTCTTTTTTGGTACGATGACTATCGGAGGAACCCATTCTGAGTCCTCAATAGGGTATATGAATCCACATTTTACAAGCTTCTCAATTTCCTCTTGTACAATCTTTGCGTACTTAGGATTCATTGGGTAGGGACATTGCTGGACTGGTTTAGCAGTGCTAATCATTGGAATCGTGTGTTGCACCACCGAGGGTGGAACACCCTTCATATCATGATATGTCCAAGCAAATATGTCTTTGAATTCCTTAAGAAGCTTCTTGAGTGTAACTTCCTCTGTCTGGGTGAGGTCTTGAGCAATAAAAACTGGTTTAGACTCCTCACCCGGATCTGCTAAGTCTATCTCCTTAACTACCGCAGGGCCATCGTAGACACCGCTACTTCCATTGGTAGGCGTTCGTTGGGCTTTTGTGTAGACCACTTTACGTTCCCCTGTGGTAAATGATTTGAAATGCTCGGGTGCGGGGTGTAAGTCTACTAGTTCTTGTTGTGCCATGTTTTTTTCTTTTAATTCTGCCTCCTTTTGTTGCTGAGCTAACTCTTGGTTTTGTCACCTTCTCGCAGTACGACTTAGTTTTGGTTTCTCTTCGATTTCTAATTGGGCGACGTCATGAGGTTGCGGAATACACCACATGACACTTTGGAGGTATTGTCCCCAATTATCCGCTATCTTCCGATGAGCGTCAATGGCTCCTACATAACTAAGCCATTCTCTGCAGTGGATCTCTCTTTGTTTATTGTAGTTCGTACATTAGCTCGATAGCGTTGGCGCTTATGTCTCGTTTTCTTCTTACCAAGTTTTTGATTTTTGTTTCTATCAGATTCGGACTTACTTGGTCGACCTTCACTTGTGTCCCCCTCACTTTCGGATGAACTGCAGGAGGTCACCGTCCTAGGCCTTGAGCACATTGCTTCCCCATTTGGGTGAATATTTGATTCATCCCTCCCATCAGGCTCAGAGTCAATTTCTTCTTGAGATTTAGACGACTCAGAGTTGCATTGGTCAGAGTCTTTGCTACTGTCATTGTCAAGGGAGTTTGCCACTTTCTCGCCATCAGGAGTCAAGTGCATAACACCTATCATGTTTATTGGCACTAATGGTGGCATATCGTGCCCCTCAGGTGTTACCCAACTTGTGCCTCTATTTCCCCATGTGTCTATGGTTGCCATTAGGTGTACCCAATCCACGTTATCCGACTCAGTCATACCCGGTAGGACATCCATATAAGGAGAATCTTTCCCTTCATCAGTCTCTTTTTTGCATGTATAGCAATACCTTAATGGGGCGGAGTGAACAGTGGTATCCGATCGATTATCGATGATAACCTTGCTTCCTAAAGGATGCACACGACCATTCTCAAGATCACCTCGAATGACAGAGTCTTGGAATTGTAGGTAGACATGGTTTTTTGACCAGTCATGTACCATTTGTGCTTCCCTCATGAAAGGACGTCCTAAGATCATTTGATATGACATAGCATGCTTGGAGAAATCCATTACAATGAAGGTATGTCTTACCTTGTATCCCAGAACCTTGATCTTAAGGTCCCTTAACATTCCAATAGGTTTAGCAATAGTTCCGTTTGCCATCTTAACCACTATGTTTGTGACTTCGAGGTGAGGTCTCCCCATAGATTCCCAACAGTTTTTAGTCACAATGCTCACTCCAGCACCACCATCAAGAATTCCCTTTAGCGTTAATCCCTTGGTAGTAATGGGGAGGATGGCATTAGATTCGTCACCTTCAAAGTAATGTCCCAACTTGTTCACAGGTATTTCAACGACCGAGTCTTCATCTAGGTTGGGTTGTAGATCCCAATGTTCCCCTTCATCTTGAAGCGTGTCGCGTCTATCCATATTTGCAAATTGGGATAACCTCACCTTTAGTTCTCCATTGAGAAATGCTCGAAGAGCTAAGAATAGCTCAGGATCTCCGTATAATTTGGATATGATCGTGGTTCTGATCTTGTAAGATTCCTCCCCAGCCTCGCAAAATGTCCCAGCATCTTCCCCTGTAATCGATCCCTCTTCAGAAATATAAAAGACTTGTTTCTAACTATTTTAACCTAGAGAGAGAAAATATTCTAGAGAGAGAATATTCACATTTTTAATATTTTGGATAGAAAATTATCTCATCTTATTAAAATAAGTTTCCCTGAAACAGAAATTCAAAAAGAACTTTCCAATGTGCAATTGGAATTAATTGGAAATGGGTATAAAGGACCTTAGCCCAAGGGTCTAGATTTTCAGAAATTTTTGGATTATGGTCCAATTAAGGTTCCTATGGGCCAATAGCATCAATCCATGTGTAGGGAGGAGATAATCCAATTTGTAAAAGAAGATACCCAAAAATGAGTAAATGCTCACATAAGATGAAGAGTTGAAAATGTACAAGGTTTATTAGTAAAAAACTATGAGCAATATTAAAAATATGAGATATTTTGGGTATCCAAAAATGAGTAAATGCTCACATAAGATGAAGAGTTGAAAATGTACAAGGTTTATTAGTAAAAAACTATGAGCAATATTAAAAATATGAGATATTTTGGGTATAATGATTCCATTTTGACACATATGTAAGGAAGGGGAGTTCTTTAAAGGAGGTGCATATTTCACATAAGATGAAGAGTTGAAAATGTACAAGGTTTATTAGTAAAAAACTATGAGCAATATTAAAAATATGAGATATTTTGGGTATAATGATTCTATTTTGACACATATGTAAGGAAGGGGAGTTCTTTAAAGGAGGTGCATATTTCACATGCTTGAATGAGTTTTAAACTCATAAAAATTGAGATATTTCATCTCTCCTCTCTCCTCATTCAAGTCTAGTTCCAAAAAGTTAGCTTAACTGACCTAAAAATGGTCAAATATTGACCAAACTGATTTAGAAAATTCTAGAATCAGTTTTTTTGGTTAGGAGCTCAATTTTTCCTATAAATAGAAGCCTCCCCCTTGTTGAAAAATATATAGTGTTTATGCATCGTTACTCTACTCCACCTAAGCCAAGAACTGTGAATTCATTAATAATTCACTAGTTTTTGGAGCTTCCCTCTTTCTTCAATCCCCATTAGTGGCTCCATCAACATACTTAACCAATTGATTGGTTGGGGGCCTCTACCGTGAACAAAGAATCAAGCAATTTGTAAGGTAATTAGTGAATTTTGATCATTTTCTATAATTTCTCAATGTTTCTCTCTTCTCAACCCCTCTCAAGCTTGAGAAGCTTAATTGGAATGGTTTTTGAATGCTATTGAAGTTAATTGATGAATGGTAGTGAAGAGTTACATAATTTGATGAATGCTATTGAAGTTTATTGATTAATGATAGTTAAGAATTACATAAATTTCTATTTATGCTTAATTCTAATGGTTTTTATGTAATTTCTCTCTCTCATTCAAGAAATGGTCATACTCATGACCCATTCTCAATCCAAATGAAGCTTTTCATAAAGCTTTTCCTTAATCCAAGATTAATCTATGCTTGAGGTCAAATTAATGGCTTTTTTCTATGCTTTTAGTTTATGTATTTCATGAATATTGATGATTCAACCCATTATTGGATTAATGATCCAATTAGGGATCATTCTAATCATTTCTTTAATGATAAGCTTTATCCTTCAAAATAAATTGAGATTTATTAGTCATAGTAGCGGAGCTATGGTAAAATTTTTATAAAAATTACACATAAAATAATTTTATTCAAAGCATGAAAAGAGAACTTCCTACCATATTCTAGGAATTATCATACTAGAATAATCGAAAGAATTTTATTGTAATCATAGAGAAATTGATTTTTATGTTATGCATAATTGATGATTATTTTATTGTAAAAGTGTTTCTTTTATCATAATTGGATTTCATGCATAGAGGTATGCATAAAAGTTGATTATTTTATTATAAAAGTGTGACTTTTATCATATTTGGATTTCATGCATAGAGGTATGCATAAAAGTTGATTATTTTATTATAAAAGTGTGACTTTTATCATATTTGGATTTCATGCATAGAGGTATGCATAAAAGTTGATTATTTTATTATAAAAGTGTGACTTTTATCATATTTAGATTTCATGCATAGAGGTATGCATAAAAGTTGATTATTTTATTATAAAAGTGTGACTTTTATCATATTTAGATTTCATGCATAGAGGTATGCATAAAAGTTGATTATTTTATTATAAAAGTGTGACTTTTATCATATTTGGATTTCATGCATAGAGGTATGCATAAAAGTTGATTATTTTATTGTAAAAGTGTGACTTTTATCATATTGGATTTCATGTATAGAGGTATGCATAAAAGATATTCTTTTTATACTAAAAGTGTGATTTTCATCATAAATGGATTTTATGCATAACTTAGATGCATAAGAGAAATTCTTTTATTCTAAAAGTGTAATTCCTACCAAATTGAATTTATGCATAAGAAGATGCATAAAAGATTGATTTTTAAATTCAAAGTGTCATTCTCATCTAAATTGAATTTATGCATAGGAAGATGCATAAAAGAATGGAATTTCAATTCAAAAGTGTTATTCTCATCCAAATTGAATTTATGCATAGGAAGATGCATAAAAGATGGATTTTTATTCAAAAGTGTCAATTCTCATCTAAATTGAGTTTATGCATAGGAAGATGCATAAGAGATGGAATTTTAATTCAAAAGTGTCATTTTCATTTAAAATGAATTTATGCATAGGAAGATGCATAAAAGATTGATTTTTAAATGAGATGTGATAATATGTGATAAGATGCGTATGGGAAGTGATAGGATGTGAGAAGAGGTGTATGAGATGTGATAAGATGCATATGGGAAGTGATAGGATGTGATAAGAGGTGTATGAGATGTGAAAAGATGTGATAAGATGTGTATGAGATGTGATAGGATATGATAAGAGGTGTATGAGATGTGATAGAATGTGTTAAGATGAGTTAGGATGTGTTAATATGTGTATGGGACGAGGTAGAGAGTGTATCTGATGGGATAAGATGTATATGGGATGTGTTAGGGCGAGAATGGATGATGTATGGATGTAGATACGGATGTATGTATGTATGTGGATGTGGATGTATGAATGAGGATGTGAAAATGGATGTATGTATGTAGATGTGGATGTATGGATGTGAATGTGAATGAAGATGTGGATGTGGATGTATGGATGTAGATACGGATGTATGTATGTGGATGTATGGATGTAGATACGGATGTATGTATGTATGTGGATGTGGATGTATGAATGAGGATGTGAAAAGGGATGTATGTATGTAGATGTGGATGTATGGATGTGAATGTGAATGAAGATGTGGATGTGGATGTGAATGTGAATGAAGATGTGGATGTGGATGTATGGATGTAGATTCAGATGTAGATGTATGTATGTGAATGTGGATGTATGAATGAGGATGTGAAAATAGATGTATGCATGTAGATGCGTATGTATGAATGTGAAATTGGATGTATGTATAATGTGGATGTATGAATGAGGATGTGAAAATAGATGTATGCATGTAGATGCGTATGTATGAATGTGAAATTGAATGTATGATGTGGACGTACGAACATGGATATGAATGTAGAATAATGAATGTGAATGTGTATGTGAAATAATGTGTAGTCTATATGAGTGAATGGATGAGAATGAGTACACATTGAATGTAATAGGGAATAAGTAATGTGGTCCGAGAGTGGATAATGTGGAAAGACGAGAGTTCCTTATAGAAACTGTATTTTGTGACTGTTTGTAAATGACTGTTTTATGTCAAGAATGCTGGGGAAGCATTTTGACGTCATGAAGACCGAACTGATAAAGTTGCAACTGCTGACGGAGAGTCAATGGAGGACGTCTCGCGTAGCAAGGTCGGCCGAGGTCTTGACCAGCCTCGGTTCGATTTAAATGGTGAGCTTCTGGTATGGTGGATTAGGGACCAAGGAAGCAGCCTATGAGTGAAGCGCTAGGTCACCTGCAAAGGATCCTAGAGGGTGCTGACCATACGGTGCTCGGACTTTGGGTTGCCGAAGATACCCACACGTGCGTCGTGGAAGATATTGGAACAAGGAGTAAGAGTTGTTTTTTGAAACCGGGCATGGATCTGGTTGATTGACCTTGCTGGTCCTCAACGGATGAGTCCATGGCTCTTTTATATGGATCTATGGGTTGATCTTGCTGATCTTCCACGGAGATTCCATTCTATTATATGAATATATGTCGGTTACTATGAGCTAGGAACTATGGAAAAGGCCCCTGAGTGAACAGGTGGTGAGCGTTCTGGTTGCCAATGATGCCATAAGTATACCGATGAATGAATGACTGGAAATAAGGATTCAACCAGAGACTTTGTCTTGGACGTAGTTTGGCTCCCTTTTGATTTGGTTTGATCCAGGAGAGAGGAGAGATAAAAATATCACAAATTTTTTAAGTTAAAAACTCCACCACATGTGTGAAATAGGCACCTCCTTGAAGTCCTCCCTTCTCCTTATTACCAAGAGTCCCCCCTTCTCCTTATTACCAAGGTATCAAAAATGTATCATTATACCCAAAATATCTCATTTTTTTAGTAATATCTCATAGTTTTTTTCACTAATAAACCTTGTACTCAGCCAACTCTTCATCTTATGTGGAAATTTACTCATTTTTGGGTATTTTCTTTTATTCATTGGATTTATCTCCTCCTCACACTTGGATTGATCCTATTGGCCCATATGAACCTTAATTGGACTATAATCCATTTTTTTTTGAAAATCTAGACCCTTAGGCTAAGGTCCTTTATACCCATTTTCAATTAATGCCAATTGCACACTGGAAAGTTCTTTTTGAATTTTTGTTTCAGGGGAAACCATTTTAGACACTAAGAGGATTTTTATATCCAAAAATATCTCAATTTTGGATTACCTCCCTCTAGACATTTTCTCTCTCTAGGCCAAAATAGGGTAAAACAGGATCTTTCTTTTATTTGAGAGAGGGCAATAATTACAAGATCAGAGGGGGAGGTTCTTACACCTGTGCACCTCAAAAGATTGAGGGAGGAATCTTACATCCTACCGCACTTAAAAAATGCGAGATGTCCTCATCTCGCAGTGGAGGATAATTCTTTCCCTTAAGATCCAACTGATTCTGGGATTTCTTATAGTCTGGTCAACCCAATAGAATCTTGGGATAAAGATCCCTTTATATAGAACTCATTATCAGATAACAATTCATTCAGAACATATCATTCATATCCTTAACATGATAATGGGATTTCTTATAGTCTGGTCAGCCCAACAGAATCTTGGGATAAAGATCCCTTTATATAGAACTCATTACCAGATAACAATTCATTCAGAACATATCATTCATATCCTTAACACAATAATGGTCGATTAGACCAAAAATTCCATCTGAACATTCCTCCATGGGAATTTTAATTATGCAGGTTTTTAATTTGTCATCCCTTAACTTGATCCACTGGGTCAAGTGTTAACAGTAGCAATCTATCAGCACAATCCACTAATCTCATAGTGATTTATTGAAGTCAGAATTCATCATTCCACTTATTATCATCATCATTGGGATTCGTCCTATTTATCCTCGTTGTGGCTTTGTTAAACTTATCTTCTTTCAACTAGAATTCAGGAATCATTATCTTTCAATTAGAATCCAAATCAACTCATCAATTCTCAAGCAAAATTCTAAAATCATATCAATCAGCATTCGAATTCATCATTTGGATAGCATTTTTGCTTATAATTTCAAGGTCTTAGATTTACTCGTATATACTGCCATTAAAGAGCTACAATTATACCCTCGGTATATGCGGGTAGTCATGGTCCTTAGAATTACAAGGTAAATACCATCATGTCTGGGCCTCAAGCAAGTCAGGGATTCCATACAATTGCGCTACTTCCATCTGAAGACCCAATTACGTATTTATGAATCTGCATTTTGAATGTCAATTTGTATGAATTTCATCACACAATTCTAACCTTTTACTGCTACTTCATAAATTTTTGATATTTCTGGCTTCTCGGTTGATCCACTTTAGCCCATTCACTCTGATACCAGCTGAAAGATCCTTCCCCCTCCACGCAACGAATTTGGGGGTGCTAGCAGTGGAAGTAGCATTTCTTGCGAGGGGCAGGGCCTCTCACTTGGGGCCTCGCCCAAGGATGTCCGGACAAGAGACCAGTCCCTCGATTTTTCCAAAAACCGAGCCCAAAAAAACTTCCCTTGCCCAGAAAGCACGAGCGATTCCTCCAGGACATTTTTACTCTAACGTAGTCAAGGTCATCACTGACCAAACTGATCCAACCGAGCCTGTAAGTCACTTGGTCAGATCAAGGAAGAAACTTGCACTTGGATCATAGAGACCAACGCTTTTTTCCTCATCGTCGAGAGGCACAACCGTTGATTCTTTTCCATAGAACAATTACTATCCGGGATTTACTTCATCTATCGTACCATAACAGAATTGAGTCTCATTTTAAGGATCCATCAGTCCAACCTAATGTTACATGTACATTATGTGTGCTATGTTATATACACATTATGTGTGCATATACTAGGAGGCTAACCCACATTAGGCTTGTGAGCATGGGAGCATGGGAACAAGCTCTAGTGGAGCATGGGTTAGGACTAACCTTAAGGGTTAAGGTTAGGGTCAGGCATCCAAGGGTCACACATGAGAAATGGAAAGTCAAGAGTCACTTGAGGGCCCTCCTATATAATAGGGGCATGGGGCATACTCAAGGGGGCTTGGGGGCTCGGAGGCTTGGAGGTTTATGCTATGGTCTCTTGTGTAGAGGTCCATATCTATTCATCTACCATTTCACACTATAGCTACATGCTATTGGATTGGAGTTATACCTCTTGATGGTGTGGGACATCAAGGTAGAGGTATGATGTATTTCATTTATAATTCATGTGTGCATCCCTTGGGCTCGGGGGTGGTTGGGTGGTTGAGTTTATGCCTGATTTATGCATGTTTATGCATAACAATTATCTAGAGAGATCTTAGGGTTTTAACAGTGGTATTAGAGCCATCTCTATTTAATTATTATTGATTTTTTTAATAGTAAATTTTAATATTTACTAATAAAAATATTATTTTATTGATTTATGTTTATGAATTGCACGTGGATCATCGATATGGTGATTGGAACGTGTGTTACTACAATTCAATGGACGAATCGACGTTGCGGGGGAATTCCGTGAGTTAATGCTATTTTTTCCTATTTTTTTATGGTTAAAATCAAGCATTAATGGATTTTTTAACAAAAATACCATAAATTTTATGGTGGATATTTTTTATAGAATGGATTCCCTGAATTTCTAGAATTTTTAGATAACTCTCTGATAAAAACTCAGAATATAGTCGTATAACCAGTCAAAAGAACGGGAAGGCATCTGGTCTATAAGCCAACTTGGGCAGAATAGGCAAAAACGTCTGTATATAGCCACAAACGCGCCATCTTTAGAAACGCGTTGTTTTTTCACATTTTTAGTATGCATGGACTCTAAATGTGTAAAAGTACTCTAAATATGACCTCTTATCATCTAAATTCGAAATTCTATTTTTGGGGATACTTATCTCTTAATAGGACTATTCTTATGTTCTTATTTCTTTTGAATTTTTGGAGCTAATATTTTTATTCTAACACTTTCCTAATGTTTCTAGCCTTGTTGTCTCACTCTTCTCTAATTCCACTCTCTTTTCTTATTGAAATCTATATTAAAAGAGACACATACATACATGGCTTGGGAGGGACCTTACATAAACAGACAGTCGATATCAAGCCAACAAGGAAGAAAAAGAGTCCAATCAAGTTCAAAAAGAGAGTTCTGACTGGCAGGCCCTGGGAGTAATAGGATTTAGTCATCAAATATAGCACAAACATTACGTTGAAGTTGAACTAATTTGTACAAAGTCTTTGATCCTCATCAGTTCCTTGTCCGTATGGACGATGAGTACCCTTTTGCATTTGTCCCATCACCGTACGACACTTCAGTACTCTTCCCACACTCAGTAGCTTCTAAAGCGTTTGACACTCAGTACCTTATTGGTAAGGATCAATAGTGTGTCTAGCATAATTAAGTAGTATTGATTGAATTTTTTGTGTGTAGCTCATGGATGTATTGATGCTTGTTAATATAGATCACATGTTTCACAAAAGAAATACTTTTGATGGAGTCTCAAAACATATAGGCATAACACCAAGAGTCACTTGTTCCACAGAATAAAAATCTATTGATTGAGTTTGAAAACATGTGGACATAACACCAAAAACTGCTATTCATGTTTACTTGTCCATTTATGGTTTCTAAATATCTTCGAATCCCTCCATTGTCTATGTCTCTCTGCTGCCATTGAATTGTCCAAAGTTTGTCTTCGGAACTAGCAACTTTTCTTTTAGCATGCAGCCTCTGTAGAATGCCTCCGTAAAACCATTGGAAGACTTCCTTCAGACTATTTGCCTTTTGACTCCCTCCATAGTGTTGTGTGTGTCTGAAAAATGCATTACGTGCCATGTAGTGAGACTTCTCCATGCCTTGGGTAGACCAAATTGCTGGGCATCCATACTTTTTGACAAAATAGGGAAGGTGGTTGTAGATGATATGTTGTTTTTACAGAGACATAAGAATGCATAGTAAGTTATAAAAAAAAAGAGGATCACACTTAAGTAAAAGAAGAAGACATCACTTTACCATGTAGTGAGTTATATTGCAGGCTGTCCACGCGTCTTTCATTGACTTCCCAAAATGTTTAATTGCCTCTTCAAAGTTCTTGTAATCACTCTTTGTCCATGTTACATTGTCATAGAATATGAAGAGTTGATCAAGAGACCTCCACACCTCTGCCTTCACATTTCGTGCTTCCCCATCTGCCTCATGATCTTTCACGGCATTATGGACTTGCTTCCACAATCCATAATTAATCCTTGAAACTGTTCTACCTTGCCTTACTTGCTTACTACTGTGTTTGGGTCGAGACAAGAATCTTCTTGCCTTAACACACCAATAGAGGGCTTGATTGGTACCTCCTTGCCATTGGTAGACTTTTTAAAATCCTTTGTGATATGAACATCACCTCCATGTAGAGACCTATATCGGATAACACTTTTTCCAATGCATGAAGAGCATCCTTTCTATTTCTTTCGGGACGGAGTTTCCAAAGCAAATACAATATACAAAAATACCAATTTCTCAATAATTCGACATAGAGCATGCAATGTGCATATATGAACATTACATAGTGGAATGTCAAGAATGGCCTTGAAGTCAAGGTCAACTTTATCGAGACTTTATCTCTATTAGGTGCTCTCTTCCACCATTTGGAATCCATTACTTGAGCTGATTCTTTGTAGTAAAGACAAGGAGACTTTGAGTTTACCTCCTTTACTAACATTATACATGCACTTAAGTGTTTTAAGATCCCCCGCCATGTGCCACTCTACTTGAAAATCACCTTTTCCTGCAACATGGAGATTCTCTCCTTGCACTTGTCTTTTAATTATTCTTGGTATTTCCGTGTGGTGAAACACCCAATCTAGTGTTTCATGGTCTTCTGTCTTCACCTGTGATTATAGAAAACAAAAGTCTTACTATAAAAGATTTGAAACATTGACTAAAATCAAGTACGAAACAAAAAATGATCATACCTAGAATGAGCCTAACCACCATATGTGTTTCTCTGACTGCACACTAAAATACTTCGAACTCGCTTCAGTCAATGATGTATCAAGTGCTCCATTCATCAATGTAATAGTAATCCTTTCCATTTTCTTTTCCTTTACAACACTCATCTAGTTTGATAACAAATTTCAAAATGCCTTTGCACTCTTCAAATGTTATTCCATAAAACTCGATTCCGTCCTCGGAAGCTATGGTATGGTAAGCTCGAGAGGGTTGTTGTGGTAGACCGTCTGCAAAATAGGGAAGTAGAGTGAAAGTATGCTAGAATTCAAAAGATATAAAGTGTAGAAATTCAAGCATGCTGGACCACAATGGATGATGAGAACTTAGTTTAAGGGTCACATGAATGAGCTAGTGTAGTAAATTAACAGGAGTTTAAAATTATTGAAAGTAAATCAAGAGTTAGCAAGGTGTCAAAGGTTAATCAAGGTTTATAACTGGCCTAAGTCAAGGAAAAGAACCAAGCTTAATAAATAAACAGATGACCACACTGTGTCTACTCTAAGAACAAGTTTATACCACGAGCCTAGGGACACAAGAAACATTAGAGTTACAGGAGCCTTTTGCCTTTATTTCTTCACACACGTGATAATTTTTATACACAATGGCGACCTTCCTAAGGCAAAACTAACAGCGATCCTGGTACCATGTTTAACACAAGGCATTATCCAGGAATCTATTAGCTCACTTTAGGCAAGGCGACCCCCTACCAACCAAGGCATCGGTCTGGAGTAGAATACTCCTCGCCTACCAAGTATCAATAAGGCGATAGGCCAACATTAAAGCACATCATAGACTTGTATTGCCATTTATTGTAGGCTTGTTTTTTTTTTTTTAATAAAGTTTCTTTTGATCTTCGCTCCTGAACTAAAATGTGTTCTTACATCCTTTCGACAAGGGGTAAAAGCTATGTCCTAGAGGTCAACACACACACAGCCAGGTGTTCAAACATTAAGATGGTTTGACCTTAGACCTAAGACAATCGTATTCCAAGGTTAACTAAAGACGTCATGCTGCCTAGGAATATTTCCAATAAAGTTAAGCTCATTAATGATTTACACTAGCATGCAAGCAACTTCAAAAACTAAGTAGTACATTGACAATTTCCATGTGGTCATGCCTTATAGTTTATGAAATTAATTGAATAGTAAAAACAAAAGAGAGTGGGTATGGAAGAATTACACCTGTAATTGGAGATCTCCTTGATTTGACAAGACAGCTTGCAATTTGATGTAGATATATTTTGATGAACGTTGCGGCAGTCCCAGGTCTTGAAAGCGAACCCACCTCAAACCTTTTAACCTATACAATCAACTAACAAGCACTATACCTCGAGAGGCACATCAGTGTGGAAAATTTCAAGACTCGTTTAAGGAATCTAAATTAGAAAAAACTTGAAAACACTAACCTACCTACCAGTCACCACACTACTACTGAGGATACGGTAAGAGGATGTTGTAGAGTCCTGGCTCTAGCCCTAAGGCTAAGCCTCTATCCGCATCATCCAAATAAATAAAATCAACCTCAGTAGTGCCATGAGTTTCATCCGTCCATTCATCATTGTCAGATATTTCCTTTTCATTTTCCCATCCACATAGACTCATCAAGAATGTAACCATGCGAGGATAGTCATCTTGTGGAAAAGGAAAGCATTGGGCTATCGGGGATATGTCCTCTACGGAGTAGGGGTCAGTCATGGTCAATAGGCGAATTAGCCATTCTAATTCCTCAACATTTTCCTCATTGGCTAGTACATCTATATGATCCCATTCAGTTTCAATTACAGGATAGCACATGTGGAATATCTGAGAAAGGTACAGATGATACCTCTCACCAAAGGTAGGAGTGGATGAAGTGTATGATGATCGTGCATCTGCCATATCTGCAAACACAGATATAGCATCAGTAGGTTTATGACAGGTCAATCTAGTTCTTGATTGTATACGGATATCTCTGCTCTTAACGTGCTCTTGCTCTTTTTACTATTTTTTTATTTTCTTTTCTTTGTTTTGTTTTATGTATGAAGTCATATATATACATCCCCTTGAATCTGGCAATTACATGGTCAGGGGAGAAGGTTAAGGAGGAAGCATTAGAATGTCGAGCGTGAGTACATGCTCCCCCTTTCCTTGGGTAGATCATATTATTTGCAATGATGTTGCAGCCTCTTGGAACCAATTTGTCCAGCGGATCATAGGTTGTGATGTGGGCAGATAGCTTTTTATGACCCTTGTGGCCACATCCAATTGTAGAGATGGTAGTGTACGCTCCCATTGACGAATGGAGGAAATGGTTCCCGACGATACTATTACAAGGGGAGACGTAGACTCATCGGTTTTTTGTTGGGTGTTGACAAGAGTAGGTGTAGAGCATGTAGAAACTTCTATATGATTGTGTGCCTGGCATGAGGAGCTAGAAGCTTCATGTGGCTCCCCCCTTCCTGAGCTAGGTGGTAATGATCGATATCGTTTGGGAATCCAAACTAACTCTGGAAGAAGTGGTGCAGAGCACTCTGTTACCTTTCCCTTACCACGGTCTTGAATTGTCATTGGGGTGGCAACAATTGGTTTGCCAGGTTTTACAGGTGATGTAGAGGAATTCACCTTATGTTTAGGGACCCAAATCTGGTCATTCCCCTCGTAGTACCCTTGGGCTACTAATAATTTTTTAGGGATCCACCGCGATGTTACATTGCCCTTTCTCGGGTGGGTAGCTACTTTCCTTTTACGAGGCTTCTTGGTGGCTGAACGAGATTGAGCAGGGGAAGTAGCTATTAACGAAGCTTTTGGGACCCATTTGTATGTGTTTTTTTGGCATAGTAAGCGGAGCTTTAGAGATCATCCTGCATGTTTCCACACTTGGCGTTGAAGCATTAGAGGGGTGGCAAACAATCAAAGATGGTTTTGCCACTGGACTTTGTGATTTTTCGTTATCTAATATTTGAGTGGATGACTTAGGTGCGGGATTTTGAGCGGTCAGACCTAGTGTTGGTTCTTGCGTTGTGACTTGTCTGGTTGCCCAATCGATATTACACTTGGTGGCCATCATCCATTTGCGCCCTAAGATTATAGTCCCTTCCATGGTACCAGCAGGCATAACCAAAAAGCTTTGAATTATGGTTCCCTTGTCATAAGCAACCGGAGTGTGCAGAATTCCTGAGACAGGGGTTTTCTTCTTGTTGATTCCTTGAACTTGGATAGAACTCTTGGATAAAGGTGGTTTTCCCAGTTGACACCACACGCCATATGATAGCAAATTGTGTTGAGCTCCTGTATCCAATAATGCATTATACAGCACCTCCTCGTAAGGACTTTGTAACTCAATTGGGTATCTTAGAGGTGGGTCAGATTCCAATGCATCCTCCTCTGCTTCCTCGAAAAATACTTGCGTAATTCCCAAGTTGGCTTCTCGTTGTCTCCTAGCACGCTGTTGACGTTCTTTGGCTTCGACTCTTGCTTGTATCTTTTTAAGCTCAGCCTGTTCTTTAGCTGCCTTCTTTTGATGGATTGCGTGTAACTCCTCCTGGCTCAGGGGGTCATAGTATCTTTTGAATTTACTCCCATTAAGGAATCCAATGGTTTCAACTCCGTCGAGAGTCTCCACTCTGATGGTACCTTGCGGTGTAATTTCACATACTCTATACGGTCCCTTACCAGCATATTTGAGCTTCTTCTTTTCGTTTTGCACTCCATATATCAAGACTTTATCCCCAACCTTGATGTCCTTGTCCTTTAGATGGCGATCAAACCATTTTTTCCTTCTATCCTTCTCCACAAGGGCATTGTATACAGCCAATTGTCTTTCTTCGTTTAGCCGCTCAAGGATATATAGACGCTCTACTAAGGGATTACCATCCCAACCCTCTTGAGTAGCAACACGAAGACTAGGAATGACAAATTCCCACGGCATGACTGCTTCTTGGCCATATACCATTTTGAATGGTGTGCAATTAATAGCCACTTTGTACGCAGTACGATAGGCCCATAAAGCTGTCGTGAGCTTTAGATCCCAATCCGTGCGATGACCTTCAACTGTCTTTGTCAAAACAGAGATTAATGTCTTGTTTGTACTCTCGGCTTGGCCATTTGCTTGCGGATAATAAGGAGTAGATTTATGATGGGATATCATGAAATTTGTTGTGAGCTCCTTAATCACTTCATTTATAAAATGCGTACCATTGTCGCTCACAAGTTCAAAAGGACAACCGAAGCGTGTGATTATATTTTCAAAGAGGAACTTGGCTGTTGTCCTCGCATCTGCCTTACGTGTCGCTTTCGCTTCAGCCCATTTGGTCATATAGTCAGTGGCCACAATAATATAGCGAGATTGTGTGTTTCGGGCCGCTGGGCTAATTGGACCTACAAAGTCTAAACCCCACTTTTCAAATGGTTGGTTTACTTTGATTGGATGTAGGGGCATCTGATCTTTCCTCTAGGGTTTCTTATATCGTTGGCATTCATCGCAACCCTTCACAAAGAGTGATGCATCTTGGAACATAGTGGGCCACCAATACCCTGATTGTAAGATCTTTCGCGCAGTTAAGTCTCCTGAGAAGTGACCACCGGCTACGCCCATATGTGCCTCTTGCAAAATGTATAGATACTCATCCTCTCGGGCACAACGCCTAAGAACGTCATCCTTTCCTCTTTTATAAAGAGTCCCGGCTATCAGGCAATAGGGTTCGCATTCTTTGATCAGCTTCCGAGCTAGATCTTTACGAAGCTCCTTGGGTGGAAAGCCATTAACCAAAAAGTTAACAATCTTCTCACTCCATTCAGGCATTGTCTCCACCATGAACAGGGAAGTGTCCGGTAAGTCATCATCAACCCCCGTAGGAGCTTCACCATTAGGTATGCGAGACAAATAATCAGCCATAATATGTTTTTTGCCAGGTCTCACAACAACAGTGAAATCAAACTCAAGAAGAATCAATAGCCATCGT
Organism: Cibotium barometz; assembly: GCF_041138505.1. Taxonomy (NCBI): domain Eukaryota; kingdom Viridiplantae; phylum Streptophyta; class Polypodiopsida; order Cyatheales; family Cibotiaceae; genus Cibotium; species Cibotium barometz. The sequence goes on from NC_141058.1 coordinate 734,200, forward strand.
GTGATTCTTCCTGTGGAGCATGGTTTGTTTACCAGATACAACAATGCTTGATGATCCACATAGAAAACAAACTTGGTGGCAAGGAGGTAATAACGAAATTTCCTTACTGCATATATCATTGCCAACCCTTCTCGCTCCGTAGTGGTGTAGTTCATCTCAGCATCGTTCAACTGGCGACTGGCAAAGCTAATGGGGTAGTCTAGCTTGTGTTCTCCAGGTTGAGTTAACACACACCCAATAGCAAAGTTTGATGCATCAATATGCACATGGAAGAGTAAATCCCAGTTAGGCATTCTCAAGATTGGAGCACTTGCCAAGGCCTTCTTTAATAGCTCATAGGCACGATCACATTCTTCGGTCCAAATAAACTCGATGAGAAGCTTATACAATGGTCGAGCTATCTCGACGAAGAATAGAATAAACCTTCGATAATAACCAACGTGGCCCATAAAGCGTTGGACTCCCTTGTAGTTGGTGGGTGGTGGCAATTCCAGAATGACCTTGATTTTACTCTCATCCGTGGAAATCCCATTTTTGGACACTATATGCCCTAAGATAACTCCGTGTTTAACCCAGAATTGGCATTTGAAAGGATTCAAGGAGATGCGATATAATCTACACCTTTCAAATATTTTTCGTAAGTGCTCATCCCAAGAGGAATGAACACAAAGATCGTCTAAGAAAGCTTCACAGAAGTCCCTTAGATATTCCTTAAAGGCCGTGTTTATCAATCGTTGGAATGTTGCAGGTGCATTGGTCAAGCCAAAGGCCATGACGCGAAAAGCAAACACTCCAAACTCCGTGATAAATGCTGTTTTAGCTTGGTCCTCGATTGCAATTGTGATCTGATTGTAACCCGAGTACCCATCTAAAAAGCTATATGCCTCCTTGCCTGCCACTCTTTCAAGCACATGTTCAAAATATGGCAAGGGGTAATGATCCCTTCTAGTGGCTACATTAACCTTTTTGAGATCAACGCACACTCTGAGTTTCCCATTCTTCTTTGGTACGATGACTATCGGAGAAACCCATTCTGAGTGCTCAATAGGGTATATGAATCCACATTTTACAAGCTTTTCAATTTTCTCTTGTATAATCTTTGCGTACTTAGGATTCATTGGGTAGGGACATTGCTGGACTGGTTTAGCAGTGCTAATCATTGGAATCGTGTGTTGCACCACCGAGGGTGGAACACCCTTCATATCATGATATGTCCAAGCAAATATGTCCTTGAATTCTTTAAGAAGCTTCGTAAGTGCAGCTTCTTCCGCCTTGGTGAGGTCTTGAGCAATATAAACTGGTTTAGACTCCTCACCCGGATCTGCTAAGTCTATCTCCTTTACTACCGCAGGGCCATCGTAGACACCGCTACTCCCATTGGTAGGCGTTCGTTGAGCTTTTGTGTAGACCACTTTACGTTTCCCTGTGGTAAATGATTTGAAATGCTCGGGTGCGGGGTGTAAGTCTACTGGTTCTTGTTGTGCCAGGTTTTTTTCTTTCAATTCCGCTTCCTTTTGCTGCTGAGCCAACTCTTGGTTTTGCCGCCTCCTTGTAGTACGACTTAGTTTTGGCTTCTCATCAATTTCTAATTGGGCGACGTCATGAGGTTGCGGAATACACCACATGACACTTTGGAGATATTGTCCCCAATTATCAGCTATCTTTCGATGAGCATCAATGGCTCCTACATAACTGAGCCATTCTGCAGCAGTGGATCTTTCCTTGTTTATTGCAGTGTGTACATTAGCTCGATAGCGTTGGCGCTTATGTCTCGTTTTCTTCTTACCAAGTTTTTGATTTTTGTTTCTATCAGATTCGGACTCACTTGGTCGATCTTCACTTTCGGATGAACTGCAGGAGGTCACTGTCCTAGGCCTTGAGCACCTTGCTTCCACATTTGGGTGAATATTTGATTCATTTTTTCCATGAGGCTCAGGGTCAGTTTCTTCTTGAGATTCATACTCAGAGTTGCATTGGTCAGAGTCTTCGCTACTTTCAGTGTCGGTGGAGTTTGTCACGTTCTCGCCATCAGGAGTCAAGTACATAACACCTATCATGTTTATTGGCACTAACGGTGGCATATCTTGCCCCTCAGGTGTTACCCAACTTGTGCCTCCATTTCCCCATGTGTCTATGGTTGCCGCTAGGTGTACCCAATCCACGTTATCCGACTCAGTCATACCCGGTAGGACATCCATATAAGGAGAATCTTTCCCATCATCAGTCTCTTTTTTGCATGTATAGCAATACCTTAATGGGGCAGAGTGAACAGTGGTATCCGATCGATTATCAATGATAACCTTGCTTCCTAAGGGATGCGCACGACCATTCTCAAGATCAACTCGCATGACAGAGTCCTGGAATTGTAGATAGACATGGTTTTTTGACCAGTCATGCACCATTTGTGCTTCTCTCATGAAAGGACGTCCTAAGATCATTTGATATGACATAGGATGCTTGGAGAAATCCATTACAATGAAGGTATGTCGTACCTTGTATCCCAGAACCTTGATCTTAAGGTCCCTTAACATTCCAATAGGTTTAGCTATGGTTCCGTTTGCCATCTTAACCACTATGTTTGTGACTTCGAGGTGAGGCCTTCCCATAGATTCCCAATAGTTTTTAGTCACAATGCTCACTCCAGCACCACCATCAAGGATTCCCTTTAGAGTTAATCCCTTGGTAGTAATGGGGAGGGTGGCATTAGATTCGTCACCTTCAAAGTACTGTCCCAACTTGTTCACAGGTATTTCCATGACCGAATCTTCATCAAAGTTGGGTTGTAGATCCCAATGCTCCCCTTCATCTTGAAGCGTGTCGGGTCTATCCATATTTGCAAATTGTGGTAACCCCGCCTTTAGTTCTCCATTGAGAAATGCCCGAAGAGCTAAGAATAGCTCAGGATCTCCGTATAATTTGGATATGATCGTGGTTCTGATCTCGGAGGACATGAAATCCATTAGCTTGGACACATTCAATGGTACTTTTCGAGACATCGCCCCTTGACTAGGGACTGGTGAAGATGGAATCACTTCCTCCTCGATGGGGTCAGGCATTCCCTCACTAAACATTCGTTCAAGCAAAAAGGGTGTTTGCCCACTTCCTGATGTCCTATCCTCACTTTCTTCCCGAATGATACTAGGTATCGCTAACGGTTTATGGTTCCTGTGAGGTTGAACTTGCGTAGGAAACACTGTGTCTGGAATTTTGATTTTTCTCGGGTTTGGCTCCAGTTCTCTTTGTGTTTCTTCCACCAAACCCCTTAAGTGTTGCACTTGTTCAATCTCCTCAACTGGATTTGGGTAAGTTCCAATCTTTTTCTTGAGGGTTTTTGGCCCACGTGGCTTGTCTTGGGGAGTCTCACTCAGGTTGAATGGACGAGAGGGCATTAACTGACTTGGTTGTGGGGCCGAGGAAGTTTCCTTCTGTTTCCCCTTATTTATGTACTCGCTTGATTCTCCGTCATTGAGCTCCCGAGTGGGTCCCTCCCTTAAGGTAGTGGCTTTGGTCCCCATGGTTTCTATTGAATCGGAATCATCTTCAGGATCATTCATATACACGGGGTCGTCTCCCGTCCCTATGTTAGTCTTTGAACTGGGCTTGGAGCTCGTGGCATTAAGCAATCTCTTTCGCCGTGTTTTCTTTTTCTTTGCCTGAGCGATTGATGCAGTATCCCTCTCTTCAAGAATGTAGTTTTGATTTTGAAGCATTGACCGTGTAACTACATTCACGGGTACAATGGGTGTGGTTCCTCGTGCTTGGTTGGTGACCTCAACCAAATTCAATGGCGTAATCTTGGGTGCATTAGGATTATGTGGACATTGAGCGATCAAATGATCTATGCCACAACGATTACATGTAAGTACCGGCATTCCCGATGTGCTCCCTTGATTTGGTTGCATTTGAGTAGCGATCTTCTGTAGCCTATTAGGGCACTCCGCTACACGATGCGGTCCACCACACTCATAGCATTGAAGAGGTGGTCTCCTCGCCAAGGTATTAAGGTTTTGCCCTCTTGTGGTGAGAGCAGCCGCTTGATATACAGGTTTAACTTGCCCGAAATGATCCTCCATGTAGTACTGGGGAATCATTTCAAACGTATCAATCTCGTATGGAGCAGTAGGGTCTATCTCCTCTTCATAATCCCCACATGCACTATGTGACTCACAACCCATCTGGTTTATTGGAGTAATCCTTGGATGTGGAGGTTGTGGTCCTAGCACTGGCGGTGGTAACGGCACAGACTGGACTACATTCGGATTCCTTGGAACTATGTGCTGTGACGGTTGCTCGATAGGTTGTGCAGGCATTAGCGCGGGTACTTGAGGTGTGTTTGACCAAGCTAGTGGTGCCTGGTTTGCCAACATTCGCTTAAGTGTTAGGCAATCTTTAGATTGATGGCCATACTTACCACATGCATTGCAATTCCCATTGAATTTGACTCTGAATGTGGGACATTCACTCGTGCTATGTGGTCCTAAGCACACCGAACACCATTGTTGCTCTCTCCTTGGGTACATATGGCTATTCTGAGGAGCTCGATTACCCCTGAAGTATTCTTGGAGAGCCTTAGTAAGGTCGGTCACGGACATTTCAGATATCTTGGGCTCCTTGGCAATTGGTTTTACCGTCATTGGCTCGTGCCCAGATACTTGCGAACTAACGGATTTTGTTTCTGAAGACACCTTTTTACCTGCAATCATCAAGTTGTCTTCTAACTGGATTGCATTGGCAGTGACTGCTTCCCACGTTGTAAGACCTCTAATGACTAGGCCATTGTAAATGTCCTCGTGGCGCAATCCTCGGATGAATCTATCGAGGAGTTGGTTGTTATTGAAGCGTTCATCGGGAGTGCAGCGAGAATTTAGATGCTTCAATCGACTTATAAAGTCTCTCACTGACTCCCCTTCCTCGCGTTCAGCTTTTTGGAGTTGAGATGCTATCCCCCAAAGCACATCCTCGCGTATGTATTCTTTCAAGAACAATCTCTTGAGAGTGGGGTAGTGAGTGCGCTCTTCAACCCTTAAGGTTCGATACCAATCTCCGGCCTTCCCACTCAAGGTTAAGCCTAAGGCTTTACACTTGTGCAGCTCATTGTGCTCTTCCAAGGAATCACACACGTGTTCAAAGACTTCAATGTGCTTCCTAACATCCTCGTTACCACTGAAGTTTTGAGTGAGCTTAGCCACTTGTACTGCCTTGCTTCTAGGTTCTCGCTCAGGCATACCCCGCATGTTTTCCGCAATAGATCGTCCGATCGTCTGAGCAAACGCTGCGAGATCACCTAGGTGAGCAGGCATAGCTGGTGGAGGCACTTCTGGGATAGCCTCGCTGATAGGAGTTGGCGTTGGTCTGAGTAGGTTGGCAAATGACGTAGGATATGATACGTGACTAGGCCTAGCTCCTCTTGGATAAGGGTGGTGATAAGACGGTCGTGGAGCATACGCCATTGGCATACTAAGAGGCGTAGGAGCTACCTGAGCATGAGTAGCAATAGGTACATATGGACGATAGGCACTGGCACGCACTGTTGTAGGTGCTGTTCCACTAGGTAGCGGTGTCGTACTAACTACAGTGGTAACAGGCGTGCTTTCTGTCATGCTCATCATTGGGGTAGGCATTGTGGATTCCTTAATGGAGAGTTGAGCCAAGGTTGGAAAGCTAAAGTTACTGCTCGTGGGCTCAACCTGCATTGAAACTCCAGGCGAAACAACATACGAAGGGTCTATGGGACTCACCGAGGGAGTCTCCAATTGTGATAGGGTTGGTTGTTTGGCCTTGCCCGTATCCAGAAATCTCATAGGGCCAGTGGAAACTAAGTTCACTCCCCTATTTTTGCCTCTCAATTTGGATAATTCTATGAATCACCTCACATATCATGTGTTGTTGCTCCTCTAGATTAGTGGCGCTAGATGTAGATCGTAGGACTTCTAACCAACCCACATGGTATGTGTAACCCGTGTATAGGTCCGTTAGAGTCTCTGTGTGTAGATCATATTCCCAATTTTCATTGAGAAATATCCCATCTAGACTTGGTGTGCCAAACGGTTCTCTTGAAGTGGACGCAATGTCACTTCTTATGGATTGGCTTCTAGGGACCTCTACTTTAGGAAGAGCATCGGAATGTGGTAGCTCAGTAGGGCCCTCATTAAACGAAGTGGGTAGAATATCCACATGGACACTCTTTGTGAGGGTAGGGTCTACATAAGATGTGAATGGTGAATCCACTACCCCTCCTTCTTCATTTACTTCGCTTGTCGCATGTTCAGAGCGTGTAGCTCTACTAAAAGTCTCTATTAGACGACTAAACATGCTAGATCCAGGTTGTGGGGCCCACACTGACATGTTTTGGCTTGTCTCCTCAGGGTTCTTGGTAGGGTGTCCTTCCATGGCTTTTGAGTCAGAGGACGAGTCACTATCCACTATTCGTGGATCTTGGGTTGCACTCCCTTGGGTTCCAGCCGAAGGCCAAGATGCCAACGTGGAGGGATGGTGTGAGCTTGCGTAGACTGAAATGCTTTCTAGTGGCTCAGACTCCAGCACCCGACCAGAGCGTAGATGCATGTGACGTAGGTACCCTACGTGCATTGGTAACTACCCTTGAAACTCACAGAAGTGGTTTCTTAGGTGTTTCGCACCCCGTTTTTACTTGTTTTTGTGTTGTTTTTAACCCGTTTTTGACCCCCTTACTTACGGTCGAACTTGGACTAGGGCGTGTGATAGCTCGAAACGAGCGTATCGTTTAAAGGATCCTAGTGTGCTTTACAGCACCGTGTTCGCCTATCCAGAGCTCCTGTAGTCCTCAAAACAGTCCGTTTCCTTTGGGGGAAAGGGGCAAAAGCCTATTTGCTTGTGGAGGAAAGGGTGAGGGCTTTATCCCACATGCTCACTTTACTCCTTGGGGAGTGGGCTACATATAGGGCACAACTTCCCATAAGCTCTCACTTGAAAGAAAGCTATGGAGGCTCACTCTCCTATATATATATATCAAAAGACCGAGGCCGGGGCCGGGGTCGTGGGTCGTGGGTCGTGGGTCAATTGGGGTTCTTTCTTTTCAAAATTTTTTTCTCCAATTAGAAAATCTTTCCTCTCCACACATTCGGTTCTTTCTTTGAAAATAAAATTTAATTTTTTCTTTTTTTTTATTTTTTTTATTTTTTTTATTTTCTGTTTTTTTTGTGAGATAAGTTTTCTACGGTTTCCTTAGGGTTCAGCCTTGGCCGCGGCGCAGTTCGCACACACAGCACAGATCTGGGGATTCAGAAATCCCTCTCACACGTAGAAACCAGATAACAGAACGCACGCCCACACGCGGAGCGAAAATATAACAAAAGAAACAGAAATGCAACACAGAAACACCTTAACAACAAACACACAGTCGCTTTCCTACAGTGTAGATTAAACTTCACGCAGTAGCCGAGCTGCAAACTGGAGCTTGGTGCAGGGCAACTCCCCGGCAGCGGCGCCAAAAATGTGCGCTTTCACCGCACAGGTCATAGCTGGGGACTTGCCAGACACCGTATGCGAGCCACGAATGGCTACAAGCATACAACCAGGGAAGGAAGCTCAAACAGAATGCCAAAGGGTGTGTCACTCACCGCTCAACCACCGCCTTGAAGGATTCCCGCGTCGCAGCCGTGAAGGAGGAGCCGCCGTTGCCGCTCTACCGCCTTGCCGCTACACAGTGCGCTCGATCGCTCTCTCATGCTCTCTCTCTTTCTCTCTCTCACACACGCAGGAGAAGGAAACCCAAGAGATAAGGCAAGAGCACTCTTCTATTCACAACACATGAGAATGAGGATTTTAGGGTTACATTTGACTCTTATAGGTGACTTGGCCGTTCACACTTGGGCGCCCATACATGGCCGGCCGACCCTAACCCTTATCCTACTGATATCCAAGGTGCGCCTCTCATCAGCGATCACCCAATCCCTTTATCCTTAACATATGGTGCCGACAAGCCCGGCCCATGACTCAGAATATTTAAATTAATGACGTAAAACATAGTGCGTCCGCCATGGGTTAACAATATATGTGGATGTGAAGTTATAGATATGAATGTATGGATAGATGCGAGTAGTCGTACATGTGAACGATTGGATGGATGTGGATGAATGAGATGAGATGTGTATGAATGAGATATGATGATGTGGATAGAAGTGATGTGATATAATGGTGATGAGAATGAATGTGATGGATATGAATGAATGTGAATGTGATGGATGTGAATGAATGTGATGTGATGTGATGTGAATCGGGATAGATGTGAATGAATGAGATGTGAGGTAAAATGAATGAGATGTGATGTGAGTGAATGTGATCTGGTCTGAATTGATGAGATGTAAGTGAATGTATGTGGTCTGAATGGATGAGATGTGAATGAATGTGATGTGATGAGATGTGGATATGGGTAGATGCGAGTGGATGAGATCTGATGAGGATAAATTGAGGAAAGATGTGATGAGATGAAAATGATGTGATTGGATGAGAATAGGAATACTTATGAAATGGTTGTGGAATTAATTAATGTGGTTTGATGTGGAGCAATGTGGAAAGACGAGAGTTCGTTATAGAAACTATATTTTTGAAAAAAACTTAAGTGACTGTTTTATGTCAAGAATGCTGGAGAAGCATTTTGACTGTCTTGCGAATGAGGTCGTGGAGACCTAATCTGATAAAGTTACAATAGTTGTGACGGAGAGTCAATGGAGGACGTCTCGCGTAGCAAGGTCGGCCGAGGTCTTAACCAGCCTCGGTTTGATTAAAATGGTGAGCTTTTGGTACAGTGGATGAGGGACCAAGGAAGTGGCCTATGAGTGAAGCGCTAGGTCACCTGCAACAAAGGATCCTAGAGGGTGCTGACCATATGGTGCTTGGGCTCTGGATCACCACCGATACCCACACGTGCATCATGGAGGATATTTGGAACAAGGAGTAGGAATTGTTTTCTGAATTCGAGCATGGATCTAGTTGATTGACCTTGCTGGTCCTCAACGGCGGATGAGTCCATGGCTCTTTTATATGGATCCGTTGGTTGATCTTGCTGATCTTCAACGGAGATTCCATTTTTGATATGTGAATATATTGCCACGTACTATGAGCTAGGAACCATCCAAAAGGCCCCTTAGTGTGGATAGGTGGTAAGCGTTCTAGTTGCCAATGATGCCATAGGTACACCGATGAAGGAATGATTGAAATAAGGATTCAACCGGAGATTTTGAGGATTATGATCAGTGACACAATGGTTTCATTAAAAGATTGTTTTTAGATGTGGATTCTGTGAAAAAGGCAATTTCATATTGGGTGTGTAAGTGGTGTGACTAGTTTTAAGTTTGCATGAATATCCGGCTAGGGGGCCTAGGAACTCTTTTCCCTGGTACCTGGGACAAAACCTAACCAAATTCTTAATTGGATCCCATCACTACAGTGGTTGGGCGGTTGGCTAACCCATGGGACTGGATGGGGTTATAGGCTGGACTGATGGATCCCTAAAATGAGACTCAATTCTGTTATGGTACAATAGATGAAGTAAATCCCAGATAAAAATTGTTCTATGGAAAAGAATCAATGGCTGTGCCTCTCAATGAGGAAAAAAGCATTGGTCTCTATGATCCAAGTGCAATCTTTTCCTTGATCTGACTTTGATACTACAGGCCCGGTTAGATCAGTTCAGTTAGTTAAGGCTTTTGACTACTTTAGAGAAAAATTTATCCTGGAAGAATCGCCCATGCTTTCCGGGCAAGGGAAGTTTTTCCGGGTTCGGTTTTGGAAGAACCAATGGATTAGTCTCTTGTCCGGATATCTGTGGGTGAGGCCTGTTGAGATTCAAGCTCGATGTCAGTGTGAGCCAGCTATGCTATGTGCTGGCATGTTAGGTAGGAACATGTGTGAGACATAACTGACCGCGTCCAGATGGTCATAGTGTGTGGACATTAGCTATGTGTGGACACAACTCAGTGTGTGTTGTGTGTATTAGGGATTAGGGCTTTATGCATTGTGTGAGAAGGGAGATGGCTTCCCTCTATGGTTAGGGTTTGTAATATACATTAGGGTTTGCTCCTGTGTGTGTGTCTCCTCTCCCTCTACCTATTTTTCAACATGGTATCAGAGCCTTGTGCTATCTATTAGGGCTTATGAGTGAGTGAGAGAAGAGGGAGAAGAAGCTATGAAGAGAAGCTGTGAAGCTTGCCATTGAAGCTGTGAAGCTTGGAGCACACCGATTTCTATCAGATCTGAGAGCTTGGCCTACCGGGTAAGGTATTCTAAACATCCTTGAGCAGATTGCAGGTGATTCAGGTAAAAACAAAGCAAATTAGGGCAACCCAAAGCAAAGAGATTCTGGTTTTTGAAAGCCTTCCATTAAAGCTTGGAAGCACTGATGATGTATGGTGGAAATACATGTAAATTTGGCAAAGACACATGTATCTGACAAGGAGAAATGTATTGGCAACTCATATGCAAGCCCTAAATTGATTTTGGAGCTTTTTTGATGCATTTGAATGAGTGGAATTTACTGGTTTTTGATGCAGAGAAAAGGAACTCAAATTTTGATGCATCTCTCACAAAACAGAGAAAAGGAACTCAAATTTTGAACTCAAATTTTGATGCATCTCTCACAAAACAGAGAAAAGGAACTCAAATTTTGATGCATTTAGAGCATGTTTTTGGCAAAAATAAAAGCATTGATTGGTTACACACTTGCCTAGGTGTGTTGGGGATTTAATCCCATCATCAATTAGCACTTTAAACACTCCCAAATCCCTCAAGAGCAGGCGCTGGCTGGACAGCAGAAACAGAGTAATTTTCACTATTTTTACTGAGTGGAGGACCAAAATCAACTTGGGTGCTTGATTAATTCCAAAATTGGTTTAGCAATTAGTTGCTAAACACACCTGAGAAGGAGGCTATATGATTGGATTGAGCAATTATCATCAATTGAGCTGGAAATGAGCTGATTAAACAAGTTGTCTACTGGTTGCAGAGAAATAGAGTGTGATTAATCGATCAATTACTCTTTGGTCTTAAACAATTGGACTAATTCCTCTTACATGGAGTTAATGGACATCAATTGCTAAGCTAATGAATGCCTGGTTGCTCAATTTGGACAAAGATTGAAGAAATTAGAGAAAAATTACTACTATTGGTTTTACTGGTTTTTCTGGTTTTTCCCAAAACAGAGAGGGGTTTGATAAAATTAATATGTACACACATCGGATGGTGTTGATATTCAACATTGAAGTTGTTTAGGTGTCAATGCAAGTTACCCATACTTGATTGCACCACTACATTGCAATTTGGAGCCTTGGAAAGCGCATCAACACAGGGTATCTTGGACTGCGTGAGCTAGTTCATTTTGGTGGATGCATACAGGTTGATTTTCTACATCAAAATTGAAGGTTGTTGACTACTTTGGAGTATCTGGAACACTCATTGGAGTGTGGTTGAGCTGAGGAAGGCTCGTTTACAGATTTGGATGTGTGCGAAAGGTGTATGCATTGAGCAAATATGTCGGATAATCCAGTACAAATTGTTGGTGAAAAGCTGGATAGGTAGAACTTCCAGGCATGGAAGTACAGGGAAGTACAGGATCAAAAGTTTTCTGAAGGGAAAAGGTTTTTGGAATCTCATTACAGGTGCTGAGCTAGAGCTGGAGCTACCCCGACAACCTACACAGCAGAGCAAGTTATAGCTCATAAGCAGTGGTCAGAAAGAGCATTCAAAGTGTTGCATTATCTGTCTATATGTATTTCGGATGCTATGCCCATACACATACATGATGCTGAGAATCCCAAGAATGCATGGGATACATTGGTGAAGTTGTTTGATACAGACACAAGTGCGTGCCTTCTATCACAAAAAGCTTGGCCTCAGTTGGTCAAATGGTGGAACAAGGATTACAGGTTCGTTTCAACGAGCATGGTTGCTTCGTTGAGGATTTCAAACATGGATGTAGAGTCATTGCTAAAGGAAAGAAAGAAGGCAGGTTGTTTAAGCTGGATGCTGGGATTCTTGAGTCAAAATCAGCCATGTTCTCTAAAAGCAGAAATGTGGTACAGGACATTGATATGTGGCATAAGAGTATTGGACATGTCAATATACAAAGGTTAAAGAACATGCAGGCAGGAGGCATTGTTAGTGGGCTGCCTAGATTCAAGTATGATGGGCATATGCATGTTTGTGAAGCCTATCAGTTTGGAAAGCAGGCAAGGTTACGGTTTCCTAGAGAAGGCAACATGAGTAGCAGGCCACTTGAGATAGTACATAGCGATGTATGGGGTCTTGCACAAAACCCATCTATTAAAGGCAGTTTATATTATGTGACATTCATTGATGACTTTAGCAGAATGACATGGATATACTTTCTCAGAGAGAAAAGTGAAGTATTGGAAAGGTTTATGGATTTCAAAGCTTTTGCAAGAGAAGCAATATGGCTCATGGATTAAATGTTTGAGGACAGATGGAGGAGGTGAATACACCTCAAATGCTTTTGAGCATTTCTTGAGAAAGCATGGTATAAGAAGGCAATTGACTTGCAGGTATACACCTTAGTAAAATGGTGTGGCTGAGAGAAAGAATAGAGTCATTTGTGAAGTGGCCAGGGCGATGCTCAATGAAAAGAGCATGCCAGATTATTATTGGGCAGAAGCATGTGCTACTGCAGTGTATATACTTAATAAGACACCTACAGCAGCCATACATAGAAGTATGCCAGAGATGCGGCTTACAGGTTTTAGGCCAAACATTGGACACCTCAAAGTTTTTGGATGCATAGCTTATGTACATGTGCCTGACGAAAGAAGAAGGAAGTTGGATCCTAGTAGAAAAGTGTGTGTTTGTTGAATATGCACAGGATCGCAAGGCATACAAATGTTACAATCCACAAACTAGACAAGTGGTTATCTCATGAGATGTGGTGTTTGATGAGCTTGCTAGTTGGTACAAAGCAAAGGATGAGGGTGTCATTGAGTCACTTGAAGCTGATGTGCCTGTGAACTTGCCACAAGCAAGTTCTAGTTCTACTTCTATGTCTGGGCCAGCAGACAGCAGAGGCTGAGAGTACTGTACGTCCATGGTCAGGACATTTGAGGCATGAGAGTGTGGGCACTGGGAGTAGTGCTGTGGATAAAGGAAAGAAGAAGGTTGAAGGCATTAGAATTACATGTTATGAGTCATCAAGTTCAGAGAGTTTGGATGAGGAACTTGGTATACCTGTTTTACGCACACCTAGTGCAAGGCAGGATAGATATGTGCCACCACATGCTAGAGTGACAGGTGTTTAGAGTGATCCGCATGCATTGCGGAGATCCCAAAGGGTCAGATATCCAGTTTTGACAAGTTGACATGTCGAGATTTTGCTATGCACTATGCATATATGACATCTATGGTGAAGCATGTGGAACCTACATGCTATACAGAAGCTATTGGAAAGCATGTATGGGAGAAAGCAATGGATGTTGAGATGGACGCATTGGTTCATAATGATACATGGGATTTGGTTGCATTACCACAGGACAAAAATGTCATTGGGGTTGTAAATGGGTTTACAAAGTGAAGTGCAAGTCAGATGGTTCCATTGAGCGATAAAGCAAGATTGGTAGCTAAGGGTTATGCACAAACCCAAGGTTTGGACTATGATGAAACATTTAGTCCAATGGTAAAGATGGGAACAGTGAGAGCAGTCATTGCTATGGCTGCAGCAAATGGTTGGAAAATGCATCAAATGGATGTCAAAAATGCATTTCTAAATGGTGATCTACAAGAGGAAGTGTATATGGCACAACCAGAAGGTTATGTACACCCAAGATATCCCACTCATGTATGCAGATTGAAAAAGGCATTATATGGTTTGAAGCAAGCACCTCGTGCTTGCTGGAGTGATAAGATGAGCAGATATCTTATCTCCCTTGGATTTCAGGTTTCTATAGCAGATTCTTCACTCTATGTGAAGAAAACAGATCATGGGATTGTTTTACTTATCTATGTGGATGACTTGATTATCACAGGTGATCATGGTACAGATGTGATGCATGTCAAGAAAGCATTGAGTGGGAAATTTGACATGAAAGACTTGGGTGAGTTGAGATACTTTCTTGGAATTGAAGTGATCAAAGACCATGCAGGTACATGGTTAGTGCAACGCCAATATGCATTGGATATGTTGGCAAAATATGGCATGACAGGGTGTAAGCCTATGAGTATACCTTTGGAGCAAAATGTGAAGTTGCGGGCTGATTTTGGTGAGGAGTTGGATGATCCATTTGTGTACAGAAAGATGGTTGGTAGTCTCATTTACATGACTATCACACGCCCGGATTTGAGTTAATAAGACAGAGAGGACCCCCTTTGATTCAAAAAGAGACAAGATGATATATTAAGAACAACAACCTTTATAGAGTTCTAATTACATCTTTTATACTACTTAACTCACAGTCATCATAGAGTGGTACAACGATACCCTCGTACTCTAAGCACAGCTGATTTACAGAAGTAATGACCTATTAACTGGTGTTTAAGTGTGTTGGCTCTGACATTCTGGCGGTGCTCCGGCTTGGCGAGTTAGGGATTGTTTGGTCTGCGCGGCTGTCCAGCCCACGGTTATTTGGTGGCCCAACACCACCTGGTACACTTGGTGGGTCGAATTCCCAATCCGATGATTCAAACCCTTAGTATTATATTCTTCCTTGATGTTATCAATCACCCAGAGATAGGGACTATGTTAGATGCTCCTTAGCATCTTCCTCAGCCTGGGGGAGTTTTGATCGCAACAACGTGCTAGTGAATCCTCCTCTGCAACCTTAGTGCCCAGGCTCCTGAACCCCATGATAGGGACATTTGCAATAGTGATATAGGAGAACGGATCCGCATTGGTGGGAGATGAAGGACGAATTCCTCAAGTTTGAGCTATAGAACACAGACACCAGTATGGCTAACGTCCTTCTGCCACATCATGCTGGCCGAGGTGCCCACCATCAATCTAGTCACATTCCTGATCCCTCAGGTTCAGAAGCTTCATTCTTTGACTTTGCCCATATCATCATTGCGAGGAGGCGGGTTTGGACTATTTGGGTTGGGTAGAGCAAGGACAAAGTTGGTTAGGCACTGTGGGTTGAGGACATGATATTGTAGAAAGCTATCCATCCTTCTCCAGGCTCGCGGTTCAGGTAGGTTGGATGCCACAATGTCGGTGGTGGTGAGGATCTGTATGTAGCAAACAGGCTTGGTGGATTATTTGGGTGGAGTTTCCCTATTGCTAGATTGCCTCCCACTGTAGGTTTGTGATCTGCATTTGGGTAGGGGCGAGTTTGGCGCACAGAGGGTCACATTCTTGGCCTCTTCGATGCTGGCAATGGCCAATTGGTTGTCTTCATGGGTTTTGTTTGACTTCCTTCACCGAGTGATGGGCCTCTTCATCACGACCTTGGTCTTAAGCTCGTCGATGTGAGCTTGCATCTTCCCCGTTTTGTCGGTGTACCACGAGTGCTGGTCTTTGTAGGACATCTTCATGGCAGGCCATTTGATAATGGAGCTCGTTCGTAGTTCTTTTGGAGAGCCGCCTGTTGCATGGTCTTTCAAGAGGGCCATGGCTAAATCTTCTTTAAATGAGGCTTCCCTAGAGTAGGGCACCATCGCCAGTAGGTTCTCCATGTCAATTGGCTCCTCTGGGTTTGGCTCTGGTGGCTGGATTGGGTTCTTGCCCACAGTGGTGGTGAGTTTGGCATTATGTGCTTCGCATTAAGCAAGCTCTTATTCCAATTGGTCCATCTTCATGAAAAGGTCATCATGGGTGGCAAAGGTTGCTACTTTTAGGGGTGGGGACTAGGTTAGAGCTGTTGGAGCTTTTAGTACAACTAACTACGGCGGGGTGGGCATTCGGCTTGATGCTCCAAATTGAGTATCACCTTCATTATTTGAGTCATCCTCCTTTCACTGGATGGGTGCATTGGCCGGTGAGGAGTAGATGGAGCTCATCCTTGCAGAGTGTCGAAGAGCTTGGCCAAGACTTCCGTGTTGATGTGGATTGTATTGGGGGAGGGGTTGGTATAGGCTCTGAGCTGGGCATCCAGGAAGCTGATTTGGGATTTATCTTTGAGGGTCTGGGCTTTCAGTGAGTTGAGGAAGCAGTGAATTGGCGGCTTGACTTCAGCTTCCTTGGCCACCATCAGCTCCCTCTAGGTATCTGCCACCTGGTCTTTGAGGGCATTATTCTCCTGCTGGAGTCGATTGATAGTATTTTGCAGGCAAAGTGCCTGGGCCTCAGCTTAGTGAGGGTACCAAATGGATCTTCACCTTGGAAACACTGCGCCAGGTACTCGACGTACTGTCTGGTCGTGGTGGGGGATGTCGATGGGCGACCACTAGATGGAGGATCCTCTGGACCTAGAGACCACCACCACAGACTGGGCCAAGGCGACAGGGGCTATGGGGGTCTCTCGGCCGGCTTGGTAGAGGGAAGCTCTAATAGAACACGTGACTTCTTGTCTTTGGAGAGATGGGAGGTGACTCGGTGAGCACCATCTTGCATTTGAACTGGGACACCACGGCCAAGGATTGAGTGCATCCAATCTCCGTGTTGAGGCTAACGGTGTACTCCGAGATGACCACCTTGATGGGAACTGGTGCACGTGGTACCTTTGGCTAGGTTTTCGGAGTGTTTTGCACTTCGAGAGGCAAGGGCGGGCATGGTACTTTGGCGGGGGCCAGGTTTTACATTGTGCCGAACAAAAATAGTAGTGTGAGTCGCTAGCCCATCTTGGTCTGTGTTGCTTCCACATCACCCAAGGAAAGCTCTCCTCTACTTCCCCTTTTTCTTTGCTAGGCCTCCACAGAGGTCTGAACCCACCCTAAATATTTTTTAAGCTTGCCTTTTTTTCTTCTTAAAGCTTACATCATCTATTTTTTAAGCTTGCCTTTTTTTTCTTCTTAAAGCTTACATCATCTACTCATCATAAAGGAAAGAAATACCATCATCTACTCATAGAGAATCATCTACACATAGATAAAAAATTTCTTTGAACAAAATCAAAGGGGTAGGAAACCTTGTTTTTGTGTGTATGGAAGAGAGAGAGAGAGAGAGAGAGAGAGAGAGAGAGAGAAGAAGAAGAAGAACAAGAAGAAGAAGAAGCTCTTTTAACGTTGTAGGAACAATCCCGAGAGAGAGAGAGAGAGAGATGATATAATATTTTGTTGGCAAAATAGTTCTTGGAGGTGTTTTGTTTGTGTGTGTGTGTGTGTGTGTGTGTGTGTGTGTGTGTGAGAGAGAGAGAGAGAGAGAGAGAGAGAAATGAAATGTTATGTTAACGTCTTCAAAAGGCCAAAGTGACCTATGAGACCAAAGTTACAACCATGTGACATCTAATACACTGTCTGGAAAAGAAGAGAGAGAGAGAGAGAGAGAGAGAGTCATGGGAGATAGAGAGAAATCAATCATTCACATCTTAGTCTTGTCTTAGGCTTGCATGTGATGGTGAATCCATATTTAAATCCAGAGTCTTGTCCATTGGTGAGCTTAGAAGAGAGATAAAGAGCCTTAGATTGATGATTGGTGCAATCCAAAGTCTTGGTTAGTCTTAGGTTAGTGAGACAGTGTGAGAGGAATTTTGTGCCCAATCCAAATGTGATGAATATGAATATCCTATGTATATATGATAGCATAGAATAAGCTTTTGGTGGCAAAGGTGGACACTCTAGATTGAAATCAAATTGCCTAGTCATATGAGTAGGCCCATACACTTGCTAAATGAAAGGTTGAATGTGGAGGAGAGATGCATGGAAAATCTAGAAGAGAGCATGCAATGAAGAAAGAAGGGGAATGGCAAAGTCGAAAGAATCATGTGGTAGCTTTCTTTAAGGTGGGAAGGTTAAAAAAAAATTTAAGAAGAGGAGAATGAGAGAGTTGTTTGTTTTGGAGCTGAAGAGTTCTCTTGGGAGAATGATAGAATCTTTGGCTGAAGGTTTTTGAGGGACTCTGAGTGAGCCTGTAGATAATCTACATAGGCGATTAGAGTGAAGAAAAGTTTTGAGTAAGGGATGTCAGTGCAGTGTGAGTAGGAATGGCTTGGACTAGAGTAGAGGGAGTGCCTGAGAATAAAAGAGTCTACAATAGGTTACAAATTCAAGCCCAAGATCTTTGATTGCATCTCTATTGGAACTTGGTTCAACCTAAGGTCTACCTATCTCAACTATAGACAGTTATTTGTGGAAGAAGAAGATTGGTTTTTGTGTGTAAGGAGAAGGTCTGCAGAGATGGCTACAGAGTATATCGAGATGCTTGGAAGCTGTGAGTAACCTCCTTGTTTCTGAGTTTTTCACTTTTGTTTGAGCCCAAGGTCTTAGGGGTGTTGAGACTAACTTGATTTCATCTATCTATAGTAGACATAGTGCTTGGTGGTTTAAGTCTTATATGGTTTGATGAATTTTTATGCTATGATGTTGTGTTTTGTGTCATTCTGATTGAGATTCTGGAGAAGAAACATTTAGGGCCCGAGATGATCAAAAAGAGAATATTGATATCTCTCACAGGGAGGAAACATAGACCATTAGCTTTGATACATCAAGGCCATAGATTCTTTTACTACGGTCCATTGTGTGAACCCGACTATATGAGTTGAAACTATAACTCTACCATACTTTAGTAATCCAAACATAGCATGTTGGCATAATCTCAAAAACAACAATGAAAGTGGCATAAATGCAAAACCTCTCACACCTAGGTCATGAATGTCCACGGCACTAGTTGAGCTCAATATCTCAACATTCACCTTCGAGCTCTATACTCAAGAAATATTATAGCTCACCCAAATCCTTCATCTCAGACTTCTGCTTCAAAATCCTGCAAGAGGACATGTATGTCAGCATCAATATCACCATTGACAATAAAGTCATCCATATAAATGACTAACAGCATGATCCCTCTATCTGTCTTTTTCACATAAAGTAAAAAATGTACATTGGATATCTAAAATCCAATGGTAACAAGATACTCCCTGATCTTGGTTAGCCATGCTCTAGGTGCCTGCTTCAAGCCATATAATGCTTTATATAACATGCATGCAAAATTTGGGTGTGTATCACTCTCATAACTCGGTGGCTACATCATCTATACTTCTTGCAAATCACCATGCAAAGAATTATATACATCCATATGATGTAGAGACCAATCCTTTGCTGTAATAATAGCTCTTAGGATTGGCCATTCTTACTACAGGGTTGTATGTGTTCTCACAGTGAATGCCATAGGTCTATATACATCCATATGATGTAGAGACCAATCCTTTGCTGTAATAATAGCTCTTAGGATTGGCCATTCTTACTACAGGGTTGTATGTGTTCTCACAGTGAATGCCATAGGTCTATATATAACCCTTGGCAATAAATCTTACCTTATACTTTCTCATTGATTCATCTAAATTATGCTTGACCTTATACACCCACTTGCATCCAATTGCCTTATTTTTAGACAAACTTGGTACTAACTCGCATGTTACATTTGCATCCAATGCTTCTATCTCCTCATCCATGGCATATTTCCATTTTTTATTTCCAAGTGCCTAATCAAAACAAGTGGGCTCCAAATCCTATATTGATTTAACAATGTAAGCATAATGATGGGATCTATATCCATAATATCTAAACTTGTCATTAACAAGGCATTTAACCCTTGTAGACTTGCATACATCTGGATCACTACCAGGTGTCCTCAAAGTAGCCCTATTTCTCCTTGCACCAGGAGTAACCTATGTAAGTACATGTGATGGGGCAACATCATTACTTCTTAGTAGATATGCATCTTTTATTGTCTTCATCATCATTTATCCGTATCTCATGAGTGGTAGGGTTACATCTACAATTCTACTTATAAAACAATTCTACTTAGAAAGCTCATCATCAGATAATCATTGTGAATAAGAAAGCTCTAATTCGATGTCACTAGGTTGATCTTCCCCCTCATTTGGGTTTCTTGAAATAGAACCTTCTTCTAATGAGTAGGAAATGGTCTCAATGTATCTTAGCCATGAAAGGGCATCAGTACTAAAGGTAAGTTGCTCAGTCATCTCACTCCCTGAAAATCATCGGATGACAAACTCACCTACTGTTACCCAGGATGGACATGGTGTGGATAATAGCATCTCATAAGTGGTGGGGTGAGTGCAAGGTAATGCTCTTACCTCCATTACTCGCTTACCTCCTATTGGGGTGTTCTCACTTGGTTAGGTCCATTGACCATGTACAGTCGTCTCATGCCTTTGTGGTGTAACTCCTACCATGGATTGGAGTAATGCAGTCCCATAGCATCGAAAATATATCCTACACTACTAAACAAAGATGGGATGCGACAAGGAGCATACACCATTCACATGCATAGCGTGGAGCAATGGGATGGAATTGAGTTAAAATAAATCAATGAAAGTATTTCCACACAATAAGTAGATTCTTAAGATATGTAAAAAAAGGTAACAAGAGTAGGTTTGAAAAGATGATATGTTGTTGGAAACTACCTGATAATACCATTCTTGACAATCCGGACCCTAAACAAGTGCAGTGGTATCTAGCCAAGTGAAATCCATCGCTCGAGACTTGTAGGTTATGCAAAGAAGGTATGAAAAACTCATTTGCCATATTCTAAGCATTCTCTTTTCTTAGTTGTGTGCTCATATCGTCTTTTTTATGGTTATTTTTTCAATAGTTCATAATGTGGTATGTATTGTGTGTTTGGTATAAGTTCTATACTTATTGTACATGTGGGAGTCATTTTTTCCCAATAGGTTCCTGCATTATGTAAACTTAAGCTGCTAGAGAACAAAATAGTATTTGGGGGTATAAATATAGAAGATGTTGTTTCTTTAATTATCCATGGACTTCTCGAAGGGTGATGTATGCCTTCATGTACTACCTCTCCAATATATGCTTTCCATTATCCATGGACTTCTTGAAGGGTGATGTATTCCTTCATCCACTACCTTCCCAATATATACTTATGTATTAGGTTTATCTGTTAAAATTACAGCAATGTGATGAGCTATGGTGGATCAAATGCTAGAATCAACATCATTTAACAAAGTGATTAGATGATAATTTAGATGTGATTAGTGAGTAATTAATGCTAGAATCAACATCATTTAACAAAGTGATTAGATGATAATTAAGATGTGATTAGTGAAATGAGTAATTAAGTAATAGCTTAATGTAGGCATGGATAATCAAAAACCAACAAAGTGATTAGACGATAATTAAGATGTGATTAGTAATTAAGTAATAGCTTAATGTAGACATGGATAATCAAAAACCAACAAATTCTCATTAGGCCAATGCCTCAATTTATAGAGTTTACATCCAAGCATCTAATCCCACTGATTTCTCCTTGATTCACTCCACCTCTTTTGCTTGATTCTCTCCACCTCTCCCAGAATATCTCCACCTCTCCCAAAATATCTCCACACTTCCTAAATCTTCTCATGCTACCCTTTATTCTCTCCCAGTAGATTCTTCTCACCTTTTCACAGGTTCTCTCACATTTACACATTCTCTTTTATAGCCTCTAACCAAGGGCTTGTTCCCGCACACACCCTATTCACTTGTGTATTTCAACACCTCCCCTCAAGTGAATACTCCTAGCACACCTAGACCCTATACCAAGTTTCTCTTTTACTTGATAGTCCGCGACGACTAGTGCCTAGCACACCTCCCCTCAAGTGAACTTAGCACACCTGGACCCTATACCAAGTTTCTCTCTTACTTGATAGTGCACGACCAGTGCCTCAAGTCCCTAAACTCATAGTCCTTGACACTCTCACTCTCTCTATGTGTCCAAGGCTACTACAAGTGCCCGTCGCAACCTTGACTAAAGTGCTCACACATACATCTACCACGTGGTCCTCTTGGAAAGAGATGTTCTTCTTCTTTCATGGCTGGGGCCATGAGCTTGTCCGTCAGTTCTTGCTCCATGTGAGCAACATGTTTAAATGTTTTGTTGACAGTTCTTTTGGGCTTTTGATGTTTATCTTGTGTCATTATGCAATGCAAACCCAAATCTATGTGGGAGGTCTTACCTCTTACCTTATTCTGGACAAGGGCAGTGTCTGATCCCATTTTTACACTGATGTAATGTGCCCAATACATAATGCATATAGCATTCATTCTTATACACATTCCTAAATGCAACTCTGGCTATGAATAATCTTTAATTTGAGTGTGATTTGTAGGCATTAACCAAGGGTTAAATGTAAAATGATGATTACCTCAGCATAATTTTACTAGAAATTACATTAAATCAAGGATAACCAATTTGTACGGAATGGTTGGAGTATCAAACCAACTCCAAATTGTAATCTGAAGTTATATGGATCTGTATCAGATGCCTAATGGTTAATTTGAACCCTCAATTGCACCAAAATATAGTGATTAGCATTGATTAATCACTGATTAGCAAATTAATCCTCTGTTTGTGTGCAGAAAATAGAGTATGCGGGGAGCCCAGATCTAAGGCCTTAGAGTTCAAATGAGCTCAAATCCTTTCAAGGCCATCAAAAGCAATTAGTCTAGTAGAGGATTAAGCCAAGAAACACAAGATTTGACCAAACATTGAATTCTTAATCTCTATTTTACCAAAGTCACCTATAGATTTGATGAAGAGCTTGGATCTCACTATAGACTTGATCAAATCGAATTCTGACTTCACCAGCTTGTAGAGCATGCTTGAAAACCCCTGGGGCTAAGAGGAATTAGACCCATTTGATATGTGGAAGAGAAGATCTCAGTTTTGCTCCCAGAAATAAGCGCTTGACAAAATCGCGATTTCTCCTGAATGCGCCGGCGGTTTGCGCTTCTGATTTGACTGGCTGGAGCACAAATGAGTTGGCTATGTTGGGCTAGAAGGGTTTGGGCTAATGTTGAGTCTACAAGGAGAGGGAGCTCCTCCACTAGCTGGGGTACAAAAAGCTTCTTGAAAATAACTAAAAATTGATTATTTTCTAATTATCTACTAATCCTGATTAACTAGATAATGGGCTCATAAACTTGATGGATTCTAGGCTTGGCTCTGATACCATGTTAAAATTACAGCAATGTGATGAGCTATGGTGGATCAAATGCTAGAATCAACATCATTAACAAAGTGATTAGATGATAATTAAGACATGATTAGTGAGTAATTAACTAATAGCTTAATGTAGGCATGGATAATAAAAAACCAGCAAATTCTCATTAGGCCAATGCCTCAATTTATAGAGTTTACATCCAAGCATCTAATCCCACTGATTTCTCCTTGATTCACTCCACCTCTTTTGCTTGATTCTCTCCACCTCTCCCAGAATATCTCCACACTTCCTAAATCTTCTCATGCTACCCTTTATTCTCTCCTAGTAGATTCTTCTCACCTTTTCACAGGTTCTCTCACATTTACACATTCTCTTTTACAGCCTCTAACCAAGGGCTTGTTCCCACACACACCCTATTCACTTGTGTATTTCAACATTATCCTTGTCATCATCATCTACTACCTCTCCAATATATGTTGTGTAACATGTTTATAATTGCTTCCCAATATTATCAAAGTTTGATTTATCTCTCTCGTGCTTTGTTTTGGGCTTGAATATTTTTCACTGCAGGGCGTTCCTCCTTAGCAGCTAGTTTGTCATGAGAAGCATGCAAGGCATCTTCAATGAGAGGTCCATAGTATTTCTTAAATTTACTACCATTAAGAAAACCAACAATTTCAACTCTGTCGCTCGAGAGTCTCTATGTGTATAGTACCTTGTGATATAACTTCACAAACTTTAAATGGTCCTTTTCCTATGTACTTGAGATTTTTCTTACGGACCCCATACATAAGTACAAGATCTTCTACCTTTATCTCCTTGTCTTAGAGGTTTAAGTTGAACCACCATTTTCTACGGTTTTTTTCAATTAGTATATATTTGTATGGCAAATTATTTTTCCTCCTTGAGTTATTCCAATACCAACAACCATTTGGCAATTTATTACCATCAAGCTTCTCACTCAACTCTCAAGATGGGAATCATGAACTCCCAATGCATTAATGCCTCTATACACCATCTTAAAGGGTGTATATCCAATTGTTACAACCTTGTATGAGGTGTAATAGGCCCATAAAGCTAATGAGCTTAGAATCCCAATTAGTGCATCGAGCCTCCAACAGTCTTAGTCAATATTGAAATAAGGACTTTGTTGATGCTCCCTTGGACATTGGCTTATGGATAATATGGTGTTGATTTGTGGTGTGCAATCATGAATGTAGTTGTGAGATATTTAATGATATCACTAATGAAATTTTTATTTTGATCACGCACTAACTCAAATGGCATCCAAAGTATGTAATGATGTTTTCATAAATAAATTCAGTTGTTGCCATAGCATCCACATTCCTTGAAGCTCTTGCTTTTCGACCCTTTTGAGGTAACATAATCAGTGGGGGTGAATATGATAGAGTGTGCCTGTGTGCCACGGATAGTAGTACTTATTGTGGCTCGATAGAATATAGGCCCCTTTTATCAAAAGGTTGGTCACCTTTGATAGGATGCAATGGCATCATGTATTTCTTTTGTGGTTTGTCATACTTTTGGCACTCTCACAACCCTTGACAAATAATGCACAGTCTTTGAAAAGCGTTGGACCCCCACCACTAGTAGCCCGATTGGAATATTTTCCTTAAGTGATCTCTACCTGTAAAATGTCCACATGCTACCCCCTGGTGTGCCTATTCTAAGATATTCATCCTCTCGAGGGGCATCGTCTAAGAATGTCATCCTTATCTCTTATATAAAGAGTTCTGACAATAAGCTGGTAAGGTTTATTCTCTTTTAGAAACTTCCTTGCTCGATCCTTTTGCAACTCCTTTGCTTCTAAAAAACCATAGCTAGAAAGTTGACAGTTTTCTCGCTCCATTGTGGAATAGCCTCTACCTAGAATAGTGTAGCATCCCTAGTAAATCATCATCAACTCTTGTTAACAATAAATTGCTAATATATGAAGATTACACACTAAGAGAATCACCATAGCTTGTATTGCATTGCATGAGGGAGACAGATAGTTACAATTATGTGTGGAAGATAAATGGGGGCTCCCAAGAGGCACATATGAATGGGTGACATTACCTAAGGTTAAATGACCTTGTAAATATGAATAATGTCCACAGTGAATGTGTATGTGCATCCCCTAACACCTGGCACACCCACCGGTGGGTCAGATTCCCAAACCGAAGATCGAACCCACATAGATGATAGATGTATGCAAGAAATCAAATCCCATGAGGTAAATGCAATACCATGCTATATCATACAATATGAATATATGGAACCATGAATCAATAATGAGATCCACACTCCAAGAGCATGGAGTGGACCATGTAAAACTGCCACATAAAAATCTGTATGAAGCTCTAACATCTTTATCATAGGTGAAAATAAGCCTATCACCATAAAAATATGTTGATGAACCTCCAGCAATAATTGGTACATGTACAAAAATGTCGATCTTCTAGCAGAACGGCATACCACCAAAATAATAAGTCGATGAAGCACATGGTGAAAAATCATCACCATAAAACCATGGTAAATAGGATCTAAGAATCTGCAACAAGAAAGCATGGATGGTCATATCATCCTATAGAGTAATCACCATGGAGCTGCCACGATCCGCCATATAGGAAATGAAATCTAGATCATAATCTAGAGCATCAGAATACTCAAACTCAGACATAGCATCATAAAAGATGTTATCATCAAGAATATGCGTGTCAATCAAAGATATTATCATAGCATCATAAAAGATATTATCATCAAGAATATGCATGTCAATCAAAGTAATCAGAGAAACCAGCTCCTTCCTCCCAATGCACTGCCATGCTCAAGGAGGGCCTTCAAGAACCATATGCGCTTGAAGCATGAGAATATCCTCATCAAAGAAAATGAACATGTAGAACCATAAATGAATGATATGCCAATAGCATATAAAAATCCATACTCTCCTACTGCAACATATAATCCATAATCATATGCCCAAACAACTCATAGGAAAGAGAATATGAAAATATCCATAAAGATCTGCATGTCTTGTAACCCATCATAGGCAACAAGATGAATATATCTCTATTGAATATATGTAAATCCACTTCTAGATGGATAATCAAATCATCCCCATCATGCCTCAAAATAATGGAACTTAGTAAACCCTCCATCACATGGAAAAATCCATTAACATGGATCCCATCATGAATATCATCATGGATAGCATCAATCAAGAAAAATATCATGAGAAACAACATCATCATGGGAAACATCATCAGCATGATGATCAAGAGAAAGCACAAACTGCATAATCACTACATCATCAACATCATTGGCATGAAGATCCATATCATGTGAGCCTAGAGAACCACAAATAAGATCGCATCCATGTGATCACCATAATCATGCATGGTAGACTCAAATGATGGAGCCTCCAAATATGGATCATGTATAGTAGACTCAATGAGAGTCTCCACACCCACATGTAGAACTGGATCACCATAAATAAAGCCAAAGATATTCATCATATTTGTATCAATGTCAATACTAGCCAATGCTAGCTCCTTTGGATCATCATCAAGAATGTGAGAGCGTATCATCGATTACATCACCACTAGAAGCTGAATGAAAGATCTGCATATCCGCACTGTTATCAAGAGAACACTCCAAAACATATGGTTGATCTAGAATCATAGAACTGTCCTCCTCTGAAAAACCAAAAAATCACACCATCATCATGGACAACATACTCCATATCATCATGGCATCTATCCTCTACCACATCATCAATGCTCTCAAAATCATGAGGCAATATGACATCATCACAGACATGTGAGTCGAAACTATGCACATCAGCATATCTATCATCTTGACCATCCGCCAAACCACTGGAAATATCAAATCTAGGGACATCCGAGGACTCCTCCTGGCACTGTTGGCCTTCCTGATCCTCCCATGCACCCTCAACTCTCACCATATCCATCCCAATATCATTGCTAGCAAGGTCAACATCACTCTCATCATTACTACTATCATCCTCATTGTCCACTAATTCCCGACATATGTGCACTAGCTTCTTTATACGCTTTCTCCTTCCCAAAATGTTATACAACCCATCCATCTTTGATTGCAATGCCTCCAAGAAACATAAGTGAGAATGTGTGCTCTCCGCTCTTGGTCCATGCATATGAAACCATCCATGTGCTCTATCCAAAGATGCATGATAAGCTTCCAAGTTGACTTTAGCCCTATGCAATGATTTATGTGATACGGCATGTGCAAGATCATCAACTTCTCCTCCAATGCAAGTGAACGATATTTGCTGTGCAAGATCATCAAACTTCTCCTTCAATGCAAGTGAACGATATTTGCTTCTATGCCCAACCTCCTTGCATGGACAAAGAGGACAGGTTTTGTCATGCCCTCTCTCCCCACAATAGTAGCATTTCTTTTTCTTCTTCTTTTCCCCCATCGAACACGAAAATGAGAGGCAAGGTGCTTACGTCAACGCACCATGCTGACACAAGAGCGTGCGTGGACACAACAAGGAGAGCATAGCGCTATGCCAAGATCAATGCCATGGATACAACACGACTACCACACCTCCCAGAATCATGACCAAATAAGCAAGCATCATAGTTGTATTATTAATTATCTCCTCATGAGTTCAAAAATGAAAATTTCATCAATGTATGTACATACACCATAGAAACAGCCCCTTATGTGATTAAGCCTTTGAATAAAATATTATTATTTTTTTGAACTTGGTGCAGACTCAAACTGGTCCGAGCTCTCGGACTCCGAATCGATGGACAGATCGGACCGGGGTCCGGAACTCAGATTTTCCCGACTCGGCTTATCTGAACTCTCGAATTCAGACACGGCTCATAGCTTTCGACTCCAGCTCCAATCTCAGCTTGCCATTTTGACTCCGGATTTGGATCTGGTCTCAATCTGGTAGAAGGTCTATCTTTGGTTGTCCGACCCTGATTGGTGGAAGCCGATCTCAGAACTCAGACCTGCTCAAACTTTGGTGTAGCTGCGCCTTGGTCAACTTTGTCAGACTGCATCGGATCCGCCTCTGCCAACTTTGGCTCGTGAATAATGTCTATAGTTAATGTATATGTGCATCCCCTAACAACTCTTGTTGGTGCTTCACCATTAGGTATGCAACGTAAATGATCAGTCCCATGATGTGTTTCTTGTTAGGCCTTACAACCACTATAAAGTCAAATTCAAGAAGAATCAACCACCTAGTGATTCTTGCCATGGAATATGGTTTCTTCACAAGATACAACAAAGCTTGATGATGATCAACATAAAACTCAAATTTGTTGGCAAGAAGGTAATGCCGAAAGACATAACAAGGCTTAATGATCAACATAAAATACAAATTTATTAGCAAGAAGGCAATGCTAAATTTTTATTACATCATAAACCATTGCTAACCCTTCATGCTCAATAATAATATAATTCATCTCAGCCTCCTTTAGTTGACGACTTACAAAACTAATAGGGTAGTCCACCTTGTGTTCACATGGTTGTGCTAGGATACATCCAATTGCAAGGTTTAAGGCATCAATGTGCACATGGATGATGATGTCTGCATTAGGTACTCGAAAGATTGGAGCAGTAAGATTGCTTTAGCATGTTGTAAGCTTATTAACACTCCTCCGTCCATACAAATACAATCAATAGTTTATATAAAAAAAGGACGAGCTATCTCTCAGCATAGAAAATAATAACTGATGGTAGTAGCCAACATGGCCCATGAATCTCTGGACTCCCTTGTAGTTTTTTGGTGGGGATCATTCCAAAATAAGTTTGACCTTGCTTTCCTAAGTGGAAATCCCATTCTCAGACACTATATGCCCAAGAATCACTTTGTGTTTTATCCCAAAATTGGCACTTAAAATACCTTACATAGGCAAGATAAGTACTCCTTCCATGATAAATGAACACATAAAAATCATCTAAGAATGGTTCAAGAAACTCCCTTAGAAAAACCTTAAATGCAGTATTCAAAAGTCATTGGAATGTGGTTGGTGCATTTGTGAGAGAAAATGGCATAACTCTATAAGCGAATACGCCATGTTTTGTAAGAAAAGCAGTCTTAGCTTGATCCTAGGAGCAATGGAAATTTGATTATATCCCAAGTCTAAGAAGTTGTATGATTCCTTGCTAGCTACACGTTCAAGAACGTGTTTTGAATATAGCAGGAGGTAATGGTCTCTTCTCATAACTACATTTACCTTCTTGAGATTGACACATACTCTCAATTTTCCATTCTTTTAGGTATAAGAACTATTGGTGAAACCCAATCTGAGTGTTCAATCTCATAGAGAAATCTACACTCAATGAGTTTGTCAACACTGTCCCACAAATTGTTGGCACATTTGGGATGCATTCGATAAGGTCATTGTTGGGCTGGTCTAGCATTATGCACCATAGGGATGGTATGTTACACCAACTTTGTAGATACTCCTTTACTGTCATGGTAATCCTTAAATTCCTTTAAGGAGAGCAATAAATTCAGCTTCCTGTTCCTTGGTGAGATCCTTAGCAATGTAGACTTGCTTATAATCTTCTCCAAGTTTGGCCAAGTCTACTTCTTTGACTTTTGTAGGCCTGTCATAGACTTTTTCCTCACTAGCATGCTTGGAGTTTTCAAACACTATCTTGAGATCCCCAACCATATAAGACTTATAATGTTTAGGTGTTGATACAAGTTAGTTTTTGGTTCCTTTTCTTTCTCTACCTTGGCTGTTGCATCCTCAGCCTCTTACTCTTTTTGTGCTAGCTCATAATTTTATTTCCTTCGAGCAGAATGACTGTAAGATTCTCCCTCTATCTTTTGAAGTGTACAGGTGTAAGAACCTTCCCTTCTGATCTTATAATTATTCCCCTCTTTGAAATAAAAGAAAGATCCTGTTTTACCCTGTTTTGGCCTGGAGAGAGAAAATGTCTAGAGGGAGGTAATTCAAAATTGAGATATTTTTGGATATAAAAATCCTCCTAATGTCTAAAATTGTTTCCCCTGAGGGAGAAATTCAAAAAGAACTTTCCAATGTACAATTGGAATTAATTGAAAATAGGTATAAAGGACCTTAGCCTAAGGGTCCAGATTTTTAGAAATTTTTTGTTTATGGTCCAATTAAGGTTCCTATGGGCCAATAGGATCAATCCAAGTGTAGGGAGGAGATAAATTGAAGAATAAAAGAAAACCCCCCCAAAAATGAGTAAATGCTCACATAAGATGAAGAGTGGACTAAGGACCAAAGAAAAGAATTAAAAAACTAAATTTTTACACCTCAGTGTGGGGATCTCCCCTCATGAAGTAGGCACCTTTTTCTCATCATTATCCCTAATTTTTAATCAATAAAATGAGATATTTTCATCTCTCCTCTCTCCTATTTCAAAACTAGATCCAAAAAGTAAGCTAAACTGACAGTCTGACCGAAAAATGGTCAAAATTGACCAAACTGATCTGGAAAATTCTAGAATCACTTTGCTTGGTTAGAGGCTCACTTTTTTCTATAAATAGAAGCCTCCCCCTTTGTAAAAGCTTAATGGTGTTACTGAGCCATCTACATTGAATTTTTTAATAATTCAATTATTTTTGGCCTAATCCTCTCCAAAGTGAATTGGCCACTATTGCTTCAAACAAGAGTAGAACCCTCAATTCCTCAAGCCAAAGGAGAGCTTACAAGCTCCATGTAAGCTAATTTTTTTACTTTATTTATGAATTTTAATGAAAAATCTATGGTTTTCTTGATTTTTATGTTTTCCAATTGATTGAAATAAATTCAAATGCTATGCCTTTGATGAAAAGGTCACCCCTCTTCTCTTCTTTACATTCCAACCTTTCTTAATCCTAGAAAGATT
The DNA here is from genome assembly GCF_041138505.1 of Cibotium barometz. NCBI lineage: Eukaryota > Viridiplantae > Streptophyta > Polypodiopsida > Cyatheales > Cibotiaceae > Cibotium > Cibotium barometz. The sequence goes on from NC_141058.1 coordinate 765,105, forward strand.
AACTAAGTGATTAATTAAACTCTTCTTATTATTTACTCTCTTGAATTTAGAAAATTATATAGATTAGAGTTCTATAATTCTAAATTGGGTTAATTAAGTTAAGTGGAGAAAGATAAAAAATGAGAAAGGGTCAGTCATACAAAGGAAGTTCTGGTAAAATTTTCTAGAATTTTGTGAAAAAAGAAAGTTTGTTTTTTATGTTATTCTAAAAGAGTAATTCCCACCATTTTTGCATCTTAAAGAAATATTCTAATTACTCCATGTATATATTCAACTATGAATATGCATGGATATCACTGATATTAATTATTAAATTTGATTTCTATGCATAGAAAGATGCATAAAGGATTTTTTTTAAATTAAAAAAGTGTTATTCTTATTAAATTTGATTTCTATGCATAGAAAGATGCATAAAGGAAATTGTTTTTTATTACAAAAGTGTTATTCTTATTAAATTTGATTTCTATGCATAGAAAGATGCATAAAGGAAATTGTTTTAAATTAAGAAAATTGTTTTAAATTACAAAAGTATTATTCTTATTAAATTTGATTTCTATGCATAGAAAGATGCATAAAGGAATTTTTTTATTACAAAAGTGTTATTCTTATTAAATTTGATTTCTATGCATAAAAAGATGCATAAAGGAGTTTTTTTAATTATAAAAGTGTTATTCTTATTAAATTTAATTTCTATGCATAGAAAGATGCATAAAGGAAATTTTTTTATTACAAAAGTGTTATTCTTATTAAATTTGATTTCTATGCATAGAAAGATGCATAAAGGAATTTTCTTATTACCAAAGTGTTATTCTTATTAAATTTGATTTCTATGCATAAAGGATTTTTTTAAATTATAAAAGTGTTATTCTTATTAAATTTGAATTTTATGTTAGAAAGATGCATAAAGGATTTTTTTAAATTATAAAAACGTTATTCTTATAAAAATTGATTTTTATGCATAAATAGATGCATAAAGAAATTCTTTTTTTATTTTAAAAGTGTTATTCCTAAGAAATTTGATTTTATGTATATATAGATGCATAAAAGAATTTTTTTAAATAAAAGTGTTATTCCCATTGAAGTTGCTTTTTATGCATAAATAGATGCATAAATTTTTTTTATATCAAAATTAGAATTCTCTTAAATTCTATGAGTATTTGATAAATGAATAATTAATTACTCTAAGAGAAATTTCTATCGTTTTATATTCACACGGATTGTAAAAAGAAAATTCAGGAAATCTATCGAGATCAAAATATTCAGATAAATGATTATTTTATTCCTCATTAGAATTCGTAACTAATTTAGAAATCAGTTAAGTGAATATTCAAAGAAAGAAATTCAGTGAAATAGTAACTGAATTATCAAACCTTTTCGAGAAAGATAGTTCATGAAAAATCCTATTCGACTTGAACCTTGAATCAGACTATGACCAAGAGGAAACTCTTTCGTCAGTTCCGAGGAAAGAAGGTGTGACTAGTTTAGAAAAATACACTCAAAACTCCGCCAAATCTGAAACTAAGTTTGAGACCCTTCAAATTGATCTATGGATCAAGGTTATAGAATTCAAGGAATTCTGGTATGAAATTCAGAATTTTGATCAAGAAGTTTTGGGGATACTGATTCAAGAAATACTCCTTGTATTCAAAAGAAAATCAAACTGAAAACTTGCATAGAAATCCTGTTTTCTTAAAGGACTGTCTTACGCCAGAATGCTGGAGGGAGCATTTGGTATATGTTTTTCTAAGGGAAGTTTGGCTGCAATCAGCTGGCGGGGTGTGTTCAATCAGCCTGGCAGGGAGTGTTCAATCAGCTGAGTGTTCAATCTGCAATCAGCTGCTACTGCTGGCGGCGGGGAGTGTTCAATGAGCTCAGCTATTGCTGGCGGAGAGTGTTCAAAGGACGGCTCACGCGGCAAAGCCTGCCCAGCAACCTCAGTATGGTTGAAAAATGGCGCGCTTCTAGTACGATGGGCGAGGGCCGATGAAGCAGTCCCTGAGTGAATAGATGTGATGACATGTGAATCAGATAGATGTGAATGAATGGATGAGATGTGATGTCATGTGAATCGGGATGTAAATGAATGATATGGGATGTGAATCGGGATGTAAATGAATGATATGGGATGTAAATGAATGGATGAGATGTGATGTCATGTGAATCGGGATGTAAATGAATGATATGGGATGTGAATGGATGATATGTGATGAAAATGGATGTGGATGTGTATGTGAAGAATGAATGTGAATGTGTATGTGAACAATGGATGTGGATGAATGTGTATGTGAAGAATGGATGTGGATGTGTATGTGAAGAATGGATGTGGATGTATGTGAAAGAATGGATGTGAATGTGTATGTAAAGAATGGATGTGGATGTGTATGTGAAAGAATGTGATGTGATGTGACATGAATATATGTAGATGTGAAGTGATAGATATGAATGTATGGATAGAAGTGGGTAGTCGTACATGTGAACGATTGGATGGATGATGAATGAGATATTATGTTAATAGATGTGATGTGATGTTATGTGGATAGAATGTATGTGATGGGATGGTGATGAGAATGAATGTGATGTGATGGATGTGAATGGAAGAACCGAGGTATTAGTCTCTTGTCCGGATATTTGTGGGCAAGGCCCTGAGTGAGGGACTCTGCCCCGCGCAAGAAGTGCTACTTCCGTTGCTAGCACCCTAGAATTCGTTGCACTAAGGGGACAGGGATCTTTCAATGACTAAGTTTGGTTCATCAAAGACTTTCACTTGGGCTATATCGATTGGGGGGTTGGTATACAATACATGAATTTTTGTAACTCTTCTCCCCAATTGCCTATAAAGTTTTGGTGAACATCGACTGCCCTACATATTGTAGCCATTGGACTATGGTTGTTTTTTCATTGAAGGAACATGAGAGCAAGCTAACTCTAGGTGCAGAAAGGAAAGATAGCAAACATAATGAAATGGAAATGAAAACAATGAACAAGTACTTACATGTAGACCAAGATAGCTTGACTTGATTGATGTGGCACACAAGAAAGTACATCACTCTTATAGAGTGAACACACACACTCAAGTACCATATGCTTATGGGATAACTCCCAAAGTGACACGTGGCACTCTCTCACACAAAGACTCACAAATACACACTCTTTGACTATGATTTCCTCAATAGTTCTGTCTTTGGCACTCCCCTTCCCTAGGTGACTCCATTGGCGAGGGGCACTAGTAGTGTCGCTCTTCGAATGAGATGTTGCCTCCTCACTCGAATCCGGGAGAATGAGTCATAATAGCTGCTTCCATGCACTGCTCTGGATCGGGGGAGGGGCTTCTTCCCTGTCCAGCTGCTCCTACCTGATAGCTGCTCTGGCCCTGTCTTGTTGCCTTAGGCGTTTCCAATTGTTTTATGAATTTTGCAATTTCACCCCAGTTGGAATGCCTCATGGCACCTTCTTGTTGAGCCATCTAGATTAAAATTTGCATACACTTTAGAGTAGTCTCCTTCTAGACTCCCATACTCTTTTGGCCCATTACTTCTTGGATCCTTTTTTGCAGGTCCTCCTTTGCCCTTTTTGCCCAGCCTTGGAAGTCTTCTAACATTTTGTCCTTGTTTGCACTTCCTTTGCGTGTGCCTTTATCATGGCTTCTATCTAGTATGTCCTTTTCTTGAGGTCAGCATTGGCTATTGTCAAGGCAACATTCAATTCAGTGATTATCATTTTTCCCCTTTTCCTCTTGTCACCTTTTCCTCTTGTCACCTTTGCAGGTGTAGCTGACTCTACCTCCTTTTTCACAGCCTTTATCAAATTTTCATCTTGTTTTTGTTGTTCTTTGAACTCTTCAAAAGAGTTCCTATAGCTCTTTAATCTTGACTTTGAGCGTGGCCTCATCGTTTTCTTTTTCTTCCAATTTCTTTGTAGCTACCCATGCATGCTCTTTTAGTTCTTCATTGGGGACTAGGTCCATTGATGAACCTTTATATAGCATAATTTCCTTCCCCTTCCCTTCTCACTGCACGGCTAGCTTCTTGGAAGGCGAACATCTTTTTCCATGCCTCTATTTCTTGCCCACCACTGCTTGTTTTCCATTTGTAACTTTTCCTCTCTACTAGCGCCTCCCTCGCTGGCTACCAATCTCCTTGCCCACTTGGCTAGGTGCATGTGCTTCCAAGGCCCTTGGCTCTAGGCCTGCAGTCGAGGAGGGCTGGATTTGGATTTTTGGATTTCCCATCCAGATTTCCACCCTATGATTGGTGGGAAACCATCTTCTTGCAAGAAGCTGTGGGGTCTAGCATTACAACTGTTAATTTCTCTAGATAATCTTCCCACACCTCCTTTAGTTCCTCTATTGTGCGTGACCTTCACATTTCTCCATCTTCTCAGCATCTAACTGGTAAACCTTTAGGAACTCCTCTACGTCCAGGACCTCCAATATGGCTTTTGATTTGACCAATTTTACTTTGTCTTTGTTAGCCCTATCTTACACTTCTTTAATGATCTTAAGGTGCTCCTCTCAGATCAGGGTGACCTGGACCTCCGTTCTTGCTTGGATTTCCTTGGCCGTGTCCAAGTCATCCTACAATTGCATAGTTATCTGTTCTTTTTTGGCCTTCACCTTTTCCGTTTCCATCTTCGTTTCTCTGTTAGCCTTCTGGAGTTCCTGGATTCGTCTCTTCTACATTTCATCTAGCTGGCCCGCTTCCATCCTCCTCCTACGCAGCTCTTCTTACAGGGGTTCCTACTGACTTCTCACCATCTGAATGGCAACATGATGCTATTGGGGGACTTCTATAGCTGCTTACTCCGCAACTTTGAAGTTGTGCTTGGAGCTCCTCCTAGGGCAGCTCCGCAAATTGTTTTAATCCCATCCTATCCAGCCAATCGGCATGCTTATCTACCTCCTTGCAGAGGCTAGACGAGAGGTAATCAAATTCCACCATCCTTTTAGCTTCAAGAAGGTTAGGGTTGAGGGATAGAAGAAGGCAGGGGTGAAAGCAAAGTTTAGCAGAGAAAGATTTGAGAGCATAGCACAGTAGGGAATTTTTGTACAATAGTGACATGCAAATTAGACCTTTGATGGAGAAGTTTGCAGTCGTTAATGCACACTTTCCCTAGATATAGCCATAACTTCTTTGACATCTCCATGTTTTTCCCAAATCCCTTTCAAAATCTGAGCATAAGTTCCTACTGCACAAGTTGCGAGGTCATTAATGGCCGGGTTGATGAGGCGAGGTAACAGTGATGCGACACGTTTTTCTTTCCATCCATGCACTCTTTTTCGGGGCGGCAATCTCAATTTTCCCACCACCTCCACACTGCTAAGCTGGCTCCTTGTTCTCTATGCATACTGGAATCATATTTACATAGATACTACCTAATTTTAAAAATTTTTCTTTTCTATTTTTATTCTCTCCAAAATCATGTTTGGCTTGAGATTCTCGATCCTGACTGGTGGACTCGGAATCTTCTTGTTGACATTCCTTGGATCCAGATCCATACACACATTTCCTTCTTGTTCTGGTATCCGTCCATGATGATAAGGCTTCATGAAGCCTATACCCATTCAGTAGTTTTCTTAGCTTTTTCACCATCTAGGCTCGCTTGCTCAAAGGTTATTGTCCCCATTTTTCTGACAATTCTGAATGGACCCGTCCATCTCATTTTCAACTTTCCTAGGTGGGGTCCCATTCTTGATGACGAGAAAAGTAGGACTACATCTCCTTCTTCGAAGATCTTAAATTTGTGTTAAATTTTGGCTATCCATGCACTATGAAGTCTCCTTTCATCCAGTCGGAGGAGTTGCTCAATTTTGTGCACTTTTGGTTCTTCCAGAGAGAGCCTTTCTACTACTTCTATCCTGAGGCTTGTTGCGTGACGAGTGGTGATCAATGCAAGGATGCAACACAAAGATGCAAGCAGGAAAACAAGAGACTTGACATTCTTATTTAGGGCTCTTGTAAAAAGTTCCAAGTTGTAGGTGAGTGTGGGAGTGGGCTTGAGAATAATCCCACATGGGAAGTTTTGGAAGTTATAGGAGTTTTAGTATAAAAAGTGGCTCATTTGAGAGCTTAGGGACACATTGGGCTAAACTTATGCTTGAGCTCTCTTGAGACTAGCTCTCCCTCTTTTTCATAGAGGTGCAAGCTCTTCTCTTTCCCCATCTACACTATTGTATGAGCAATGCTCTTCTAATTCAATGCAATGAGATGATATTTGTCTCTCTTCTCATTTCTATTCTCTAGTGTGCATGCTTCTTTGTTGATGCTTGTGGATTCTCTATTAGGCTTTGTGTGGTAGTGGATTCAAGCTTAAGCTTCTCCATAGCTTGTAGCTTATCCATGGGCAAGGCATTGCTTGAGTAGTGAATGAGAATGCATGTTTATTTCAAGTTCCATTAAGCTTCAAGGTTTGTGTGCATGCTAGGGAAGTAAGTGCTTGAGAATGAAGTATGCTTTGAGCTTGTGTATGCATTAGCTTAGCTTTCTTCTTGTATTGGATGCATGAATGAGTGGGATGATGAGTGAATGAGCAATGGCAAGATTGAGCTTGTGTGTGTAAAGTCTATGTCAAGGTAGTGGTGTTCATAGCATTTTCTCCATTCGTGGATAAGCTTTTGTGCACCGGTACAGGTTGAATCCCTAGCTCCGAAAGGGATGCAAATCCCATTGGATTGAGCTACACACGAATCATACTACTCATGCTACAAGTGAGAGAGTCTTCCGTCTCTCCATTGGCGCCGCTGCCGGGGAACTCAATGTGTAAGATTCATCCTCAGCCTGAATAAACGGGTCCAAATCTTGTCCAAATTCAACCAAACTGAAGCTGGAAAATTCTAGAGCTTAGTTGGACTCAGTTAGTGGCCTCCCTCACCGATAATAAATATACCCTCATTCTTTTGTATTCTCATCTATGAACTAGACCATGCCAATATTACATTAGAATAAGCATATTTTCTATTATCCCCTAAAAATCCTCTACAATTTGGAGAGATTAGAGTTTCTCTCTCTCTTCAACCTTCCTTGGAGCTTTTCTCTCAACATACTAACCAATTGATTGGTCGGGGGCCTCTCCTAAGAATAGAGAATCAAGCAAAACAAGAGGTAAGGTGTGACTTTATGGTTTTTCTTTAATCTTCTAAATGTTTTTCACTTCTCAACCCCTCTCAAGCTTGAGAAGTATTCAAATGAATGATTTTTCAATGCAAATGAAGCTCTCCAAAGAATTCTAATGATTAACCACAAAAAGTTTACATTTATGCTTAATTTAAGATGTTTTTTATGTATATCTCTCTGTCCCCCAAAGAATGGTCATTCTTATGACCAATTCTCTATTCAAATGATGCTTCTCTTGGAGAAATTCTTAATTCTAAAAGCAAACTCTATGCTAGTCAAGCTAGAGGCCAAAGAAATGGCTTTTTAATGCTTTTATGTTACTTAAATTATGATAAACTTAGGAATTAAGTCCATAAATTGGATATTGGTCCAAATGATAGTTATTCTATCATATTGTATTACTAAATCTTATGCTTTTCAAAATTATTGAAAATTATCAGTAATAGTAGCGGAGCTATGGTAAATTTTTAAAAATTAACACATAAATCATTTTTATGCATAATGTGAAAAGAGGACTTCCTACCATATTCTAGGATTAGTAATCCTACGTTAAATGAATAATTCTCATCATATCCATGGAAAACTATTTTTTACTGTTTATGTATAAATAGTTAATTAGAGAGAAAGAGGAGTTTTTAGTAATTTTATTTTTATGATAAAAGAGAAATTCCCATGATAATGGAGATCCATGTATTCCAATGGAGAAAGAGAAAAATTGGAATATTAAAATAATGGATATTTTATTTAAAAATTAAAGAAGAATTTTAAATAAATTATTTTATGCATGTACAAAATTTAAACGATGACAGAGGAATTTTTATCATATTTGGAATTCAATCATTTAAATGGAAAAAGTGGAATTCTTGTCATATTAGGATTAATGGATATTTTTATTCAATTTTTAAGAGAAATTTTAGTTAAAATTATTTTATGCATGTATAAATTTAAATGATGAAAGAGGAATTTCCATCATATTTGGAATTTAATCATTTAAATGGAAAAAGAGGAATTCTTGGTATATTTGAAATATTAAATATTTTTATTAAAGAAAAGAGAAATTTTAGATAAATTTATTTGATGATAAAAGAGGAACTCCCATGACATTTAGAATTCAAGCAGTTAAATGTAAAAAGAGGAATTCCCATGACATTTGAGATCCAAGAAATTAAATTGGAAAAAGAGAAATTTTTAGTATAATTTATGAATATTTATCAAAAGTAGAAATATGGGTAGAATTGATTTTTGTAAATTCCATGAATTCTTTTATTCAAAAGAGGAATATTGAATATAACTCATTTGAAAATTTGAGAAAGAATATGAAAATAGTCGTCGAGAAAAAGAACCTTTATCTAAGCCAAACAATTGGCAAAAATTTAGAAAAAGTCCCATTATCAGTATCGAAGTAGGAAAAGCTACTGAATGGGGATAAGATGTAAATGGGATGCGATAGGATGTGAATGGATGTGATAAGATGTAAATGGGATGCGATAGGATGTGAATAGATGTGATAAGATATAAATGGGATGCGATAGGATGTGAATGGATGTGATAAGATGTAAATGGGATGCGATAAGATGTGAATGGATGTGATAAGATGTGAATGGGATGTGATAGGATGTGGTGTGATGAAAATGAATGTGGATGAGATGTGAAGTAAATGGATGGTATGTGAATAATGAGATGAGAATGAGATGAGAGGATATGTGAAAGGGTGAGATGGGAAGTAAATGGATGTGGATGTGTATGTGAGAATGTGATGTGAATATATGTGGATGTGAAGTGATAGATGTGAATGTATGGCTAGATGTGGATAGTCTTGCATGTGAATGATTAGATGGATATGGATGAATGAGATGGGATGTGTATGAATGAGATATGATGTGGATGTGATGTAATGTGGATAGAATGTATGTGATGGAATGGGGATACAATGAATGTGATGAATATGAATGGATGTGATGTGATGTGAGTCGGGATAAGTGTGAATGGGTGAGTTGCGATGTGAAATGGATGTGATGTGATATGATGTAAATTGGGATAGATGTGAATGGATGATATGTGATGTGAATGGATGTGATGTGATGTGATGTAATGTGGATAGAATGTATGTGATGGAATGGGGATACAATGAATGTGATGAATATGAATGGATGTGATGTGATGTGAGTCGGGATAAGTGTGAATGGGTGAGTTGTGATGTGAAATGGATGTGATGTGATATGATGTAAATTGGGATAGATGTGAATGGATGATATGTGATGTGAATGGATGTGATGTGAATCGGGATAGATGTGAATGAATGAGATGTGATGTGAATGGATGAGATGTGATGGGATGTGAAGCAGAATAGATGTGAATGAATGAGATGTGAGGTGAAATGGATGTGATGTGATGTGGATCGGGGTAGATATGAATGGATGAGATGTGAATGAATGTGATGTGATGAGATGTGGATATGGGTAGATGCGAGTAGATGAGATGAGATGAGCATAAATGTGGAAAGATGTGATGAGATGGAAAATGAAGGACGATGGGAATACATATGATTGGACTTGGATTAAGTAATGTGGAAAGACGAGAGTTCGTTATAGAAACTGTATTTATGACCTGTTTTTCAATGATTATTTTATGTCAAGAATGTCGGGGAAGCATTTTGTGAATGAGGTCGTGGAGACCTAAGTGATAAAGTTGCAACAGCTGATGGAGAGTCAACGGAGGATGTCTCGCGGTCGACCGAGGTCTTGACCAGCCCCTCAGTTCGATTTAAATGATGGTGAGCTTCCGGTATGGTGGATGAGGGACCAAGGAAGCAGCCTATGAGTGAAGCGCTAGGTTACCTGCGAAGGATCATAGAGGGTGCTGACCATACGGTGCTCGGGCTCTGGGTCGCCGAAGATACCCACGCATGCGTTGAGAAAGATATTGGAACAAGGAGTGAGAGTTATTTTCTGAATTCGGGCAATGATTTGGTTGATTGACCTTGCTGGTCCTCAACGGATGAGTCCATGGCTCTTTTGGCTAACCCATGGGACTGGATGGGGTTAGGCTAGACTGATGAATCCCTAAAATGAGACTCAATTCTGTTATGGTACGATAGATGTTGTAAATCTCGGATAGTCCTTATTCTATGGAAAAGAGTCAACGACTGTGTCTCTCGATGAGGAAAAAAGTGTTGGTGGTCTCTATGATCCAAGTGCAAGTCTCTTCCTTGATCTGACCATGTGACTTACGGGTTCGATTGGATCAGTTCGATTAGTTAAGACTCTTGACTACATTAGAATAAAAATACCCTGGAGGAGTCACCCGTGCTTTCTGGGCGAGGGAAGTTTTTTTGGGTTTGGTTTTGGAAGAACCGAGGGATTAGTCTCTTGTTCGGATATCCGTGGGCGAGGCCCCAAGTGAGAGGCTCTGCCCTACGCAAGAAGTGCTACTTCCACTGCTAGCACCCCCGAATTTGTTGCGCGGAGGGGACAGGGATCTTTCACAATGGGCACTAGTGCTTCGAGTTCATACACCATGCTGAAAGGTGTAAGTCCTGTTGCATTTTTGTAAACTGTTTGGAATGCCCATAATGCTAAGTGCAACTTCATGTTCCTAGTTTTGTTCACCGTCTTGACTAGAATTCCCTTTTGGATTTTATTGGTGGATTTTGCTTGCCCATTTTCCTATGGATAGTAGACTGTTGACTTCTTATATAATATAATCATATGTTGCTCTGTCAGCTTCTTGATCACTTCATTGAGAGGAAGTGGCTGACTATCTCTATTGGGCATTCGAATCTTGTCATGAAAGTTTCATAAAGAAACTCTGTTAATGATGCCTTACATTCTCTCAGAGCCTTAGCTTCTACCCATTTTGTGCAATAATCTATAGCCACCGAAGTGAATTCATTTCCTATTCATCGCGCTGAGCTACTGGCTTGAATGTGTTGGACAAAGTCCAACAAACCCCACTTCTAGAATGGATCTAGGGGAAATACTAGGTTGTGAGGCATTCTGTTTGCATCACTCAATTTCCCCAGCCTCTAGCACATGTCGCACTCCTTTTCAAACTTGTGTGCCTCTTTTAATGCTTTTGGTCACCATAATCCTGCCTGGAAAATTTTATGCCTGGTGACTTCTCCTGAAAAGTGCTCTCCGCTTATTCCTTGATGCACTTCATCCAACACAGCTTGTTGTTCATGCTCGAGACACATCTTCTCAATATTTGATAAATTCCCGTCTTGTAGAGCTACCATGCTACCACCATGAATGAATTGCTTTGGAGAGTCAGCTTTTTTCTCTAATCTCTAGATATATACTCTGGCAAGGACAAGTCGGATAGGAATTGCAGCATCCATCTCATCATTCTAGCTGGGGTTTTCTCCATCTATGGATGAAGAGCTGCACATCTGGGAAGTCATCTTCCACCCCCTTTTAGATCTTCTCTTGAATCAAGTCTTGACAAGAAAACTACTATCGCGCATAGTTGTTTTTATGGGGTGTGCTTGAATAGTGAACTCAAACTCTTATAACAACAGCATCCATCTGGCTAATTTTCTTTCCAGGTCTGGTTTGTTCACCAATGTTGGGCCGTCGAGACAGCTACAAGCCAGACAATTGTCAACAAGCCAGCAACCCGAAAGGCCACTAGAACATTAGAGTCGATGCACTTAAACACCAGTTAAATATGTCATTACTTCTATAAATCAGTCGTGCTCATAGCACGAGGGTATCTTTATACCACTCTATGACTACGCATAAGTAGTATTGCCTTTGTAATTGCTATTGCCTATTGCTAAGGCTATATATTTCTTTTTGTGAATCAAAGAACATCATTTTGTATCATTATGTATATTTGTCGTTGTCTGTCTATTCTGTATGATCCATCTTGTCTATTATCTCCTATGAATCCATTTGTTAATTCTTCTATATATATTTTTACAATCCGGATCATACACATGAGTCAATTAGTATTAAGTAATCATTTCCATTTATGCAGTTGCTTGTAAAAACGATAAGTTATTTCTACATTGTCTTGTGCATGTTCCATACCACCAGACTGGTGTATTGTTGCGTGCATGGGGCAATCAATCCCGATAACACTTTAGTGACCTCGATCCATCTTGCTACTTGTTTCACTTGCTCCTTGATTTCCTTTGTGTTTAAACCAATTTCTTTTGTGTTCGAATCAATTCTTCATGTGTCAGCACATGAATTGCGCTACTTGGCATGGCTTGAAACTTGGGAACTCCAGTTCACTAGACCTGAAGAAGAACCCAAGCAGCAAAACCAAAAGAACTGGAACACAAATCAAAAGAAGAAAGTAACCCCACCACCCCCACTGTTCATACCACCACCCCCACCCCCACCCCCACCTCCTCGCCTTCTACATTACAACATGCTTTAGCAACCAACTGTCATGGTGAAGTATTCCAAGTTCTCCAAGAAATCCTTTGCAGGATGCAACTGTCATGGTGAAGTATTCCAAGTTCTCCAAGAAATCCTTGCAGGATGCAAATTTCCACATCCTTCTCTTTGACAGTGCTTGGTGCATGAACATCCCTGGCCCGGTGGATCAAAACCTCAAAAAAACCACCTTCGACCCAACCTTACAAAAAAGTGCCACTCTCCGGGTTGCTCAGTACGAGTATGCTCATTTTCACACCTATGATGCAATTAGAGATGCCTTTCTTCAAAACGATTTAGGGAAGAGAGGACCTCCATGCATGTGCTTAATAAGCTCTGCTGGATGAACCAGAAGAACCTCACGGTTAAAGACTATGCTGCTAAGTTTGGGAAGCTTCTTTGAAGATTGGATGCAACCAATTGGCCTGTGGAGGAGATCCTTAACTCCTATTTCATGAAGGGATTAAGTAAGCAGCTGAAAAGGGTAGTAGCTCTAGTGTCGATCTTGCCACCATGACTTTGGAGCAATTGGTTGAATCAACTCTCAAGGCAGAGCGCATGTTGATAGGATCTGTCAAGGGCAAGACCAAGAGCAAGAGGAATTCCAAAAGGTCCACTTCCAACTCTTTGGAGGAGGAGGATGATTTTGATCACTCAACTGTAAGTGAGGAATTGGAGGAGGAGGAGGAAGATCACAAGGCACATTCAAAGAGCAAGAAGGCAAGAAAAACAAGACACATTCAAAGAGCAAGAAGGCAAGAAAAACAACCAAAGAACTGGCTAGAGCTCCCAAAGTCTGGCCAAGCACTTGGTGTTCAAGGTGTCGGAATCATGGTCACAGAGCCAAAGAATGCGGCTTTAATAAGCTCTGGTGTGCCATTTGCAGAATTGCCACACACACCACATAGGCATGCAGATACAATGGGTGAAGAGCGCCTGCATTCCAAGCCCCATGGTGGTAGTCGTTCAACCTGCCCCACCAATGGCTCCGTAGGATCCATACCAAAGGCCACCCTTGTGCCCATGTGGGAGTTTTCCTCCCAGGGATGTGCCCAGTGCTCATGGCTCACTTTCATGTGTTTCTATTGCCATGCTCTAGGACATCATAAATCTGTGAGATCTCGAGGAAGCACATGGCTGAGGTGGAAGTAGCCAAAGCTTCAGTACTAGGCCCACTGATAGTAAATGTAGTGGAAATGCAAGCTCTAGACAAGCAAGAAGTAATCAAGCCGACCACAAAGGCAACACAATCATCAAGAGCTATGGCAGTGACAAGATCCATGCAACTCGAGACTCCAGAGGCAGAGAAAGAACCAACCTTCGATAAGAGGGGGAAGCAAAAAGTTGTCACCTAGCAAGAGCACCTCACATCTCATCACATCCATTCATATCTCATCACGCCTATTCACATCCATCACACCCATTCACATCCCATCACACCCATTCACATCCAATCACATTCATTGCATCCAATCCACATCTATCCATATCACATCACATTCATTCCATCCATATCACATCACATTCATTCCATCCACATCACATCACATCCACATCTATCCATATCACACCACATCCATTCGTTCATTCACATGCATATCTATCACATGACATCCATTTTCATCCATTTACATCACATCACATTCTTTCACATATCATCACATCTCATTCTCATCCATTTACATCACATCACATCTCATCACATTCACATCCACATCCATTTACATCACATCACATCTCCTCTCATTCACATCCACATCCATTTACATCTTATCACATCTCATCCACATCTCATCACATCCATTTACATCACATCACCTCTCATTCACATCCACATCCATTTACATCTTATCACATCTCATCACATCCACTCACATCTCATTCACATCTTACATCCACTCACAACTCATTCACATCTTACATCCACTCACAACTCATTTACATCACATCACATCTCCTCTCATTCACATCACATCTCCTCTCATTCACATCCACATCCATTTACATCTTATCACATCTCATCCACATCTCATCACATCCACTCACATCTCATTCACATCACATTCACATCTCATTCACATCTTATCACATCACACTCACATCTCATTCACATCTTATCACATCACACTCACATCTCACCACATCACATTCACATCTTATCTTATCACACTTACATCTCCTCTTATCACATTCACATCTCATCTAATCACATCGCATCCATTTACATCCCATCACATTCATTCACATTTATTCAGATCCACATCACATCTTATCACATATACTTTTAGTACCGTTTTCTACTTTCGATACTGATAAGACTTTTCTAAGTTTTTGCCAATTGCTTGGCCTAGTTAAAGGTACTTTTTCTTGATGGATATTTTCATATTCTTTCTCAAATTTCTCAAGTGAAATATATTCAATATTCTTCTTTTTGAGTAAAAGATTCATGGGATTTACAAAAATCCATTCTACCCATATTTTCCAATAAAATTAATAATACTCAAAATTTTACTTTTGATAATTATTCATAATTTAAATTATGCCAAAAATTCCTCTTTTACCATTTAATTACTTGGATCTCAAATATCATGGGAATTCCTCTTTTTACATTAAATAAATTTACCAAAAATTTTTCTTTTACCATTTAATTACTTGGATCTCAAATATCATGGGAATTCCTCTTTTTGCATAAAAATAAATTTACCAAAAATTTCTCTTTTACCATTTAAATCAATTAATTATGCATAATTACAAAAAAAATATTTCACATGAATATGATGAAAATCATTCTTTTTGCATAGGATGTCCAATCCTAGAATATGGTAGGAAGTCCTCTTTTAGCATTATGCATAAAAATAAGGGATATGTATTATTTTCTAAAAATTTTACCATAGCTTCGCTGCTGCTATTACTGATAATTCTCAATTTTTTCTAAAAGAGTAAAAACTTAGTAGGTCCTCTTTTATACTTAAAATCAAACTATGAATTTAAATCATAATTTTAACCATAATTATAAACATAACTATGATTATCCCACTAGATTAAGCTAATTTCAACATTCCTCTTTTCCCAATTTGTTAGGATAATCCATTTCTCATTTAGAATGAACTAGAGTAGTTTTTAACTACTCATAAACAATCTAAAAGAATTTACCATTATTTTAATAGTACAAATTCATGAAAATATCATTTCCTTAATCTCTAGCTTATCAAGCCTAGAGTTTAGCTTTGAATTAAGAGATTATCATTGAGAAGCATCCTTTTCCAAAGGATCTAGCCATAAAGATGGCTATTCTTTTAGAGAGAGAGATTTACTTAAAGAAAGCATTGCAATTTAAGCATAAAGGTTAACTTAATGCTAATTAAACATTAAGAAACTTAAGAAAATCTTGATTTGAATTAAAACAATCAACATTAAGAAACTTAGGAAAATCTTGATTTGAATTAAAACAATCATTTTGAAAGCTTCTCAAGCTTGAGAGGGATTGAGAAGAAGAAAGTTATTGAGAAAATTGGAAAAAGAACCATAAATTTTGATTTTACCTCCAAGTTTGGCTTGATTCTCTAATTGCAATGAAGACCCCGACAAATCAATTGGTCCACCAAGAGGAGAAGAGCAACTTTAAGAGTTGTTGTAAAGAGAGAGAGAGAGCTCCAAGCTCCCAAGAGAGAAAAAATTAAGGGATAATAGAAAATATGATTATTTTAATATAATACAAGCATGGTATAGCTCCAATATTTTTTACAAATGACTGAGGTTCTATTTATAGGTGAGGGAGGCCACTAACCAAGTCCAATTGGGTTCTAGAATTTTCCAGGTTCAATTTGACTCAATTTGGACAAGATTTGGACGAGTTTGGCTCCCTTTTTTATTTGGTTTGATCTAAGAGAGAGGAGAGATAAAAATATCATAATTTTTTTGAATTAAAAACCCTTCCACACATGTGAAAAAGGTGCCTACCTCAAGAGTCCCCCTTTCCTTACCAAGGTGTCAAAAATGCATCATTATTCCAAAATATCTCATTTTTTTAGTAATATCTCATAATTTTTAACTAATAAACCTTGTACTCAGTCAACTCTTCATCTTATGTGAGCATTTACTCATTTTTGGGTATTTTATTTTATTCTTTTGGATTTATCTCATCCCAACACTTGGATTAATCTAATTGGCCCATTGGGACCTTAATTGGATCATAATCCAAAAATTTGTAAAAATATAGACCCTTAGGCTAAGGTCCCTTATACCATTTTCAATTAATTCTTAATGCGCATTGGAAAGTTCATTTTGAACTTCTATTTAAGGGGAATCCATTTTAGACAGTAGAAGGATTTTTATATCCAAACATATCTCAATTTTGGATTATCTCTCTCTAGCCCAAAACAGGGTAGAACAAGATCTTTCTTCTAGTTCTAAGAGGGAATTAATTATAAGAACAGAAGGGGAGGTTCTTATAATTTTACTCCTAAAAAGCTGGAGAGAAGAATCTTACATCCTACCCCACTTAAAAAACGCCAGATGTCCTCATCTCGCACAGCAGCTGGAGGATAAACTCTTTCACCTTAAGATCCAACTGATTTTGGGGTTCCTTATAGTCTGGTCAACCCACACAGATTCCTAGGATAAAGATCCCTTCTACAAGAAGAACATCCAAAAGTCATTATCAGGGAACAATTCATTCAGAACATACATAACATTCATATCCTTAACACAATAATGGTCCATCAGACCGGAAATTCCATCTGAACTTTCCCCACGAAAATTTCAGTTATGCAATTTCTCAATGTGTCATTCCTTAATTAGATCCACTGGGTCAAAGGTCAAACAGCAACAATCTGTCAGCACAATCCACTAATCTCATAGTGATTTGCTGAAGTCATAATCATCATTCTAGTTACTAACATCATCACTGGGATTCGTCCCATTCATCCTCATTGTGGCTTTGTTCAACTTATCTTCTTTCAACCAGAATTCAAAAATCATCATTTTTAAATCAGAATCCAAATCAATTCATCAATTCTCAACCAGAATTTTAAAATCATATCAACCAGCATTTGAATTCATCCTCTGGATAACATTTTTGCTTATAACTTCAAGGTCTTAGATTTACTCGTATATATTTCCAATAAAGAGCTGCAGTTATACCCACTAAATATACGGGTAATCACGGTCCTTGGAACTATAAGGTAAATACCATCATCTCTAGGCCTCAATCAAGTCAGGGATTCCATACAATTGCGGTACTTCGATTTGAAGACCCAATTTCCAATTTATGAATCTTCATTCTGAATATCAATTCGTATGAATTTCATCACACAATTACAATCTTTTACTAGTACTTCATAAATTTTTGACATTTCTTGCTTCTTGGTTGATCAACTTTAGCCAATTCGCTCTAATACCAGCTGAAAGATCCCTGCCCCCTCCGCGCAACAAATTCTGGGGTGCTAGCAGAGTAGCACTTTGCACGCAGGGTAGAGCCTCTCACTCAAGGCCTCACCCATGGATATCCAGACAAGAGACTAATCCCTTAGTTCTTCCAAAACCAAGCCCGGAAAAACTTCCCTTGCTCAGCAGACAAAGGTGATTCCTCTAGGATATTTTATTCTAACGTAGTCAAGGTCTTCACTAACCAAATTGATCCAACCAAACCCGTGAGTCTCATGGTCAAATCAAGGAAGAGATTTACACTTGGATCATAGAGACCAACGCTTTTTTCCTCCTCACGAGGCACAGCCGTTGATTCTTTTCCATAGAACATGGGTTATCCGGGATTTAACTTCAACTATCATAACATAACAGAATTGAGTCCCATTTTAGGGATGCATCACTCTAGCTCAACCCCATCCAATCCCATGGGTTAGCCAATCTCCCAGCCATTGTAGTGATAGGATCCATTTAGAAATTTGGTTATTCTTTGCCTCGGGTACTAGGGAAAAGAGTTCCCAGGTCCCCTGCCCGGCGCTTCAAGCAAACTTAAAGATAGTCACACCACTTACACACCCAATATGAAATTGCCTGTTTCACAGATTCAGCTGTCTTTAAAACAATCTTCTAATGAAACCATAGTATCACTGATCATTATCCTCCAAAATATCTAACTTGAATTCTAATTTCCAATCATTCCTTCATCGGTGTACCTATGGCATCATTGGCAACCAGAACGCTCACCACCTCTTCACTCAGGGGCCTTTTCAATAGTTCCTAGCTCATAGTACCCGGAAATATAATCACATACAAAAATCCAGAGGGACTCTTTATTGAAGATCAGCAAGATCAACCAACAGATCCATATAAAAGAGCCATGGACTCATCCCTTGAGGACCAGCAAGGCCAATCAAAACAGATCCATGCCTGAGTTCAGAAAACAACTCTAACTCCTTGTTCCGTTCTCCTCGACGCACGCGTGGGTATCTTCGGTGACCCAAAGCACCCTATGGTCAGCACCCCTCTAGGCTCCTTCTCGCAGGACCAGTAAGGCCAATCAACCAGATCCATGCCCATGTTCAAAAAACAACTCTAACTCCTTGTTCCATTTTCTTCCTCGACGCACGCTGTCATGCCATGGCACGCCTATGGTGTGAAACCATGCATATGAAACCATTAAATGCAAATCCAGATGCATGGGGTTAAGTGCCATGATGAGTCATTATATGATGCCTGAGTACATATGTTCATATTGTAAATGAGGTTCAATAAGATGAGCTGAGGCTGAGCCAGGTCTCGAAGCCTCTGTACATGAGTGTGGTGTGAATTATGGAGTTTTGTGCATATGGTGGACCTTGTAGTAGGGAACACCCTTCTTAACATGTATGGAAATGCAAAGGTTTGATGCCAGAAGACTTAAAGCTTGGAGAAAGTGAAAATGTTTTCCATCTCTTTGACAAAATGATAGGAGAAGGTATAAAGCCAAATTTGGTCATCTTCATTAGTGTGCTTAATGCATGCAATCACACAGGTTTAGTGGATAAGGGCCAGGCATATTTTGAGTTCATGAGCGAAGATTATGACATTACCCCAACTCTTGAGCACCACGCTTGCATTATTGATCTCCTTGGCCGTGCTGGCCAACTAGAGAAAGCGGTATTGATGATAAAGAAGATGCAGGTCCATCCTGATATTGTGGTGTGGCATACCATGTTGGGGGCTTATCAAAAATGGGGCAATGTGGAGCTGAGAAGGCATGCTTTTGAGCATGCAATGCAATTGGATAGAAAGGACAAGGCAGCGTATTTATTTATGTATAACATCTATGTAGATGCTACTATGCAAGAGGATGCGAAAAAGGTTGAGGTAATAAAAATGGAAGATAAGCAAGCGTCAAACTGGAATTATTTATGCAAGGTGGCGGGTGGCAGCATACGTGGTATAAAAAGGAATACTTTTTTTTATTAGAAATTTCTGGATATTGTGCAAAATAGAAGTAAGCGCAGCCTTTTGAAATGGGAATCCCGAATCTTGGGCTGCAAAAGGTGGTGAGGCACCGCATTCCTTGCAGGAAAAAGAGGAAATAACCAGAGTTGGGGGAGGGGCGGCGCATATCAGAAGGGGAGGTCTGCAGAAAACGAAGGAACCAGTGCGCTATCTACTAGAAAATTTCATTACAAGGATATACCTACTGTTCATGGCTTGTAGGTGTTAGATTTGAAGAGGGTTTTGAGTACTATAATAGGAGATGCTTTTTGGTTTCCACGCTTCCTTCATCGAATAGTCTGCAGCGAAGCGGCTTTTGAGACTAGTGAAATAAAGTCAAGAAAAATTTCACTTGTAAACCTTCAGATAAGTGGTTTGTTTTTTATTTTTTTAATATACTATCACTTCATACGATTTAGAAAAAATCGTATATCTCATATATCCTAAAGGGATTTGGAAATGAGTAAAATGCTTTGGAGAAAAAAATAAAGGTTTTGGAACTTAGAGAATTGTGGGAAAAAGGTATCAAAAATACTTTCAAGCCGTGGGAAGTTGGTTTCACTTCTACTTGATCCAATTTTGGAATTCATGAGCATGTTATAGTTATGCCGTATGCTATCTTTTGTTTGCGAGATGTTAGAATTTAAAAGCAGGCTTTCAGGTGATAAAGGACATCTTGAAATGATGGATTTGATGGCACTGGATGCATAGAATGTAAATGATCACATGTATGTTGGAAAAAATTGAAGGTTATGTTATGCCTACATGTGATTGGTTCGAGGGATTTGGAAAAGGGAGCCAGTGAATCTATGCTTGGAAAGGAACAAGCACTTGGTACACAATTTTGTGCAGTCATCAGGATGAATTCAAGGATGTATTGAAGTGAAGTTGTTAGAAATGGATATGTCCTATGCTCCTTGGGGAAATTTTGTGTGCGAGTTTCCTTGTTAAATTTGGCACCTACTCTCACAGCTAGAAGTCTTGTACTTTCCCAGCGACACTGACCACGTCACGACAGCTTTTTGGTGAACCCGACATGAAACTTCTGGGGTGAGAGTGTGGTGAAATATACAGGGAAGCTATGGCTGAGAATTCTGAGGGTCAGGGGGTTCATTTTGACCCCGGAGTTATGCAGATGTTTCAGATGTTTACCATGTACATGCAACAGCAGCAAGCTGCTGAGAGGGGACAAATTTCCACGACCAAAGCATTACAATCAATTGTGAAAAAGGTGGATCAATTTGATGGGAAGGATATCACAAAGTACCTGCGCAATTATATAAAGGAAATGGAGCTAAACAGGGTGACTGAGGAGGATATGGTTCGAAGTTTCGAGCTGGTATGTGTTCCTGAAATAAGAGAGCGCATAAGAGGATTGCAGACAGCACATGGTGGCAGAAATTGGGAGGAGTTCAAGCTTGCTTTAAAGGACGAATATTTCATGGAGGATTCTGAGCGAGTGACCAAACGAACTTTCTTGGAATGGGTCACAAAACCTAAAATGGGAATTTCTGCCACAGAATTGCTAAGAGAGTTTGAGAAGCGCTATGCCCAGCTGTCAAGGATAGAGCGCACAACTTTGGACAGAGAAAAAACAGAGCTCTTCCTACAAGCAGCTGGGAAAGATCTCCAAGAGAAATTGGAAATCCTCCTTGAGGATGAGGATACAGAGCAGGGACTAAAGAGTGATTGGAATGATGTTGAGGATGCAGTCACCATGTTAGCAAAACGGCAGCGAAGGAGGGATAAAATGGTGATGAGCTCTGCAACCCCCATAACTGCTGTTACCCCAGAGAGTCTACCAAAACCAGCTGCTACAATCCCAAAGGTAGAAGGGCCGATGGACGAGCTTATTAAGGGTATGCGTGACCTAAAATTGAAGATGTCCAGGATTGAAGAAAAGGGGCTACCATTAGGGCAGGCATCTATGCAAAGGCCTCAAAGCAAAGAAGGGTTTACATACAGATGCATATGGTGTGATGACCCAGAACATGCAAAGAAAGATTGTGCTAGCTATAAAGATGCTCTTAAAAATCAACTTGTGTTTTTCAAAGATGGGAAAATCCATCTCACAGAGACTGGTCTTCCATTGAGTACAAACTTTGGGAAAGGAGGGATGAAAAAGCTAGTTGAGGATATGGCTGCTAGTCATGCCATCTCTATGGTTGAGGCAGCAACCTATGGATTAAAGGCTGGTCAATCAAAGCAGGGATCTGAGAATGATGAAGATTATGAGAATGAAGACTTTTGGCCATCAACAATGGAATTAATTGCATCAAAGAAGGTGTCTAAGCAAGCTTTGCATGAGGCAGGTGACTGTATATGTCTTGAGACTGGCTGGGAGGAGCCTGTGGATTCTTTATCTGTTCATGCCTACATTGCTAAATGCCAGAATAATGAGGCACAGGTAGAGGAGAAACGTAAAAGGGAAAATAAGGAAGGAGGGCCATCAAAAAGAGTTACACGTGGAAGTGAAAAGAAGGATCCTGGGCCATCACATATGCCACCACTGCATAGCAAACCTCCACAGGAAGTATTAATGGAAGAAGTGCCAGCAAAAATGAAGCATGAGAAGGAGAAGGGTAAAGGGAAAAATCCACTCTACAAGCTTCAATCTGATATTGAAGCTGCAACAGATCTCAAAAAGGTGCTTGAAGAGAGGATTCTAAACAGCAGGGTGGAATTTACACTAGGGGAAGTCTTGGGGATTGCAAAGAAAGAATTTCATGATGAGATAATTGATATTATACGAAGAAAAAGGCAGTCCATAATTGAATCTATTCCATCACAAGGAGAGGCAAGCACTTCCAAGACTCATGGAGTACAGGTACAGCAAAAGAAAGAGAGAGAAAATGTGGTGGAATGTAATCACTCTGCTGATGGGGCACGACAAGTGCGCTTTGTAGAAGAGGATGATGAAAAAGAAGTTCTTACAAAGAGTCATTACTCCAGGAGCCATTGGGCAAGAGCAACTACTGAAACCCTTGTCAAGATAGGTGATTTGGAAGAGCCATATGTCGCTCTAATTGATCATGGGTCTGAAATAAATCTTATGGCTAAAAATCTCTACAATAAATGCAAGTGGCCAATGGATGTAGATCATGGGTGGATGATTAAAGCAGCTAATAACTCATCCGGAGAGCTTTATGCAGCATGTCCAAATGTAAGGGTAACTATAGGGGATGTGAAAGATGATCAGAACTTCTTTGTTCAGGAGATGTCATCGTATCCCCTCATCCTTGGGCAGCCCTACATTACAGCTGTGAGGATGGAAACAAAGGTTTTGGACGATGGCTCGGCATATGCAAGAATAAGGAGTAAAGATGGCAAGAAAGCTGTTCAGTTCTTGACAGTTTGCATTAACCATGAAAGGAATCGTGAGTCTCTTCGAGCACAGTCACTCCTAAAGATAAATAGAGAATTCATGAATTACAGGGAGATGAGGGATTTTGGCCAAGTGCCATTGTAAAGCGGGATTCCAATGGTACAAGGAAAAATGAGTTCTCGCAGGACTCAATCAATGTAAATAACTTTTCAGTAAATTTTCAGGGATTCTCTAGCTATGGGTCACTAGTCTTTGTAGAAACCAAGGATTTGAAGTGTGGTATGCGTAGACATCTACAAAATGAACAAAAAAGTCTTGAGCAGTGTGGTCTTTTGGAGAGGAATGAGTTTATTTCAGGGGTGCTTGATGAGGTGTCATTTGTAGATACTATGGATGTGCTTTTTGATATGGGAAGAGCATGCTTACAGGGTGGAAATGAGATAATACAGGTGTCATCTGTGGAGATGTATGATATAATCCAGGAATTTAAAGGGGTGGAATGTAAAAACATGAATTGCGAGATGGATGCTCATGTTGATACAAAGTACAAAACAGTTGCAAAGAAGGTGAAACCAGTTGCCTTGCCTTTGCCGCCAGGAAGCAAGGAGAAGATAGATGAAGCTTCTATGCAACCAAATCTTAGAGATCCGAAGAAAATTGGGCATAAGTTTACTCAAGAAACTCTAAAAGAGCTGAAGATTGGTGAGAAGGATTTTCTGTTGCCAGTTGAAAGGGAATGCTTTGAGGAGATGCTTATAAAGCATGGGAAGGCCTTTGCTTTCCAGCCGCATGAGATAGGCTGTGTTGATCCAAGTGTAACAGCACCGATGGTGATCTTTACTGTTCCACATGTGCCCTGGAACCTGCGGCCAATTCCAGTACCAAAGGCTCTCTTGCCAAAGCTGATGGAATTACTAAAAGAAAAGATTAGGATGGGAATCTTGGAGCCATCATGCGCTCCATATTCCAACAGATGGTTTACTGTGCCAAAGAAAAATGGGACATTGCGCTTTATTCAAGACATGCAACCTGTAAACAAAGTCACAATCAGGAATGTGGGAGCAGGTCCGATTGTGGATGAGTTTGCAGAAGCATTTGCAGGAAAAGCTATATACTCTATGGGTGATCTGTATTCGGGATATGATCAGTTCCAGCTGGATATACAAAGCAGGGACTTGACCACAATGAGAACTCCTTTGGGATTAGTAAGGATGTGTACCTTACCACAGGGAGCCACCAACTCGGTGGCACATATGATGAATGGAATGAATAAAGTCTTACGAGACTTCATACCACAAATAACTATGCCATTTTTGGATGATGTGCCAATAAAAGGCTGTGATGAGAAAGACAAAGATGGGGATTTGGATTCAAAGGGGTGTCGTAAGTTTGTGGCAAATCATATAAAGGATTGTGATATGATTCTATCCAGGCTTGAGGAAGTGAATCTTACTTTATCTGGACTGAAATCAGTGTTTGGAGTTGGAGAAGTGCTAATAGTGGGACATCTTTGTAGTACTAGTGGACGCCGACCTTGTCCGGCCAAGATTGATGCAATACAAAGAATGAAAGAGACATGCATTAATGTTACAGAGCTGAGGAGATTTCTTGGAGCATGTGTCTTTTATGTTATTTGGATCCCACATTATGCACATGTAGCAGATCCTCTTTATCAACTTTTGAGGAAAAATCAAAAATTTCTGTGGAGTGCAGTACATATTAAAGCTATGCAGAAGCTGAAATGTTTGCTCCAATCATCACCTACTCTGAGAAAGGTAGATTATGAGTGTGGCAGGCCTGTGATTGTTACAGTTGATACTAGTCCTACTGGGATAGGATGGGCAGTAGGGCAAGATGATGAGGATGATCATAGGTATGTAATCAGATTTGGAGCAAAGGTATTAAGCTTTCGACAACAAAAGTATCCACAGATCAAGAGAGAGTTATGGGGAATAGTCACTGCTCTAAAATGTGAAAAAGAATATCTTATTGGGACATCTGTACTTGTGGAAACTGATTGCTTGCCACTTCTTGGGATGATAGCAAGTTGTACCACTCCAGATATTGCTATGCTTAGGTGGATTGCTTATATCAAGTCACTAAATCCTGAGTTTGAGCATATTGCGAGAAAAGATAATCCAGTTGCAGATATGCTATCAAGAGCCAGGTATGAAGATGAGAAAGAGATGATTAGTGACATTGATGATGTGGGTACAAAGTTCTATACTACAGCATATGCAAAAGGGGACCATATTTGCCTATCAAATGCACTTGAGTCTTTTATTGAGGAAATATATGAAGGAGATTGGTTGCTTATTGGTCAATATTTGAGTACTCTGACAAGGCAAGAAAATTGGTCTGACTCAGAATTTAAAAGGATCCGCAGAAAAGCATATGGTTTTTTCCTAAAGGATGGGTACCTCTGGAAGCATCCTAAGCAGAGGAATGCTATGCCACAGAGAGTCATATGTGATAAAGAGACTCAAGGGAAGCTTGTGAAAGAATTCCATGAGAGTCTCTGGGCTGGACATCGAAGTGTGTGGGCCACCTTTACTAAAATAAAGGAAAAATATTGGTGGAAAGGAATGTACAAGGATATTTCCACATATTTCCCAATATGTGGAAACATGCATGGAATGTCAAATGTACTCAAATGTGCGACATCGTGATGGCTTGCAACCAACCTACCTGCCTGCTATGCACTACAAATGGGTAGTGGATCTAGTTACAATGCCTTTGGGAATTTGGCAGATGCGGTACATAGCACTTGCAAGAGAAGATTTGACAAATCAGGTAGAGGGGCGTGCTCTTAGAACAAAGAGTACGGAAACAGTATGCAAATTTCTCTTGGAAGATGTGATTTGTCGGTATGGTTGTGTTGGGAAAATAACAGCTGATAGGGGTGAACTAGATGTTGAAGAAGCAAGGGAATTCTTCTCTAGAATTGGCATCAAACTGTCCCTAACATGTGCTTACAACCCTGAGGTCAATGGTAAAAGTGAGCGAGGACATCCTCCAATCATTAAAGCTTTGGCTAAGGCATGCAGAGAAAGAATGCGAGAGTGGCCAAGGCTGCTACCATATGCTTTGTGGGCTGACCGTACAACTCATAGCTCAGTGTGACAGGATACATGCCTGCAGAATTAATGTATGGTCAGAAGCCAGTAATGCCAGTTGAAGAAGTAGTTCCAACTTGGAATGTATTGCCCTGGATGGAAGGATTGAGTAGGGAAGACCTCCTTGCATTGCAAATAAGGCAGTTGGAGAGGAGGCCTGAAGATGTAGAGCTTGCTAAAGCTCGCTTGAAAGATGCAAGGTTGAAAAATAAAGAAAGATTTGATAGAAGACACAGACTCCGGCCAAAACCTATTGAAGAGGGTGATTGGGTCCTAATGTATGATAGTAGCCTTGACAACCAGTTCACTGTTCAAAGAAAGTTTGCAAAAAGATGGTTTGGCCCTTACATTGTCAAACATGTGCATGGAAATGCCACGTATACTCTGTGTGAGCTTGATGGAACAGAAATAAAGAATCTTGTGGCAGGCAAAAGAATCAAGATGTTTAAAAGAAGGCATGATAGTGATCCTTTTGATTCACAGGAGACTCAGGATGAGAGGCTTGACAGTGGTAGTATGGATATGGTTGAAGAGGAAGAGGATGAGAGGCTTGACAGTGGTAGTATGGATATGGTTGAAGAGGAAGAGGATGATCTTCCTGGTAATGCAGAAGATGAAGACGACATCCAGTTATATGTGGATCTTGATGATGATTTGGCACATACCAGAGGATGTGCAGGTTTAGAGGGGGTGGATGTCGTGCCATGGCACGCCTATGGTGTGAAACCATGCATATGAAACCATTAAATGCAAATCCAGATGCATGGGGTTAAGTGCCATGATGAGTCATTATATGATGCCTGAGTACATATGTTCATATTGTAAATCAGGTTCAATAAGATGAGCTGAGGCTGAGCCAGGTCTCGAAGCCTCTGTACATGAGTGTGGTGTGAATTATGGAGTTTTGTGCATATGGTGGACCTTGTAGTAGGGAACACCCTTCTTAACATGTATGGAAATGCAAAGGTTTGATGCCAGAAGACTTAAAGCTTGGAGAAAGTGAAAATGTTTTCCATCTCTTTGACAAAATGATAGGAGAAGGTATAAAGCCAAATTTGGTCATCTTCATTAGTGTGCTTAATGCATGCAATCACACAGGTTTAGTGGATAAGGGCCAGGCATATTTTGAGTTCATGAGCGAAGATTATGACATTACCCCAACTCTTGAGCACCACGCTTGCATTATTGATCTCCTTGGCCGTGCTGGCCAACTAGAGAAAGCGGTATTGATGATAAAGAAGATGCAGGTCCATCCTGATATTGTGGTGTGGCATACCATGTTGGGGGCTTATCAGAAATGGGGCAATGTGGAGCTGAGAAGGCATGCTTTTGAGCATGCAATGCAATTGGATAGAAAGGACAAGGCAGCGTATTTATTTATGTATAACATCTATGTAGATGCTACTATGCAAGAGGATGCGAAAAAGGTTGAGGTAATAAAAATGGAAGATAAGCAAGCGTCAACTGGAATTATTTATGCAAGGTGGCGGGTGGCAGCATACGTGGTATAAAAAGGAATACTTTTTTTTTATTGGAAATTTCTGGATATTGTGCAAAATAGAAGTAAGCGCAGCCTTTTGAAATGGGAATCCCGAATCTTGGGCTGCAAAAGGTGGTGAGGCGCCGCATTCCTTGCGGGAAAAAGAGGAAATAACCAGAGTTGGGGGAGGGGCGGCGCATATCAGAAGGGGAGGTCTGCAGAAAACGAAGGAACCAGTGCGCTATCTACCAGAAAATTTCATTACAAGGATATACCTACTGTTCATGGCTTGTAGGTGTTAGATTTGAAGAGGGTTTTGAGTACTATAATAGGAGATGCTTTTTGGTTTCCACGCTTCCTTCATCGAACAGTCTGCAGCGAAGCAGCTTTTGAGACTAGTGAAATAAAGTCAAGAAAAATTTCACTTGTAAACCTTCAGATAAGTGATTTGTTTTTTATTTTTTTAATATACTATCACTTCATACAATTTAGAAAAAATCGTATATCTCATATATCCTAAAGGGATTTGGAAATGAGTAAAATGCTTTGGAGAAAAAAATAAAGGTTTTGGAACTTGGAGAATTGTGGGAAAAAGGTATCAAAAATACTTTCAAGCCGTGGGAAGTTGGTTTCACTTCTACTTGATCCAATTTTGGAATTCATGAGCATGTTATAGTTATGCCGTATGCTATCTTTTGTTTGTGAGATGTTAGAATTTAAAAGCAGGCTTTCAGGTGATAAAGGACATCTTGAAATGATGGATTTGATGGCACTGGATGTATAGAATGTAAATGATCACATGTATGTTGGAAAAAATTGAAGGTTATGTTATGCCTACATGTGATTGGTTCGAGGGATTTGGAAAAGGGAGCCAGTGAATCTATGCTTGGAAAGGAACAAGCACTTGGTACACAATCTTGTGCAGTCATCAGGATGAATTCAAGGATGTATTGAAGTGAATTGACACATGTAAATGTCGTTAGAAATGGATATGTCCTATGCTCCTTGGGAAAATTTTGTGTGCGAGTTTCCTTGTTAAATTTGGCACCTACTCTCACAGCTAGAAGTCTTGTACTTTCCCAGCGACACTGACCACGTCACGACAACGCGTGGGTATCTTCGGTGACCCCGAGCACCCTATGGTCAGCACCCTCTAGGCTCCTTCGCAGGTCACCTAGTGCTTCACTCATAAGCCGCTTCCTTGGTCCCTCATCCCCACCGTACCACAAGCTCACCATTTAAATCGAACCGATGCTGGTCAAGACCTCGGCTGACCTTGCTACACGAGACGTCCTCTGTTGACTCTCCGTCAGTTGTTGCAACTTTATTGTTGAAATTTGAGCATAATGATGAGCTATGGTGGATCATACACTAGAATCAACATCATTAACAAAGTGATTAGCAAATGATTAAGATATAATTAGTGAATAATTAGCAAATAGATTACTGTAGGCATGGATACTCAAAAACCAGCAAATTCTCATTAGGGCTATGCCTCAATTTATAGAGTTTACATCAAGCATCTAATCCCATTGATTTCTCCATGATTCACTCCCAGAATATCTCCACCTTTTGCCTGATTCTCTCCACCTCTTCTCTTTTCCCTGAATATCTCCCAGAATAACTCCACACTTCCTCAATTCTCTCATGCTACCCTGTATTCTCTCCCAGTAGATTCTTCTAACCTTTTCACATGTTCTTTCACAATTACATCTCCTCTTTTACAGCCTCTATCCAAGAGCTTGTTCCCACACACACCCTATTCACTTGTATTTTCAACACCTCCCCTCAAGTGAATAATCCTAGCACACCTGGACCCTGTATCAAGTTTCCCTCTTACTTGATAGCCCGCGACCAGTGCCTCAAGTCCCTAAACTCCATAGTCCTTGACACTCTCTCTCTCTATGTGTCCAAGGCTACTATAAGTGCCCGCGACCTTGACTAAAGTGCTCACACATACATCTACCACGTGGCCTACATCATCGGTGGCTCAGAGGTGGTTTTACTTTATTGGGGCAGGTTACATTGGGTTGTGGGGTCTCTCTCTCTCTCTCTCTCAGAGATTTTCACATGGCTCCTCACTCTTTGGAGCCTCACATCTTCTCTTGTCTTCAGTCTTCTTGTCGTGGGCAGCTTCTCTCCACGCGTCCGTCTCTTCTTTCAGTCTTCTTGGGGCAGCTTCTCTTCTTGTGGCAGCTTCTCTTCTCATGTCCATGTCTTCCTTCAGATCTTCTTGGTGTGGATCCTCTTCTTGGGAAGAGATATTCTTCTTTTTCCATGGCTGGGGCCATGAGCTCGTCCGTCAGGTCTTTTTGCTCCATGTGTGAGCAACATGTTTCAATGTTTTGCTGACAGTTCCTTTGGGCTTTTTATGTTTATCTTTTGTCATTATGCAATGCAAACCCAAATTTATGCGGGAGGTCTTACCTCTTGCCTTATTCTGGACAAGGGCACTGTCTGTTCCCATTTTTACACTGATGCAATGTGCCCAATACATAATGCGTATAGCATTCATTCTCATGCACATTCCCAAATGCAACTCTGGCTCTGAATAATCTTGAATTTGAGTGAGATTTACAGGCATTAACCAAGGGTTAAATGCAAAATGATGATTTTCACAATTTTATCAACACAATTTTCCCAGAAATTACATTAAATCAAGGGTAACCAATTTGTACGGGATGGTTGGAGTATCAAACCAACTCCGATTTGCAATCTGAAGTTATAGGGGTCTGTATCAAATACCTAATGGTTAATTTGAACCCTCAATTGCACCAAAATACAGTGATTAGCACTGATTAATCACTGATTAGCAAATTAATGCTCTGTTTTGTGTGCAAAAAACAGAGTATGCGGGGAGTCCAGATCTGGTGCCTTCCACTTCAAATGAGCTCAAATGCTTTCAAAGGCATCAATAGCAATGAGTGTAGTAGAGGATTAAGCCAAGAAACACAAGATTTGACCAAATATTGAAAGCTTAATCTCTGTTTTACCAAAGTCACCTGCAGATTTGATGAAGAGCTTGGATCTCACTGTAGACTTTATGAAACTCAATTCTGTCTTCTCCAGCTTGTAGAGAATGCTTGATTACCCCTTGGGCTAGGAGGAATTGAAGCAATTTGATTTGAGCAAGTAGCAATGGCAAAAATTCCTCAGAAAAACGGCGCCCTTCATTCTGCGAAAATCTGCAGTTCTGCGCTGAATTGGCCCACAAGATTTAAGGAGTATGTAGCCCTATGAGTCTACTATAAGTACCTAAAAGGGCTTAGCCTAATGTTATGTGTGCAAGGAGAATGGAGTCCTCCACTGGCTGGGGGTGAAGGGGAGAAGTGAAAACTCACTAAAAATTTGATTTTTTGCTACAAATCCTAATTAATTAACTAATGGGCTCATAAACCTAATTGATTCTAGGCATGGCTCTGATACCATGTTGAAATTTGAGCATAATGATGAGCTATGGTATATCATACACTAGAATCAACATCATTAACAAAGTGATTAGCAAATGATTAAGATATAATTAGTGAATAATTAGCAATAGATTAATGTAGACATGGATACTCAAAAACCAGCAAATTCTCATTAGGGCTATGCCTCAATTTATAGAGTTTACATCAAGCATCTAATCCCATTGATTTCTCCATGATTCACTCCCAGAATATCTCCACCTTTTGCCTGATTCTCTCCACCTCTTCTCTTTTCCCTGAATATCTCCCAGAATAACTCCACACTTCCTCAATTCTCTCATGCTACCCTTTATTCTCTCTCCCAGTAGATTCTTCTAACCTTTTCACAGGTTCTTTCACAATTACATCTCCTCTTTTACAACCTCTATCCAAGAGCTTGTTCCCACACACACCCTATTCACTTGTATTTTCAACATTTATCGCTTAGGTCTCTACGACCTCATTCGCAAGATGGTCACAATGCTTCCCTAGCATTCTTGACATAAAATAGTCATTTAAAAATAGGTCATCAATACAATTTCTAACGAGCTCTCATCTTCCCACATTGTTCCAAATCAATTCACTTTGCTTATTCCACATCCAGTCATATCTATTTCCATCATCCTTCATCCATTCTTATCCAATCACATCATATTACATCTCATCACATCTATCCACATCACATCACATTTATCCACATCACATCCATTTACATCTATTCAGATCCTCATCACATCATGTCACATCCATCCTCATCACACATCCATTCACATCTATCCATATCCATATCACATCATATCACATCCATTCACATCACATCTCATCCATTGACATCTAGCTTGATTCACATCACATCCATTCACATCACATCTCATCCATTCACATCTACCTAGATCCACATCACATCACATCACATCTCATCCATTCACATCTATCCAGGTCCACATCTCATCACATTCATCCACCTTACATCTCATCCATCTATTCACATTACATCTCATCCATTTATATTCATTTAGATCCACGTCTCATCACATCGCATCCATCCACATCACATCTCATCCATTCACATCTCATCCACATCAGATCTCATCCATTCACATCTCATCACATCACATTCACATCCATTTACATCTCTTCATATCACATTCACATCACATCACATCCATTCACATCTACCCAGATCCACATCACATCACATCACATCTATTCCCATCTCATTACATCACATTCACATCTTACCGCATCTCACCGCATCTCACCACATCCATTCAGATATCATCACATCACATTCACATCCATTCACATCTCATCACATGTCATTCACATCCATTCACATCTCATCACATGTCATTCACATCCATTTACATCTCATCATATCACATTCACATCACATCACATCCATTCCCATCTCATTACATCTCATTCACATCTCACCGCATCTCACCACATCCATTAAGATATCATCACATCACATTTACATCTCATCGCATCCATTCATATCTCATCGCATCCATTCACATCTCATCAGATCCACTCACATCTCATCACATCAATTCATATCTCATCACACCTATTCACATCCATCACACCCATTCACATCTATCGCACCCATTCACATCCCATCACACCCATTCACATCCATCACATTCATTGCATACATTCCATCCACATCTATCCATATCACATCACATTCATTCCATCCATATCACATCACATTCATTCCATCCACCTCACATTCATTCCATCCACATCACATCACATCCATATCTATCGATATCACACCACATCCATTCGTTCATTCACATGCATATCTATCACATGACATCTCATTTTCATCCATTTACATCACGTCACATCCTTTCACATATCATCACATCTCATTCTCATCCATTTACATGACATCACAACTCATTCATATCTCATCACATTCACATTCACATCCACATCCATTTACATCACATCACAACATCCACATCCATTTACATCACATCACATCTCATCCACATCCATTTATATCACATCACATCTCCTCTCATTCACATCCACATCCATTTACATCACATCCACTCACATCTCATTCACATCTTATCACATCATATTCATATCTCACCACATCACATTCACATCTTATCACGTCACATTTACATGTCCTCTTATCACATTCACATCTTATCACATCACATCGCATCCATTTACATCCCATCACATTCATTCACATTTATTCAGATCCACATCACATCTTATCACATCCACTTTAAGTACCGTTTTCTACTTTCGATATTGATAAGACTTTTCTAAGTTTTTGCCAATTGCTTGGCCTAGTTAAAGGTACTTTTTCTCGATGGATATTTTCATATTCTTTCTCAAATTTCTCAAGTGAAATATATTCAATATTCTTCTTTTTGAGTAAAAGATTCATGGGATTTACAAAAATTAATTCTACCCATATTTTCCAATAAAATTAATAATACTCAAAATTCCACTTTTGATAAATACTTATAATTTAAATTATGCCAAAAATTCTTCTTTTACCATTTAATTACTTGGATCTCAAATATCATGGGAATTCCTTTTTTTGCATAATAATAAATTTACCAAAAATTTCTCTTTTACCATTTAATTACTTGGATCTCAAATATCATGGGAATTCCTCTTTTGGCATAAAAATAAATTTACCAAAAATTCATCTTTTACCATTTAAATCAATTAATTATACATAATTACAAAAAAAAATTATTTCTCATGAATATGATGAAAATCGATCTTTTTACTGCATAGGATATCCAATCCTAGAATATGGTAGGAAGTCCTCTTTTAGCATTATGCATAAAAATAAGATATGTATTGTTTTCTAAAAATTTTACCATAGCTTCGCTGGCTATTACTGTTAATTCTCAATTTTTCCTAAAAGAGTAAAAACTTACAATGAAAATATGATAGTAGTTCCTCTTTTATATTTAAAACCAAACTATGAATTTAAATCATAATTTTAACCACCATAATTATAAACATAACTATGATTATCCCACTAGATTAAGCTAATTTCACCATTCCTCTTTTCCCAATTTGTTAGGATAATCCATTTTCCATTTAGAATGAATTAGAGTATTTTTTAACTAATCATTAAACAATCTAAAAGAATTTACCATTATTTTAAAAGTACAAATTCATGAAAATATCATTTCCTTAATCTCTAGCTTATCAAGCCTAGAGTTTAGCTTTGAATCAAGAGATTATCATTGAGAAGCATCCTTTTCCAAGGGATTTAGCCATAAAGATGGCTATTCTTTTAGAGAGAGAGCTTTACTTAAATAAAGCATTACAATTTAAGCATAAAGGTTAACTTAATGCTAATTAAACATTAAGAAACTTAGGGAAATCTTGATTTGAATTAAAACAATAATTTTGAAAGCTTCTCAAGCTTGAGAAGGCTTAAGAAGAAGAAAGTTATTGAGAAAATTAGAAAAAGACCATAAAATTTGATTTTACCTCCAAGTTTGGCTTGATTCTCTAATTGCAGTGAAGCCCCCGACCAATCTTATAGAAGGGGAGGTTCTTATACCTTTACTCCTCAAAAGTTGGAGGGATGAATCTTACAGATCCACACTTGGGGCCTCGCCCCACGGATATCCAGACAAGAGACTAGCCCCGTGGTTCCTCCAAAATCGAACCCGGAAAAACTTCCCTCGCTCGAAAGGCACGGGCGATTCCACTAGGAAAATCATCTAACAGGAGAATTGATCTAATGAGTCAAAGTCTTAACTAACCAAACTGATCCGACCAAACCCAAAAGTCACATGGTCAGATCAAGGAAGAGACTTGCACTTGGTCCATAGAATCACCGCTTTTCCCTCCCTTTAATGAGGCACAGCCGTTGATTCCCTCCCTCAGAAATAGGGTCTTACTAGGACTTAATCTAACTAACGTAACTTAATCGTAAATATTGGAATCGGAGGAATCCCCCAATCCAGCCAACCCATGGGTTTAGCCAACCACCCAACCACAGTATTGGTGGGATTCCTTTATAAAAATTTGGTTATGTTTTGCCTGGGTACCGAGGAAAAGAGTTTCCAGGCCCCCTAGCCGGCACTTCAAGCAAAATTCAAGGTAGTCTACCACTTACACACCCAATATGAAATTGCCATTTTAACATATTCAGTTGTCTTTAAAACAATCTTTCAATGAAATCATAGTATTACTGATCATAATCCTCCGAAACATTGAGTCCATTGATTTACAAAATATATCATCCGGACTCTTCGTTGAAGACCAGCTGGTCAACCAATGAGATCCAATATCAAAATTCAGTTCACAAAAGTAATTCTTTTGAGTTCATCCAAATCTTTCTCGACGTACGCATGGGTGTCCTAGCAACCGCGAGCCCGTGCATCACCTGGTCAAAACCCTCTAGTATCCTACTTAGGTGTCCTAGCACTTCACTCAGGGACCACTTCATCGATCCTTGTCCATCGTACCGGAAGCGTACCATTTTAACCATACCGAGGCTGGTCAAGACCTCGGTAGGCTTTGCCGAGGCACAAGAGTGACATCCATTGACGACTCCCCGCCCCCAAATCCATACTGTGATGTCCAAATCCTTGACAGTTATAGCATTTCACTCCCTTGTTCAAGGGTGGAACATCTGAAGTTGAACTCCAAGGGATTGAGTTCCAAGGGATTGAGTTCCGGGAAAAGGACATTTCTTCCATTCTAGAACTTCCCATATCCTGGGCTTGACCCTTATATCTCTTAGACGATGGAAGGTTGGAATCACCTCCTGGAGCTAAAAAACTTTTGAAAGGTGATGGTATTGGCTTCGGCAGGACCTTGACATCAAAGGCCTTGGCGAAATCCTTCGCCATCTGCACTGCTTCGGCCATGGAAACTGGCTTGGCATTCTTCACTAGGATATTCAAACGTTCGTTCAATCCCCAAATGAACCTGGCCATCACTTGTTCTTCATCCAAGGGTGGCGAGTATTTGAGGAGGAGAGCGAACGCTTGATGATATACTTTAATAGTTATGCTCCCCTGGGTTAACTCTAAGAATTTATTCATCTTTGTTTCCAAAAAGCGGGGAGGACAGAACCTCTTCCTTAGGTAAATTTTGAGGTCAATCCATGTCTGAGTGTTTCAATCCACACGGTTTGTCTCACAGTGGTTTCTCCATGCTACTTTGGCTGTTTCTACTATCTTCAGCCTTGCAAGAGCCATTTTGCTCTTCTCATTGTACCCAGTGACATCGAAGTACTCTTCCATTGCTTCGATCCACTTCTCCACAGTCTCGCCCAAGTTTTCCCCTTCACCCTTGAAAGGTCCAGGCTGCGATCTATGAAGAGTTTTACGAACATCCAAGTCGAGCTCTTCCTCATTCAGTTGGGGGGTATCATTCCTACCACGATGACCTCGATCCATGATCCTATCAATACCAAAATTCTTGTTAAGTCCTTTTATTTACAATTCAAATCCAACTTTAGATCCAACTGATTCTGGGGTTCTTTAGATTGGTCAACTCTCCACAGAATCATGGGATAAAGATCCTAATAGGATGTGATAATATGTGTATGGGATGTGATAGGATATGATAAGATGTAAACAGGATGCGATAGGATGAGAATGGATGTGATAAGATGTGTATGGGATGTGATAGAATGTGAATGGATGTGAAAAGATGTGTATGGGATGTGATAAGATGAAAATAGGATGTGATAAGATGAGATGTAATGAGAATGAATGTGGATGTGTATGTGGAAGAATGAATGTGGATGTGTATGTGAAAGAATGGATGTGGATGTGTATGTGTATGTGAAAGAATGGATGTGGATGTGTATGTGGAAGAATGGATGTGGATGTGTATGTGAAACAATGGACGTGGATGTGTATGTGGAAGAATGGATGTGGATGTGTATGTGAAAGGATGTGATGTCGATATGTGAGTGAATGGATGAGATGTAATGTGATGTGAATCAGGATGTGAATGAATGAGATGTGATGTCATGTGAATCGGATGCAAATGAATGATATGGGATGTGAATGGATGAGATGTGATGTCATGTGAATCAAGATAAGAATGAAGAGATGAGTGTGAAATGAATGTGATGTGATATGATGTAAATTGAGATAGATGTGAATGAATGATATGTGATGTAAATGAATGAGGTGTGATGGGATGTGAATATGGGTAGATGCGAGTGGATGAGACGTGATGAGGATAAATGAGGAAAGATGTGATGAGATGAAAAATGATGTGATTGGATGAGAATAGGAATACATACAAATTGGATATGGATTAAGTAATGTGGATAGATGTGGAACAATGTGAAAGACAAGAGTTCATTATAAAAACTGTATTTATGACTTGTTTTTAAATGATTGTTTTATGTTAATAATGCTGGGGAAGCATTTTGGCCATCTTGAGAATGAGGTCCTGGAGACCTAACTGATAGAGTTGCAACAGCTAACGGGAGAGTCAACGGAGGACGTCTCGCGTAACAAGGTTGGCCGAGGTCTTGACCAGCCTCAGTTGGATTTAAATGGTGAGCTTCCGGTATGCTGGATGAGGGACCAAGGAATCGGCCTATGAGTGAAGCGCTAGGTCACCTTTGTGAAGGATCCTAGAGGGTGCTGACCATATGGTGCTTGGGCTCTGGGTTGCCGAAGATACCCACACGTGCGTCGGGGAAGATATTGGAACAAGGAGTAAGAGTTGTTTTCTGAAACCGGGCATGGATTTGGTTGATTGACCTTGGTGGTCCTCAACGGATGAGTCCATGGCTCTTTTATATGGATTTGTTGGTTGATCTTGTTGATCTTCAACGGAGATTCCATCTTGATTTTTATAAGTGAATATATTGTCGGGTACTAGGAACTATCAAAAAGGCCCCTGAGGGACAGGTGGTGAGCAATCTGGTTGCCAATGATGCCATAGGTACACCGATGAAGGAATGATTAGGATTCAACCGGATATTTTTGAGGATTATGATCAGTGACATTATGGTTTCATTAAATGATTGTTTTAAAGATAGCTGAATCTGTGAAAAAGGCAATTTCATATTGGTGGGTGTGTAAGTGATGTGACTGGCATTAAATTTGCATGAATATTCGGCTAGGGGGCTTGGGAACTCTTTTCCCTGGTACCTGGGACAAAACCTAGCCAAATTTCTCATTGGATCCCATCACTACAATGGTTGGCTAACCCATGGGAGTGGATGGGGTTAGGCTGGACTGATGGATCTGTAAAATGAGACTCAATTCTGTTATAGTACGATAGATGAAGTAAATCCCGGATAGTAATTGTTCTATGGAAAAAGAATCAACGGTTGTGCCTCTCGACGACCAATAGGCAAAAAAGCGTTGGTTTCTATGATCCAAGTGCAAGTTTCTTCCTTGATCTGACCAAGTGACTCGCAAGTTCGGTCTGATCAGTTCAGTAATAACCCTGACTACGTTAGAGTACAAATATCCTGGAGGAATCACCCATTCTTTCTGGTAGGGGAAAGTTTTTCTGGGTTTGGTTTTTGAAGAACCAAGGGATTAGTCTCTTGACCAGATATCCGTGGTGGTGGGCGAGGCCCCGAGTGAAGGATCCTGGCCCACACGCAAGAAGTGCTACTTCCGCTGCTAGCACCCCGAATTTGTTACGTGGAGGGGGCAGGGATCTTTCAGCTGGTATCAGAGCGAATTATTAAAGTGGATCAACTAAAAAGCCAAAAATGTCAAAAATTTGTGAAGTAACAGTAAAAGGTTGTTATTGTGTGATAAAATTCATATAAGTTGATATTCAGAATGAAAATTCATAAAATTGAAAGTGGGTCTTCAGATAAAGTATTGCAATTATATGGAAATCCCTGACTTGCTTGAGGCCTAGTCATGATGGTATTTACCTTATAATTCCAAGGACCCTGACTACCCGTATATACCGAGGGTATAATTGCAGCTCTTTACTAGTAGTATATACGAGTAAATATAAGACCTTGAAATTATAAGTAAAAATGCTATCCAGATGATGAATTCGAATGCTGGTTGATATGATTTTAGAATTTTGGTTGAGACTTGATGAGTTGATTTGGATTTTGATTGAAAAAAATGATGATTCCTGAATTTTGGTTATTGAAAGAAGATACATGGAACAAAGCCAAAATGAGGATGAATGGGACGAGTCCCTATGATGATGTTCGGAATTGGAATGACGATAATGACTTCAGCAAATCACTATGAGGTTAGTGGATTGTGTTGACAGATTGCTACTGTTAACACTTGACCTAGTGGATTCAGTTAAGGGATGACAAATTAAAAACCTACATAACTGAAACTTCCATGGAGGAATGTTCAGATAGAATTTTCAGTCTGATGGACCATTATTGTGTTAAGAATATGAATGATATGTTCTGAATGAATTGTAATCTGATAATGAGTTCTATATATAAGGGATCTTTATCCCATGATTCTGTGGAGAGCTGACCAATCTAAAGAACCCCAGAATCAGTTGGATCTAAAGTCGGATTTGAATTGTAAATGAAAGGACTTAACAAGA
This sequence comes from Cibotium barometz, assembly GCF_041138505.1. NCBI lineage: Eukaryota > Viridiplantae > Streptophyta > Polypodiopsida > Cyatheales > Cibotiaceae > Cibotium > Cibotium barometz. Next base: position 804,913 of record NC_141058.1, read on the forward strand.
ATTTTTGTATTGATAGGATCATGGATCGAGGTCATCGTGGTAGGAATGATAACCCCCAACTCAATGAGGAAGAGCTTGACTTGGATGTTCATAAAACTCCTCATAGATCACAGCCTGGACCTTTCAAGGGTGAAGGGGAAAACTTGGGCGAGACTGTGGAGAAGTGGATCGAAGCAATGGAAGAGTACTTCGATGTCACTGGGTACAATGAGAAGAGCAAAATGGCTCTTGCAAGGCTGAAGATAGTAGAAACAGCCAGAGTAGCATGGAGAAACCATTGTGAGACAAACCGTGTGGATCGAAACACTCAGACATGGAATGATCTCAAAATTTACCTAAGGAAGAGATTCTGTCCTCCCGGCTTTTTGGAAACAAAGATGAACAAATTCTTAGAGTTTACCCAGGGGAGCAGAACTATTAAAGTATATCATCAAGCATTCGCTCTCCTCCTCAAATACTCGCCATCGCTGGATGAAGAACAATTGATGGGCCACGTTCACTCGGGGACTGAACGAACCTTTGAATATCCTAGTGAAGAATGCCAAGCCAGTTTCCATGGCCAAAGCAATGCGGATGGTGAAGGATTTTGCCAAGGCCTTTGATGTCAAGGTCCTGCCGAAGCCAGTACCATCACCTTTCAGCTCCAGAAGGTGATTCCAATCTTCCATCGTCTAAGAGATATAAGGGTCAAGCCCAGGATATGGGAAGTTCTAGAATGGAAGAAATGTCCTTTTCCCAGAACTCAATCCCTTGGAATTCAACTTCAGATGTTCCACCCTTGAACAAGGGAGTGAAATGCTATAACTGTCAAGGATTTGGACATCGCAGTATGGATTGCCCAACTCCTTTTGGAATAAGGTTTTCAGGGCGAGAAAATCAGGGATCAAGATTCCAGACTCTAGCTCCTTCCTTCCAGAGTAATCAAGTTTCTTTCCGCCAAAATCAGAGAAATCCCAGAGGTAGCCCCTCAACCAACCTGTAGTTTCAATCCAAAGTAATGCAAGACCTTCGCCTCAGAATAGGGGAATTCAAAGAGAGATGTTCCCAAATCAGCCGTCCACTTCCAAGGCAGTAACACTGGAAGTGATTGAAGAAGAAGAGGAAGATGAAAGAGATCATACTCCACCTACGAGATGAGGACATCTCGTGTTTTATTAAGTGGGGTAGGATGTAAGATTCCTCCCTCCAGCTTTTAAGGTGTACATGTGTAAGAACCTCCCCTTTTGATCTTGTAATTATTCCCCTCTTTGAAATAAAAGAAAGATTCTATTTTATCCTATTTTGACCTAGAGAGAGAAAATGTCTAGAGAGAGATAATCCAAAATTGAGATATTTTTGGATATAAAAATCCTCCTAGTGTCTAAAATGGTTTCCCCTAAAATAGAAATTTAAAAAGAACTTTTCAATGTGCATTTGGAATGAATTGAAAATAAGTATAAAGGACCTTAGCCTAAGGGTCCAGATTTTTAGAAATTTTTGAATTATGCTCCAATTAAGGTTCCTATGGCCAATAGGATCAATCCAAGTGTGGGGAGGAGATACATACAATTTATAAAAGAAAAACCCCCAAAAATGAGTAAATGCTCACATAAGATGAAGAGTTGACTAAGGACAAGGTTTATTAGTAAAAAAACTATGAGTATTATTAAAAAAATGAGATATTTTAGGTATAATGATTTAATTTTGACACCTTGGTAAGGAGAAGGGGGCTCTTCAAGGAGGCGCATATTTCACATGTGCGGTGGAGTTTTAAACTAAAAAATATTGTGATATTTTTATCTCTCCTCTCTCCTAGATCAAACCAAATTAAAAGGGAGCTAAACTAGGTCCAAATCTTGTCCAAATTCAGCCAAACTGAGCCTCAAAAATTCTAGAAACTAGTTGGACTTGGTTAGAGGCCTCCCTCACCTATAAATAGATCCTTATCCCTTTGTAAAAAAAATATGAGAACTATACCATGCCAGTATTATACTGAAATAATGATATTTTCTATTATCCTCTAGAAATCCTCTACAAATTGAAGAGATTGGAGCTTCTCTCTCTCTTCAATCTTCCTTGGAGACTTCATCAACATACCAAACCAATTGATTGATTGGGGGCCTATAATTTGATCAAAGAATCAAGCAATCTAGGAGGTAAAATGTGGTTTATGGTTTTTTTCTTTAATCTCCAAATGTTTCTCTCTTCTCAACCCCTCTCAAGCTTGAGAAGAATTCAATTGAATGGCTTTTTAATACAATTGAAGTTCTTTAATGAATTGTGGTGATAAAACACATAAATATACATTTATGCTTAATTAAATATTTTTTAAAGCATGTCTCTCTCTCCCCCAAAGAATGGTCATTCCTATGACCTATTCTATATTCAAATGAAGCTTCTCATGAAGCAATTCTCTAATCTAAAAGTAATTTCTATGCTTGTCAAATTAGAGGCCAAATAAGTGGCTTTTTAATGCTTTTATGCTATTTAATTTATGGAAAAATTAAGAATCAAGTCCATAATTGGATATTGATCCAATTAATGGTTATCCTAATCATAGGGATATTACTAAACTTTATGCTTTCAAATTATTGAGAATTATCAGTAATAGCAACGGAGCTATGGTAAAATTTTTAAAAAATTAACACATAAATCATTTTCATTCATAATATGAAAAGAGGACTTCCTACCATATTCTAGGATTAATCATCCTAGATTAATTGAATTATTCTCATTATAATCATGAAAAATTTAATTTTTATGTTAATTAAGAAAAAGAGAAATTTCTAGTAATCCATTTTTATGTTAAAAGAGTAATCTCCATGACAATGGAAATCCATGTATTCCAATGCATAGATAAATTTAAATGATGAAAGAGGAATTCCCACCATATTGGAATTCAACTATTTAGATGGAAAAAGAGAAACTCCTAGCATATTGGAATTAATGAGTATTTTAATTAAATTCAAAGATGAAATTTAGAAAAATTTATTTTATCTATGAGAAAATTTAAATGTTAAAAGAGAAATTCCTATGACATTTGGAATTCCATTATTTAGATGGGAAAAGAGAAATTTCTAGTATATTGGAATTAATGAGTATTTTAATTAAATTCAAAGATGAATTTAAATTTTTTTTATCTATGAGAAATATTTAAATGTTAAAAGAGAAATTCCTATGACATTTGGAATTCCATCATTTAGATGGGAAAAGAGAAATTTCTAATATATTGGAATTAATGAGTATTTTAATTAAATTCAAAGATAAAATTTAGATAAATTTATTTTATCTATGAGAAATATTTAAATGTTAAAAGAGGAATTCCTATGACATTTGGAATTCCATCATTTAGATGGGAAAAGAGAAATTCCTAATATATTGAAATTAATGAGTATTTTAATTAAATTCAAAGATAAAATTTAGATAAATTTATTTTATCTATGAGAAATATTTAAATGTTAAAAGAGGAATTCCTATGACATTTGGAATTCCATCATTTAGATGGGAAAAGAGAAATTCCTAGCATATTGAATTAATGGGTATTTTATTTTAGATGAAATTACTTTATGAGAAATATTTGATGATAAAAGAGGAATACCCATGAAATTGGAATGCAATTAATTGAATGCAAAAAGAGGAATTCCCATGGTATTTGAGATCCAAGAAATTAAGGAATTTTTTGTATAATTCAACTTATGATTAATTATCAAAAGTGGAAAAACATTGAAGAAAAGTGTTAGTTGTAGAACTCTTATTAAAATTATTCAACGATCAATTATTAATAATCACCTTGTTGCCATGATTTGTTTTTTCCTACCACCACCATCTATTGCAAGCCTATCAATTTCCAATAGCTCTCTTTGATGTTCCCTTGCACCAACTAGGGTTTTCTTCAAATGATCTTATTTGAGTCTAACCTTATTTAATTATTTCTCTTGTTCCTTGATTTGTATCTCTTGATCTTTATTCTTATTCTCTAGATTTTGCATTGTTTTGTTAAATCTTCAATATTTGATTGAAGATGCAAATTTTATGTGTATATATTTCACATGAAAGCACCACCACAGACTGTTAGACGTTTACAATATCCAAGAAGCCCATTTTCCCCATCACCAATGTAAACAAGTAAACTAGTCAGATCACTAAATGGTGGGTTATCTAAGGTTAATGGGCACACCATCAACCCATAAGTCTACATGCTTCTTTCCTTGAGCCTTGAGTAAAGAAGTGGATGCATTATCCAATGGTTGTCTTATGTAAGGACATTTCATTGATGCATATTCCTCTTCTACACAAATATGAAGATCTATCTTACGTTTTCTTGTGTTAGTAATATCTTCCAAAGGAGGCATGGTTTATACTAAGGTCAGCAATGAAAGAAGGATTAGAGTAATATGAAAGGATGAAGGTCAGTAAAATAAAAGAAGGATTAGAGTAATATGAAAGGATGATTGAAAGAAAATGAGATAGTTATTGTTGAAAATGATCTTCAAAGGTACTTTTGAGGGTAACATATGATTGAGGGGCCCTTTTTTTTAAAAAAATGTTAAAGTTTGAAAATGTAACATGCCTATCTTTATTAATAAAAAAATATCCCTATAATAGATGAGTTTATGAGTTTTTATGGTGTAAAAATCAGTGATTTTATTAAACGAGCCATCTCTACTTAGAATCTTCAAATTCTGAGTCCAAATTTAGAATTTGCGCGTGATTTTACCCTAGTATAGGATTTTATAGCATCCAAAATGGACACCAGATCAAGCTTATGCGTGAATTTTAGTTATTTTTAGTTTTAAAAAACGACGGCCTTTAAATATTAATAAATGCACAACCGGGCATCCGATTAACGGACGGTCTACACCCCAATGACCAGGAGAACATCTCAGACATTTTTGCTGAAAAAACTTTTCGACCCCCGGGCGCTCCGGTACACACAAATTGAGGCCGGCATCCCAAATTTGGGGACCCCACCCCAAAAAGGGCCGTACATACTCACCAAGGCACATGTACAATGGGCGCATAAGGACCAAAGGCCGACCACCCATTGTATGGTCCACACATACCACCACGTGGACATCCATGCTACCTCTAACCAAAAGGGTACATGTGCGTATCACACCTTTGCCTGTGCACCACCACCATACCTTTCCCCAGGCCCATGCAGACCGCTGTGACGGATACACTTTGATGGCACACCATCCTTTCAACTGTACTTTACTCAGTACCTGCTCCCACAGCTTGCAGTTATATAAACCCCCGGGTGGCCAGTACCCCTTTGCATAGAGTATTACACCCTGCACAAAACCGTATTGCTAGTCCATACTACCCTTCTGCACTTGCATATTGTAGTTGCTGCAGTACCTACAGTTGTCCCTTTTGCAGCCTTCCTCTCAGCACCCCCCCTAATCAGCCAACTCTCAGATAAGCCCATTCTCAATCATCCCACCCTTGTGAGGAGAGAGTGCCCTGCTCTTCCCCCCCCCTCCCGCTCTCGAGACTTACAGCAGCCCTCACCCCTTTAGCAAAACGTTTTTAGGACATCTCACAACCCCCCCCATTTGCATAGACTTTAGCAAGACGTTTTTGAGTCTAGAGGAGGTTCATATGCTATAGTTTTTGCTCGTAGAGTGAGCAAACAATCTTGGAATTGAGATCCGACTGAAGTATTGGGATCACAACGTTGAGCACTACGACGTGGTGATCAAGATGGCCCCATCTTGGAAATTCTAGAATGTCACCTCGAGAGAAGCACACAACAATGAGATTAGAGAAGATGCTCCTAATGCGGCTCCAACCCTCCCATTTGTAAGTTCCACAAGGGAATGGTGGCGAGGTTAGCCTGGTTATCATTTAAAAAGAGTTTTAAATTATTTTTTAATATTAATTTCAATAAATCAAGAAAGAAGATACGAATTTTTCCATTGAAAAATGTTGGAAATTCTATGAAGCTACTATTTGAAGTGATGTTGTATATTATAATCAATGGTTTTTGTATTGAAATTGCTATCTTTAAGAGAAAGAGTAAAACTATTTTTTTTCTCTTGGCTTCGACTCTAACTCCGTTTCCGTGCTTATGTAGCCGGGCGGTGTCATTTTAGTAAAGCCCATGGTATCCCTCATACCATTGGGAGAATGAGGTTCGCTGATTGAGGCGAGTGATTGTGATGTTTTCTAGTTCTAAGGGCCCAGGCTAGTGCAGTGAATAAGCCCATCCTAGCACGTAGACATCTCTCTAAGGGGCGGGAGGATCGAGTGACAAAGCTTGAGGGGGAGAAAGGCCAGCAGCTTGAGTCCTTGCCACAACACCCGACGATGAGGTGTATGGTCCCGTAGGGTTTTGCCCAACATGTAGAGGCTGGAAGGCCAAATTCTAGATCATTGGCAGTATAAAGGAAAAGAAAAAGAGAGCCGGTTTGGCTTGTATGGAATTGATTCTTATATAAACGTTTTTTCTATAAATCTTGTCTTTGGCATTACTATGTTATAGAAAGAGGTTGTTTTAAAACGAACCTTGTGAAAGGGTCTTAATTAAGAAACATATTTATTTATGTCAAACAGTGTAGTAGGATTAATTAGAAAACAAATTGACATGTGAGTAGGGTGGAAAGTGGGAGGATGGAATGTCTCGATGGCACCATCCTATGGACGGGTGGACCAAATTAGTCGGATAGCTTTCCAATAGATTAAGTGAAATCCCTATGCTAGATAAATAGGTTCTCAGGTAACTCTATTCTAGAAGACTAGGCCAGTGGTTGTGCCTTGCATGGATGAGGAAAAAAGCATTGTCTCTACGAATCAAGATTAATAGTTGCCCAAATTATGATCAATTACCCTATGGGTGATTTGGTTTTTAGAAGACCATGCTCTCCCTATGAGATAGGACTAGGTCTTACCTACAAATCGTATCCTTGAATCTCTGCATGGTCAAGATGTCGAGCGACGAGTAGGAAATTTTCTGCAAGTTAAGACTTAGTAGACTATCTTAAGTGTTTCCCCTATTTTGGAAGGAGAGAACCTTACAATTGGTATCAGAGCCGATCTTAGCTCGTAGGACTTGCCATTTAAGAACTATTTTGCAATGTATGTTACACCTTACTAAGAATAATTTGAATTAATGTTTGAATGATGGTAGGAAGAGGAAGATGCCTACTCGAAATTTCTAGTTTTCCAGTGCATTTTCGAGACCGCTTGTCACTCCTCAAATTTCGAGTTCCGTGACACCATGGTGCAGATACTAGAGAAGATGTCCCTCCCCCATTTCTCTCGTATCGAAAGGGAAAAGGGTAGAGATTTCTGGAGTCATGGGTCAAGATATTTCTTCATCCGAGCGGATCAAGTTGGGAACCTTACCACCAACCTAAAGCGGATTCATTGGATTGACAAGTTGAAAATGGTCTGTTTATTTTGGTTTGTAGGGGGTACTCCCAGGCCCAACACCTCTATGACTATAGACGGGATTCACATACCATAGGATCGCTGGGTGTATGACCAAGTGATGCAGATCTTACAGAGTAGCTATGTTGGGACCTAGCCGCCCAATCCAGAGTCTACCATCCTTACCATCAGTTTTTCGAGTCTTAGAAACTACAGCGGAACCACCATACTTCATCTATGTGGACTGCTCTACCCTTATGTCATAGTCGAGCTTAGAAATTTCCCTTCATAAGACGAATAAGACTAATTATATTAGTCTTTGCAATAAAACATGTCCTTGTAAATATTTGGAAGATAAAATGATGTTAGATTCCTCCTCTGGCCTTTTGAGGTGTGTAGGTGTAAGAACCTCCCCTTCTAATCTTATAATTATTCACCTCTTTGAAATAAAAGAAAGATCCTGTTTAGCCTTGTTTTGGCCTAGAGATAGAAAATATTCTAGAGAGAGATTATTTATTTTTTAGATATTTTTGGATGGAAAAATATCTCTTCTTATTAAAATAAATTTCCTCAAAACAGAAGTTCAAAAAGATTTTCAGAAGGTGCATTAGAAATCAATTATAATCTGTTCAAAAGGCCTTATCCTAAGGATCCAGATTTTTAAAAAATTATAAATTAAGGTTTTGAGGGGCCAATCTGATTCATCCAAATGTAGGGAGGAGATAAATTGAAGAAATAAAGAAAATTTTTCCCAAAAATGAGCCTCACATAAGATGAAGAGTTGACTAAGGACAAGGATATTAGTTAAAAAAGAAGAGATATTTAGAGAAATGATGCATTTTTGACACCTCATTGTGTGGGGGAATTCCCCTCATGAAGGAGGCACCTATTTCACATGTGTGTGGTTGAGTTTTAAACTCACAAATAATGAGATATTTTCATCTCTCCTCTCTCTTGCTTCAACTAGATCCAAAAAGTAAGCTAAACTGACCTAAAAATGGTCCAAAATTGACCAAACTGATCTAGGAAATTCTACAATCAGTTTGCTTGGTTAGAGGCTCACTTTTTCCTATAAATGAAGCCTCCCCCTTTGTAAATGGTTAATAGTGTTTTATGCATTGTTATTCTACTCCTCCCCAGAGCCAAAAATTGTGAATTTACTAAAAATTCATTAGTTTTTGACCATTCCCTCTTCTAAAGAATTGGTGGCCACTCTTGTTGCAAACAAGAGTAGATCCCTCAAACCATCAAGCCAAAGGAAAGATCCTAGAAATTCATGTAAGCTAGAAATCCTACTTTTTCGTATTCCTTTTAATGGTTTTCTAATTTTGTTTTGTTTAAAATGTAAAATGATGCTATGCCTTGATGGAAAGGCTTTCCCCCTCTCTTCTTTCTTAAATTCAGCCTTTCTTTATCCTAGATAAGTAACCTAATTGTTGGAATTAAACTTTTCATATTATTTCTCTTTTAAAAGTAAAATTTGATTAGTTTAGAATGCTTTAAACCATTTGGGGATAATTTTTAAGTAACTTAAGGATAGGAAAAATTGAAAAATAGTCAGCCATACAAAGGAGGTTATGGCAAAATTTTCTTAAATTTTGTGAAATAAATTTTATCTTTTATTATTCAAAAAGAGTAATCCCCACCATTTGTGTATTCTAAAAGGGGTAATTTTCATTCTAGGCATAGAAAAATGCATAGTAGAAATATTTTTATTATAAAAGTGTTATTTCTATTAAAATTAATTTCTATGCATAGAACGATGCATATTGGGAATATTTCGATTATAAAAGTGTTACTTTCATCAAAATTGATTTTTATGCATAAATAGATGCATAAAAGAATTTTTTTATTATAAAAGCGTTACTTTCATCAAATTTTGATTTTATGCATAGAAAGATGCATAAAGAAATTTAATTTTTATTTCAAAAGAGTTATTCTCATCAATTTTGATTGTATGCATAGAAAGATGCATAAAGAAATTTATTTTTATTTCAAAAGAGTTATTCTCATCAATTTTGATTTTATGCATAGAAAGAGGCATAAAGAAATTTATTTTTATTTCAAAAGAGTTATTCTCATCAATTTTGATTTTATGCATAGAAAGTGGCATAAAGAAATTTATTTTTTATTTTAAAAGAGTTATTCTCATCAATTTTGATTTTATGCTTATAGAAAGAGGCATAAAGAAATTTATTTTTATTTCAAAAGAGTTATTCTCATCAATTTTGATTTTATGCATAGAAAGATGCATAAAGAAATTTATTTTTTATTTCAAAAGAGTTATTCTCATCAATTTTGATTTTATGCATAGAAAGAGGCATAAAGAAATTTATTTTTATTTCAAGAGAGTTATTCTCATCAATTTTGATTTTATGCATAGAAAGATGCATAAAGAAATTTATTTTTATTTCAAAAGAGTTATTCTCATCAATTTTGATTTTATGCATAGAAAGATGCATAAAGAGATTTAGTTTTATTTCAAAAGAGTTATTCTCATTAAAATTGAATTTATGCATAGAAAGATGCATAAAAGAATTATTTTTATTTCGAAAGTGTTATTCTCCTTAAAATTAAATTTATGCATAATTAGATGCATAAACGGATTTTTATAAAAGTGTTATTTCCCATTGAAGTTGTTCTTATGCATAACTAGATGTGTAAAGAATCTTTATATCAAAAATAATAATTCTCTTACATTCTATAAATGGGATGTGATGAGAATAGAAGTAATGAGAATGAGAGGTAAATAGATGTGATGATATGTGATATGAATCAAATAGATGAGAATGAATAGAAAATAGATGTGATGAGAATAGAAGTAATGAGAATGAGGGGTAGATAGATGTGATGATATGTGATATGAATCAGATAGATAAGAAAGAAGAGAGAATGGATGTGATGGGAATAGAAGTGATGAGAATGAGAGGTAAATAGGTGTGATGCAATGGCATTCAAATCAGATAGATGGGAATGAATAGAGAATGGATGTGATGAGAATAGATGTGATGAGGATGAGAGGTAAATAGATGTGATGAGATGTGATGTGAATCAGATAAATGTGAATGAATGATATAGGATGTGAATGAATGTGTTAGCATGTGAATCGGGATGTGAATGAATGATATAGAATGTGAATGAATGTGATAGCATGTGAATTGGGATGTGAATGAATGATAAGGAATGTGATAGCATGTGAATTGGGATGTGAATGAATGATAAGGGATGTGAATAGATGTGATGTGATGTGATGTGAATTGGGATGTGAATGAACGATAAGGGACATAAATGAATGTGTTAGCTTGTGAACCATGATGTGAATGAATGAGATGTGATGTGAAATGAATGTGATAAGATGCGATGTAAACTGAATAGATGTTAATGTATGTGAAGTGATGAGATATATGGGTAGATGCAAGTGGATGAGATCTGATGAGGATAAATGAGGAAATAAGTGATGAGATAGAAAAAGATGTGATTAGAAGAGAATGGGAATACTTATGAAATGAATGTGGATTGATGTGTGGATAATGTGGATTGATGTAGATGGATGTATGGATGATGTGGATGATGTGGATTGATGTGTGGATAATGTGGATTGATGTAGATGGATGTATGGATGATGTGGATCGATGTGGATAATGTGGATTGATGTATGGATGATGTGGATTGATGTGTGGATAATGTGGATTGATGTAGATGGATGTATGGATAATGTGGATTGATGTGTGGATAATGTGGATTGATGTAGATGGATGTATGGATGATGTGGATTGATGAGTGGATAATGTGGATTGATGTATGGATGATGTGGATTGATGTGTGGATAATGTGGATTGATGTAGATGGATGTATGGATGATGTGGATGATGTGGATGGATGTATGGATGATGTGGATTGATGTGGATGATGTGGATGGATGTATGGATGATGTGGACTGATGCATGGATGATGCGATTGGATGTGATTTGATGTTGGAATGATGTGATCTGATAGGGATCGATGAAGAAAATAAAATTATGGGAAGATGAGAAAAGATGGGGACTAATGTGAAAGGATGTGGAGTAATGAGAAAAGATGGAAATATTGTTGGAACTGTATTTGTATGTGAAATCTGTTTTTAAATGACTGTTTTATGTCAAGAATACTGGGGAAGCATTTTGATCGTTTGTGAATAAGGTCGTGGAGACCTATATGTTAAAGTTGCAACTACTGATGGAGAGTCACATAGGACGTCTCGTGTAGCAAGGTCAGCCGACCAGCCTCGGTTTGATTTAAATGGTGAGCTTCCGGTACAGTGGATGAGGGACCAAGGAAGCGGCCTATGAGTGAAGCGCTAGGTGACTTGCAAAGGATCCTAGAGGGTGCTGACCATATGATGCTTGGGCTCTGGGTAGCCGAAGATACCCACACGTACATCGGGGAAGATTTGGAACAAGGAGTAAGAGTTGTTTTCTCAATTCCAGCATGGATCTGGTTGGTTGACTTTGCTGGTCCTCAACGGATGAGTCCATGGCTCTTTTATATGGATCCATTAGTTGATCTTGCTGATCTTCAACAGAGATTCCATTTTGATATGTGAATATATTGCCAGTTACTATGAGCTAGGAACTATCGAAAAGGCCCCTGAGGTGGTGAGCGTTCTGGTTGCCAATGATAAGCGTTCTGGTGAGCATTCTGGTTGCGCCAATGATGCCATAGGTACACCGATGAAGGAATGTTTGGAAATAAGGATTCAACTGGATAATTAAAGGATTATGATGAGTGACACTATGGTTTCATTAAATGATTGTTTTAAAGATTGTTGAATCTGTGAAAAAGGCAAGTTCATATTGGGTGTGTAAGTGGTGTGACTAGTTTTATGTTTGCATGAATATCTAGCTAGGGGGCTTGGGAACTCTTTTCCCTGGTACCCAGGAAAAAACCTAACCAAATTCCTAATTGGATCCCATGACTACAGTGGTTGGGTGGTTGGCTAACCCATGGGACTGGATGGGGTTAGCTGGATGGGGTTAGGCTGGACTGATGGATCCATAAAACGAGACTCAATTTCTGTATAGTACGATAGATGAGGTAAATCCTGGATAAAAATTGTTCTACACAAAAGAATCAACGGCTGTGCCTCTCAATGAGGAAAAAGGCATTGGTCTCTATGATCCAAGTACAATCTTTTCCCTAATCTGACTATGGGACTTACGAGCTCAGTCAGATCAGTTAGTTCAGGCTTTTGACTACATTAGAGAAACGTTATCCTAGAGAGGAATCGCCTGTGCTTTTCGGGCAAGGGAAGTTTTTTCGGATTCAAATTTGGAAGAACGGATGGATTAGTCTCTTGTCCGGATATCCGTGGGCGAGGCCCCGAGTGTGGGACCCTGCCCCGTGCAAGAAGTGCTACTTCCACTACTAGCACCCCTGAATTCGTTACGCGGTGGGGGCAGGGATCTCACAAATGATTTCAATGTTTTACTTTCAAAAAAGCTTAAGCGTTGTGCAAAGTATGAATCTTGTAATATTTAAAAAAATTAATCTTACAATGATGGACAGGACGATCAGTCTCCACTTCCCAATGCACTGTACACTGATATCCAGGAGAAGAAGCTCCTGCTCAAGAAAATGCAACCTCCCTCCTTTAAAGGAGAAGGTTCAAAGATTGAGAAGGATGCTGAAGTCTGGATTGAAGCAATGGATGATTATTTCTCTGCTGGTACTGGGGTAGCAAATCAATCTATGCTTGCATAGTTTTGCCTCACCGGAGATGCTAAACTCTAGTGGAAACAATGGTGCCATGACAAAGGAATCGTCGAGCATTCTCAAATATGGGAAGCCACCAAGCACGCTGTCAAGGAAAGATATCTTCCCCCATCCCATGAATCCATAAAGATGAATGAGTTTTTTAGTCTTAGGCAGTGCAACTTAACTCTCGACGAAGACTACTATTCCAAATTTATCACTCTTCGAAACTATGCCCCCCAACTATGACTACTTCCCAGAAAGCAAAATGCTCATTTCTACCAAGGTTTAAATGAACCCTTAGATTCCCGCCTTGAAGCAATGAGACCAAGCTCATTACAGGATGCTCTCAGACGAGTAAAGCCTCTTATGAAAGAACTGAGGACCATCAAAGCTAAGCCTTAAAAGAGATCTTACCGTGAGGCAAACCCTAAGGATCAGCCCTACAAGAAACCCCAACAGAATTTCCCCTACTACAACAAAGGGCGGCAAAGCAACTCTTTTGTGCCCCGCTCGTATGCTACTTCTTTTGTTCCCCGCTCGTATGCTACTTCTTCTAGAGAAGGCCCTCTATGTTTTGAATGCAATGAGCCGGGACACTTTAGGGCCAATTTTCCTAAGCTGGCAACATCGTTTCCCCAAGGTGGCAAAGGAAATCAAGGCTGTGTGTAAGGTTCCTCCCTTCTAAAATGGGAGAAACACTTAAGATAGTCCACTAAGTCTTATCTTGGGAAAAATTTCCTATTCATCGACACCTTGACCCTGTAGAGATTCAAGGATACGATTCATAGGTATGACCTAGCTCTATCCCGCAGGGAGAGCGTGATTTTCTAAACATCAAATCACCCATAGGGCAATTGATCATAAATTGGGCAACTACTAGACTTGATTTCTAGAGACAATGCTTTTTTCCTCATCTTATGCAAGGCACAGCCCGCTGGCCTAGTCTTCTAGAATAGAGTTTCCCAAGAACCTAATTATCTAGCGTAGGGCTTTCACTTAATCTATTGGAAAGCTACCCGACTAATCGGGTCCACCCGTCCGTAGGATGGTGCCGTCGGGGCATTCCATCCTCCCACTTTCCACCCTACTCACGCATCAATTTGTTTTCTAATTAATCCTACCACACTGTTTAAATAAACATATTCCTTAATTAGGGCCCTTTTCACAAGGTTTGCTAAAACAGCCTTTTTACACAATGCAATCATGCCAAAGACAAGATATATTTATATAAAAAGTTTATACATGAGTCAATTCCATATAGGCCAAACTGGCTCTCTTATTCTTTTTCTTTATTCTGCCGATGATCTAGAATTCGGCCTTCCAGTCTCTATGGGCAAAACCCTACGGGACCATACACCTCATTGTCGGTCGCTGGAGAGGACTCAAGCCGGCCTGTCACCCTCTCAGGCTCCATCGCTCGATCCTCCCGCCCCTCAGAGGGATGTCTGCGCACTAGGGTGGGCTTATTTACCGCACTAGCTTGGGCCCTCAGAACTAGGCAGCCTCATAATCTCTCGCCTCAATCGGCGATCCTTATTCTCCCAATGGTATGAGGGATACCTTGGGCCATTCCCAGGCTTTGCTAACGACGCCGCCCGGCTGGCCACCATTTCCTTGAGAAGCTTGAAAAGGGAGGGCTGGTGCCGCATTGGGAGCATCTTCCCTAATCTCGTTATTGCGCGCTTGTCTTGAGGCAATATTTTGACGTCTCCGAGAAGAGGCCATCTTATGTGTCGCCTTGTAGAGCTCGCTGCTGCGATCGAAATGCTTCAGTCGGATCTGAATTCTGAGCTCGTTTACTCACCGTATGAGCAAAAGAGTATGACGCACGAATCCTTTCTTAAGGCAAAAAACCCTTATTAAAGTCTACGCAAATGGGGGGGGATTGTGAGATGTCCTTAAGGGTAAAAACGTGGATGAGGGCTGAGAGGGCTACTCTAAGTCCATTCACACGGGGGGAGGAGAAGAGTTAAGGACACTGCCTCCTAGCAAGAGGGGAATGGAGGAAAATTGGCCTATCTGAAAAGTGGCAAATGAGGGGGTGTGAGAGAGGTGGCTGAAAGGGGCGGCTGTACTACAGCAAGTACACTGCACAGGGATAGATGACGGTACAGCAGGGCATACGCTGCACAGAAAATGCGTCCTGCCTGTGGAACACCCCGGGGGTTTATATAGCTGAGGGGTATGGGTACGGGCGCTGCACAAAGCAAGGACGAAAGGACGGTGTACCTTCAAAGGCTATGGATCGGTGCCTTGCATGGGTCTAGGGGAAAGGTACGGTGTCGGTTGTCCGGGAAAGGAGTGGTACGCATATACCTTATCTGGTCTGGGGCAGCATGGGTGTCCATGTAGGGGTACGTGGGGACCATACAGTTGGCGGCCGTCCTTTGGTTCTTGGGCGGCCATCGTACGGGCACCCTAGTAAGTGTGTGCGCACCAAATTTTGGAGCGAGGTACCCAAATTTGGGACGCTCGCCTCGATTTGCGTGCCGGACCGTCTCGGGGGGCAAATTTTTTTTTTTTGTCCAGGAGGTTCTCCTGGTCGTAGGGGTTCAGAACGTTCATCAATCGGACGCCCGGTCGTGCATTTATTAAGGTTTAAAGGTTGCCGTTTTTTAACTAAAATGATTGAAATTTGCGTATAGGCTTGATCCGGTGTCCGTTTTGGATGTTGAAAAATCCTATATTAGGGTAAAATCGCACGCAGATTCCAAATTTGGGCTCAAAATTTGAAGATTCTAAGTAGAAATGACTCAAATAATAAAATTATTGATTTTTATACCATAAAAACTCATAATTACATGGACATTTCTTTATTAGTGAAGATGGGTATGTTACATCCTTCCCCCCTTAAAGAAATCGAGATGTCCTCATCTCGTCATGAATTGGGGATAATCCTTTAAGAGTGTAGCTTCATCTTCCCAAGTTGCATCCTCTTCAGGGTAATCTTTCCACTGTACTAGATGTTCTACAAGAGTTCTATTTCGGAGTTGCCTTTCCCTAGAATCTATGATACTACTGGGCTGTAATTCAAGGACTCCTTGAGTAGGGATTACAACTTGTTCATCATCAAGAATATGATCGAGACTGGGGACATATGGTTTTAACAAACTTACATGAAATACATTATGGACTTTGATATGGGCTAGGAGTTGGAGTTTATAGGCACTTTTACCTAGACACTTGATAACTGTATAAGGACCACAATACCTAGGGCTGAGCTTCTTATATTTCCCAAGTGATAGAGAACTTCGTTTGGGTCACACTCGTAGAAGAACTTTGTCTCCTTCCTTGAAGATCCTTTCATACCTCTTGTTGTCAGCATAAAGCTTTTGTCGATCTTGGGCAGCTTCAATATCCTTTTGGATTGCCTTGGTTTGTTCCTCCATTTCTTCGAGCATTTTCCTGGATGCCTCAACTCTTATGGTTGGATCAGAGAAATTTAGAGGAGTCAGGCATTCTTGCCCATAGAGTGCCTTGAATGGTGACATTCCTATGCTTTGATGATAAGACGCATTGTAGGCAAATTCTACCAGAGGAAGGTATTGAATCCACCTTCTTGGTTCCCATCCACAATATGCTCTGAGAATGTCTTCAATTACTTGATTGACTCTCTCAGTCTGGCCATCGGTCTCTGAATGATAAGCTATGCTAAAGCAAAGTTGAGTTCCCAGGGCTTGAAATAAGGACTGCCAAAATTTTGAAGTGAAGTCAGAATCCCGATCACTTACTATCCTTTTTGGGAGACCATGAAGTTTGAGGAATTCCGTGATAAATATTCGAGCAACATCAGAAGCTTTGAAGGTCTTCTTTGCTGGTATAAGGTGAGCTACTTTGGTAAGTAAGTCCACTACTACCAGAATGGAGTCATATCCTCCTTGAACAGTGGGAAGACTTGTGACAAAATCCATACTAATGCACTCCCACTTCATTTGGGGAATATCTAAGGGTTGAAGTTTTCCAGGCATCTTGACTCTTTCAGCTTTGATCCTTTGGCATGAGAGACATTGCTTCAAGTACCGAAGGACATAATTTTTCAAGCCTACCCAATGAAAGCTCCTTCTTATGGCATTATCAAGGGTACAACCTGGATGATGGCATTATGTATTATAATTGCAGGCTATGCATTCCCAATGATGAGGGAACCAAGGATCAAATTCTGAATGAAGCCCATGACAGCCTTATAGCAAGACATCCAGGTTTCATCAAAACCTATGTCTATAAAGAAAAGCTTCTTTTGGCCTGGTCTGAAAAAGGATGTACTGAATCATGTACGTCAATGTCTGACATGCTAGAAAGTCAAAGCTGAAAGAGTAAAAATGCCTGGGAAGTTACATCCATTGGACATCCCCCAGATGAAGTGGGAATGTATCAGTATGGACTTTATTACTGGATTACCTTCAGTGCAATCAAGTTACAACTCCATTTTTGTGGTAGTTGACAGACTAACCAAAGTTGCCCATTTGATCCCAGTAAAAGAAACCTACACTGCAGTGGATGTGGCCAGAGTGTTCCTCAAAGAAATCTTCAGATTGCATGGCCTACCCAAGAGAATAGTAAGTGATCGAGATCCTAAGTTTACTTCAAGGTTCTGGACTGCATTTTTCGAAGCAGTGGGAATTTTCTTGGATCTTAGCACAGCTTATCACCCTAAGACCGATGATCAAACTGAAACGGTGAACCAAGTAATCAAAGATGTACTTTGGTCATGCTGTGGTGGCAGGGAACCCAAGAAGTGGCTAAGCTATCTACACCTAGTCGAATTCACCTACAATGCTTCTTATCACCGAAGTATCGGGATGAGCCCTTTTAAAGCTCTGTATGGACAAGATTGCTTAACTCCATTAACTTGGTCCGACCCATTGATTAGGGTTGAGATGTCCAGACAGATGCTTGACGACATGGAGTAGCAGATGCAGTCAATTCGTAAAGATATTAAAGCTGCCTAGGATCAACAGAAGCAGTATGCAAATAAGAAGAGGACAGACAGAAAGTTTGAAGAACCAGATATGGTCTTCATTAGAGTACGGCCCAAAAGAAGTTCTCTATCTCTTGGGAAGTACAAGAAGTTATCCCCCAGATATTGTGGGCCATATCTGATTACAAAGAAGGTAGGTGACTTAGCCTACGAGCTTCCTCTGCCTCCTCATCTCAAAGTTCATAATGTATTTCATGTAAGCCTTCTAAAGAAATATGTGCCAAGTCCAAATCATGTACTTGATGATGAAATCCTAACCTCTTCAGCCCAAGGGCAAATGGAACTCCAACTTGAAGAAATTCTTGATGTTCGAGAAAAGATTGTCAGAAATAGAATTCTCAGAGAATTATTGGTAAAATGGACATTCTATCCTTTTGAAGATGCCACCTGGGAGAATGAAGCTGATCTGTTTTGGGATTATCCCCAGT
Source organism: Cibotium barometz (assembly GCF_041138505.1). Lineage (NCBI taxonomy): Eukaryota > Viridiplantae > Streptophyta > Polypodiopsida > Cyatheales > Cibotiaceae > Cibotium > Cibotium barometz. The sequence continues at coordinate 823,405 of NC_141058.1, forward strand.
TTGCGAGATAAGGGCATCTCACGTTTTTCAAGTGGGAAAGAATGTAAGATTCCTCCCCAGCCTCTCAAGATGTCCAGCATCTTCCCCTATAATTAAATCCCTCTTAAGAAATATAAAAGATCTTGTTTCTACCAGTTTTAGCCTAGAGAGAGAAAATCTTCTAGAGAGTGGTAATTCAGTTTTTAAATATTTTTGGATAGAAAAATATCTCATCTTATTAAAATAAGTTCCCCTGAAACAGAAGTTAAAAAAGATTTTCAGAAGATGCATTAGAAATTAAGTATAATCTGTTCATGAGGCATTATCCTGGGGGTCAAGATTTTTTCGAAATTTTAAATTAAGGTTCCTATGGACCAATAAGATTCATCCAAATGTAGGAAGGAGATAAATAGAAGAACAAAAGAAAAATCCCACAAAAATGAGTAAATCCTCACATAAGATGAAGAGTTGACTAAGGACAAGGTTAATAGTTAAAAAAGAGAGATATTTAGATGAAATGATGCATTTTTGACACCTTAGTATGGGGGAATTCCCCTCATGAAGGAGGCTCCTATTTTACATGCCTGAATGAGTTTTAAACTCCCAAATAATGAGATATTTTTATCTCTCCTGTTTCAACTAGATCCAAAAAGTGGACTAAACTCACTCAAAAATGATCAAAATTTGACCAAACTGATCTGGAAAATTCTAGAATCAATTGGCTTGGTTGGAGGCTCACTTTTTCCTATAAATAGAAGCCTTCCCCTTTGTTGAAACTCAATAGTGTTTTGCACTGTTACCCTGCCTCTCTCAAGTGCCAAAAAACTATGAATTTTACTCAGAATTCATTAGTTTTTTGACCTTCCTTCTTCTAAAGACTAGTGGCCACTCTTGTTTCCAAACAAGAGTAGAACCCTCAAATCATCAAGCCAAAGGAAAGCTCTCAAATTCCTTCGTAAGTTGGAGATTCTTCTCTTTTTCATTCTTTTAATGTTTTTTTATAGTTTTTATGATTTTTGTCTTCTCTATAATGAAAATGATGTTATGCCTCATTAAAAAAAGGCATTCTCCTCTCTTCTTTAGTAAATCCAACCATTCTTTATCCTAGATGATTGATTATTGGATAAAATCAAGTTTTTCATAATATTTCTCTTAAATAAGTAGAAAATGTTTACATTAGAATGATTTAAATACTCTTGGTGAACTTCTAATTAATTTTAGTAAGTTAAAAATTGAAAAATGGTCAGCCATACAAAGGAGGTTATGGCAAAGTTTTTTGAAAATTTGGAAAATAAATTTCATCTTTTATTAATAAAAAAGAGTAATCCCCATCATTAGAGTATTCTAAAAGTGTCATTTTCATTCATGTATAGAAAGATGCATATTGATTAATTTTTATAAAAGAATGATTTTCAATAGAATTAAATTCTATGAGAGGTACTTATTGATAATTTTTTTATTATGACAGTGTTACTTTCTTCATTATGGATTTTTATGCATAAAAGTATATTTTGTTATTACAAAAGAGTTACTTTTATCATATTGATTTTTATGCATAAAAGTATGCATAAAAGAATATTTTTTTATTATTAAAGTGTTACTTTTATCATTATTGATTTCTATGCATAAAAGTATGCATAAAAGAATATTTTTTATTATAAAAGTGTTACTTTTATCATAAATGATTTTTATGCATAAAAGATATTTTTTTATATTAAAAGTATGATTTTCATCATAAAAGATATTTATGCATAAACATGTGCATAAAGGATATTTTTTTTATATTAAAAGTGTGATTTTCATCATAAATGATATTTATGCATAAACATATGCATAAAAGATATTTTTTATATTAAAAGTGTGATTTTCATCATAAATGATTTTTATGCATAAACATGTGCATAAAGGATATTTTTTAAATTAAAAGTGTGATTTTCATCATAAATAATATTTATGCATAAAAGATATTTTTTTATAATAAAAGTGTGATTTTCAACATAAATGATTTTTATGATGATAAAAGTGTGACTTTTATCAGAATTAGATTTTATGCATAAATAGATGCATATAGAATGATTATATTTAAATAAGGGTTCTCATAATCCTCTGTTTAATTTTCACAAAAATTGGGAAAATGAATAAGTAGATAATCTGTGAGAAGAAATGCTACCGTTTCATATTCACTAAGATGGTAATGAGAAAATTCAATTAAACTATCGAAGTCGGAGATCGAGATAAATGATTATTTTATTCCTCATCATAAGAAATTCATGTTTTAGAAATCTGTAAGCAAATATTCGTCGAACGAAATTTAGAAATTTGTAAGCAAATATTCGTCGAACGAAATTTAGAAAAAGAGAAATTGAAATAGTACCTTTTGAGAAAGACAGTTTAGGAAGAACCTTTCCAGACCCAAACTCTGATTCAGACTATTGACCAAGACCTAATTCCTTCATCAATTTCAATCAATGACGATGTGCCCAGTTCAGGAAAATGTACTCAGAACACCCACCGAATCTGAAACTAAGAATTTTGATTTTGATGTGAGGATCAAGTTAATAGAATTCGAGGAATTCTGTTTGGAGTTCAGACCTGGATCTAGAAGTATTGGGATACGGATTTAAGATTTATTCATGGTATTCAAACAAATTCAAAACTGAAAACTTGCATAGAAACCCTATTTTCTTAAAGGACTCTCTTACGCCAAAATGCTGGAGGGAGCATTTGGCATATGTGTTTAACTAAGGGATGTTCGGTTGCAATAGCTGCGGGGAGTGTTTGAGGGACCGCTCACGCGACAAAAACCTGCCCAGGTCTTGACCAGCCTGGGTATGGTGAAAAATGGTGTGCTTTCGGTACGATGGGCGAGGGCCGATGAAACGGTCCCTAAGTGAAGTGCCAGGACACCTAAGGAGGATCCTGGAGGGTTCTGACCAGGTGATGCATGGGCTCACGGTGCTTAGGACACCCATACGTATGTCGAGGATGATATATATATGTATGTTGACAAAATGATTATTGTAATCTATTCCTGGATCTCGTTACTGACCAACTGGTCCCAACGGAGAGTCCAAAGTGGTACTATTTTTGTGAAACAAGGGATTGAATGGAAATTTTGAGTTATGAAATTCGTGATCATATCTGTTTTGTTAATGGATTATTTTTTTATTAAAGTTTTAAAGAGGAGTGTGTGCATATCTGTTTTCTAAAGCTAAAGTTAAGAAAGGTAATTCAATTATGGGTGGGTGAGTACTTGTTTGGTTCTACTGATTCCAGTGGTAGGGTGGTGGCTAACCCATGGGCTGGATGGGGTTAGGCTGGAATCAGTGGAGTTTTAATAATCAAACTGAAAAATCCTAGGATTACGCTAGGATTCGAGTAGCTAGTTAATTCCCTGATAAATTTCTCAATTGAGTGGATCAACAGCTGTGCCTGATCTTGATTAGGAAAAAAGCGTTGAAATTACTCAGATGATCAAATTATATCAGTGATAGTTTCCTTCTATCTGGTTTATTCAAATGAAGGATAGTTTAGAATTGATCTCGTTAGAAAAATTCGTTAAGAAAATTCAAAAAGGTGGAATCGTCCCCGCTTTTCGAGCATGGGAAATTTTCCCAGTTTCGGTTTTTGGAGTGACCACCAGCCTAGTCTCGTGCCCGGACATTCGTGGGCGAGGCCCTGAGTGAGAAACCCTACCCCATGCATGAGGGGGCTGCTTCCGCTGTCAGGAGTCCCCGCCGGTGCGCAGACGGGGCAGAGGGATCTCACATGAAGATATTGAACTTAAGGAGTAACTTTTCCAACTCATTGAGCAAGGATTTGTACGTCCTAGTAGCTCTCCTTGAGGAGCACCTATTCTTTTCCAAAGAAGGATGGCACTCTCCGCCTCTGCATAGATTTTCGAGGGCTACATCAAGTCACTGTCAAGAATAAGTATCCTATCCCTCGCATATCAACAAGCTTCTTGACAGGCTTCATATGGGGCCAGAGTTTTCTCAAAAAAAGATTTGAGGTCTGGTTACTATCAGATCAGAGTCAAGGAAGCAGATATACCCAAGATAGCCTTCAATACCCGCCGTTATGGCCACTATGAGTTTAATGTAAAGTCATTCGGGCTAACCAATGCTCCTGCAACCTTCAACCACCTAATGCGAAATATATTCCATCCTTACTCGGATAAATTTATGCTTGTCTTTTTTGATGATATCTTAGTCTACTCTCCAAGTCAATGGAAGAACAGGAGGAGCATGTGTGTAGGGTTCTGCATTTGCTGTGCAGACATAAACTCTATGCTAAGAAGAGAAAATGTACCTTCTTTACTCATCGAATTGAGTATCTTAGGTTCATCGTCTCCAAAGATGGTATCTCAGTAGATCTGCCAAGGTCAAAGATATACTGGCCATCCACTAAATCAGTTTGTGAAGTTCATGGGTTTTTGGGGATCACAAGATGGTACAGGACTTTTATCAAAGATTATGCCCTGGTAGTTGCACCTTGACGGATATTCTTAAGAAGGATTGCAAAATAGTGTGGCTTCCAATCCATCAAAACAGTTTTAATCAGCTCAAGGCCATATTACTTCTGCCCTAGTCCTGAAACTTCCTGATTTCACCAAGGAGTTTGAAGTGGTTACTGATGCCAGTAGTCTAGCACTTGGTGGTGTCTTAGGCCAAGAAGGAAGACCAGTCGCTTATACTTCCCACAAGCTAAAGCAAATTATGCCACCCATGATTTGGAGCTCTTAGTAGTTGTTCATTGCCTCAAATTATGGAGACATTATCTCTTGGGGAGCAAATTCCAGCTTGTAAACTGACCACAAAAGTCTAAAGTGGATCTTCACCCAACCTAACCTCAACATGTGGCAAACGAGATGGATTGAAATCCTACAAGAATATGACTTCGACATTAAATTCCGCCCTAGGAAAGATAATGTGGTAGCAGATGCACTTAGTTGCAAATCTTTCTTAAGTGTAACTTCGATGCCAAATGATCCCTCCAATACTAGTCAAAGTGAAAGAAGTCTCATCTCATGATCCAAGTTGCCAGAGGATGGTGAAGTTAGTAGAAGAAGGAAAAATTTAGAGAAAGAGAAGAATCTAATCAAGGGATACTCCACTCATGAAGGAAGCCTCTACTTCAATCACTCACAGGCTATGTATCCCTAAGGATCCTGCTTTAAAGAAACTAATCCTCCATGAAGCTCATGATAGTCCCACTACAGGGCACCCAAGCTATGCAAAAACATTAAATGTCGTAAGGAGGAGCTTTCATTGGGCAAGCCTGAAAAATGATATCCTTCGGTACTTGAAGCAATGTCTCTATGCCAAAGGATCAAAGCTGAAAGGGTCAAGATGCCTAGTGGAAAACTTCAACCCTTGGATATTCCCCAAATGAAGTGGGAGTGCATTAGTATGGATTTTGTCACAAGTCTCCCCACTATACAAGGAGGATATGACTCCATTTTGGTAGTAGTGGACTTGCTTCCCAAAGTAGTTATCTTATACCAGCAAAGAAGACCTTCAAAGCTTCTGATGTTGCTCGATTGGTTATCAAGGAAGTCTTCAAACTTCATGGTCTCCCAAAGAGGATAGTAAGTGACCGGTATTCTGACTTCACTTCAAAGTTCTGGAAGTCCTTATTTCAAGCCTTGGGTACTCAACTTTGCTTTAGCATAGCTTATCATCCAGAGACTGATGGCTAGACTGAGAGAGTCAAACAGGTAATTGAAAACATTCTCAAAGCATATTGTGGACGGGAACCAAGAAGATGGATTCAATACCTTCCTCTGGTAGAATTTTCCTAGTCCTTGAAATATAGCCTAGTAGGATCATAGATTCTAGAGAAAGACAACTCCACAATAGAACTCTTGTAGAACATCTAGTACAATGGAAAGATTACACTAAAGAGGATGTAACTTGGGAAGATAAAGCTACACTCTTAAAGGATTACCCCCAATTCATGACGAGATGAGGACATCTCGATTTCTTTAAGTGGGGAAGGATGTAACATGCCCATCTTCATTAATAAAAAAATATCCCTGTAATAGATGAATTTATGAGTTTTTATGGTGTAAAAATCAGTGATTTTATTAAATAAGCCGTTTCTACTTAGAATCTTCAAATTCTAAGTCCAAATTTGGAATCAACACATGATTTTACCCTAATATAAGATTTTACAACATCCAAAATGGATATCGGATGAAGGTTATATGCAAATTTTAGTTATTTTTAGTTTTAAAAACAATGGCCTTTAAACGTTAATTAATGCATGACCGGGCGTCTGACTGAAAGACGGTTTACACCCCAACAACCAGGGGAACATCCTTGACATTTTCATCGAAAACAAAATCCCCCCTGGGTGTTCCGGCATGCAAATCGAGGTCCATGTCCCAAATTTGGGGACCCCATCCCAAAAAGGACCGTACATACTCACCAAGGCACTTGTACAATGGCTGCGTAGGGAACAAAGGCCAATCACCCATTGTATGGTCCACACGTATCACGACGTGGACATCCATGTTGCCTCTAACCAAAGGATACATGCGTACCACACCTTTGCCTGTGCACTCCCACCGTACCTTTCCCCAGGCCGATCATCAAGGTGAAGGTATGATGTACTTCATTATAATTCATGTGTGCATCCCTTGGGCTTGGGGGTGGTCGGGTGGATGAGTTTATGCCTGATTTATGCATGTTTATGCATAGAAATTATCTAGAGAGATCTTAGGGTTTTAATAGTGGTATCAGTGTAATCTCTAGTTAATTGTTATTATTTTTTCTTTCTTATTGTAATTTTTGGTATTTTTTGAAGTAAATTTTAATATTTACTAAATGAAAATATTATTTTAGATGATTTGCACGTGGATCATCGATATGGCTAATGCATGTTTTTTCTATTCAATGGACGATAATGCTATTTCTCCCTATGTTTTGTGGTTTAAAATAAGCATTAATGAAAATGTTTACCAAAATACCACATATTTTATGGTGGATATTTTTGGTAGAATGAATTCCCTGATTTTCTACAATTTTTAGGAATTTTTTTCTAATTTTTTTAAATTTTTTTGAGCATTTTTATGGTTAAAAAAGTATTTTTTATACATTTTTGAGGGTTTTTCCGTGGGTATGCTATCAAATTTCTGCTAATTTTTTGGTGAAATGTAGTAGGGGGCAGCATGTTGATGCATGGAATGCTCTCTCGTGTGCGTGGGACCCTCTTCGCCTCTCAATTCTGATTTTTCCTTCTTTTTTCCTCTCTCATGACGTGTGAACGTCTCTTAATAGGAATTTTTTAATTAAATATTAATCATAATTAATATTTAATTATGATTAAGCAAAATTTAATTTTTGCTTAATCCTCCTCTTTGATTACAGAGAAGGAGAGGGTGGAGAGAGAATGGAATGGAGAAGGAAAGGAGAGAGGGGAGAGGGAATGGAGAAGGAAAGGAGAGAGGGGAGAGGGAGTCCTCTCTCCCTCTCTATTTGGCGCACGCGCGGGGGAGAGGGAGTCCTCTCTCCCTCTCTATTTGGCGCATGCGCGGGGGGGGGGAGGGGAGGGGGGCTAGCGAAAAATGCCACCCCCCCTAAACATTTTTTTATAAGTTTTTAAAAAACCTTAGTTAAAAAAAGTTTTTTTTAAAGCTTTAAAATATATTTAAAAAAAGAGTTTTTTACCAAAAACAAAGCTTCAGAAAGTTTTTTTCAAAAAAGTTGGAAAAGCCTGAAAACCATTTGAGAAAATATGAGATTTGAGAAAAAACAATTCTCTAAAATTTCTGAATTTTTTTCTCTTAAAACCTTTGGATTTCGGCTTTCCTGAAACCTTTTGGCTTTCCAAATTCTGGAAAATCTTTTGACCTTTCAGATTCCGGAAACTTTTGACCTTTCACATTTCGATTTTTTTTCTTTTCATTTTCCTGAAACTATTGGCTTTTTGTATTCTGGGAAGATCATTGGGATTCCAAATTTTTTTGATCGTTCATATTCTAAATGCGTTCGGGGTAAATTATTTTTTTTTAAATTTCTAAAAATTAGTGGAGAATTAGACAAATGTTATTTTAAATTTTTGCAAAATGTGGAGTTGGTGTTTGGCATGAGGTGTGTCCATTGGAGCGCCCATGAACATTCAAATTCATTTAAAAATATATTTTTTGACCCAAAAAATTAGGAAATCCATTAAAATTGAAAATTTTCATTGGATTTGAGAATTGTTGGGTGGAATTGAAAATTTCGTGAATGATGGGTTTCTCAAAAAAAAATAGAAATTTTCTAGAAATTATTTTTAGAAATCCTAAAAAATTGGTATTTATAAAATATCAATGGTATTTTGTTAAATTTAATTGCTATTTTTTTTGATAAAATATAGGTTTGGAATGCCATAAGATAGGTTTGGTGGAATTCAAAATTATAGTATTTTGAGATCCTATAAAATTAGGAAAAGTTAGGAAAAAATCATGATAATTCTTTTTCTCGAGAATTTCATATTTTGGAGGGTTATTTAATGTTGAAGTACATTTTCTCGTGCTTGCTAACATTAGATATATGCGGGTTATTTGCATATTATTAATACGATTATACCTCATATTAGTAGATATTTTTGTTTGGATTAATTCCAAACGATGTTTTCATGATTTTTTGCCATTGTTTAGCCATTCTCTTTGGACATGTTTCGTACTTTTGATGGCTATAATCTGCATTCAAAGTGTGTTTCACCTTTGACACTTTTCCATGATAATTTATTTTGCACTTGTTTAAGTGTGGTCTATGTTTAATTTCTTAAGCCTAAGACTATTCTATCATGGGGGGTTAGTTGATCGATTTGTTTTGGTGGATTTTACTGGATATTTTTCAAGTTTTATATGGACTCATTAGGTTTTTCCTAGATCACTTGTGTCTAAGGGTTTTTTAATGAGTGTTACACATGTGTTTCACTTACTTTGGAGTTTTGCTTGCGACACCATGTTCATATATTCCGATTGATGAGTTGGCCACCAATTTTAATGCTTCTTTTGGCATGATTAATGACCATTAGATGGCATGTATTGATTGTTATGATCAACTATGGTTTTCATGGATTTGAGAAGCTTCTATGCTTTTATCCATGGTTTTATAAGGATCTTTTGATCTTTTGGATAATATCATGTGCTTTGAAGGTAGCATTTGCCTTCCTTTTTTGCACTTAATTTTGGAGTATATTGCTTGTACTTTTGTACATATTCCAACTTATATACCTAGTTCCTTATGTATCTAGGTGAGTTATTTTTCTACCCTAGCTTTAGTATGTTTATTGGGTAGTTATCATTAGAAATGCGCTAATAATTCAAAATTCTTTTCTAATGATATACTTGGAAAGAGTTATTCCTTGATGTGGTCTCAGGAATATAAAGACAGGTTTTAGTATATGAAAGTCTAGAATAAGGCCATCTTATTCCTTTTATATAGGATTTTATTCATATTTCCTAGACGTCATACTAGGGAGTTTCAAATTGATAAGGTATGTATGGGTGGTATCATGGTGGTATGGGATGCTAGAGATCCCTTACATATATTATCTTATGGGATAATTTAGACTCAAGATTGTTGAGATATCGAGCTCATCTAGTGAGGCGGTGGACACTGATGACCCGCCTGGGGGATAGGCCCCACACTTACACCACTGGCATGGTTGGTGAGATCTTGGGTGATATGCGGCCAGTGGGATGACAGGCTGTGTGACAGCCATTCTAGAGACTGGCATAGTTATAGCGCCAGCTCATTTAGTCAGATTCACACTATAGAGAACCCGTGTATGTATTTGGTTGAGTACCTTTCATATAGTGTGTACTCTTATCTTGTATATGGTGTGTTGAGTGTTGAGTAGAGAAGAAGAAGATTTTCAGCCTCTCACCTTGTGTGTTCTCTATTAGGGTTTTGTGAGTGTGTGTGTGTGCTTGCAAGAGCTCAAGCTCTCTTCCCCCCTGCATCTTTTCATGGTATCAGAGCCTGGTTCGTGCTAAGGGCTGAGCTGCAAGCAAGAGAACCACAGGAAGTGGTACGAGGGTAAGAGCTTCAACTACTCTTCCCTATTGTGTTGGTGACTACACCCTTGTCGGGAGCTTTACGAGAGGCACCGGCAAACGATCTCTGATTGAGGAGCTTTCTTCGCGGGAGTAAAGCTATGGGGCAACTATACCGTCCTATCGGACAAAATTTTCTGGGGCGAAAACGCGTTTCGGGCGCGTCTGGACCTCCGTTTTTCAGAAAGCAGGTGATTTCGAGCACTGCGGGTAAGTCATCGTTCCTCTGCAGAACTCTGTTTTAAGAACTGCAGGAAGACAGATTGACTGTGCAGACACTGTGGGTGCTGCAAAGAGGTCTACAGTTGCCATTGGGTGTATGTATGCACATTGAAGTCACTGGTTGTGACATTTTAGAGTACTACAGTACCGCTGCAGAAAATACAGCATTTATGCAGGAAAAACCAGAGTGCAGTTTCTGGTAAAATTGTGTGTTTGGCAAGATGTCTAATGATGGCATAACACAGATTGTGGCTGAGAAGCTGGATAAGAATAACTTCCATGCTTGGAGGTTCAGGTTGACGAATTTCCTGATGGGAAAAGGCTATTGGGACTACATAGAAGGTGAGCATGAAGAGGCACCGGAGATACCAGATATAAATCCGACTGCTGCAGATGTGAAAGAGTTTAAAGATTGGAACCAAGGAGCCAGGAAGGTTATGTATTGGCTCTCCATTAGTATACAGGACACCATGATTGGGCACATTCAGGATGCCAAGTCTCCCAAGGAGGCATGGGACACCTTGGTAAAGCTCTATGAAACAAATACCAAGGCACGTAAGATACAGTTGAAGAATGAACTTCATACTGTGGAGAAAAAGAGCATGTCTGTGAATAACTATGCGTTGAAGATAAAGGGTATTGTGGAATCCCTTGCATCTATTGGTGTGTCAGTAGATGATGATGACAAGGTGGAAGTCTGTCTACGTGGTCTCGGGCCACAATACAAGGCGTTCAAGACGTCTATTCAGACTCGGGAAAACATTCCCAACTTTATAGATTTGGTGTCTATGCTGATTATCGAAGAGAAGAGCTTGGGTGAAGACCAACAGTCTTCACAAAGCAAAAACAGTTCAGAGCAACAGGCCTTCTACACGAGTTCAGGAAGAGGACGAGGTAGAGGAGGCCGTGGACGTGGTCAAGGAGGTGGCCGAACAGGTAATCAGAATTATGGCCAGCAGAGCAGCAGCAGCAACAACAGTCCCAGAATCAACAACAACAGCAACAACACGCAGGTGGAAGAGGCAAATTCAGAGGCAGGGGGAGTCAAAGAGGCCGTGGAAATTGGCAAAGGCAATATAATGATGCACGTGAATGCTATTATTGTGGTAAGCCTGGACATGTGTAGGCAGAATGCTATAAGAAGCAGGCTGACATGCAAAATGGGAAAGTGCAGCAAAACAACTATGCATCCTCAAGCAGAAATAATGAGGATAATGAAAGGTTGTTTGTTATGCAGCATGTCGTGATGCCATGTCTGAAAATGTTGATGCAGCACAAAAAGATAATGTATGGTATGTGGATTCAGGCGCTTCGAACCACATGACGAGTCATGGGGAGTGGTTCAAGGAGATGAAAAACTCGGAAAGACCAGGTTTTGTGGAAACAGGGGATGACACTGCTCATCCAATTGCCCACGTTGGAGATGTGCCATTGTCTATGCAGGATGGCAAAGTGAAGTACCTTGCAGATGTACTTCATGTACCGAACATAACAAAGAGTCTGGTTTCAGTTGGCTAGATGATTGAGCACGGTTTGCAGGTTCGGTTTAACCCTGATGGATGTTATGTTGAAGACTTTAAAGACAAGTGCAGGTTGGTTGCAAAAGGCAACAGAGTGGGCAGAATGTTTACGTTGGATGTAGACATGCCTGAGATGAGTGCTGCGATGTTTGCAAATGGTTCACGAATTGTTGCAGACACAGACATTTGGCATAAAAGGATTGGACATGTAAATGTGCAGAGATTGAAGTCTATGCAGACAAAAGGAATTGTGACAGGGCTGCCAAAATTTAAAGTGGAAGGTATGCAGAAAATATGTGAAGCATGCCAATTTGGGAAGCAAACAAAGCATGTGTTTCCACGTAACAGATATGTGAGCAGAAATGCACTAGATGTTGTGCATTCAGATGTATGGGGTCCTACGAAGACCATATCTATGGGAGGCTGCAGGTATTATGTGACTTTCATTGATGACCACATAAGGAAAGTGTGGGTATATTTCATGAAAGAGAAGAGTGAGGTGTTCACTCACTTTCAGAATTTCAGAGTTTTGGTTGAAAAGAAAACAGGGAAATATGTAAAGTGCCTAAGGTCAGATGGAGGGGGAGAGTACTTTTCCAATGAGTTCTCTGAATTCTTGAAGAAGAATGGTATTCGGAGACAGTTTACATGCAGATACACTCCACAGCAAAATGGAGTTGCTGAGCGAAAAAATAGGCACATTGCTGAGATTGCGCGAGCATTGATGGAAGAGAAGAATATGCCGCATTGCTATTGGGCTGAGGCTGTTTTTACAGCAGTATACATCATGAACAGGACTCCAACTGCAGCCATACATGATGTAACTCTAGAGGAGAGGTTTACTGGTAGAAAACCAGATTTGTCTCATCTGAAAGTCTTTGGATGCATTGCATATGTGCATGTGCCAGATGAGCTGAGAACTAAACTGGATCCAAAAGCTGAAAAATGTGTGTTTATTGGATACTCCCTTGAGCAAAAGGGATACAGGTGTTATAACCCTACTACACGTGAGTTGAGGGTAAGCAAGGATGTTGTCTTTGATGAGATGAGCAGCTGGTATGCTGCTGAAAAAGAAGATGTTGGGGCTGATGTGAGTGGAAGTGTGGTTGCACAGAATGCAGGTCAGCAATCACAGTCTTTGAGTGGACCAGGAGAGTCCTCATCTAGTGGGTCTGTTGATAGACCATGGAGTGGCAGGCTGCGTCATAATACCAGTCCTGCAAATGTGATTAGTACATCACATAAAGGAAAAGAGAAATTGGTTGAGCCCCTTGGTATGCCTGACATTTCTGCAGGGCATTCTCATGTTGATGGAGAGTCTAGTGGCTCAGATATGAGCCTTGATGAGGAGCTTGGGATCCCAGCTATGAGAACACCTGGTGTAAAGAAGGCTATGGAAGCCATGAATGAAAAGCTGCGAAGATCAAGGAGATTGAAGAACCCTGTGCAGAGATTTACATATGATGGTTATGTGGCACATCACTATGCATATATGGCAAAGGTTGTGCAGGTTGTTGAGCCCACATGCATTGATGAGGCTGTTGGAAATGTGTGTTGGGAGAAAGCTATGGATGAGGAGATGGATGCACTATATGGAAATGAGACTTGGGATTTAGTGCAGTTGCATGAAGGCAAGAAAGCCATTGGATGCAAGTGGGTATACAAAGTTAAACATAACAGTGATGGAAGCATAAACAGGTACAAGGCTAGATTGGTAGCCAAAGGATATGCGCAGACATATGGGATTGATTATGAGGAAACTTTCAGCCCAGTTGCCAAGATGGCAACGGTGAGAGTTGTGATAGCAATGGCTGCGTCAAAGCAATGGTCTTTACATCAGATGGATGTAAAGAATGCATTCTTGCATGGGGATTTGCAAGAAGAGGTGTATATGTTGCAGCCACCTGGTTATGAGGATGTGGGTCACCCCGAGCATGTTTGCAGGTTGAAGAAAGCCTTGTATGGCTTAAAGCAAGCACCAAGAGCATGGTCTGACAAGATTTTTGAATATCTTGTCACTATTGGCTTTCATGTAGCCAATGCAGATTTCTCGCTGTATGTGAGACATGGTGATAGAGGGGTTGTGCTTGTTGTCATCTATGTAGATGACCTGATCATTACGGGGGACCATGATGCAGAGATCTTTGATGTAAAGATCTTGCTTAGACAGAAGTTCGAGATGAAGGATCTGGGGGAGCTCAGATATTTCTTGGGCATTGAGGTGATTAGGTCACCACATGGTATTGGATTACTGCAGAGACAGTATGGCTTGGACATGTTGTCCAAGTATGGTATAATGACAGGCTGTAAGTCTATTTCTGTGCCATTGGATCAGAATGGCAAGTTGAGTGCAGATTCAGGAGAGATCTTGGAGGATCCTACTATGTACAGGCACATAGTAGGAAGTTTGATCTACATGACGATCACCAGACCAGATTTGAGCTATGCTGTTGGGTTGGTGAGTCAGTTTATGCAGGTTCCATGGAAACCGCATTTGGATGCAGTGAGACGCATACTGAGGTATGTGAGGTCTACTTTGCATTGTGGACTATTCTATGAGACTGGGACAGAGATATGTGTACATGGGTACACAGATGCTGATTGGGCTGGTAGTATCTCAGATAGAAGATCTACCAGTGGATTCATGTTTTCTTTGGGGAGTGCTGCTGTGACTTGGAGCAGCAAGAAGCAGCCTACGGTTGCTCTATCGAGTACAGAGGCCGAGTACAGAGGAGCTGCTATGGCAGCATGTGAGGTAGCTTGGTTGAGAAATCTACTTGCAGATTTGGGTCTATCAGTGGATAGACAAGTTGTCATTTTCTGTGACAACATTAGTAGTATACAGTTGGCCAGGAACCCAGTCTTTCATGCTCGCACGAAGCATATAGAGGTCCACTACCACTTCGTCAGAGAGAAGGTCTTGGCAGGAGATCTTGACCTTGTTTATGTCAGCACAGAGGATCAGGTAGCTGACATCTTCACCAAAGCATTGGGTACAGAGAAGCTCTGCAGATTCAGGGCTTCACTTGGTGTACATGAGATGGAGTTGAGCTCGAGGGGGAGTGTTAAGATATCGAGCTCATCTAGTGAGGCGGTGAACACTGATGACCCGCCTGGGGGATAGCCCCCACACTTACACCACTGGCATGGTTGGTGAGATCTTGGGTGATATGCGGCCAGTGGGATGATAGGCTGTGTGACAGCCATTCTAGAGACTGGCATAGTTATAGCGCCAGCTCATTTAGTCAGGTTCACACTATAGAGAACCCGTGTATGTATTTGGTTGAGTACCTTTCATATAGTGTGTACTCGTATCTTGTATATGGTGTGTTGAGTGTTGAGTAGAGAAGAAGAAGATTTTTAGCCTCTCACCTTGTGTGTTCTCTATTAGGGTTTTGTGAGTGTGTGTGTGTGCTTGCAAGAGCTCAAGCTCTCTTCCCCCCTGCATCTTTTCAAAGATTGTTTCCTTGTTAACATCACTTGGCATGTTGACCTCAACATTCAAAGACAATCTCATTTTTTGACTTCACTTGAAGTTATAGTATAGGCATTCTCTAGATAAACTTCTTTTATCTAGAGCCTGCATGTATTGATGAGTGTAATCTCGTCGGCTTATTCATTTGTTGAAATATCTTTCTTTAGAGTTCAATGAGTTTATCTTGTTATGTTCGGATTAAGGAAATTTGGATTCTTCCTTTGTTGGCATTTCTTTATCTAGTTACGTCCTTTAGGTGATTTATACAGTCAACCTGATGGTTTACGGATGAACATATGTGACTCATCGAGACGTTGATGACCCTCTATATTGATATGGATAACTCGAGACGCTAATAATTCTGTGTGTAGATGTGGGTACGTCGGGTTGCTAATGGATACTTGGTTCTTGTTGTTATAATGCCATGTTTTCCTGCTTTATTCCGAATAGTTTACAACGAGGAAACTACTTTGAATATGAATTCCTCTGATCATCCGTCGTAGAGTCTGATGGGCAAACAGAGCATAAGAATCAGATTGTAGAGGATATGCTTCGTGCATATGTCTCTGGAAAAGCATCAAATTGGAAAAAATATCTTCCAATGATTGAATTTGCCTATAACAGTTTTAAATATACGGCTATTGGTTTTAGTCCGTTCATGCTTATGTATGGGTATCAACCCAGGGCACCTATTGATGTCGATCTTAAGGACATCGAGCTTGATGCATCGAGGGATTTCTTGCGTGATATGCAAGAAATGCTGATTGAAGCTCGGGATTCTATTAGGAGTGCTCGGGATAGGGCATGGTTCTATGCTGATAGAGGACGCTCAATTTGGTCTTTTGAACCAGGAGCGTTGGTTTATTTAAAAGTTCCTAAAGATTCTCAGACTTTGTCAAAAGGAAAATGCTTGAATTTATCTCCTAGATATTGTGGTCCATTTTGATTTATACATCGGATTGGCATAGTTGCGTATGAACTTAAACTACCTCCACATGTTAGAGTTCATCCAGTCTTTTATATCAATAGATTGAAAGGAAAACTGGGAGGTGAGGATAACATAGTTACTCCTCAAGAACTCGTTGAAGTTGAAGAATTATCCTATGTTCCACATGAACCTGATAAGGTACTTGAATTCAGGGAAAGGAAACTTTGTAGTTAACTAATCCCTGAGGTTACAATTAGGTGGAAAGATAGGAAAATAGAGGATTCGACTTGGGAGTCAATTGAGATTGTTCAGCGCAGTTCTCCTTCTTTTCATTGCATGAGTGCAATCTTTTGAGAGAGGGGAAGTATGTTATATGCACATTATGTGTGCATATACTAGGAGGCGAACCCACATTAGGCTTGTGAGCATGGGAGCATGGGAGCATGGGAACACGCTCTAGTGGAGCATGGGTTAGGACTAACCTTAAGGGTTAAGGTTAGGGTTAGGCATCCAAGGGTCACACATGGGAAATGGAGAGTTAAGAGTCACTTGAGGACCCTCCTATATAATAGGGGCATGGGGCACACTCAAGGGAGGCTAAGGCTATGTTGTCTTGAGGCTAGGTTATGATATGATGTTCTCTTGTATAGAGGATTATATCTATTGACCTACCATTTCACACTATAGCTACATGCTGGTGGATTGGCGTTATACCTCTTGATGGTATGGGATATCAAGGTAAAGGTATGATGCACTTCATTATAATTCATGTGTGCATCCCCCCTTGGGCTCACGGGTGGATGAGTTTATGCCTGATTTATGCATGTTTATGCATAACAATTATCTAGAGAGATCTTAGGGTTTTAACACCAACCCTCCCGTTGCAAGCTCCATAAGGGAACGGTGGCCAGGTTAGCTTGGTTATCATTTAAAAAAAGAGTTTTAAATTATTCTTTAATATTGTAAGATTCCTCCCTCCAGCTTTTGAGGAGTAAAGGTGTAAGAACCTCCCCTTCTGTTCTTGTAATCATTCCCCACTATGAAATAGAAGAAAGATCTTGTTTTTTCCTATTTAGGCCTAGAGAGAGAAAATGTCTAGTGATGAGAGATAATCTAAAATTGAGATATCTTTAGATATAAAAATCCTCCTAGTGTCTAAAATGCATTCCCTTGAAACATAAGTTCAAAATGAACTTTCCAATGTGCATTTGGAATTAATTGAAAATGTGTATAAGGGCCCTACCTTAGCCTAAGGGTCTACATTTTCAGAAATTTTTGGATTATGGTCCAATTAAGGTTCCTATGGGCCAATTGGATTAATCCAAGTGTTGGGATCAGATAAATCCAAGAGAATAAAATAAAATACGCAAAAATTAGTAAATGCTCACATAAGATGAAGAGTTGATTGAGTACAAGGTGTATTAGTTCAAAATTATGAGATATTACTAAAAAAATAAGATATTTTAGAATAATGATGCATTTTTGACACCTTGGTAAGGAAAGGGGGACTCTTAAGGTAGGCACCTCTTTCACATGTGTGGAAGGGTTTTTAATTTAAAAAAATTGTGATATTTTTATCTCTCCTCTCTCTTGGATCAAACTAAATAAAAAAGGGAGCCAAACTGGTCCAAATCTTGTCCAAATTGAGTCGAACTGAACTTGGAAAATTCTAGAACCCAGTTGGACTTGGTAAGTGGCCTCCCTCAACTATAAATAGACTCTAAGTCATTTGTAATGAAATATTGGAGCTATACTATGCGAGTATTATATTAAAATAATCATATTTTCTATTATCCCTTAAATTTTTCTCTCTCTTGGGAGCTTGGAGCTCTCTCTCTCTACAATAACTCTTGGAGTTGCTCTTCTCCTCTTGGTGGACCAATTGATTGGTCGGGGGCTTCACTGCAATTAGAGAATCAAGCTAAACTTGGAGGTAAAATCAAATTTTATGGTTTTTTTTAATTTTCTCAATAACTTTCTTCTTCTCAACCCCTCTCAAGCTTGAGAAGCTTTCTAAATGATTGCTTTAATTCAAATCAACCTTTCCCTCAATGCTTAATTAAGAGAAAGTTAATCTTTATGCTTAAATTGTAATGCTTTCTTTAAGTAAATATCTCTCTCTCTCTAAAAGAATAGCATCTTTATGGCTAAATCCCTTGGAAAAGGATGCTTCTCAATGATAGTCTCTTAATTCAAAGCTAAACTCTAAGCTTGATAAGCTAGAGAGTAGGAAAATGATATTTTCATGATTTTATGCTATTAAAATAATGGTAAATTCTTTTATATTATTTATGAGTAGTTTAAAACTACTCTAATTCATTCTAAATGAGAAATGGATTATCCTAACAATATGGAAAAAGTGGAATGTTAAAATTAGCTTAATCTAGTGGGATAATCATAGTTATGTTTAATTTTATGGTTAAAATTAATCTAGTGGAATAATCATAGTTATGTTTAATTTTATGGTTAAAATTATGATTTAAATTCGTAGTTTGATCTTAAGCATAAAAGAGGAACTACTATCATATTTTCATTACATGCTTTTATTCTTTAGAATTTTTTTGAGAATTATCAGTAATAGCAACAAAGCTATGGCAAAATTTTCAGACATATCTTATTTTTTATGCATAATGCTAAAACAGGACTTCCTACCATATTCTAGGATTGGACATCCTATGCAAAAAGAATGATTTTCATCGTGTTCACGAGAAATAAGTTTTTTGTAATTATGCATAATTAATTGATTATGAGAAAAGAGTAATTTTTGGTAAATTTATTTTTATACAAAAAGAGGAATTCCCATGATATTTGAGATCCAAGTAATAAAATGGTAAAAGAGAAATTTTTGGTAAATTTATTTTTATGCAAAAAGAGAAATTTTCATTATATTTGAGATCCAAGTAATTAAATGTTAAAAGATGAATTTTTGGCATAATTCAAATTATGAGTATTTATCAAAATTAGAATTTTGAGCATTATTAATTTTATTGGAAAATATGGGTAGAATTGATTTTTGTAAATCCCATGAATCTCTTACTCAAAAAGAAGAATATTGAATATATTTCACTTGAGAAATTTGAGAAAGAATATGAAAATATCCATCGAGAAAAAGTACCTTTAACTAGGCCAAGCAATTGGCAAAAACTTAGAAAAGTCTCATCGGTATCGAAAGTAGAAAACGATACTAAATGTGAATGCGATGTGAATAAAATGTGAATGCAATGTGATAAGATGTGATAAGATGTGAGTGGATGTGATGTGATGTAAATGGATGTGGATGTGGATGTGGATGTGATGAGATGTGGATGACATGTGAAGTGATGTAAATGAATGAGAATGAGATGTGATGTGATATATATGTATGTGAATGAATGAATGGATGGATAGATGTGAATGTTAATGAATGAATGGATGTGGATGAATGTGATAAGCTATGAATGGATGTGGATGTGATGTAATGAGGATGAAATGAATGAGATGTGATGTGAATGAGATGTGATAAGATGAGGATGGATGTGACGAGATGTGAATGAATGTGGGATTTGAATGAGTGTGATGGATGTGATGAGATGTGAGTGGATGTGAATGGATGTGATGAGATGTGAGTGGATGTGGTGAGATGTGAATGTGATGTAATGAGATGTGAATGGATGTGATGTGATGTGAATGGATGTGATGTGATGTTGTGTGGATCTGGTGGTTAGATATATGAATGGATGAGATATGATGTGGATAGATGAGATGTGATGTGATGTGGATCTGGTTAGATATGAATGGATGAGATATGATGTGGATAGATAAGATGTGATGTGATGTGGACTTGGTTTGATATGAATGGATGAGATATGATGTGGATAGATGAGATGTGATGTGATCTATAAGACTAGGCCAACGGTTGTGCCTTGCATGGATGAGGAAAAAAGTGTTGTCTCTAGGAATCAAGATTAGTAATTGTCCAAATTATGATCAATTATCCTATGGGTGATTTGACTTTTAGAAGACCACACTCCCTCTGTGAGATAGGACTAGGTCTTACCTACAAATCGTATCCTTGAATCTCTGCATGGTCAAGGTGTCGACGAGAAGGAAATTTTCTCCAAGTTAAGACTTAGTAGACTATCTTAAGTGTTTCCCCTATTTTGGAAGAGGGGAACCTTACAGAAAATTTCAAAAAAACCCTAATTTTAGGATCCCTTATACTCATGTTTTTCATCTTTGGGGAAGAGAGAGGTGTGGGACCACATATAAATGCATGAGATATGATGAAAAAGGTATAGGTCTTGAAGAGGTAGTTATTGACTGAAAGTAACCTTAAAATGGTACTTTTGGAGGTTACATATGATTGAGGGACCCTTTTTTGATCAAAAAATGTTAAAATTTAAAAATTTCAAAAAAAACCCTAATTTTAAGGTCCCTTTTATTTGCATTTTTCAAATTTGGGGAAGAGAGAAGTGTGGGACCACATAAAAAAGGCAAGTGGTCCAAAGAAGATCACACATAAAAAAATTCAAAAGTGAGAATGTACTCTAAAAATAGTGGTAACTTTTTCAAAAAGCGAGTGGACCCTAAAGTAATAATAGGAGAGGATCTAGGAGTTACTAGTCTAAAAAGAGACCCAAAAGTAGGGTATTAATTAGCTTGTCCCCTACTATGGAGCCAAGTTTAGCATTCTAAGCCCAAAAAATTAGCAACTTAAGCTAATCCTTATAGGGCCCTTTTTGTAGTCCATATTTCCTCTGATGGTGAAACACATTTACATCTCACGACGTGATATAGAATTGCTAGTTCATGATGTGAGACAGGTTGAGTTCATGGACTGAAGGATTCTCATATCAAGGGCAAGAGAGAGTCATAAATCAAAAAGCTCAAAGAATCTATGGCCCTTGTAGAGGAGTGTTAACACAACCATGAAGCCAAATTGAGAGCTAATAATGCTAGGGATACATTGTATCCAATGGAATGAGTTAATGGAATGAGTTACTAAGAGAAAGGAAGTTAGAGGTGCCAACTCCAATTCTAGAAGAGTCCGAGGAAGGGACTAATAGTGATCTAATGGCAAGGATATTTGCAGAGTCAAATCAAGAATTGTCAACCCATTCATTCCCTAGGATTGAGTATGAGATAAATACATGGAATGACACTTCACTTGCCAGAGAACCCAAAGATATAGGCAATCTCTCAGTAGCAATATTGGCCACAACTATCAAAATGTCACTTGGACCATTGCTACGTAACATGCTGGCATTGTGGGAAGATGTCAAAGGATTGGGTAAAAGGAAGAATGAACCTAATGACCACTACACAGAGAGGAGAGCTAGACACCTCTGGTTGAGAAAAACCTAGTGCCTAAGGAAAGGAAAGCACACAGATTCATCCAAATACCCGTCAATTGGGAAGCTATTATGAGGGCGATGACACAAATGCCACAATTCCAATCCACCAGAATGGGTACCAAGCACTTGCTATCCTAGATGGGGTGCAAGTGTGAGCATTATCACCAAGCAATGTTGGGAAAATTGGAGTTAGAAAGAGCGAACCTAATTGTTAAGATGGTAGATGGAACATCCTCAAGGCCAATGGGATTATTGAAAAATGTTAAGCTTAAAACACCATATTAGATAATTTGGGAAAATCCCATTCCCATTTGAAAAATGGGATCATGATGAACTTGTCCATAATTTTGTCAAAATCCCCTCATGTGACATATCATTGGAAAGATCTGGAAGAGTAGAATCTATATCTACAATCTCCAACAAATTTGGAGTTGGCATGTTTAAGATCTTTCCAAAATTAAATGGAGTGATTGATTCCCAAAATGTGAGATTTTTCCCTAATTATCTAATATTGACTTTTAAGGTCTTTTCGTTCCGTTACCATCATGCATTTATTGTAATGGACTTTTTGTGCCAGCTAGATTCATATGATATTATCTTGGGCAGACCCTTCATGAGGGAAGCCAAAGTGGTGCACGATTAGGAATTAGACCAAGTATATATACAAAAGGATTCGCAAATTCTGAAGATCGATGTCCATACGTGGAAGGCACACCCCATGGAAGGACAGTTGTTTGGCAATGATTCAATCACAACAGATCAAACCACATCCTTACAAGTCTACCAAACCATTTAAATAATTCTCACATGAAGATGAAGAGAATGAGATGTACATGTTGCTTCCATCTCCAAACTTTAGTGAAAACTGGATGCATGTACTTGCCACCATAGATGTATTACCCCCTAGATGAACAAAGTATGTTGAATCGAGAACCTTTCCTACTAACTTAGTATGCATGGTGAATGTGCAACTCATGGAAGAGGAAACAAAAGAAGAGGCCTCAAGCACAAAAGTTCCTGACATAAGGTCGCAACAACAACACTAAACGCCTCATGAAATGGCAGAAGAAAAAGAGGCATATCGCTCGACGCAATGCCCTACTGCAAAAAAGCCCACGGATGCCCAATGGCTAAGGTATCTCGAGGTACTAAGGTGCACGATGAGTTCTCTAACAATTGGGGTGAGGAGTTGAGTAAGATCACCTTGGAAGGGAAACAAGAAGAGAAATCTACTCTTCAAGAGCCTAATCCACCTAAACTTACTAAGGCTGGAAGAAGGAAATAAAATATGGCTCTGGCTGAAGCTGAGCGAGAGGCAAGGAAGGAAATGGCTCAAAAAGAGGGTGATGAACGGACGAGCCACCAGTGCCAGACCATTTCAAAGCTTACACCATCAATGAGCGGAAAGTAGTCCAACTGACAACCAAAAGAGTGAAGGAGAATGGCCATTCCATGTCCTACAATGAACCAATACAAGTTAAAGAGGTAGATATTACTGAGGCAAGGGAGGATCCCAAACCTATCTCTACATTGCTAATGGCTTGGCTGTTGTGCTGAAGAAGAGGAGCTCATTGCTCTCTTGAAAGAGTTCAAGGATTATTTTGCTTGGAAGTATACTTAAATGAAGGGTGTACCACACGAGGTGGTTCAACACACTATTCCAATCATAGAGGGATCGAGACCATCCAGGCAAAAACCTTATCAGATAAATCCTAAATACGTAACTATTATAAAGGAGGAAATTGATAATCTCATAGCTACGGATTTCATCTATGAGATTGAGCACACAGATTGGTTGTCATCAATCATGACCATGACAAAAAATAATGGGAAGCTTAGAGTGTGTGTTGATCTCAAAAAGGTGAATGCAACTACCAGGAAAGAGCACTGCCCATTACCAAATACTGAGCATGTATTAGAATGGGTAGCAGGTGTGACGAAGGCTACAGCTTCTTAAGACGGTTTTTCAGGATACAACCAAGTGTCTACCAATGCACCAGAGAACCAACAAAAGACGGCCTTTAACACAATGTGGGGGACCTATGCTTATAATTTTATGCCTTTTGGCCTCACTAATGCCCCTACAGTATTCCAACGACAATTGATGTGCATGGTTTTCAAGGACTACTTGCAAGAGTGGGTAGAGGTATTCATTGATGATCTTTGTGCACACTCATGATGTACTGAACATCTTGCTTGCCCTAAGGAAGGTGTTTGAGAGATGTCAATTGTATCACATATCCTTAAACCCTTTAAAATACCAATTTTGGGTCAAGCATGCTGTTATATTATAACATGTTGTGTCTAAGAATGGTATTTCCAAAACGATGAGGGCAAGGTTAAGTTGATTCTAAAATTACCCCACCAACAAACTACAAGGTTGTACAACGGTTTATTGGACATGTTGGGTACTATCAAAGATTCATTATATTCTATGCTAAAATCGCTAGACCATTGTATAGACTGCTCATAGTCTTTGATGAATGGACTGAAGAGTGCCAACAAGCATATGATCAATTGAAAAGGGCACTAGCTAGTGCATCAATTGAAAAGGGCACTAGCTAGTGCATCAATTTTGAGACCACCCAACTGTGACCTTGCATTCCATGTGCACATTGATGCATCAAATTTTTCTATAGGGTACGTATTGGCACAACCTGGGGAATTCAAATTGGATTACTCGGTTTGCTTTGCCACTGGACAATTAATTGATGCAGAAATCAACTATACCACAACTTAACGTGAAGGGTTGGCCATGATATATTCTATCAAGGAATACATACATTACTTGTTAGCCAATAAGTTTATATTTGTGGATCATCAAGCCTTATTATATCTAGTACACAAGCTATGCACCATGGGAAGGATCACACGTTGGTTACTCTTACTCTTGGAATTTGACTTTATAGTCACAGTAAGGAAAGGATCATAACATGTTTTGGCAGATCATATGTTAAGGATTCCAAATGGAGAACGTGCACTAGTGTGGATAATGACCTTCTAGATGCATGTCTATTCAAGATTGATATGGTACCTGAGTGGAGTCAAGAAATATCCAATTACCTAGCTTATGGTTTTCCACAAGATTGGCCCTTGAACAAGGATAAGATGTGTCGGCTTATTAAGTTGGTTGTACCATATCAACTAATTGCAGGAGAACTATATAAGCTGGGCAAGGAAGATATCCTCTGAAGATGTGTTTGAGAAGATGAATTCGTTATTACTGTATTGGAAGAAGCACACTTGGGAATAGCTGGAGGACATTTTGCTAGAGAAGTTATAGCTCGCAAGGTTCTTCAAGGCCTACATTGTTCAAAGATGCCATAGAATTTGTAAAGAGATGTGAATAATGTCAACAATTTGCCATTCAGCAACAAAAAGACAAGATGCCACTTACCACTGTAATAGTGAGACAACCTTTTGAGAAATGGGGCACTGATTTTGTTGGACTCGTTAGTCCAACAGCACATCCATCAAAATCTTGAAATGTGATCGTGGCAACATATTATTTCCCCAAGTGGGCAAAGGTGAGAGCCTATAAAAAAGCTAATGCTCAAACTATGGCTAAATTCTTGTATGAGAAAATCATATCCAGATTTGGCTACCCGCTAGAATTAGTCAATGATCGAGGTTCACATTTCATCAATGAGGTGATTGAACATTTACTCACGAGATTCCTTGTAGTACATCATAAATCATCATCTTCACCACACGTAAATGGCCAAGCTAAGAGCACCAACAAGATTCTATGTGCTATCACCTATGGATACCATTACAGCCTGGCATCACTCCTACACATGGCTGCACTAGAGAGCTTCATGTCCACTCATCAGGAGAGCCTGCGAGATCTAGGACTATGCCCCAGAACAGATGATATGATGACCAGTGCAGGGCCCTATACTCATGACTCCGCATACAGAGAGCCTTGGGATCCATCACAAAAAGCAGGAGTCGCGAGGAGAGAGATGAGGAGACTTACCCGCAAAAGGCGAGCCTTCGCAGAGATACAGGAGCTAGAGATCTTCCATTTCTTCATGAGTAGAGATAGCCCCATCTCATGGCGGCACTTCAGAGAGCCCCGAACACCAACACCCATTGTAGACCCACAGACATGGCACACATATGCAGAGGGCCTATACCACACCCCCCATAGTAGCCACCTATACCTCAGCCCCACAGGAGCCTCGACCTTGTTGAAAGAACGGTAGAGGAGGAGGAGACACACACACAGGAGCAAACCCTAATGTATATTGCAAACCCTAACCATAGAGGGAAGCCATGTCCACTCTCACACAAAGCATAATGCACTACTCCATAATCCACACAACACACAATGAGTTGTGTCCACACTCTACTAACCCTAGCTAATGTCCACACACTATGACCAGCTGGACACGCGGTCATTTATGTCTCACACATGTTCCTACCTAATCTGCCAGCACATAGCATAGCTGGCTCACACTGACATCGAGCTTGAATATCTCAACAGCCCCTCTCAAGCTCATGATGTACTGCCGATGAAGATGTAGATGAGCTTGGGATATCAAGACTCTCAACACTCCCCCTCAAGCTCATCCCATGTACTCCCAACATAGTCCGAAAGTACTCAAACTTCTCCCTGCTCAGTGGCTTCGTAAAGATGTCTGCCACCTGCTCATCAGTCTTCACATAGTGAAGATCAACTGTACCATCCAGCACCTTTTCTCTTACAAAGTGATAATGGACCTCTATGTGTTTGGTCCTCGCATGAAACACTGGATTCTTTGCCAACTGTATACTGCTCATGTTGTCACAATGTATGACAACTTTGCCATCAAGAGGCTCACATAAATCTGCCAAGAGACTCTTTAACCATATAGCCTCACAAGTAGCAATGGCTGCACCTCTGTACTCAGCCTCTGTAGTGGATAAAGCAACTGTAGGTTGCTTCTTACTACTCCAACTCACCACGGCACTTCCAAGTGTAAAAGCATATCCACTAGTAGACCTCCTGTCATATGCGCTACCTGCCCAATCAGCATCTGTGTAGCCATGTATGTCCAAGCTTTTACCACTCTCATAAAATAAACCATAATGTGCTGTGGTCTTCACATATCTCATGATGCGTCTCACTGCATCCAAATGTGGTTTCCTGGGGCTCTGCATAAACTGGTTGACTAGCTCTTGGATAGAGGCTGTTAAAAAAAAATGTGTGTGGGAACAAGCTCTTGGATAGAGGCTGTAAAAGAGGAGATGTAATTGTGAAAGAACCTGTGAAAAGGTTAGAAGAATCTACTGGGAGAGAATAATGGGTAGCATGAGGGAATTTAGGAGTGTGGAGATATTCTGGGAGATAATCAGGGAAAAGAGAAGAGGTGGAGAGAATCAGGCAAGAGGTGGAGATATTCTGGGAGTGAATCATGGAGAAATCAATGGGATTTGATGCTTGATGTAAACTCTATAAATTGAGGCATAGTCCTAATGAGAATTTTTGCTGGTTTTTGAGTATCCATGCCTACATTAATCTATTTGCTAATTATTCACTAATTACGTCTTAATCATTTCTTAATCACTTTGTTAATGATGTTGATTCTAGTGTTTGATCCACCATAGCTCATCATTATGCTCAAATTTCAACATGGTATCAGAGCCATGCCTAGAATCAACCAGGTTTATGAGCCCATTAGTGAATTAATTAGGATTAGTAGGTAATTAGCAAAAAAATCAATTTTTAGTGAGTTTTTCATCTTCCCCTTCACCCCCAGCCAGTGGAGGGTCTCTAGCATCTAGCACACTCAAAATTAGGGCAAGACCTTCTAGCACATAATAGCCAACACCCCTGGCTACCAGCCCATCGAAACGGCGCAGCAAACCGCCAAAGGAATCAGGAGAATTCGCGATTTTTGCCGGCTCTTATTTTCTAAGATGTTTTTGATATTGCAACTTCCACAGATCAAAGCTCTCTAATTCCTCTTAGCCCAAGGGGTATTCAAGCATGCTCTACAAGCTGGTGAAGTCAGAATTTAGTTTTATCAAGTCTACAGTGAGATCAAAGCTCTTCATCAAATCTGCAGGTGACTTTGGTAAAACAGAGATTAAGCTTTCATTATTTGGTCAAATCTTGTGTTTCTTGGCTTAATCCTCTACTAGACTCATTGCTATTGATGCCTTTGAAAGCATTTGAGCTCATTTGAAGTGGAAGGCACCAGATCTGGACTCCCCGCATACTCTGTTTTTTGCACACAAACCAGAGCATTAATTTGCTAATCAGTGATTAATCAGTGCTAATCACTATACTTTGGTGCAATTGAGGGTTCAAATTAACCATTAGGTATCTGATACAGATCCCTAAAGCTTCAGATTGCAAATCGGAGTTGGTTTGATACTCCAACCATCCCGTACAAATTGGTTACCCTTAATTTAATGTAATTTCTGGTAAAATTATGCTGATAAAATTGTGAAAATCATCATTTTACATTTAACCCTTGGTTAATGCCTGTAAATCTCACTCAAATTCAAGATTATTCACAGCCAGAGTTGCATTTGGAATGTGCATGAGAATGAATGCTATACGCATTATGTATGGGCACATTACATCAGTGTAAAAATGGGAACAGACACTACCCTTGTCCAGATTAAGGCAAGTGGTAAGACCTCCCGCATAATTTTGGGTTTGCATTGCATAATGATACAAAATAAACATAAAAAGCCCAAAGTAACTGTCAGCAAAACATTGAAACATGTTGCTCACATGGAGCAAAATGACCTGACGGACAATCTCATGGCCCCAGCCATGGAAGAAGAAGAATATCTCTTCCCAAGAAGAGGATCCACACCGAGAAGAAGACCTGAAGGAAGACATGGAGACGAGAAGAGAAGCTACCACCACGAGAAGAGAAGCTGCCCCAAGAAGACTGAAAGAAGAGACGGACGCGTGGAGAGAAGCTGCCATGACAAGAAGACTGAAGACAAGAGAAGATGTGAGGCTCCAAAGAGTGAGGAGCCATGTGAAAATCTCTGAGAGAGAGAGAGAGAGAGAGACCCCACAACCCAATGTAACCTGCCCCAACAAAGTAAAACCACCTCTGAGCCACCGATGATGTAGGCCACGTGGTAGAGAGATGTATGTGTGAGCACTTTAGTCAAGGTCGCAGGCAACTATAGTAAGCCTTGGACACATAGAGAGAGAGAGTGTCAAGGACTATGAGTTTAGGGATCTGAGGCACTGGTCGCATGCTATCAAGTAAGAGAGAAACTTGATATAGGGTCCAGGTGTGCTGAGATAACTTGAGGGGAGGAGTAGACACTAGTCGCGGACTGCCAAGTAAGGGGAGGCAAACTTGGTATAGGGTCTAGGTGTACTAGGAGTATTCACTTGAGGGGAGGTGTTGAAATATACAAGTGAATAGGGTGTGTGTGGGAACAAGCTCTTGGATAGAGGCTGTAAAAGAGGAGATGTAATTGTGAAAGAACCTGTGAAAAGGTTTAAAGAATCTACTGGGAGAGAATAATGGGTAGCATGAGGGAATTTAGGAGTGTGGAGATATTCTGGGAGATAATCAGGGAAAAGAGAAGAGGTGGAGAGAATCAGGCAAGAGGTGGAGATATTCTGGGAGTGAATCATGGAGAAATCAATGGGATTTGATGCTTGATGTAAACTCTATAAATTGAGGCATAGTCCTAATGAGAATTTTTGCTGGTTTTTGAGTATCCATGCCTACATTAATCTATTTGCTAATTATTCACTAATTACATCTTAATCATTTCTTAATCACTTTGTTAATGATGTTGATTCTAGTGTTTGATCCACCATAGCTCATCATTATGCTCAAATTTCAACAGACCTACCACAGCTAGCTTCTTTACCCACTCGATGGTAAAGGAAGCTATCTGCCGCCGCTGCCTACAGTAGCATGGACGGGCCGCCGACCATATGGGCCTACAAGGTGAGCATCTCATATATGCAATAGATTCTTTGGCTCCATTTCTTGCACACCTATTTAATAGGGCACTAGCAGAGGGTTTGCTTGTGGAGTGGATGATGCACACCATTGTGCCGATCCACAAAATAGGGGATATGCTCAATCCGAGCAACTACAGGATGGTTATGGTTGGCCACGTGTTGGCCAAACTCTATGGTGCAGTGTTGGAGCAAGAGCTTAGCTTATATGCTGAGCGAGCAGGTTTATGCTCATCAGGGCAGGCAGGCTTCAGGAGAGCTTTCTCTACCACTGACCATGTATTCACTTTGAGATGTATGATTGATCAGGCTAGATTGAGGAAGAGAAAGCTCTATTGCTTCTTTGTGGATTTCTACAAGGCATTTGACACAGTACCACGAGAGAGGCTCTTTTAGTGCTTGCAGTCTCTTGGCATACCAGCAGATATGACATGGGGCATCTATGCATTATATGACTAGACTTTTGGGCGAGTCAGATGCCCAAGAGGTATGTCCGAGACTATTGCTAGCACCATTGGTGTGAAGCAAGGATGCCCACTTTCCCCCACGCTATTTGGGTTATACATTGATGAGGTGGCTGACTTCATTACACGGGGAGGCAGAGATGAAGTTGATCTATAGCAGGTACCTCAATACATATTATGATTTATGCAAATGATATTGTAGCATCTACATGCACTCGATGATTTTTGCACACAGAGGGGTCTTACTGTGAACCTTGGGAAAACCAAGGTTATGGTCTTTCATACATCAAGATAGGGCAGGAGTCAGCTGACAATCACTCTTGCAGAACGCTAGCTGGAGGTGGTGACATCATACGTGTACCTAGGGGTTACCTTCTCTGCAGCAGCATAGCCATGCGCTTCACCATGGGTTCAGCCAGCTAGAGCTATATTGACATGAGGATATGTAGCATTGGCTATGCTAGAGATGCAGACCAGGCACATTTTCACGAGCCCCGAACGAAGGGGTGGCTATTTGACACATTAGTCACACCGGCACTGATGTATGGAGCAGCGGTATGGGCTCCAAGCTGCCTTGCTACCCATTGATGGACATAGATACAGAGACCACATGCCCTCATGATGGCACGCATGATACGCAGAAAACCGTCAGTACCTCATGACATTATCCGAGCAGAGTTTGTTGCACCTCCTATGATGGTAGAGGCCATATTCCAGACTATATGCCTGCTAGACAGATTCAGAGAGATGCCACAGGGGACAGATTGTCATACAGAGCTTTTGAGGCATCTAGACAACTGGCTGAGGCAGGAGACGGAGGATCATGATATGCACAGGTCACACATTGGTTCTCACAACATGGCCTAGACATGGATCATCTACCACCATTCTAGTATGACAGGGATGCACCACATATACATCTCTCTCATAGTGAGAGGAACAGAGTATTGAGATAGGACCTATGGCAGCATGAGAGACATGGATATCATCTACACAGCCTCTTCCACTCACGATGCTGTACTACAGAGATCACTTCATGAGTATCACTGATGATGGAATTATAGAGAGGCCTAGATACATGGAGGGCTTTTTACCACACGGCTCCTGAGTAGCTATTGGTCACCTTATAATCTCATCACATTGATTGGAGATCGTGACTGGTAGAGAAACACGGATCCCCCGAGAGGAGAGGGTATGCAGATTGTGCAAAGAGGAGGTGGAGAGTGAGGAGCATTATGTATGCAGATGCAGAGCATATACAGCCACCATCAGAGAGAGATATCCCATTTTATTCAGAGAGCCACATTCCCTATGCCAGCTCTTTGAGGTAGCAGACCAGCGCATACTGGGGAGATTCATTCTAGACATACAGCGTCACACAGAGAGACATCATTATAGGCTCAGACAGCTCCAGAGGGGGGATGATAGACACAGATTACTACATTTTTTTAGAGATCCACCCCACTCCCAGCCCCTACACAGCAGGGAATTACTCTCCAAAGAGCAGAGACACTCAGAGCCCGCAGGAGACAGAGGACACCTGGCTTTCGGACACCACACCTCTAGAGAGAGATGATAGAGCTCAGAGCTCAGTTTCACAGAGAGGGTGCGGAGCAATTGGCTCGCTTCAGAGCAAACCCAGGCATGTTCTTCTGGGAGCTATGGACACCCCCCTCATTGATGTATACCATTTTATACCCCCAGTATGGTACAGGATGGAGCTAGCTAAGTTGCATATCATGATTGTATACTCCATGCATATAGCTTTGCATTCTCCTAGTAGTAGATCTCCATCCCCTCCCCCACTCATTGTACTTATTTTACACCCAAATTCAGCATTTTAGTTCAGTAATTTTTCATTTTGTTGGGATGACAGAGGATACCCCACATAGGTACACTGATTTGTCTCATAGGCCGAGTTCGGTCTTTTGGAAGACGTTAATAAAATCTATCTATCTATCTATCTACTCCTACCTAGAGCCATCTACATTGAGTTTCTTAATAATTCAATTGTTTTTGGCCTAATCCTCTCCAAAGTGAATTGGTGGCCACTCTTGCTTCAAACAAGAGTAGAACCCTCAATCCATCAAGCCAAAGGAGAGCTTACAAGCTTCATGTAAGCTAATGTTTCTTACTTATTTACAAATTTTAAATCTATAGTTTTCTTGATTTTTATGTTTTACAGTTGATTGAATTAAATTCAAATGCTATGCCTTTAAGGAAAAGGCCACCCCCTTCTCTTCTTTACATTCTAGCCTTTCTTAATCCTAGAAAGATTAACTAAGGGATTAATTAAACTATTCTTATTGTTTACTCTCTTGAATTTAGAAAATTGTGTAGATTAGAGTTCTATGAATCTAATTTGGGTTAATTTAAGTTAAAAATAGAATGATAAAAATAAGAAATGGTTAGCCATGCAAAGGAGGTTATGGCAACATTTTCCAGAATTTTATGAAAAAGAAAGTTTGTTTTTATGTTATTCCAAAAGAGTAATTCCCACCATTTTTGCATCTAAAAGAAATATTCTAGTTACTCCATTTACATATTCACCTATGAATATGCATGGATATCACTGATATTAATTATTAAAATTGATTTCTATGTATAGAAAGATGCATAAAGGAATTCTTTTTATTATAAAAGTGTTATTCTCATTAAGTTTGATTTTTATGCATAGAAAGATGCATAAAGGAAAATTTTTTTATTATAAAAGTGTTATTCTCATTAAATTTGATTTTATGCATAGAAAGATTTATAAAGGAATATTTTTATTACAAAAGTGTTATTCTTATTAAATTTAATTTTTATGCATAGAAAGATGCATAAAGGAATTTTTTTAATTATAAAAGCGTTATTCTTATGAATTGATTTTTATACATAAATAGATGCATAAAGAAATTCTTTTTTTTAAGTGTTATTCCCATTGAAGTTGATTTTTATGCATAAATAGTTGCATAAAAAAATTTTATATCAAAATTAGAATTCTCTTAAATTTTATGTTTAAATTTTATGAGTATTTGATAAATGAATAATTAAATACTCTAAGAGAGAAATTTCTATTGTTTTATATTCACGTGGATTGTAAAAAGAAGATTTAAGAAATCTATCGAGATTGAAATATTCAGATAAATGATTATTTTATTCCTCATTGGAATTCGTAACCTATTTAGAAATCAGTTAAGTGAATATTCAAAGAAAGAAATTCAATAAAATAGTAACTGAATTATCAAACCTTTTTGAGAAAGATAGTTTAGGAAAAATCTTATCAAACTCAAACCACCCTGAATCAGACTATGACCAAGACCAAACTCTTTCGCCAGTTTTGAGGAAAGAAGGTGTGACCAGTTTAGAAAAATACACTCAAAACTCCCGCCAAATCTGAAACTAAGTTTGAGACCCTTCGAATTGATTTGTGGATCAAGGTTACAGAACTCGAGGAATTCTGGTATGAAATTCAGAATTCGGTTCAAGAAGTTTTGGGATACTGATTTAAGAAATACTTATTGTATTCATCAAAAGAAAATCAAACTGAAAACTTGCATAGAAACCCTATTTTCTTAAAGGATTGTCTTACGCCAGAATGCTCGAGGGAGAATTTGGTATCTGCAATAGCTGGCGGGGAGTGTTCAAAGAACGGCTCACACGGCAAAGCCTACCCAGGTCATCTTGACCAGCCTCGGTATGGTTGAAAAATGGTGTGCTTCCGGTACGATGCTTCCGGTACGATGGGCGAGGGCCGACAAAGCGGTCCCTGACTGAAGTGCCAGGACACCTAAGGAGGATCCTGGAGGGTTCTGACGACCAGCCTCGGTATGGTTGAAAAATGGAACTGAAAACTTGCATAGAAACCCTATTTTCTTAAAGGATTGTCTTACGCCAGAATACTCAAGGGAGAATTTGGTATATGTTTTTCTAAGGGAAGTTCGGCTGTAATAGCTGGCGGGGAGTGTTCAAAGGACGGCTCACACGGCAAAGCCTACCCAGGTCGTCTTGACCAGCCTCGGTATGGTTGAAAAATGGTGTGCTTCCGGTGGGCGAGGGCCGACGAAGCGGTCCCTAACTGAAGTGCCAGGACACCTAAGGAGGATCCTGGAGGGTTCTGACGACCAAGCGATGCACGGGCTCGCGGTGCCTAGGACACCCATGCGTATGTTATGGAAGATATGTATAATGGATGAAATGGTTATTATAATCTATTACTGGATCTCGTTGCTGACCAGCTATGTCTCAATGGAGAGTCTAGAGTGATACTGTATTTTGAGAAATAAGAGACTGGATGGAATTTTTGATTTATGACATCTGTAACCAATAACTGTCAATGGATTATTTTATAAGTTAAAGTTTTACAGAGGAGTGTGTGCCTATCTGTATTCAAAAGCAGAAGTTAATAAAGGCATTCAATTATGGGTGGGTGAGTAATTGTCTGGTTCTACCAATTCCAGTGGTTGGGTGGTGGCTAACCCATGGGCCGGATGGAATCAGTGGAGTTTTAATAATTAAATTGAAATAATAGGAATATGCTTAGAATTCGAGAAGTTAAATAAAAACCTGAAGAATTTCTCAAATGAGTAGATCAACGGCTATGCTTGATTTCGGTTAGGAAAAAAGCGTTGATTTTCTCAAATGATTAGATCAACAGCTGTGCCTGATTTCGGTTAGGAAAAAGCATTGATTTCTTCAAATTAAGTCAGTGATAGTTTTCCTTCTATCTAGTTTAATCAGGTGAAGGATAGTTTAGTCTCTCGAACCCGTTTAGAAAATTCGTTTAAGAAAATCAAAAAGGTGGAATCGCCTCCTTTTTTCGAGCAAGGGAAATTTTCCCGATTTTGGTTTCTCAATGACCACTAGTTTAATCTCGTGTCCGGACATTCGAGGGCGAGGCCCCGAGTGGGAAACCCTACCCCGCGCAAGAAGAAGCTACTTCCACTACTAGCAACTGGGAATCCGCGAAGGGGGCAGAGGGGTCTCACAGCTGGTATCAGAGCACTGTTATTGTAAACTTACAAAACTGCAGCAGAAATTGCCAAAAATTTTAAAGTAAATGTGGGAAATAATGTTTTCACTTGTTAAGATTATGTTTGAAATGAACTTCATAAATTGAAAACTCATAAATTGAACTAGATTTTTAGATGGATACCCCAAATCTATCTAGCACTCTTAGACTCTCCTAGAGTCAGGATATTATCGCCTTTACCTTCGAAAATCTCATCAACTCCGCTACAACCCGAGAAAGCAGAGTGAGACTCGCTCGTCACTTTGAGGATCTATACTTTCCTGATCCAGTAGAGCGACGTCAGCACATGTGGTTCTCTGGAGGGTGAAATATTCGCATCAATACCAATCAATGTCAGAGACTCAGATAGAATATCTCGCTAGCCATGATCTTGATAAGGCTAGGAGTTATTCATAATGTACAGCTCTATAATCATTCACCCCAAAATTCTAGAATTTCTTACCGTATTTTTAGACTTCTTAGCCGCTTTATTCCTAGGAGAAGAATTACAGCACCATTATGAGTGATGAATCATGTATATCATAGCATGTCTCCATCGCAGTATCGCCTTTTTTATGCATACGCGATTGAGTCAGTGACTTTTGGAGCTGAGACTCTCTATGTATATATCAAAAACTTTTGATAATAAATGATGTTTTGCAAAAGATTCCAAATTGTTTTCATGGTTGTGAATATTGGTTAATAAAATTATCAGAGTGAATCTTGTTTTCAAGAATTATGATGGAATGTTTATTTGTTTAAGAAATAAATCTCAAAAATTAAATAGTCATAAATCTGTTGACAAAGTTAAGTTGACAAAAATATTGTTTTGTCAGAATCATGAGGCGTGTGGCCTGTGCTAGTAGGTAGTCGGATCCTCTTACCGATGATGAAGAGTTAGATCCGGACGTTCGTAAAGCCCTACACCAATGTAAGAATCCTCCCTCCGGCTTTTGAGGTGTGCAAGTGTAAGAACCTCCCCTTTTGATATTATAATTATTCCCCTCTCTGAAATAAAAGAAAGATCATGTTTTACCCTGTTTTGGCCTAGAGAGAGAAAATGTCTAGAGGGAGGTAATTCAAAATTGAGATATTTTTGGATCTAAAAATCCTCCTAGTGTCTAAAATGGTTTCCCCTGAAACAGAAATTCAAAAAGAACTTTCCAATGTGCAATTGGAATTAACTAAAAAATATCTATAAAGGGCCTTAACCTAAGGATCCAGATTTTCAAAAAAATTTGAATTATGCTCCAATTAAGGTTCCTATGGACCAATAAGATTAATCCAAATGTAGGGAGGAGATAAATTGAAGAATAAAAGAAAATTCTCAAAAATGAGTAAACGCTCACATAAGATGAAGAGTTGACTAAGGACAAGGTTTATTAGTTAAAAAAGAAGAGATATCTAGAGAAAATGATGCATTTTTGACACCTCAATGTGGGGATCTCTCCTCATGAAGGAGGTGCCTATTTCACATGTGTGGAGGAGTTTTAAACTCATAAATAATGAGATATTTTCATCTCTCTTCTCTCCTGTTTCAACTAGATCCAAAAAGTAAGCTAAACTGATCCAAAAATGGTCAGAAATTGACCAAACTGATCTGGAAAATTCTAGAATCAGTTTGCTTGGTTAAAGGCTCATTTTTTCCTATAAATAGAATCCTCCCCCTTTGTAAAAGATTAATAGTGTTTATGCACTGTTACTCTACTCCTACAGAGCCAATTACATCGAATTCACTTGATAATTCAGTTGTTTTTTACTAAATCCTCTCCAAAGAAATTGGTGGCCACTCTTGATCCAAATAAGAGTAGAACCCTCAATCCCTCAAGCCAAAGGAAAGCTTACAAAACTCCATGTAAGCTAAAATTTCTACTTTTTAATTTCAAATCTATGGTTTTTTGATTTCCTTATTTTTTTTTATAGTTGATTAAAGTGAATCCTAATGTTATGCCTTGATGAAAAGGCTACCCCCTTCTCTTCCTTAAGAATTCAGCCTTTCTTTATCCTAAAATGAGTAACAGAAAAATTGATTAAACTTTTCTTATTGTTTACACTCTAGAAAGTGAAAATTGAGTAGATTAGAGTACTTTACTTCGAATTGGGATTAATTTTAAATTAAAAATACAATGTTAAAAATTGAGAAACAGACATCCATAAAAAGGAGGTTATGGTAAAATTTTCTTAAATTTTATGGAAAATAAAGTTTATTTTTATGTTATTCTAAAAGAGTAATTCCGACCATTTGTGCATTCTAAAAGAAATATTTTTATTTACTCCATGTACATATTCACCTATGAATATGTATGGATATCATTGATATTAATTATTAAAATTAATTTCT
This sequence comes from Cibotium barometz, assembly GCF_041138505.1. NCBI lineage: Eukaryota > Viridiplantae > Streptophyta > Polypodiopsida > Cyatheales > Cibotiaceae > Cibotium > Cibotium barometz. Next base: position 860,653 of record NC_141058.1, read on the forward strand.
ATGCATTAAAAGATGCATATTAGAAATCTTTTTATTGTAAAAGTGTTGTTTTCATTGAATTTAAATTCTATGCATAGAAAGAAGCATATTGGAAATTTTTTTATTATAAAAGTGTTAATTTTATTAAATTTAATTTCTATGTATAGAAAGATGCATAATGAAAATTTTTTTATTATAAAAGTGTTGTTTTCATTGAATTTAATTTCTATGCATAGAAAGATGCATAATAGAAATTTTTATTAAAAAAGTGTTGTTTTCATTGAATTTAATTTCTATGCATAGAAAGATGCATATTGGGAATTTTTTTATTATAAAAGTTTTGTTTTCATTGAATTTAATTTCTATGCATAGAAAGATACATATAAAAGTGTTGTTTTCATTGAATTTAATTTCTATGCATAGAAAGATGCATAATAGAAATTTTTATTAAAAAAGTGTTGTTTTCATTGAATTTAATTTCTATGCATAGAAAGATGCATATTGGGAATTTTTTTATTATAAAAGTTTTGTTTTCATTGAATTTAATTTCTATGCATAGAAAGATACATAATGGAAATTTTTATTATAAAAGTGTTGTTTTTATTGAATTTAATTTCTATGCATAGAAAGATGCATAATGGAAATTTTTATTATAAAAGTATTATTTTCATTAAAATTGATTTTATGCATAGAAAGATGCATAAAAGATTTTTTTTATTTCAAAAGTGGTATTCACATTAAGATTGATTTTATGCATAGAAAGATGCATAAAGGATTTATTTTTATTTCAAAAGTGTTATTCTCATTAAGATTGGTTTTATGCATAGAAAGATGCATAAAGGATTTATTTTTATTTCAAAAGTGTTATTCTCATTAAGATTGGTTTTATGCATAGAAAGATGCATAAAGGATTTATTTTTATTTCAAAAGTGTTATTCTCATTAAGATTGGTTTTATGCATAGAAAGATGCATAAAGGATTTATTTTTATTTCAAAAGTGTTATTCTCATTAAGATTGGTTTTATGCATAGAAAGATGCATAAAGGATTTATTTTTATTTCAAAAGTGTTATTCTCATTAAGATTGGTTTTATGCATAGAAAGATGCATAAAAGATTTATTTTTATTTCAAAAGTGTTATTCTCATTAAGATTGATTTTATGCATCGAAAGATGTATAAAGGATTTATTTCTATTTCAAAAGTGTGATCCTCATTAAGATTGATTTTATGCCTAGAAAGATGCATAAAGGATTGAATTTTATTTCAAAAGTGTTATTTTTCTTAAATTTGAATTTATGCATAAATAGATGCATAAAAGGATTTTTATAAAAGTGTTATTCCCACACTAAAGTTGATGTTTATGCATAAATAGATGCGTAAAGAATCTTTATATCAAAAATTAGAATTCTCTTAGAGATAGATGTGAATAGAGATGAATAGATTTAACGAGATGTGATGAGAATCAGATAAGTGTGAATGAATGGATGGGTGGTTATGATGTGACTAGAGGTGATGAGATGTGAGGTGAGTAGATGTGATAAGATGTGATGTGAATTAGATAGATGTGAATGGATGGAGGGATGTGATGTGAATAGAGGTGATGAGATGTGAGGTAAAGTAGATGTGATGTGAATTAGATAGATGTGAATGGATGGAGGGATGTGATGTGAATAGAGGTGATGAGATGTGAGGTAAATAGATGTGATGAGATGTGAATGGATGGATGTGATGAGATGTGATGTGAATCAGATAGATGTGAATGGATGGATGTGATGAGATGTGATGTGAATCAGATAGATGTGATGAGATGTGATGTGAATCAGATAGATGTGATGAGATGTGATGTGAATCAGATAGATGTGAATGGATGGATGGATGTGATGTGAATAGAGGTGATGAGATGTGAGGTTAATAGATGTGATGAGATATGATGTGAATCAGATAGATGTGAATGGATGGATGGTTGGTTGTGATGTGAATAGAGGTGATGACATGTGAGGTGAGTAGACATGATAAGATGTGATGTGAATCAGATAGATTTGAATGGATAGAGGGATGTGATGTGAATAGAGGTGATGAGATGTGAGGTAAATAGATGTAATGAGATGTGATGTGAATCAGATAGATGTGAATGGATGGATGGATGTGATGCGAATAGAGGTGATGAGATGTGAGGTGAATAGATGTGATGAGATGTGATGTGAATCAGATAGATGTGAATGGATGGATGGATATGATGCGAATAGAGGTGATGAGATGTGAGGTGAATAGATGTGATGAGATGTGATGTGAATCATACGTGAATGGATGGATGGATGTGAATCAGATAGATGTGAATGGATGGATGTGAATGGATGGATGGATGTGATGTGTGATATGTGATGTGAATCAGATAGATGTGAATGGATGGATGGATGTGATGTGAATAGAGGTGATGAGATGTGAGGTGAATAGATGTGATGAGATGTGATGTGAATCAGATAGATGTGAATGAATGGATGGATGTGATGTGAATAGAGGTGATGAGATGTGAGGTGAATAGATGTAATGAGATGTGAGGTGAATAGATGTAATGAGATGTGATGAGAATCAGATAAGTGTGAATGAATGGATGGGTGGTTGTGATGTGAATAGAGGTGATGAGATGTGAGGTGAGTAGACGTGATCAGATGTAATGTGAATTAGATAGATATGAATAAATGGATGAGATGTGATGTCATGTGAATCACGATGTAAATACTTGATATGGGATATGACTGAATGATAAGTGATGAAAATGGATGTAAATATATAAGTGAAGAATGGATGTGAATGTGTATATGAAGAATGGATGTGAATGAGTATGTGAAAGAATGGATATAGATGTGTATGTGAAAGAATGTGATGTGATGGAAAGAGATGTGATGTGTCATAAATATATGTGGATGTGAATGTGATGGATATGAATGGAAGTGAACGTGATGGATATGAATGAATGTGAACGTGATGGATATGAATCAATGTTATGTGATGGGATGTCAATCAGGATAGATGTGAATGAATGAGATGTGAGGTAAAATGAATGCGATGTGATGTGAGTGAATGTGAGTGGTCTGAATGAATGCGATGTGATGTGAGTGAATGTGAGTGGTTTGAATGGATGAGATGTGAATGAATGTGATGTGATGAGATGTGGATATGGGTAGATGCGAGTGGATGAGATCTGATGCAGATAAATGAGAAAAGATGTGATGAAATGGAAAATGATGTGATGATAATGGGAATACATATGAAATAAATGAGAATTGATGTGGAACAATGTGGAAAGACGAGAGTTTGTTATAGAAACTCTATTTATGACATGTTTTTTAAATGATTGTTTTATGTCAAGAATGCTGGTGAAACATTTTGACCGTCTTGTGAATGAGGTCGTGGAGACCTAATCTGATAAAGTTGCAATAGCTGACAGAGAGTCAATGGAGGACGTCTCACGTAGCAAGGTATGACTAGCCTCGGTTCAATTAAAATGGTGAGCTTCCGGTACGGTGGATGAGGGACCAAGGAAGCGGCCTTTGAGTGAAGCGCGCTAGGTCACCTGTGAAGGAGGGTGCTGACCATACGGTGTGTAAGATCCCCCTGTTCCCACCGAGCAACAGATTCGAAATACTAGCAGCGGAAGTAGCACTTCTCGTGCGGGACAGGGGTCCCACATTCGGGGCCTCACCCACGGATATCCGGATAAGAGACTAATCCGTCGGTTGTTCCAAAACCGAACCCGAAAAAAACTTCCTTTACCGGAAAGCATGGGCGATTCCACCAGGATAACTTTTTACTCTAACGTAGTCAAGATCATTTCTGATCGAGCTGATCCAATTGCATCTATAAGATACATGGTCAGATTAAGGAAGAAACTTGCACTTGGATCATTGGGATCAACGCTTTTTTCCCCATTCAAGAGGCACAGCCGTTGATTCCTATCCATAGAACAGTTACTGTCCGGGATTTATTTTATCTACTCGTAAAAAACAAAAGTTTGAGTCTCGATTTACGGATCCATCAGTCCAGCCTAACCCCATCCAATCCCATGGGTTAGCCAACCACCCAACCACTGTAGTGATGGGATCCAATTAAGAATTTGGTTAGGTTTTGTCCCGGGTACCAAGGAAAAGAGTTCCAAGGCCCCCTAGCCGGAAGTTCATGCAAAATAAAACTAGTCACACCACTCACACACCCAATATGAAATTACCTTTTTCAACCAGATTCAACCAGTTTAAAACAATCCTTTAATAAAACCATAGTATCACTGATCACAATCTTCCAATTTATCCAATTGATTCTTAATTTTCCATCATTCCTTCATCAGAGTATCTATGGCATCATTGGCAACTAGAACGCTTAGGGGCCGTTTCGATAATTCCTAGCCCTTAATACTTGGCAATATAATCACTTATCAAGATGGACTCTCGTTGAAGATCAGCAAGATCAACCAACAGATCCATATAAGGAGCCATGGACTCATCCATTGAAGACCAGCAAGGTCAATCAACCAGATCCATGCCCGATTTCAGAAAACAACTCCAACTCTGTTCCAATATCTTCCTCGACGCACGCGTGGGTATCCTAGGCGACCCAGAGCCCAAGCACCGTATGGTCAGCACCCTCTAGGATCCTTCGCAGGTGACCTAGCGCTTCACGCATAGGCCGCTTCCTTGGCCCCTCATCCACCGTACCGGAAGCTCACCATTTTAATCGCACCGAGGCTGGTCAAGACCTCGGCCGACCTTGCTACGCGAGACGTCCTTCATTGACTCCCCGTCAGCAGTTGCAACTTTACCATCATGACTTTAATCACAAGACGGTCAAAATGCTCCCCCCAGCATTCTTGACATAAAACAATCATTTACAAACAGCATTTACAAACAGCATTTACAAACAGTTTACAATACAATTTCTATTTTAACTTTCATTTTTTCACATTATCCCTCATCAATCTACATTACTTATTCCATTAGGAACTCAATGGAGTCTTCTTGGGCCCTTTAATTTGCCATGAGGTTATGGAAATGTTTAACTTTTTGACAAATAGGAGCTCGCCATGTAAGCAAAAACCATTGGTATGTAAGAGAGATGTAAGAGTGGTCAAAGGGTACACTTTTTCCCCCAAAAAGGGGGGGGAGCAATTTTACAATTTTCGGACCTCCATAACTTCTACATACAAGCTCCGATCTGAGCGGAGATTACAGATCCGTGATCTACGCATCAAGAGCTTTCCATAGATATGTTACATGATATGGTTTTATCTGCTAGATTTTAAATTCCATTTTCCCTCCCAAATTCAAATTCGAATAAAGTAGCCGTTTTGAAGCTTCAAATTAGAAAACGTTTCTTCTTAAGAGAAAAGGTTTGACTCCCTTAAACTGCCAAATAAAAGGGCCCAAGAAGACTCCATTGAGTTCCTAATGCATATTCCATTTATATGTATACTCATCCCATCACATCATTTCCATCTCATCACTTCAGATTCCCTCACATCACATATCGTATAATCACATCCATACATCCACATCTATATGCGTACATTCACATCTACATGCATACATCTACATCTCTATGCATACATCCACATCCACATTCACATTCACCTCCATACATCTACATCTATATGCATATATCCACCTCCACATTCACATCCACATCTATACATCTACATCTACATGCATACATCCACCTCTACATCCACATCTACATCTATACACCTACATCTACATGCATACATCCACATCTCCATTCACATCTACATCTATACATCTACATCTACATGCATCCATCCACCTCCACATCCACATCTACATCTATACACCTACATCTACATGCATACATCCACATCTCCATGCATACATCCACCTCCACATTCACACTCACACCCATACCTCTACATCTACATGCAAACATCCATATCTCCATGCATAATAATATTCTTTTAATTAATCTAGGATGATAGTTCCTAGAATATGGTAGGAATTCCTCTTTTTATACTTTGAATGAAATTATTTTATGCGTAAATTCTATAAAAATTTTGCTATAGCTCCGCTACTATGACTGATAAGTCTCAATTTTTTCTAAGGGATAAGGTTTATCATTAAGGAAATAATTAGAATAGTCTCTAATTGGATCATCAATCCATAATGGTCTCTAATTGGATCATTAAGAAAATAATTAGAATGGTCTCTAATTGGATCATCAATCCATAATGGTCTCTAATTGGATCATTAAGAAAATAATTAGAATGGTCTCTAATTGGATCATTAAGAAAATAATTAGAATGGTCTCTAATTGGATCATCAATTCATAATGGATTAAATCATCAATATACATAAACTAAAAGTATAGAAAAAAGCCATTAATTTGGCCTCAAGCATAGCTTAATCTTGGATTAAGGAAAAGCCTTATGAAAAGCTTCATTTGGATTGAAAAGGGTCATGAGTATGACCATTTCTTAAGTGAGAGAGAGAGAAAAACCATTAGAATTAAATATAAATAGAACTTTATGTAATTCTTTACTATCATTACTTAATTAACTTCAATAGCATTTCAAAAACCATACCAATTAAGCTTCTCAAGCTTGAGAGGGGTTGAGAAGAGAGAATCATTGAGAAGTTATAGAAAAGAACAAAATTCACTATACTTATCTTATAATTTGCTTGATTCTTTGATCACGGTAGAGGCCCCCAACCAATCAATTGGTTTAGTATGTTGATGGAGCCACCAATGGGGATTTAAGAAGGAGAGAAGTGTCAAAAACTAATGAATTATTAAAGAATTCATAGTTCTTGGCTTAGGTGGAGTAGAGTAACAATGCATAAGATACTATATTTTTTTCAACAAGGGAAGGCTTCTATTTATAGGAAAAATTGAGCTCCTAACCAAAACAAACTGATTCTAGAATTTTCCAAGTCAGCTTGGTCACTTTTTGACCATTTTTAGGTCAGTTAAGCTAACTTTTTGGAACTAGACTTGAATGAGGAGAGAGGAGAGATGAAATATCTCAATTTTTATTAGTTTAAAACTCATTCAAGCATGTGAAATATGCACCTCCTTTAAAGAACTCTCCTTCCTTACATATGTGTCATAGTTTTTTTATTAATAAACCTTGTACATTTTCAACTCTTCATCTTATGTGAAATATGCACCTCCTTTAAAGAACTCCCCTTCCTTACATATGTGTTTTTTTTACTAATAAGCCTTGTACATTTTCAACTCTTCATCTTATGTGAGCATTTACTCATTTTTGGATACCCAAAATATCTCATATTTTTAATATTGCTCATAGTTTTTTACTAATAAACCTTGTACATTTTCAACTCTTCATCTTATGTGAAATATGCACCTCCTTTAAAGAACTCCTCTTCCTTACATATGTGTCATAGTTTTTTTTTTACTAATAAACCTTGTACATTTTCAACTCTTCATCTTATGTGAAATATGTACCTCCTTTAAAGAACTCCTCTTCCTTACATATGTGTTTTTTTTCTAATAAACCTTGTACATTTTCAACTCTTCACCTTATGTGAGCATTTACTCATTTTTGGGTATCTTCTTTTTACAAATTGGATTTATCTCCTCCCTACACATGTATTGATGCTATTGGCCCATAGGAACCTTAATTGGACCATAGTCTAAAGATTTCTGAAAATCTAGACCCTTAGACTAAGGTTCTTTATACCTATTTCCAATTAATTCCAATTGCACATTGAAAAATTATTTTTGAATTTCTGTTTCAGGGAAACTTATTTTAATAAGATGAGTTATTTTTTTTATCTAAAAATATTCATAATCTGAATATTCTCTCTCTAGAATAATTTTCTCTCTCTAGGCTAAAACAGTTAGAAACAAGGTCTTTATATTTCTGAAGAGGGATTGATTACAGGGGAAGATACTAGACATCAAAAAGGGGGTGGGGGAGGAATCTTACATTCTACCCCACTTAAAAAAATGCGAGATGTCCTCATCTCGCAAACTGGGATAATTTCGCTAGATGCACGAATATGAGACTTAGAGAAAAATTTTAATCAAGATTAACCACCAAGAAAAGTCTTAAAGAGAGCAAGATTCAAAATAAGAACAAGATTTAAACTTTATTCATTCTCGTAACTTATACAGTAAAGATAGAAGAACTCTTTACACTTCCATAAGCCCGTCCATCATATGGTCACAAAAGCAGTCCTCACAAGCTGCACAAGTATAGGGTAACTCATCTATGGGAATGATTCTGCTGGTTATTGCCGCACCTATCTCAGTGGTATGAGGTGATCTAACAAAAGGACATCTGAGAGGCAAGCCAAAAACGGGGTAAAGGCATATCTTCTCATGAGGAAGAAAACACGCCAGTAAGAAGACCCGCTCAGAAAACCCAAGATGTCTTGATCTCATGACGCAGTAGTATCGGGGACCCAAACCCAAAGCTTCAATAACCATGGCCAAGCGGACATTGTTACGAAAGTGCTGCTGACCCCAGGGTGTTACCCTAGTTATGTTTTGATAGGTCTGCCATTTGGACTGCGCTACAGAAGTTCCTAGGTGAGGAAAAAGTGAGCGCTCATACTGTTCTATAAAGTCTTTCTTCACAGACTCTCTTGCGTCTTGAAGGTGAGAAATCATCATGGATAAAACTAGTTCTTGTTGCCAAGCCATGAAGGAGATTAAGAAAGAAAGGAGATTGATGGGAGTAAGATTATTGTGAGCGACAAGTAAAAGTTACGACTTATATAAAGGAAGGAGCTAGCGTAACCTAGAAGCCAACGGTAACTTGCCACTGAAGTTTTACCGTCTTTCCATGATTTGTGTTTGACACATTTTTCTATAGAAGGCATTAAGAATTTTGAGATGAGGAGATAAAAGAAGCTTGTAGGCTAAGTCACCTACTTTCATTGAATTCAGATACAAGGGTCACAATATCTGGGGGATAACTTCTTATACTCCCCAAGAGATAAAGAACTTCTTTTGGGGCCGTACTCAAGTGAAAGCCAAAACCTTGGTATCCAAAACACCGATTCTCACTTCCGAACTCATTGTTCTAAATCCTTAAAACAGGTGGGACTCCTGAGAAGTATTCTAGGGAAAGGGTCTTCCTTTTTTTAAAGAGAAACTTTCTTTTATTTTAGAGAGGGAATAATTATGAGATCAGAAGGGAGATTCTTACTCCTGTATACCTCGAAGGCTGGGGAGGAATCTTACATTCTACCCCACTTAAAAAGTGCGAGATGTCCTCATCTCGCAAGGTAGAGGACAGCTCTTTTTCTTAAGATCCAATTTTATTCTGGGTTCCTTATATTCTGGTCAACCCAATAGAACACTGGGATAAATATCCCTTATATAGAACTCATCATTAAATAACAATTCATTCAGATCATGTCATTCATATCTTTAATATGATAATGGTCCATTAGACCAAAAAGTTTCCTTCGGAACATTCCTCCACGGAAATTTCAGTCAAGCAAGTTCTCAATTTGACATCCCTTAACTTGATCTACCGGTCAAGTATTAACAGTAGCAATCTAACAGCACAACCCACTAACCTCATAATGATTTGCTGAATTCATCATCATCATCATTCTAGTTATGAATATCATCACAGGGACTCGTCCCATTCCCCCTCATTGTGGTTTCATTATATTTCAACTAATTTTTAAAAATCAACATTTTTCAATCAGCATTTTCAATCAGAATCCAAATCAATTCATCAATTCTCAAACAGAATTAAAAATCATATCAATCACATTCGAAATCATCATCTAGATAGCATTAACGCTTATAATTTCAAGTCTTAGATTTACTCGTATATACTGTCAGTAAAGAGCTGCAGTATACTCTCGGTATATACGGGTAGTCACGGCCCTTGGAATTATAAGGTAAATACTATCATGTCTAGGCCTCAAGCAAGTCAGGGATTCTATATAATTGCGGCACTTCCATCTGAAGACCCAATTACCAAAATTTTGAATTTTCGTTTGAATATCAAATTGTATGAATTATCACACAATTATAACCTTTTTGTGTTTCTTGATAAATTTTTGACATATTTGTCTTCTCAGTTGATCTTTATTAACCAATTGCTCTGATACCAACTGTAAGATCCCCCTGTTCCCACCGAGCAACAGATTCGAAATACTAGCAGCGGAAGTAGCACTTCTCGTGCGGGACAGGGGTCCCACATTCGGGGCCTCACCCACGGATATCCGGATAAGAGACTAATCCGTCGGTTGTTCCAAAACCGAACCCGAAAAAAACTTCCTTTACCGGAAAGCACGGGCGATTCCACCAGGATAACTTTTTACTCTAACGTAGTCAAGATCATTTCTGATCGAGCTGATCCAATTGCATCTATAAGATACATGGTCAGATTAAGGAAGAAACTTGCACTTGGATCATTGGGATCAACGCTTTTTTCCCCATTCAAGAGGCACAGCCGTTGATTCCTATCCATAGAACAGTTACTGTCCGGGATTTATTTTATCTATCATAAAAAACAAAAGTTTGAGTCTCGATTTACGGATCCATCAGTCCAGCCTAACCCCATCCAATCCCATGGGTTAGCCAACCACCCAACCACTGTAGTGATGGGATCCAATTAGGAATTTGGTTAGGTTTTGTCCCGGGTACCAAGGAAAAGAGTTCCAAGGCCCCCTAGCCGGAAGTTCATGCAAAATAAAACTAGTCACACCACTCACACACCCAATATGAAATTACCTTTTTCAACCAGATTCAACCAGTTTAAAACAATCCTTTAATAAAACCATAGTATCACTGATCACAATCTTCCAATTTATCCAATTGATTCTTAATTTTCCATCATTCCTTCATCAGAGTATCTATGGCATCATTGGCAACTAGAACGCTTAGGGGCCGTTTCGATAGTTCCTAGCCCTTAATACTCGGCAATATAATCACTTATCAAGATGGACTCTCGTTGAAGATCAGCAAGATCAACCAACAGATCCATATAAGGAGCCATGGACTCATCCATTGAAGACCAGCAAGGTCAATCAACCAGATCCATGCCCGATTTCAGAAAACAACTCCAACTCTGTTCTAATATCTTCCTCGACACACGCGTGGGTATCCTAGGCGACCCAGAGCCCGAGCACCGTATGGTCAGCACCCTCTAGGATCCTTCGCAGGTGACCTAGCGCTTCACGCATAGGCCGCTTCCTTGGCCCCTCATCCACCGTACCGGAAGCTCACCATTTTAATCGCACCGAGGCTGGTCAAGACCTCGGCCGACCTTGCTACGCGAGACGTCCTTCATTGACTCCCCGTCAGCAGTTGCAACTTTACCATCACGACTTTAATCACAAGACGGTCAAAATGCTCCCCCCAGCATTCTTGACATAAAACAATCATTTACAAACAGCATTTACAAACAGTTTACAATACAATTTCTATTTTAACTTTCATTTTTTCACATTATCCCTCATCAATCTACATTACTTATTCCATATTCCATTTATATGTATACTCATCCCATCACATCATTTCCATCTCATCACTTCAAATTCCCTCACATCACATATCGTATAATCACATCCATACATCCACATCTATATGCGTACATTCACATCTACATGCATACATCTACATCTCTATGCATACATCCACATCCACATTCACATTCACCTCCATACATCTACATCTATATGCATATATCCACCTCCACATTCACATCCACATCTATACATCTACATCTACATGCATACATCCACCTCTACATCCACATCTACATCTATACACCTACATCTACATGCATACATCCACATCTCCATTCACATCTACATCTATACATCTACATCTACATGCATCCATCCACCTCCACATCCACATCTACATCTATACACCTACATCTACATGCATACATCCACATCTCCATGCATACATCCACCTCCACATTCACACTCACACCCATACCTCTACATCTACATGCAAACATCCATATCTCCATGCATAATAATATTCTTTTAATTAATCTAGGATGATAGTTCCTAGAATATGGTAGGAAGTCCTCTTTTTATACTTTGAATGAAATTATTTTATGCGTAAATTCTATAAAAATTTTGCTATAGCTCCGCTACTATGACTGATAAGTCTCAATTTTTTCTAAGGGATAAGGTTTATCATTAAGGAAATAATTAGAATAGTCTCTAATTGGATCATCAATCCATAATGGTCTCTAATTGGATCATTAAGAAAATAATTAGAATGGTCTCTAATTGGATCATCAATCCATAATGGTCTCTAATTGGATCATTAAGAAAATAATTAGAATGGTCTCTAATTGGATCATTAAGAAAATAATTAGAATGGTCTCTAATTGGATCATCAATCCATAATGGATTGAATCATCAATATACATAAACTAAAAGTATAGAAAAAAGCCATTAATTTGGCCTCAAGCATAGCTTAATCTTGGATTAAGGAAAAGCCTTATGAAAAGCTTCATTTGGATTGAGGAATAATTTTCTCTCTCTAGGCTAAAACAGTTAGAAACAAGGTCTTTATATTTCTGAAGAGGGATTGATTACAGGGGAAGATACTAGACATCAAAAAGGGGGTGGGGGAGGAATCTTACACGGTGCTCGGGCTCTGGGTCGCCCCGACGATACCCATGCGTGCATCGAGGAAGATATTGGAACAAGGAGTAAGAGTTGTTTTCTGAATTCAGGCATGGATCTAGTTGATTGACCTTACGATCCAAGTGCAATCTTTTCCTTGATCTGACTATGGGACTTACGGGGTCGGTCATATCAGTATAGCTAGTTAAGGCTTTGACCTCATTAGAGTAAAATTATCTTGGAGGAATCGCCCGTGCTTTCCAGGTGAGGGAAGTTTTTCCGGGTTCGGTTTCGGAAGAACCGAGGGATTAGTCTCTTGTCCAGATATCCGTGGGCGAGGCCTTGAGTGAGGGACCCTTCCCCGCGCAAGTAGTGCTACTTCTGCTACTAGCACCCCTGGGGACAGGGTTCTCACAACTGATATCAGAGCAAATTGGCTAATGTGGATCAAACGAGAAGCCAAAAATGTCAAAAATTTATGAAGAAGCAGTAAAAGGTTGTAATTGTGTGATGAAATTCATACAAATTGATATTCAGACTGAAATTCATAAATTAGTAATTGAGTCTTCAGATGGAAGTACCGCAATTGTATGGAATCCTTGACTTGCTTGAGACCTAGACATGATGGTATTTACCTTATAGTTCCAAGGACCGTGACTACCCGTATATACCGAGGGTATAACTACAGCTCTTTACTGGTAGTATATATGAGTAAATCTAAGACTTAAAATTATAAGCAAAAATGCTATCTAGATAAGAATTCGAATGTAATTGATATGATTTTAAAAACTCTGGTTGAGAACTAATGAGTTGATTTGGATTCTGATTGAAAATGATGATTCCTGAATTTTGGTTGAAATGTAATAAGCTGAGCAAAACCACGATGAGGATGAATGGGACGAGTCCCTGTGATGATGTTCATAATTGGAATGAGGTTAATGACTTCAGCAAATCACTATGAGATTAGTGGATTGTGCTTATTACAGATTGCTACTGTTAACACTTAACCCAGTGTATCAAGTTAAGGGATGTTAAATTAAAAATCTGTATAATTGAAAATTCCCATGGAGGACTGTTCAGATAGAAATTTTGGTCTAATGGACCATTATTATGATAAGGATTTGAATGATATGATATGAGTGAATTGTTATTTGATGATTAGTTCTATATAAGGGATCTTTATCCCAGGATTCTGTTGGGTTCACTAGACTATAAGGAACCCCAGAATCAATTGGATCTTAAGGGAAAGAGTTCTCTAATTTTGCAAGATGAGGACATCTCGCGTTTTTTAAGTGGGCTAGGATGCTCCCTTCGGCTTTTAAGGTGTGCAGGTGTAAGAACCTCCCCTTCTGATCTTATAATTATTCTCCTCTCTAAAATAAAAGAAAGATCCTATTTTACCCTGTTTTGGCCTAGAGAGAGAAAATATCTAGAGAGAGGTAATTCAAAATTGGATATTTTTGGATACAAAAATCATCCTAGTGTCTAAATTGGTTTCCCTTAAAACAAAAATACAAAAAGAACTTTTCAATGTGCAATTGGAATTAATTAAAAATAGGTATAAAGGACCTTAGCCTAAGGGTCCAGATTTTTTTAAAATTTTTGAATTATGCTCCAATTAAGGTTCAGATGGACCAATAAGATTAATCTAAATGTAAGGAGGAGATAAATTGAAGAATAAAAGAAAATCCCCCAAAAATGAGTAAATGCTCACATGAGATGAAGAGTTGACTAAGGACAAGGTTTATTAGTTAAAAAAGAAGAGATATTTAGAGGAAATGATCCATTTTTGACACCTCAGTGTGGGGATCTCCCCTCATGAAGGAGGCACCTATTTCACATGTGTGGAGTAGTTTTAAACTCATAAATAATGAGATATTTTTATCTCTCCTCTCTCTTGTTTCAACTAGATCCAAAAAGTAAGCTAAACTGACCCAAAAATGGCAAAAATTGACTAAATTGATCTGGAAAATTCTAGAATCAGTTTGCTTGGTTAGAGGCTCATTTTTTTCTATAAATAGAAGTCTCCCCCTTTGTAAAAGATTAGTAGTGTTTATGCACTGTTACTCTACTCCTACAGAGCCAATTACATTGAATTCACTTGATAATTCAATTGTTTTTAACTAAATCATCTCCAAAGAAATTGGTGGCCACTCTTGATCCAAACAAGAGTAGAACCCTCAATCCCTCAAGCCAAAGGAAAGCTTACAAAACTCCATGTAAGCTAAAATTTCTACTTTTTAATTTCAAATCTATAGTTTTTTGATTTCCTTGTTTTTTTTAATAGTTGATTAAAGTGAATCCTGATGTTATTCCTTGATGAAAAGACTACCCCCTTCTCATCCTTAAGAATTCAGCCTTTCTTTATCCTAAAATGAGTAGCAAATAAATTGATTAAACTTTTCTTATTGTTTACACTCTAGAAAGTGAAAAGAGTAGATTAGAGTACTTTACTTCAAATTGGGGTTAATTTTAAATTGAAAATAGAATGTTAAAAATTGAGAAATGGTCAGCCATACAAAGGAGGTTATGGTAAAATTTTCTTAAATTTTATGGAAAATAAAGTTTATTTTTATGTTATTCTAAAAGAGTAATTCCCACCGTTTGTGCATTCTAAAAGAAATATTTTTATTTACTCCATGTACATATTCACCTATGAATATGTATGGATATCACTGATATTAATTATTGAAATTAATTTCTATGCATAGAAAGATGCATATTGGAAATCTTTTTATTATAAAAGTGTTGTTTTCATTGAATTTAAATTCTATGCATAGAAAGATACATATTCTAAATTTTTTAATTATAAAAGTGTTATTTTCATTAAATTTAATTTCTATGCATAGAAAGATGCATAATGGAAATTTTTTTATTATAAAAGTGTTGTTTTTATTGAATTTGATTTCTATGCATAGAAAGATGCATAATGGAAATTTTTATTATAAAAGTATTGTTTTCATTGAATTTAATTTCTATGCATCAAAAGATGCATAATGGAAATTTTTTTATTATAAAAGTGTTGTTTTCATTGAATTTAATTTCTATGCATAGAAAGATATAGGCGCCAAGATCCACATATCAAATATCTCTTAATCTTGAAACATCTCCATTGTGGAGCTGAGCATGTGCTACATCGCAAACAACTGCTCACTTTTGTCATCACCTCGTTTACTTAATGATGCATAGTTTTCTTGCTTTAACTTTCCACTTTTGATATCATTTTTTTTATAGTAGTCCTTTGCAATGTGCCCTAGTTTGCCATAGTAATAGCACTCCATTCTATTTGTATTTTGATTTCTTTACCAACCACCATGTCCTCTCTAGCTCCCCTACCTCCTCTAGAGTGATCTCTTCCACCTATATGAGACTGATTTTCTTGTTATTATTATTTTTGGTTTTGTTTTCCAAATCACCACACCATATCCTCTAAATGACGATTTGCCTCTATGTCTACAAATATATGAGTAGAAGGCCTACTCATGTGAATTTTTGGAGCATGAACCTCCCCCAATATTCATCTCCTCAAGGATGAGAGGAGAGCAATCAGCTCCTCAAAAAGCAAGAAAGTATCAAACTCTAATGGAGATCTAAAACTAAATGTATTCGTTGCCAAGACCATTCAACGTTACTCGATACATCATCATCATCTACTAGTGGTCCAATAAAAGCAAGGGCATTTACAAGCTCTTTAACCTTCATCGAGTAACTATTTATACTCAACTTCACTCTGGTCACATTATACAGCTTGTGAGGTCCCTATCCCCACCGCACAATGAATTCAAGGGTTCTAGCAGCAGAAGTAGTACTTCTTGCACGAGGCAGGGTCTCACACTCTGGGGCCTCGCCCATGGATATCCGGACAAGAGACTAATCCATCGGTTCTTCCAAAACCGATCCCGGAAAAACTTCCCTTGCCCAGAAAGCACGGGTGATTCCTCCAGGATAACTTATCTCTAACATAGTCAAAAGCCTTAACTAACTGAACTGATCTGAGCGAACCCGTAAGTCCCAAGTCAGATTAGGGAAAAGATTGCACTAGGGTCATAGAGACCAACGCTTTTTTCCTCATTGAGAGGCACAGCCGTTGATTCTTTTCCATAGAACAATTTTTGTCCGGGATTTACTTCATCTATCGTACCATAACAGAATTGAGTCTCAATTTAAGGATCCAACAGTCCATCCAGTCCCGTGGGTTAGCCAACAAAGCCAACAACCCAACCACTGTAATGATGGGATCCAATTAAGAATTTGGCTAGGTTTTCTCCCGGGTACCAGGGAAAAGAGTTCCCAGGTCCCCTAGCCGGATATTCATGCAAACTTAAAACTAGTCACACCACTTACACACCCAGTATGAAATTGCCTTTTTCTCAGCGCATCAGCTATCTTTAAAACAATCATTTAATGAAACCATTGTGTCACTAATCACAATCCTCAAAATCTCCGGTTGAATCCTTATTTCCAATCATTCCTTCATCGATGTACCTATGGCATCATTGGCAACCGGAACTCTCACCACCTGTTCACTCAGGGGCCTTTTTGATAGTTCCTAGCTCATAGTAACCAGCAATATATTCATATATCAAAATGGAATCTCCATTGAAGATCAGCAAGATCGACCAACGGATCCATATAAAATACCATGGACTCATCCGTTGAGGACCAGCAAGGTCAACCAACCAACCAGATCCATGCCCGATTTCAGAAAACAACTCTTACTCCTTGTTCCAATATCTTCCCCGACGTATGTGTGGGTATCTTTGGCGACCCGGAACCCGAGTACCGTATGGTCAGCACCCTCTAGGATCCTTCGCAAGTCACCTAGCGCTTCACTCATAGGCCGCTTTCTTGGTCTCTCATCCATCGTACCGGAAGCTCACCATTAAAATCTGTAAGATCCCTGTTCCCACCGAGCAACAGATTCGGGGTACTGCAGCGGAAGTAGCGCTTCTCGCGCGGGACAGGGGTCTCACACTCGGGACCTCACCCACGGATATCCGGATAAGAGACTAATCCGTCGGTTGTTCCAAAATCGAACCCGAAAAAAACTTCCTTTACCGGAAAGCACGGGCGATTCCACCAGGATAACTTTTTACTCTAACGTAGTCAAGATCATTTCTGATCGAGATGATCCAATTACATCTATAAGATACTTAGTCAGTTCAAGGAAGAAACTTGCACTTGGATCATTGGGATCAACGCTTTTTTTCCCATTCAAGAGGCACAGCCGTTGATTCCTATCCATAGAACAGTTACTGTCCGGGACTTATTTTTTCTATCGTAAAAACAAAAGTTTGAGTCTCGATTTACGGATCCATCAGTCCAGCCTAACCCCATCCAGTCCCATGGGTTAGCCAACCGCCCAACCACTGTAGTGATGGGATCCAATTAAGAATTTGGTTAGGTTTTGTCCCGGGTACCAAGGAAAAGAGTTCCAAGGCCCCCTAGCCGGATGTTCATGCAAAATAAAACTAGTCACACCACTCACACACCCAATATGAAATTGCCTTTTTCAACCAAATTCAACCAGTTTAAAACAATCCTTTAATAAAACCATAGTATCACAGATCACAATCTTCCAATTTATCCAATTGATTCTTAATTTCCCATCATTCCTTCATCAGAGTATCTATGGCATCATTGGCAACTAGAACGCTCAGGGGCCGTTTCGATAGTTCCTAGCCCTTAATACTCGGCAATATAATCACTTATCAAGATGGACTCTTGTTGAAGATCAGCAAGATCAACCAACAGATCCATATAAGGGGCCATAGACTCATCCATTGAAGACCAGCAAGGTCAATCAACCAGATCCATGCCCGATTTCAGAAAACAACTCCAACTCTGTTCCAATATCTTCCTCGACGCACGCGTGGGTATCCTAGGCAACCCAGAGCCCGAGCACCATATGGTCAGCACCCTCTAGGATCCTTCGCAGGTGACCTAGCGCTTCACGCATAGGCCGCTTCCTTGGCCCCTCATCCACCGTACCGGAAGCCCACCATTTTAATCGCACCGAGGCTGGTCAAGACCTCGGCCGACCTTGCTACGCGAGACGTCCTTCATTGACTCCCCGTCAGCAGTTGCAACTTTACCATCACGACTTTAATCACAAGACGGTCAAAATGCTCCCCCCCCAGCATTCTTGACATAAAACAATCATTTACAAACAGCATTTACAAACAGTATTTACAAACAGTTTACAATACAATTTCTATTTTAACTTTCATTTTTCCACATTATCCCTCATCAATCTACATTACTTATTCCATATTTCATTTATATGTATACTCATCCCATCACATCATTTCCATCTCATCACTTCAGATTCCCTCACATCACATATCGTATAATCACATCCATACATCCACATCTATATGCGTACATTCACATCTACATGCATACATCTACATCTCTATGCATACATCCACATCCACATTCACATTCACCTCCATACATCTACATCTATATGCATATATCCACCTCCACATTCACATCCACATCTATACATCTACATCTACATGCATACATCCACCTCTACATCCACATCTACATCTATACACCTACACCTACATGCATACATCCACATCTCCATTCACATCTACATCTATACATCTACATCTACATGCATCCATCCACCTCCACATCCACATCCACATCTACATCTATACACCTACATCTACATGCATACATCCACATCTCCATGCATACATCCACCTCCACATTCACACTCACACCCATACCTCTACATCTACATGCAAACATCCATATCTCCATGCATAATAATATTCTTTTAATTAATCTAGGATGATAGTTCCTAGAATATGGTAGGAAGTCCTCTTTTTATACTTTGAATAAAATTATTTTATGCGTAATTTCTATAAAAATTTTGCCATAGCTCCGCTACTATGACTGATAAGTCTCAATTTTTTCTAAGGAATAAGGTTTATCATTAAGGAAATAATTAGAATAGTCTCTAATTGGATCATCAATCCATAATGGTCTCTAATTGGATCATTAAGAAAATAATTAGAATGGTCTCTAATTGGATCATCAATCCATAATGGTCTCTAATTGGATCATTAAGAAAATAATTAGAATGGTCTCTAATTGGATCATCAATCCATAATGGTCTCTAATTGGATCATTAAAAAAATAATTAAAATGGTCTCTAATTGGATCATTAAGAAAATAATTAGAATGGTCTCTAATTGTATCATCAATCCATAATGGTCTCTAATTGGATCATTAAGAAAATAATTAGAATGGTCTCTAATTGGATCATCAATCCATAATGGATTGAATCATCAATATACATAAACTAAAAGTATAGAAAAAAGCCATTAATTTGGCCTCAAGCATAGCTTAATCTTGGATTAAGGAAAAGCCTTATGAAAAGCTTTATTTGGATTGAAAAGGGTCATGAGTATGACCATTTCTTAAGTGAGAGAGAGAGAAAAACCATTAGAATTAAATATAAATAGAATTTTATGTAATTCTTTACTATCATTACTTAATTAACTTCAATAGCATTTCAAAAACCATACCAATTAAGCTTCTCAAGCTTGAGAGGGATTGAGAAGAGAGAATCATTGAGAAGTTATAGAAAAGAACAAAATTCACTATACTTATCTTATAATTTGCTTGATTCTTTGATCACGGTAGAGGCCCCCAACCAATCAATTGGTTTAGTATGTTGATGGAGCCACCAATGGGGATTTAAGAAGGAGAGAAGTGTCAAAAACTAATGAATTATTAAAGAATTCATAGTTCTTGGCTTAGGTGGAGTAGAGTAACAATGCATAAGCACTATATCTACATAAAGAATTCATAGTTCTTGGCTTAGGTGGAGTAGAGTAACAATGCATAAGACACTATATCTACATAAAGAATTCATAGTTCTTGGCTTAGGTGGAGTAGAGTAACAATGCATAAGACACTATTTATTTTGGCTTAGGAACAAAGCATAAGACACTATATATTTTGGCTTAGGTGGAGTAGAGTAACAAAGCATAAGACACTATATATTTTGGCTTAGGTGGAGTAGAGTAACAAAGCATAAGACACTATATTTTTTTCAACAAGGGGAGGCTTCTATTTATAGGAAAATTTGAGCTCCTAACCAAACAAACCAATTCTAGAATCTTCCAAGTTAGTTTGGTCACTTTTTGACCATTTTTAGGTTAGTTAAGCTAACTTTTTGGAACTAGACTTGAATGAGGAGAGAGGAGAGATGAAATATCTCAATTTTTATGAGTTTAAAACTCATTCAAGCATGTGAAATATGCACCTCCTTTAAAGAACTCTCCTTCCTTACATATGTGTCATAGTTTTTTTATTAATAAACCTTGTACATTTTCAACTCTTCATCTTATGTGAATTATGCACCTCCTTTAAAGAACTCCCCTTCCTTACATATGTGTTTTTTAAACTAATAAACCTTGTACATTTTCAACTCTTCCTTATGTGAGCATTTACTCCTTTTTGGATACCCAAAATATCTCATATTTTTAATATTGCTCATAGTTTTTTACTAATAAACCTTGTACATTTTCAACTCTTCATCTTATGTGAAATATGCACCTCCTTTAAAGAACTCCTCTTCCTTACATATGTGTCATAGTTTTTTTTTTACTAATAAACCTTGTACATTTTCAACTCTTCATCTTATGTGAAATATGCACCTCCTTTAAAGAACTCCCCTTCCTTACATATGTGTTTTTTTACTAATAAACCTTGTACATTTTCAACTCTTCACCGTATGTGAGCATTTACTCATTTTTTGGGTATCTTCTTTTTACAAATTGGATTTATCTCCTCCCTACACATGTATTGATGCTATTGGCCCATAGGAACCTTAATTGGACCATAGTGTAAAGATTTCTAAAAATCTAGACCCTTAGACTAAGGTTCTTTATACCTATTTCCAATTAATTCCAATTGCACATTGGAAAATTCTTTTTGAATTTCTGTTTCAGGGGAACTTATTTTAATAAGATGAGTTATTTTTATATCCAAAAATATTCATAATCTGAATATTCTCTCTCTAGAATATTTTCTCTCTCTAGGTTAAAACAGTTAGAAACAAGGTCTTTATATTTCTGAAGAGGGATTGATTACAGGGGAAGATACTAGACATCAAAAAGGGGGTTGGGAGAGGAATCTTACATTCTACCCCACTTAAAAAGTGCGAGATGTCCTCATCTCGCAAGGTAGAGGACAGCTCTTTTTCTTAAGATCCAATTTTATTCTGGGGTTCCTTATATTCTGGTCAACCCAACAGAACACTGGGATAAATATCCCTTATATAGAACTCATCATTAAATAACAATTCA
Source organism: Cibotium barometz (assembly GCF_041138505.1). Taxonomy (NCBI): domain Eukaryota; kingdom Viridiplantae; phylum Streptophyta; class Polypodiopsida; order Cyatheales; family Cibotiaceae; genus Cibotium; species Cibotium barometz. Next base: position 882,551 of record NC_141058.1, read on the forward strand.
TTCAGATCATGTCATTCATATCTTTAACACGATAATGGTCCATTAGACCGAAAAGTTTCCTTCGGAACATTCCTCCACGAAAATTTTCAGTCAAGCAAGTTCTCAATTTGACATCCCTTAACTTGATCTACCGGTCAAATATTAACAGTAGCAATCTGACAGCACAACCCACTAATCTCATAGTGATTTGCTGAATTCATTATCATCATTCTAGTTATGAATATCATCACAGGGACTCGTCCCATTCCCCCTGGTTTCATTATATTTCAACTAATTTTTAAAAATCAACATTTTTCAATCAGCATTTTCAATCAGTATTTTCAATCAGAATTCAAATCAATTCATCAATTCTCAAACAGAATTAAAAATCATATCAATCACATTCGAAATCATCATCTAGATAGCATTAACGCTTATAATTTCAAGTCTTAGATTTACGCGTATATACTGTCAGTAAAGAGCTGCAGTATACTCTCGGTATATACGGGTAGTCACGGCCCTTGGAATTATAAGGTAAATACTATCATGTCTAGGTCTCAAGCAAGTCAGGGATTCTATATAATTGCGGTACTTCCATCCGAAGACCCAATTACCAAATTACGAGTTTCAGTTTGAATATCAAATTGTATGAATTATCTCACACAATTATAACCTTTTTGTGTTTTTTGATAAGTTTTTGATATATTTGTCTTCTCAGTTGATCTTTATTAACCAATTGCTCTGATACCAACTGTAAGATCCCTGTTCCCACCGAGCAACAGATTCGGGGTACTCCAGCGGAAGTAGCGCTTCTCGCGCGGGACAGGGGTCTCACACTCAGGACCTCGCCCACGGATATCCGGATAAGAGACTAATCCGTCGGTTGTTCCAAAACCGAACCCGAAAAAAACTTCCTTTACCGGAAAGCACGGGCGATTCCACCAGGATAACTTTTTACTCTAACGTAGTCAAGATCATTTCTGATCGAGATGATCCAATTACATCTATAAGATACTTAGTCAGTTCAAGGAAGAAACTTGCACTTGGATCATTGGGATCAACGCTTTTTTCCCCATTCAAGAGGCACAGCCGTTGATTCCTATCCATAGAACAGTTACTGTCCGGGACTTATTTTTTCTATCGTAAAAACAAAACTTTGAGTCTCGATTTACGGATCCATCAGTCTAGCCTAACCCCATCCAGTCCCATGGGTTAGCCAACCGCCCAACCACTGTAGTGATGGGATCCAATTAAGAATTTGGTTAGGTTTTGTCCCGGGTACCAAGGAAAAGAGTTCCAAGGCCCCCTAGCCGGATGTTCATGCAAAATAAAACTAGTCACACCACTCACACACCCAATATAAAATTGCCTTTTTCAACCAAATTCAACCAGTTTAAAACAATCCTTTAATAAAACCATAGTATCACAGATCACAATCTTCCAATTTATCCAATTGATTCTTAATTTCCCATCATTCCTTCATCAGAGTATCTATGGCATCATTGGCAACTAGAACGCTCAGGGGCCGTTTCGATAGTTCCTAGCCCTTAATACTCGGCAATATAATCACTTATCAAGATGGACTCTTGTTGAAGATCAGCAAGATCAACCAACAGATCCATATAAGGGGCCATAGACTCATCCATTGAAGACCAGCAAGGTCAATCAACCAGATCCATGCCCGATTTCAGAAAACAACTCCAACTCTGTTCCAATATCTTCCTCGACGCACGCGTGGGTATCCTAGGAGACCCAGAGCCCGAGCACCGTATGGTCAGCACCCTCTAGGATCCTTCGCAGGTGACCTAGCGCTTCACGCATAGGCCGCTTCCTTGGCCCCTCATCCACCGTACCGGAAGCTCACCATTTTAATCGCACCGAGGCTGGTCAAGACCTCGGCCGACCTTGCTACGCGAGACGTCCTTCATTGACTCCCCGTCAGCAGTTGCAACTTTACCATCACGACTTTAATCACAAGACGGTCAAAATGCTCCCCCCCAGCATTCTTGACATAAAACAATCATTTACAAACAGCATTTACAAACAGTATTTACAAACAGTTTACAATACAATTTCTATTTTAACTTTCATTTTTCCACATTATCCCTCATCAATCTACATTACTCACATCATTTCCATCTCATCACTTCAGATTCCCTCACATCACATATCGTATAATCACATCCATACATCCACATCTATATGCGTACATTCACATCTACATGCATACATCTACATCTCTATGCATACATCCACATCCACATTCACATTCACCTCCATACATCTACATCTATATGCATATATCCACCTCCACATTCACATCCACATCTATACATCTACATCTACATGCATACATCCACCTCTACATCCACATCTACATCTATACACCTACACCTACATGCATACATCCACATCTACATCTATACATCTACATCTACATGCATCCATCCACCTCCACATCCACATCTACATCTATACACCTACATCTACATGCATACATCCACATCTCCATGCATACATCCACCTCCACATTCACACTCACACCCATACCTCTACATCTACATGCAAACATCCATATCTCCATGCATCATAATATTCTTTTAATTAATCTAGGATGATAGTTCCTAGAATATGGTAGGAAGTCCTCTTTTTATACTTTGAATAAAATTATTTTATGCATAATTTCTATAAAAATTTTGCCATAGCTCCGCTACTATGACTGATAAGTCTCAATTTTTTCTAAGGGATAAGGTTTATCATTAAGGAAATAATTAGAATAGTCTCTAATTGGATCATCAATCCATAATGGTCTCTAATTGGATCATTAAGAAAATAATTAGAATGGTCTCTAATTGGATCATCAATCCATAATGGTCTCTAATTGGATCATTAAGAAAATAATTAGAATGGTCTCTAATTGGATCATCAATCCATAATGGTCTCTAATTGGATCATTAAAAAAATAATTAAAATGGTCTCTAATTGGATCATTAAGAAAATAATTAGAATGGTCTCTAATTGTATCATCAATCCATAATGGTCTCTAATTGGATCATTAAGAAAATAATTAGAATGGTCTCTAATTGGATCATCAATCCATAATGGATTGAATCATCAATATACATAAACTAAAAGTATAGAAAAAAGCCATTAATTTGGCCTCAAGCATAGCTTAATCTTGGATTAAGGAAAAGCCTTATGAAAAGCTTCATTTGGATTGAAAAGGGTCATGAGTATGACCATTTCTTAAGTGAGAGAGAGAGAAAAACCATTAGAATTAAATATAAATAGAATTTTATGTAATTCTTTACTATCATTACTTAATTAACTTCAATAGCATTTCAAAAACCATACCAATTAAGCTTCTCAAGCTTGAGAGGGATTGAGAAGAGAGAATCATTGAGAAGTTATAGAAAAGAACAAAATTCACTATACTTATCTTATAATTTGCTTGATTCTTTGATCACGGTAGAGGCCCCCAACCAATCAATTGGTTTAGTATGTTGATGGAGCCACCAATGGGGATTTAAGAAGGAGAGAAGTGTCAAAAACTAATGAATTATTAAAGAATTCATAGTTCTTGGCTTAGGTGGAGTAGAGTAACAATGCATAAGCACTATATCTACATAAAGAATTCATAGTTCTTGGCTTAGGTGGAGTAGAGTAACAATGCATAAGACACTATATCTACATAAAGAATTCATAGTTCTTGGCTTAGGTGGAGTAGAGTAACAATGCATAAGACACTATTTATTTTGGCTTAGGAACAAAGCATAAGACACTATATATTTTGGCTTAGGTGGAGTAGAGTAACAAAGCATAAGACACTATATATTTTGGCTTAGGTGGAGTAGAGTAACAAAGCATAAGACACTATATATTTTGGCTTAGGTGGAGTAGAGTAACAAAGCATAAGACACTATATTTTTTTCAACAAGGGGAGGCTTCTATTTATAGGAAAATTTGAGCTCCTAACCAAACAAACCAATTCTAGAATCTTCCAAGTTAGTTTGGTCACTTTTTGACCATTTTTAGGTTAGTTAAGCTAACTTTTTGGAACTAGACTTGAATGAGGAGAGAGGAGAGATGAAATATCTCAATTTTTATGAGTTTAAAACTCATTCAAGCATGTGAAATATGCACCTCCTTTAAAGAACTCTCCTTCCTTACATATGTGTCATAGTTTTTTTATTAATAAACCTTGTACATTTTCAACTCTTCATCTTATGTGAATTATGCACCTCCTTTAAAGAACTCCCCTTCCTTACATATGTGTTTTTTAAACTAATAAACCTTGTACATTTTCAACTCTTCATCTTATGTGAGCATTTACTCCTTTTTGGATACCCAAAATATCTCATATTTTTAATATTGCTCATAGTTTTTTACTAATAAACCTTGTACATTTTCAACTCTTCATCTTATGTGAAATATGCACCTCCTTTAAAGAACTCCTCTTCCTTACATATGTGTCATAGTTTTTTTTTTACTAATAAACCTTGTACATTTTCAACTCTTCATTTTATGTGAAATATGCACCTCCTTTAAAGAACTCCCCTTCCTTACATATGTGTTTTTTTACTAATAAACCTTGTACATTTTCAACTCTTCATCTTATGTGAGCATTTACTCATTTTTTGGGTATCTTCTTTTTACAAATTGGATTTATCTCCTCCCTACACATGTATTGATGCTATTGGCCCATAGGAACCTTAATTGGACCATAGTCTATTTCCAATTAATTCCAATTGCACATTGGAAAATTCTTTTTGAATTTCTGTTTCAGGGGAACTTATTTTAATAAGATGAGTTATTTTTCTATCCAAAAATATTCATAATCTGAATATTCTCTCTCTAGAATATTTTCTCTCTCTAGGTTAAAACAGTTAGAAACAAGGTCTTTATATTTCTGAAGAGGGATTGATTACAGGGGAAGATACTAGACATCAAAAAGGGGGTTGGGAGAGGAATCTTACAAAATCAAACTGAGGTTGGTCAAGACCTCGGCCTTGCTACGTGAGATGTCCTCTGTTGACTCTCCATCACAGCAGTTTGCAAGTTTAACAGATATGTCTCCACGACCTCATTCATAATACGGTCAAAATGCTTCCCCAGTATTCTTGACATAAAACAGTCATTTAAAAACAGATTTCACGTACAAATACAGTTCCAACAATATTTCCATTTTTTCTCATCACTCCACATCCTTTCACATTAGTCCCCATCTTTTCTCATCTTCCCACAATTTTATTTTCTTTTTTCTTTTTTCTTCATAGATCCCTATCACATCATATCATTCCCACATCAAATCACATCCAATCGCATCATCCACACATCAATCCACATCTTCCCACAATTTTTTTTCTTTTTTCTTTTTTCTTCATCGATCCCTATCACATCATATCATCCCCACATCAAATCATATCCAATCGCATCATCCACACATCAATCCACATCATCCATACATCAATCCACATCATCCACACCAATCCACATCATCCATACATCCATCCACATCAATCCACATTATCCATACATCCATCCACATCTTCCATGCATCCATCCACATCAATCCACACGTCAATCCACATCATCCATACATCCATCCACATCAGTCCACATTATCCACACATCAATCCACATCATACATACATCCATTCACGTCAATCCACATTACCCACACATCAATCCATTTCATCCATACATCCATCCACATCATCCACATTGTCCACTCATCCATCCACATCAATCCACATTACCCACACATCAATCCACATCATCCATACATCCATCCACATCTTCCACATCAATCCACATTATCCACTCATCCATCCACATCAATCCACATTACCCACACATCAATCCACATTCATTTCATAAGTATTCCCATTCTCATCTAATAACATCTTTTTCTAACTCATCACTTATTTCCTCATCCTCATCTAATCACATCTTTTTCTAACTCATCACTTATTTCCTCATTTATCCTCATCATATCACATCTACTTGCATCTACCCATACATCTCATCACTTCACATACGTTAACATCTATCTAGTTTACATCGCATCTTATCACATCCATTTCACATCACATCTCATTCATTCACATCACATCTCATTCATTCACATCACGATTCACATGCTAACACATTCATTCACGTCCCTTATAGTTCATTCACATCCCGATTCACATGTTATCACATTCATTCACATCCTATATCATTCATTTACATTTTAATTCACATGACATCACATCTCACCTGTTCATTCACATTTATTTGATTCACATCACATATCATCACATCTATTTACCTTTCATTCTCATCACTTCTATTCTTATCTTATCCATCCGTCCATTCTTTCCCATCTACCTGATTCGCATTACATCTCATCACATCTATTCACCTCACATTCTCGCCACTCCTATTCTCGTCGCTTCCATCCATCCATTCATTCCCATCTATCTGATTTGCATCACATATCATCACATTCTCGCCACTCCTATTCTCGTCGCTTCCATCCATCCATTCATTCCCATCTATCTGATTTGCATCACATATCATCACATCTATTTACCTCTTATTCTCATCACTTCTATTCTCATCACATCCATCCATTCTTTCCCATCTATCTGATTCACATCCCATCTCATCACATCTATTTACCTCTCATTCTCATCACTTCTATTCTCATCACATCCATCCATCCATTCATTCCCATCTATCTGATTCGCATCCCATCTCATCACATCTGTTTACCTCTCATTCTCATCACTTCTATTCTCATCACATCCATCCATCCATTCATTCCCATCTATCTGATTCGCATCACATATTATCACATCTATTTATCTTTCATTCTCATCACTTCTATTCTCATCACATCCATCCATCCATTCTTTTCCATCTATCTGATTTGCATCACGTATCATCACATCTATTTACCTTTCATTCTCATCACTTCTATTCTCATCACATCCATCCATCCATTCATTCCCATCTATCTGATTCGCATCCCATCACCACTGGGTCAAGTGTTAATCCTTTAATCTCATAGTGATTTGCCAGCACAATCCTTTAATCTCATAGTGATTTGCTAAAGTCATTAATGTCATTCCAGCTCTACGAACATCATCACAGGGACTCGTCCCATTCATCCTCATTGTGGTTTTGCTTAGTTTATTACATTTCAACCAAAATCCAAGAATCTTCATTTTTCAATCAGAATCCAAATCAACTCATCAGTTCTCAACCAGAATTTAAAATCATATCAACCACATTCGAATTCATCATCTGGATAGTATTAATGCTTATAATTTTAAGTCTTGATTTACTCAAATATATACTGCCAATAAAGAGCTGCAGTTATACACGGGTAGTCACGGTCCTTGGAACTATAAGGTAAATACCATCATGTGTAGGCCTCAAGCAAGTCAGGGATTCCATACAATTGCAGTACTTCCACATCTAAAGACCTAATTACCAATTTACAAATTCTAGTTTGAATATAAATTCGTATGAATTTTTTTACACAATTATAATCTTTTACTGCTTCTTCAGAAATTTTTGACATTTTGGCTTCTCGGTCGATCCTCATTAGCCAATTCGCTCTGATACCAGATGTGAGGTCCCTATCCCCACCGCACAACGAATTCAGGGGTTCTAGCAACACGGAAGTAGTGCTTCTTGCACGGGGCAGGGTCTCACACTCGAGGCCTCGCCAACAATGGATATCCAGACAAGAGACTAATCCATCGATTCTTCCAAAATCGATCCCGAAAAAACTTCCCTTGCCCGAAAAGCACGGGCAATTCCTCCAGGATAACTTTTCTCTAACGTAGTCAAAAGCCTTAACTAACTGAACTGATCTAACCGAACCCGTAAGTCCCAAGTCAGATCAGGGAAAAGATTGCACTTGGATCATAGAGACCAACACTTTTTTTCTCATTGAGAGGCACAGCCGTTGATTCTTTTCCATAGAACAATTTTTGTTCGGGATTTACTTCATCTATCGTACCATAATAGAATTGAGTCTCAATTTAAGGATCCATCAGTCTAGCCTAACCCCATCTAGTACCATGGGTTAGCCAACCTCCCAACCACTGTAGTGATGGGATCTAATTAAGAATTTGGTTAGGTTTTGTCCTGGGTACCAGGGAAAAGAGTTCCCAAGCCCCCTAGCAAGATATTCATGCAAACTTAAAACTAGTCACACCACTTACACACCCAATATGAAATTGCCTTTTTCTCAGCATCGGCTATCTTTAAAACAATCATTTAATAAAACCATTGTGTCACTAATCATAATCCTCAAAATCTCTGGTTGAATCCTTATTTCCAATCATTCCTTCATCGATGTACCTATGGCATCATTGGCCAACCAGAACGCTCACCACCGGTTCACTCAAGGGCATTTTTGATAGTTCCTAGCTCATAGTAACCGGCAATATATTCACATATCAAAATGGAATCTCCATTGAAGATCAGCAAGATCAACCCAACGGATCCATATAAAAGAGCCATGGACTCATCCGTTGAGGACCAGCAAGGTCAACCAACCAAATCCATGCCCGAATTCAGAAAACAACTCTTACTCCTTATTCCAATATCTTCCCCGACATACGTGTGGGTATCTTCAGTGTTGAGATTCAAGCTCGATGTCAGTGTGTGCCAGCTATGCTATGTGCTGGCATGTTAGGTAGGAACATGTGTGAGAAATAAATGACCGCGTCCAGCTGGTCCATAGTGTGTGGACATTAGCTAGGGTTAGATGTGTGTGGACACAACTCATAGTGTGTTGTGTGTATTATGGATTAGTGCTTATGCATTGTGTGAGAAGGGAGATGGCTTTCCTCTATGGTTAGGGTTTGCAATATACATTAGGGTTTGCTCCTGTGTGTGTGTCTCCTCTCCCTCTACCTATTTTTCAACATGGTATCAGAGCCTTGTGCTGTCTATTAGGGTTTATGAGTGAGTGAGAGAAGAGGGAGAAGAAGCTGTGAAGAAAAGCTGTGAAGCTTGCCATTGATGCTGTGAAGCTTGGAGCACACTGATTTCTATCGGATCTGAGAGCTTGGCCTACCGTCGCGTAAGGTCTACTAAACACCCTTGAGCGGATTGCAGGTGATTCAGGCAAAAACAAAGCAAATTAGGGTTGCCCAAAGCAAAAAAAAAATTCTGGTTTTTTGAAAGCTTTCCATTAAAGCTTGGAAACGGTGATGTATGGTGAAATTAGATGTAAATCTGGCAAAGACACATGTATCTAACAAGGAGGAATGTATTGGCAACTCATGTGAAAGCCCTAAACTGATTTTGGAGTAATTTGGATGCATTTGAATGTGTGAAATTGACTAGTTTTTGAGCTCTCACAAAACAGAGAAAAGGAAGCCAAATTTTGATGCATTTAGAGCAAGTTTTTGGCAAAAATCAAAGCATTGATGGATTGCACACTTGCCTAGGTGTGTTGGGTACTTAATTACATCATCAATTGTCGACATAAACACTCCCAAATCCCTCAAGAGCAGGGGGCGCAGGCTGGACAGCAAAAACAGAGTTTTTTGTGATACTTTTATTGAGTGGAGGCCACAATTCAACTTGGATGCTTGATATTCCAAAATTGACTTAGCAATTAGTTGCTACATACATTTGAGAAGGAGGCTATATGATTGGATTGATCAATTATCATCAATGGAGCTGGAAATGAGCTGATTAAACAGGCTGTCTACTGGTTGCAGAGAAATAGAGTGTGATTAATCGATCAATTACTCACTGGTCTTAAATAATTGGTCTAATTCCTTTTACATGGAGTTAGTGGACATCATTGCTAAGCTAATGAATGCCTGGTTGCTCAATTTGGACAAGGATTGAAGAAATTAGAGCAAAATTACTACTGGTTTTTCTCAGAACAGAGAAGGGGGTTTGATAAAATTGATATGTACACATGTTGGTTGGTGTTGATACTCAACATTGAAGTTGTTTAGGTGTCAATGCAAGTTATGCACACTTGATTGAACCACTACATTGCAATTTGGAGCCTTGGAAAGCGCATCAAAATAGGGTATCTTGGACTGCATGAGCCAATTCATTTTGGATGCATACAGGTTGATTTTCTACATCAAAATTGAAGTTTGTTGACTACATTGGAGTATCTGGAACACCCATTGGAGTGTGGTTGAGCTGAGGAAGGCTCGTTTACAGATTTGGAATTGTGCAGAAGGTGTATTTGCATTTAGCAATATGTCGGATAATCCAGTACAGATTGTTGGGGTGAAAAGCTGGATAGGAAGAATTTCTAGGCATGGAAGTACAAGATCAAACGTTTTCTGAAGGGAAAAGGTTTTTGGAATCTCATTACAGGTGTTGAGCCAGAGCTGAACTACCCCGACAACCTACACAGCAGTAGCAGGTTATAGCTCATAAGCAATGGTCAGAAAGAGCATTCAAAGTGTTGCATTATCTGTCTATATGGTTTTCGGATGCTATGCTCATACACATACGTGATGCTGAGAATCCCAAGGATGCATGGGATACATTGTTGAAGTTGTTTGATACAGACACAAGTGCTCGCAAGTCTCAGTTGCGACAACAGATACATAGGAATTCCCATGATAATTGGATTGCACTCATTAAATGAGAAAAAGAGAGATTTTAAGTTTATAAAAAAAAAGATATTGGTATTTAGTTAAAAGAAGAATTTTTATGCTATTTAAGAAAAGAGGGATTTGAATTAAATTTTAGTGTCAAAAGATGAATTTCCACCATAATTCTACCTAATGAATTAAGGTTGAGAAATTATGCGATAGAAGGAATATCTTTGGATATTTTAATTGTGGTAAAATCACTAAATGGATATTTTCCCAAAACTAGATGTTTATCTGAGGGGAATCCTTATAGAACTAAACCGAATGAATTTGGTTAGATTATGAGAGGGACGGACAATAAACCTACTTGTCCATGTCTCGATCTGAATCGAGTAAAAACTTCGTGAGACCAATTCCAGTTTCTAATCACAAAGAATAGACTACCGAAACTAAACTAGTTTTTCTTGACCAAACTCACCACCAAGAATCTAGTTGGACAATCACACTGAATGATGGGTAGATTACCCTGATGAGAGATTAAGGATCCTCATTATGAAATTGGAAATTATGGAAAAAGGGTTTTTGGAACCAATCTCAAATTAGAATTTTATTTGCATTGGAACCTCTATTTTTTTCTTATTAAAAGGACTATTTTACGCCAGAATGTTGGAGGAAGCATTTGGCTTATGTTTTTCTAAGAGGAGGTTTGTTGGAACAGCCGGGGGGTAGTCGTCAAGGAACGTCGCTCGCGACAAAGCCTGCCAAGGTCTTGACCAACCTCGGTATGATTAAAATGGTGCGCTTCCGGTACGATGGGCGAGGACCGCGATGAAGCAGTCCCTGAGTGAAGTGCTAGGACACCTAAGGAGGATCCTAGAGGGTTCTGACACCGGGTGATGCACGGGCTCGCGGTTGCTAGGACACCCATGCGTACGTCCAGGAAGATTTCGGATGGACTAAAAGGAAAGATTTTTGGGAACCAAATTTTGATACTCGATCTCGTTGGTTGGCCAAATGGTCTTCAACGGAGAGTCCAGAGGATATTATTGTAATTCAATGGATTCCGAAATTTTGAAAAAGAATGATAAAAAAATATTATGATTTCTATTAAACCATTGTGACACCAACCGTCTGGACAGGAATACTCAGTCCTAGAATGACCTTAGAAACTATTTGAGGAAGAGATTTTGTCCCCCTGGGTTTTTGAAAACCAAAATGAACGAATTCTTAGAGCTATAGCAGGGGAGCAAAACCATCGAGGAATATCATTAAGCCTTCGCTCTTCTACTCAAATATTCACCACCTTTAGATGAAGAGCAACTCATGACCAGGTTCATTCGGGGATTGAACGAACCCTTGGACACACTAGTCAAGAATTCCAAGCCAGTGTCCATGGCTGAAGTTGTCAGAAAGGTGAAGGACTTTGCCAAAGCCTTCATCATGAAAGTCCTGCCAAAGCTAGCTCCCTCATCCTTTAAAATATTTCAGACACTGGGAAGTTCTTCCAACTTTCCGTCTCCAAAGAGACACCAAGTCCTAACCAGAATGTGGAGACGGGAAGCTTCAGAAATGAATGAAGACCTTTCCCCCCGAAGTACATTCTCAAGAACTCCGGCTCTCTCCAGAATGCAAAGGGAAGAGCTTTGAAGCAAGAACAAATGCTTCAGATGTTAGGGATTTGGGCAGCACCAGCACAAGGATTACCCATCTCCTTCGGTGGGCCAAGGAAGCCAGGGTCCAAGAGAAATATACATTATTTTAGCATCCCAATTTTTCTCTTACTTCATTGGAATATATGAATTTCCATTGTCATGGGGATTACTCTTTTAACATAAAAATGAATTACTAGAAATTCCTCTTTTTCCTAATTAACTATTTATGCATAAACATAAAATCAATTTTTCCATGATTATAATGAGAATCATTCAATTAATCTAGGATGATTAATCCTAGAATATGGTAGGAAGTCCTCTTTTCATATTATGAATGAAAATGATTTATGTGCTAATTTTTCAAAAATTTTACCATAGCTCCACTGCTATTACTAATAATTCTCAATAAGTTGAAAGCATAAAGTTTAGTAATATCCCTATGATTAGAATGACCATTAATTGGATCAATATCCAATTATGGACTTAATTCTTAATTTTTCCATAAATTAAATAGCATAAAAGCATTAAAAAGCCACTTATTTGGCCTCTAATTTGACAAGCATAGAAATTAATTTTAGATTAGAGAATTGCTTCATGAGAAGTTTCATTTGAATATAGAATAGGTCATCAGAATGACCATTCTTTGGGGGAGAGAGAGAAATGCTTAAAAACATTATAATTTAAGCATAAATGAAAATTTATGTGTTTTATCATTACAATTTCATTAAAGAACTTCAATTGTATTCAAAAGCCATTCAATTGAATGCTTCTCAAGCTTGAGAGGGGTTGAGAATAGAGAAACATTTGGAGGTTAAAGAAAAAAGACCATAAACCACATTTTGCCTTATAGATTGCTTGATTCTTTGATCGAAGTAGAGGTCCCCAACCAATCAATTGGTTTGGTATGTTGATAAAGTCTCCAAGGAAGATTGAAGAGAGAGAGAGAATCTCCAATCTTTTCAATTTGTCGAGGTTAGAGGATAATAGAAAATAAGCTTATCTTAGAGTAATACTGACATAGTTTAGTTCACAGATGAGAATACAAAAGAATGAGGGTCTATTTATAGGTGAGGGAGGCCACTAACTGAGTCCAACTAAGCTCAACTGAGTCCAACTGAGTTCATCTGAGTCCAATTGAGGCCACTAACAGAGTCCAATTGAGTTTTAGAATTTTACAGCTTCAGTTTGGCTGAATTTGGACAAGTTCTTGACCAGTTTTGCTCCCTTTTTGATTTGGTTTGATCTAGGCGAGAGGAGAGATAAAAATATCCTATTATTTTTTAGTTTAAAAATCATCCACACATGTGAAATAGGTGCCTCCTTAAAGGGCCCCCTTCTCCTTACCAATGTGTCAAAAATGAATGATTACTCTAAAATATCTCATTTTTTTATTAATACTTCATAGTTTTTACCCAATGAATCTAGTACTTAGTCAACTCTTCATCTTATGTGGGCATTTAATTATTTTTGGGTATTTTCTTTTATTCTTTGGATTTATCTTATCCCAACACTTGGATTAATCTTATTGGTCCATAGGAACCTTAATCCAAAATTTTAAAAAAAATCTTGACCCTTAGGCTAATATCTTCTAAATCATTTTTAATTAATTCCAATTGCACCTTGGAAAATCTATTTTGATTTTCTATTTCAAGGAAACACTTTTTTGATATTTGTAGAATTTTTTAATCTAAATATATCCCAATATTGATTTACCACTCTCTAGAAATTTTTATCTCACTAGGCCAAATAAGGGAAAAAAATATTTTCTTGTATTCAGAAACATAGAATGATTACAAGGGATTGTAAAAAATGGATATGGATGTGTATGTGAAGAATGGATATGTGAATGTATATGTGAAGAATGGATGTGAATGAGTATGTGAAAGAATGGATGTGGATGTATGTGACAGAATGAATATAGATGTGTATGTGAAAGAATGTGATGTGATGTAAAGAGATGTGATGTGACATGAATATATGTGGATGTGAAGTGATAGATATGAATGTATGGATAGATGTGAGAAGTCGTACATTTGAATGATTGGATGGATGTGGATTAATGAGTTGAGATGTGTATGAATGAGATATGATGTGGATAGAAGTGATGTGATATAATGTGGATAGAATGTATGTGATAGGATGGTTATGAGAATGTATGTGGTGGATATGAATGAATGAATGTGATGTGATATAATGTGGATAGAATGTATGTGATAGGATGGTTATGAGAATGTATGTGTGTGTGGTGGATATGAACGAATGAATGTGATGGATATGAATGAATATAATGTGATGTAAATGGAGATAGATGTGATGTGTGATGTGAATGAATATGATGTGATGAGATTTGGATATGGATAGATGCGAGTGGATGAGATCTGATGCGGATAAATAACAAAAGATGTGATGAGATGGAAAATGTTGTGATGAGAATGGAAATACATATGAAATAAATGAGAATTGATGTGGAACAATATGGGTAGATGCGGATAAATGACAAAAGATGTGATAAGATGGAAAATGTTGTGATGAGAATGGGAATACATATGAAATAAATGAGAATTGAGGTGGAACAATATGGAAAGATGCGAGTTTATTATAGAAACTATATTTATGATATGTTTTTCAATGACTATTTTATTTCAAGAATGCTGGGGTAGCATTTTGATCGTCTTGTGAATGAGACTGTGGAGACCTAATGTGATAAAGTTGCAGCAGCTGATGGAGAGTCAATGGAGGACATCTCACGTAGCAAGGTCCGCCGAGGTCTTGACCAGCCTCGGTTCAATTTAAATGGTGAGATTCCGGTACGGTGAATGAGGGACCAAGGAAGCGGCCTATGAGTGAAGCGCTAGGTGACCTGTGAAGGATCCTAGAGGGTGTTGACCATACGGTGCTCGAGCTCTAGGTCACCGAAGATACCCACACATGCGTTGGGAAAGATACTAGAACAAGGAGTAAGAGTTGTTTTCTGAATTCGGGCATGGATCTGGTTGATTGACCTTGCTGGTCCTCAATGGATGAGTCCATGGCTCTTTTATATGGATCTGTTGGTTGATCTTGCTGATCTTCAATGGAGATTCCATTTTGATTTTTATAAGTGAAAATATTACCGGTTACTATGTGCTAGGAACTATCGAAAAGGCCCTTGAGTGGACATGTGGTGAGCATTCTGGTTTGCCAATGATGCCATAGGTACACCGATGTGAAGAAAAAATTAGAAATTAGGATTCAACCAGATATTTTGGAGTATTATGATTAGTGACACTATGGTTTCATTAAATGACACTATGGTTTCGTTAAATGATTGTTTTAAAGACAGCTGGATTCAACCACATATTTTGGAGGATTATGATTAGTGACACTATGGTTTCGTTAAATGATTGTTTTCACAGTAGTAGCTGATTCTGTGAAAAAGGCAATTTCATATTGGGTGTGTAAGTGGTGTGACTAGTTTTAAGTTTGCATGAATATCCAGCTAGGGGGCCTGGGAACTCTTTTCCCTAGTATCCAGGACAAAACCTAACCAAATTCTTAAATGGATCCCATCACTACAGCGGTTGGTGGAGTTGGCTAACCCACGGGACTAGATGGGGTTAGGCTGGATTAATGGGTCCCTAAAACGAGACTCAATTCTGTTATGGTACGATAGATGAAGTAAATCCCAGAAAAAAATTATTCTATAGAAAGAATCAACGCCTCTGCCTCTCAATGAGGAAAAAAGTGTTGGTCTCTTTTCTTTGATCTGACTATGGGACTTACAGGTTCAGTCAATTTGCTTGGTTAGAGGCTCACTTTTTCCTATAAATAGAAGCCTCCCCCTTTGTAAAAGCTTAATGGTGTTTATGCACTGTTACTTTGCTCCTGTCCTGAGCCATTTACATTGAATTTTTTGATAATTCAATTGTTTTTGGCCTAATCCTCTCCAAAGTGAATTGGTGGCCACTCATGCTTCAAACAAGAGTAGAACCCTCAATCCCTCAAGTCAAAGGAGAGCTTACAAGCTCTATGTAAGTTAGTTTTCTTACTTGTTTAATTTTAAATCTATGGTTTTCTTGATTTTTATGTTTTGTAGTAAATTTAATTAAATTCAAATGCTATGCCTTGATGAAAAGGCCACCCCCTTCTCTTCTTTACATTCCATCCTTTCTTAGCCCTAGAAAGATTAACTAAAGGATTAATTAAACTCTTCTTATTGTTTACTCTCTTGAATTTAGAAAATTGTGTAGATTAGAGTTCTATGGATCTAATTTGGGTTAATTTAAGTCAATTAAAGAATGATAAAAATTAAGTCAATTTGTTTACTCTCTTGAATTTAGAAAATTATGTAGATTAGAGTTCTATGAATCTAATTTAGGTTAATTTAAGTGAATTAAAGAATGATAAAAAAGAGAAATGGTCAGCCATACAAAGGAGGTTATGGCAAAATTTTTTAGAATTTTGTGGAAAAGAAAGTTTGTTTTTATGTTATTCCAAAAGAGTAATTCCCATCATTTTTGCATCTAAAAGAAATATTCTGATAACTCCATGTACATATTCATCTATGAATATACATGGATATCACTAATATTAATCATTAAAATTGACTTTTATGCATAGAAAGATGCATAAAGAAATTTTTTTAATTTCAAAAGTGCTATTCTCATTAAAATTGTTTTTTATGCATAGAAATATGCATAAGGAATTATTTTTATTTCAAAAGTGTTATTCTCATTAAAATTGATTTTTATGCATAGAAAGATGCATAAAGGAATTATTTTTATTTCAAAAGTGTTATTCTCTCATTAAAATTTGATTTTATGTATAGAAAGATGAATAAAGGAATTATTTTTATTTCAAAAGTGTTATTCTCAATAAAATTGATTTTTATGCATAGAAAGATGCATAAAGGAATTTTTTTTATTTCAAAAGTCTTATTCTCATTAAAATTGATTTTTATGCATAGAAAGATGCATAAAGGAATTATTTTTATTTCAAAAGTGTTATTCGCATTCAAATTAATTTTTATGCATAGAAAGATGCATAAAGGAATTATTTTTATTTCAAAAGTGTTATTCCAATTAAAATTGATTGTTATGCATAAATAGATGCATAAAGAATTTTTATACCAAAATTAGAGTTCTCTTAGATTCTATGTTTAAATTCTATGAATAGATGTGATGAGATGTGATGTGAATCAGATATATGTGAATGAATGGATGGATGGATATGATGTGAATAGAGGTGATGAGATGTCAGGTGTGAATAGATGTGATCGGATGTGATGTGAACCAGATAGATGTGAATGAATGGATGGATGGATGTGATGTGAATAGAGATGATGTGTGAGATCCCTGTTCCCACCGCGCAACGGATTCGGGGTACTAGCAGCGGAAGTAGCACTTCTTGCGCGAGGCAGGGTCCCACACTCGGGGCCTCGTCCACGGATATCCGGACAAAAGACTAATCCGTCGGTTTTTCCAAAACCAGACCCGGAAAAACTTCCCTTATCCGGAAAGCACGAGCGATTCCACCAGGATAATTTTTACTCTAACGTAGTCAAAACTCTTACTGATCAAACAGATCCGACTGCATCTATAAAGATACTTGGTCAGATCAAGGAAGAAACTTGCACTTGGATCATTGGGATCAACGCTTTTTTCCCCACCAAGGAGGCACAGCCGTTGATTCCTATCCATAGAACAATTACTATCCAGGATTTACTTTATCTATCGTAATAACAGAAATTGAGTCTCGATTTACGGATCCATCAGTCCAGCCTAACCCCATCCGATCCCATGGGTTAGCCAACCGCCCAACCACTGTAGTGATGGGATCCAATTTGGAATTTGGTTAGGTTTTGTCCCGGGTACCAAGGAAAAGAGTTCCAAGGCCCCCTAGCCAGAATTTCATGCAAACATAAAACTAGCCACACCACTTACACACCCAATATGAAAATTGCCTTTTTCTTAGCATCAGCTAACTTTAAAACAATCCTTTAATGAAACCATAGTACCACTGATCACAATCTCCCAAATTATCCAGTTGATTCATAATTTCCCATCATTCCTTCATCAGAGTATCTATGGCATCATTGGCAACTAGAACGCTCACCACCTGTTCCACACAGGGGCCGTTTCAATAGTTCCTAGCCCATAATACTCAACAATATAATCACTTATCAAGATGGACTCTCGTTGAAGATCAGCAAGATCAACCAACAGATCCATATAAAAGAGCCATGGACTCATCCGTTGAGGACCAGCAAGGTCAGTCAACCAGATCCATGCCCGGTTCCAGAAAACAACTCTTACTCCTTGTTCCAATATCTTCCTCGACGCACGCGTGGGTATCCTGGGCGACCCAGAGCCCGAGCACCGTATGGTCAGCACCCTCTAGGATCCTTCGCAGGTGACCTAGCGCTTCACTCATAGGCCGCTTCCTTGGTCCCTCATCCACCGTACCGGAAGCTCACCATTTTAATCGAACCGAGGCTGGTCAAGACCTCGGCCGACCTTGCTACGCGAGACGTCCTCCATTGACTCTCCGTCAGCAGTTGCAACTTTATCAGTTAGGTCTCCACGACCTTAATCACAAGACGGTCAAAATGCTTTCCCAGCATTCTTGACATAAAACAGCCATTTACAAACAGCATTTACAAACAGTTTACAAATACAATTTCTATATTAACTCTCATTTTTTCACATTATCCCTCATGCAATCCACATTACTTATTCCACATTTCATTTATATGTGTACTCATCCAATCATATCATTTTCCATCTCTTCACTTCAGATTCCTTCACATCACATATCATATATTCACATCCATATCCACATCCATACATCCACATCCACATCCACATTCACATCCATACATCCACATCTACATGCTTATCTCCATTTTCACATCCTCATTTATACATCCACATCCCATATCCACATCCCATATCCACATTCATACATACACATCCATATCCACATCCATATCCGCATTCATACATACACATCCATATCCACATCCACATGCATACATTCATTATCACGTCCTCATTCATACATCCACATCCACATACATACATACATACCTCCACATCCACATCCACATTCTCATTCACATCTATACATCCATATCTACATGCACATTCACATCCATACATCCACATCTATATCCTCATTCACATCCATACATCCACATTCATGCATCCACATCTACATGCCTACATCCATACATACAAATCCACATTTACATCCATGCATCCACATCCACATCCTCATTCACATCCATACATCCACATTCATACATCCACATCCACACCCACATTCACATCCATACATCCACATCTACATGCTTATCTCCATTTTCACATCCTCATTTATACATCCACATCCCATATCCACATTCATACATACACATCCATATCCACATCCACATGCATACATACATCCACATCCACATTCCCATTCACATATATACATCCATATCTACATGCACATTCACATCCATACATCCACATCTATATCTTCATTCACATCCATACATCCACATTCATGCATCCACATCTACATGCTTATCTCCATTTTCACATCCTCATTTATACATCCACATCCCATATCCACATTCATACATACACATCCATATCCACATCCACATGCATACATACATCCCTTATCACTTCCCGTATCTTTTATGCATACCTCTATGCATGAAATTCAATTATGCTAAAAGTAACACTTTTATAATAAAATATTCAACTTTTATGCATACCTCTATGCATGAAATCCAATATGATAAAAGTAACACTTTTGATATAAAAAAATTATCCTTTATGCATACTTCTATGCATGAAAATTAAAAATGATAAAAATAACACTTTTAATATAAAAAAATTATCCTTTATGCATACTTCTATGCATGAAAATTAAAAATGATAAAAGTATCACTTTTGATATAAAAATTTTCCTTTATGCATACTTCTATGCATGAAAAATTAAAAAAATGATAAAAGTAACACTTTTGATATAAAATTTTTTCCTTTATGCATACTTCTATGCATGAAAATTAAAAATGATAAAAGTAACACTTTTGATATAAAAAAATTATCCTTTATGCATGATATTAAAATTCAATTTCTCCATGATTATAATGAAATTCTTTCAATTAATCTAGGATGATAATTCCTAGAATATGGTAGGAAGTCCTCTTTTTATGCTTTGAATGAAATTATTTTATGCATAATTTTTATAAAAATTTTGCCATAGCTCCGCTGCTATGACTGATAAATCTCAATTTTTTCTAAGGGATAAAGCTTATCATTAAGGAAATAATTAAAATGATCTCTAATTGGATCATTAATCTATAGTGGATTGAATCATCAATATGCATAAACTAAAAGCATAGAAAAAAGCCATTAAATTGGCCTCAAGCATAGCTTAATCTTGGGTTAAGGAAAAGCTTTATGAAAAGCTTGATTTGGATTGAGAACGGGTCATGAGTATGACCATTTCTTGAGTGAGAGAGAGAGTTTACATAAAAATCATTAGAATTTAAACATAAATGAAAATTAACTTCAATAGCATTTATTAACTTATGTAACTCTTCACTACTATTCAAACTTCAATAGTATTTAAAAAAAAACCATACCAATTAAACTTCTCAAGCTTGAGAGGGGTTGAGAAGAGAGAAACATTGAGAAATTATAGAAAGATCAATATTCACTAATTACCTTACAACTTGCTTGATTCTTTGTTCACGGTAGAGGCCCCCAACCAATCAATTGGTTAAGTATGTTGATGGAGCCACTAATGGGGATTGAAGAAAGAGGGAAGCTCCAAAAACTAGTGAATTATTAAATGAATTCACAGTTCTTGGCTTAGGTGGAGTAGAGTAACGATGCATAAACACTAACTATTTTTCAACAAGGGGGAGGCTTCTATTTATAGGAAAAATTGAGCTCCTAACCAAACAAACTGATTCTAGAATTTTCTAAATCAGTTTGGTCAATATTTGACCATTTTTAGGTCAGTTAAGCTAACTTTTTGGAACTAGACTTGAATGAGGAGAGAGGAGAGATGAAATATCTCAATTTTTATGAGTTTAAAACTCATTCAAGCATGTGAAATATGCACCTCCTTTAAAGAACTCCCCTTCCTTACATATGTGTCATAATGGAATCATTTTAATATTGCTCATAGTTTTTTTTTACTAATAAACCTTGTACATTTTCAACTCTTCATCTTATGTGAAATATGCACCTCCTTTAAAGAATTCCCCTTCCTTACATATGTGTCATAATGGAATCATTTTAATATTGCTCATAGTTTTTTACTAATAAACCTTGTACATTTTCAACTCTTCATCTTATGTGAAATATGCACCTCCTTTAAAGAATTCCCCTTCCTTACATATGTGTCATAATGGCATCATTTTAATATTGCTCATAGTTTTTTACTAATAAACCTTGTACATTTTCAACTCTTCATCTTATGTGAGCATTTACTCATTTTTGGATACCCAAAATATCTCATATTTTTAATATTGCTCATAGTTTTTTACTAATAAACCTTGTACATTTTCAACTCTTCACCTTATGTGAGCATTTACTCATTTTTGGGTATCTTCTTTTTTACAAATTTGGATTTATCTCTTCCCTACACATGGATTGATGCTATTGGCCCATAGGAACCTTAATTGGACCATAGTCTAAAGATTTCTGAAAATCTAGACCCTTAGACTAAGGTTCTTTATACCTATTTCCAATTAATTCCAATTGCACATTGGAAAATTCTTTTTGAATTTCTATTTTAGGGGAACTCATCTGAATTATAAGAGATATTTTTCTATCCAAAAATATTCAAAATCTGAATATTCTCTCTCTAGAATATTTTTCTCTCTCTAGGCTAAAACAGATAGAAACAAGGTCTTTATATTTCTGAAGAGGGTTGATTACAGGGGAAGATACTAGACATCAAAAAAGGGGTTGGGGGAGGAATCTTACATTCTACCCCACTTAAAAAACGCGAGATGTCCTCATCTCGCAACTTGTGATAATTTCGCAAGATTCACGAATATGAGACTTAGAGAAAAATTTTAATCAAGATTAACCACCAAAAAACGTCTTAAAGAGAGCAAGATTCAAAATAAGAACAAGATTTAAACTTTATTCATTCTCGGAACTTATACAGTAAAGATAGAAGAACTCTTTACACTTCCATAAGCCCGTCCATCATATGATCACAAAAGCAGTCCTCACAAGCTGCACAAGTATAAGGTAACTCATCTATGGGAATGATTCTGTGGGTTATTGCTGCGCCTATCTCAGTGGTATGAGGTGTTCTAACAAAAGGACCTCTGAGAGGCAAGCCAAAAATGGGGTAAAGGCATATCTTCTCATGAGGAAGAAAACACGCCAGTAAGAAGACCCGCTCAGAAAACCCAGGATGCCTTGATCTCATGACGCAGTAGTATCGGGGACCCAAACCCAAAGCTTCAATAACCATGGCCAAGCGGACATTGTTACGAAAGTGCTGCTGACCCCAGGGTGTTACCCTAGTTATGTCTTGATAGGTCCGCCATTTTGTCTGCGCTACAGAAGTTCCCAAGTGAGGGAAAAGTGAGCGCTCATACTGCTCTATAAAATCTTTCTTCACAGACTCCCTTGCGTCTTGAAGGTGAGAAATCATTAGGGATAAAACTAGTTCTTGTTGCCAAGCCATGAAGGAGATTAAGAAAGAAAGGAGATCGATGGAAGTAAGATTACTGTGAGCGACAAGTAAAAGTTACGACTTATATAAAGGAAGGAGCTAGCGTAACTTAGAAGCCAACGGTAACTTGCCACTGAAGTTTTACCGTCTTTCCATGATTTGGGTTTGACACATTTTTCTATAGAAGGCATTAAGAATTTTGAGATGAAGAGATAAAAGAAGCTTGTAGGCTAAGTCACCTACTTTCATTGAATTCAGATATAAGGCTCACAATATCTGGGGGATAACTTCATATACTCCCCAAGAGATAAAGAACTTCTTTTGGGCCGTACTCGAATGAAGACCAAAACCTTGATATCCAAAACATCGATTCTCACTTCTGAACTCATTGTTCTGAATCCTTAAAACAGGTGGGACTCTTGAGAAGTATTCTAGGAAAAGGGTCTTCCTTTGTTAAACAGAACTTTCTTTTATTTTAGAGAGGGAATAATTATAAGATCAGAAAGGGAGATTCTTACTCCTGTATACCTCTAAGGTAGGGGGAGGAATCTTACATTCTACCCCACTTAAAAAGTGCGAGATGTCCTCATCTCGCAAGGTAGAGGACAACTCTTTTTCTTAACATCCAATTTTATTTTGGGGTTCCTTATATTCTGGTCAACCCAGCAGAACACTGGGATAAATATCCCTTATATAGAACTCATCATTAATATTCAGATCATATCATTCATATCTTTAACATGATAATGGTCCATTAGACCGAAAAATTTCCTTCTGAACATTCCTCCACGGGAATTTCAGTCAAGCAAGTTCTCAATTTGTCATCCCTTAACTTGATCTACTGATCAAGTGTTAACAGTAACAATTTGACAGCACAACCCACTAATCTCATAGTGATTTGCTGAATTCATTATCATCATTCCAGTTATGAATATCATCACTGGGACTCGTCCCATTCATCCTCATTGTGGTTTTGTTTAGATTTTTATATTTCAACTAATTTCAGAAATCATCATTTTTCAATCAGAATTTTCAATCAGAATCCAATTCAATTCATCAATTCTCAAACAGAATTAAAAATCATATCAACCACATTCGAATTCATCATCTGGATAGCATTAACGCTTATAATTTCAAGTCTTAGATTTACTCGTATATACTGTCAGTAAAGAGCTGCAGTATACTCTCGGTATATACGGGTAGTCGTGGCTCTTGGAATTATAAGGTAAATACCATCATGTCTAGGCCTCAAGCAAGTCAGGGATTCTATATAATTGCAGTACTTCCATCTGAAGACCCAATTACCAAATTACGAATTTCAGTTTGAATATCAAATTGTATGAATTATATCACACAATTACAACCTTTTTGTGCTTCTTGATAAATTTTTGACATATTTGTCTTCTCAGTTGATCTTTATTAACCAAATGCTCTGATACCAACTGTGAGATCCCTGTTCCCACCGCGCAACGGATTCGGGGTACTAGCAGCGGAAGTAGCACTTCTTGCGCGAGGCAGGGTCCCACACTCGGGGCCTCGTCCACGGATATCCGGACAAAAGACTAATCCGTCGGTTTTTCCAAAACCAGACCCGGAAAAACTTCCCTTATCCGGAAAGCACGAGCGATTCCACCAGGATAATTTTTACTCTAACGTAGTCAAAACTCTTACTGATCAAACAGATCCGACTGCATCTATAAAGATACTTGGTCAGATCAAGGAAGAAACTTGCACTTGGATCATTGGGATCAACGCTTTTTTCCCCACCAAGGAGGCACAGCCGTTGATTCCTATCCATAGAATAATTACTATCCAGGATTTACTTTATCTATCGTAATAACAGAAATTGAGTCTCGATTTACGGATCCATCAGTCCAGCCTAACCCCATCCGATCCCATGGGTTAGCCAACCGCCCAACCACTGTAGTGATGGGATCCAATTTGGAATTTGGTTAGGTTTTGTCCCGGGTACCAAGGAAAAGAGTTCCAAGGCCCCCTAGCCAGAATTTCATGCAAACATAAAACTAGCCACACCACTTACACACCCAATATGAAAATTGCCTTTTTCTTAGCATCAGCTAACTTTAAAACAATCCTTTAATGAAACCATAGTACCACTGATCACAATCTCCCAAATTATCCAGTTGATTCATAATTTCCCATCATTCCTTCATCAGAGTATCTATGGCATCATTGGCAACTAGAACGCTCACCACCTGCTCCACACAGGGGCCGTTTCAATAGTTCCTAGCCCATAATACTCAACAATATAATCACTTATCAAGATGGACTCTCGTTGAAGATCAGCAAGATCAACCAACAGATCCATATAAAAGAGCCATGGACTCATCCGTTGAGGACCAGCAAGGTCAGTCAACCAGATCCATGCCCGGTTCCAGAAAACAACTCTTACTCCTTGTTCCAATATCTTCCTCGACGCACGCGTGGGTATCCTGGGCGACCCAGAGCCCGAGCACCGTATGGTCAGCACCCTCTAGGATCCTTCGCAGGTGACCTAGCGCTTCACTCATAGGCCGCTTCCTTGGTCCCTCATCCACCGTACCGGAAGCTCACCATTTTAATCGAACCGAGGCTGGTCAAGACCTCGGCCGACCTTGCTACGCGAGACGTCCTCCATTGACTCTCCGTCAGCAGTTGCAACTTTATCAGTTAGGTCTCCACGACCTTAATCACAAGACGGTCAAAATGCTTTCCCAGCATTCTTGACATAAAACAGCCATTTACAAACAGCATTTACAAACAGTTTACAAATACAATTTCTATATTAACTCTCATTTTTTCACATTATCCCTCATGCAATCCACATTACTTATTCCACATTTCATTTATATGTGTACTCATCCAATCATATCATTTTCCATCTCTTCACTTCAGATTCCTTCACATCACATATCATATATTCACATCCATATCCACATCCATACATCCACATCCACATCCACATTCACATCCATACATCCACATCTACATGCTTATCTCCATTTTCACATCCTCATTTATACATCCACATCCCATATCCACATCCCATATCCACATTCATACATACACATCCATATCCACATCCATATCCGCATTCATACATACACATCCATATCCACATCCACATGCATACATTCATTATCACGTCCTCATTCATACATCCACATCCACATACATACATACATACCTCCACATCCACATCCACATTCTCATTCACATCTATACATCCATATCTACATGCACATTCACATCCATACATCCACATCTATATCCTCATTCACATCCATACATCCACATTCATGCATCCACATCTACATGCCTACATCCATACATACAAATCCACATTTACATCCATGCATCCACATCCACATCCTCATTCACATCCATACATCCACATTCATACATCCACATCCACACCCACATTCACATCCATACATCCACATCTACATGCTTATCTCCATTTTCACATCCTCATTTATACATCCACATCCCATATCCACATTCATACATACACATCCATATCCACATCCACATGCATACATACATCCACATCCACATTCCCATTCACATATATACATCCATATCTACATGCACATTCACATCCATACATCCACATCTATATCTTCATTCACATCCATACATCCACATTCATGCATCCACATCTACATGCTTATCTCCATTTTCACATCCTCATTTATACATCCACATCCCATATCCACATTCATACATACACATCCATATCCACATCCACATGCATACATACATCCCTTATCACTTCCCGTATCTTTTATGCATACCTCTATGCATGAAATTCAATTATGCTAAAAGTAACACTTTTATAATAAAATATTCAACTTTTATGCATACCTCTATGCATGAAATCCAATATGATAAAAGTAACACTTTTGATATAAAAAAATTATCCTTTATGCATACTTCTATGCATGAAAATTAAAAATGATAAAAATAACACTTTTAATATAAAAAAATTATCCTTTATGCATACTTCTATGCATGAAAATTAAAAATGATAAAAGTATCACTTTTGATATAAAAATTTTCCTTTATGCATACTTCTATGCATGAAAAATTAAAAAAATGATAAAAGTAACACTTTTGATATAAAATTTTTTCCTTTATGCATACTTCTATGCATGAAAATTAAAAATGATAAAAGTAACACTTTTGATATAAAAAAATTATCCTTTATGCATGATATTAAAATTCAATTTCTCCATGATTATAATGAAATTCTTTCAATTAATCTAGGATGATAATTCCTAGAATATGGTAGGAAGTCCTCTTTTTATGCTTTGAATGAAATTATTTTATGCATAATTTTTATAAAAATTTTGCCATAGCTCCGCTGCTATGACTGATAAATCTCAATTTTTTCTAAGGGATAAAGCTTATCATTAAGGAAATAATTAAAATGATCTCTAATTGGATCATTAATCTATAGTGGATTGAATCATCAATATGCATAAACTAAAAGCATAGAAAAAAGCCATTAAATTGGCCTCAAGCATAGCTTAATCTTGGGTTAAGGAAAAGCTTTATGAAAAGCTTGATTTGGATTGAGAACGGGTCATGAGTATGACCATTTCTTGAGTGAGAGAGAGAGTTTACATAAAAATCATTAGAATTTAAACATAAATGAAAATTAACTTCAATAGCATTTATTAACTTATGTAACTCTTCACTACTATTCAAACTTCAATAGTATTTAAAAAAAAACCATACCAATTAAACTTCTCAAGCTTGAGAGGGGTTGAGAAGAGAGAAACATTGAGAAATTATAGAAAGATCAATATTCACTAATTACCTTACAACTTGCTTGATTCTTTGTTCACGGTAGAGGCCCCCAACCAATCAATTGGTTAAGTATGTTGATGGAGCCACTAATGGGGATTGAAGAAAGAGGGAAGCTCCAAAAACTAGTGAATTATTAAATGAATTCACAGTTCTTGGCTTAGGTGGAGTAGAGTAACGATGCATAAACACTAACTATTTTTCAACAAGGGGGAGGCTTCTATTTATAGGAAAAATTGAGCTCCTAACCAAACAAACTGATTCTAGAATTTTCTAAATCAGTTTGGTCAATATTTGACCATTTTTAGGTCAGTTAAGCTAACTTTTTGGAACTAGACTTGAATGAGGAGAGAGGAGAGATGAAATATCTCAATTTTTATGAGTTTAAAACTCATTCAAGCATGTGAAATATGCACCTCCTTTAAAGAACTCCCCTTCCTTACATATGTGTCATAATGGAATCATTTTAATATTGCTCATAGTTTTTTTTTACTAATAAACCTTGTACATTTTCAACTCTTCATCTTATGTGAAATATGCACCTCCTTTAAAGAATTCCCCTTCCTTACATATGTGTCATAATGGAATCATTTTAATATTGCTCATAGTTTTTTACTAATAAACCTTGTACATTTTCAACTCTTCATCTTATGTGAAATATGCACCTCCTTTAAAGAATTCCCCTTCCTTACATATGTGTCATAATGGCATCATTTTAATATTGCTCATAGTTTTTTACTAATAAACCTTGTACATTTTCAACTCTTCATCTTATGTGAGCATTTACTCATTTTTGGATACCCAAAATATCTCATATTTTTAATATTGCTCATAGTTTTTTACTAATAAACCTTGTACATTTTCAACTCTTCACCTTATGTGAGCATTTACTCATTTTTGGGTATCTTCTTTTTTACAAATTTGGATTTATCTCTTCCCTACACATGGATTGATGCTATTGGCCCATAGGAACCTTAATTGGACCATAGTCTAAAGATTTCTGAAAATCTAGACCCTTAGACTAAGGTTCTTTATACCTATTTCCAATTAATTCCAATTGCACATTGGAAAATTCTTTTTGATTTCTATTTTAGGGGAACTCATCTGAATTATAAGAGATATTTTTCTATCCAAAAATATTCAAAATCTGAATATTCTCTCTCTAGAATATTTTTCTCTCTCTAGGCTAAAACAGATAGAAACAAGGTCTTTATATTTCTGAAGAGGGTTGATTACAGGGGAAGATACTAGACATCAAATAAGGGGTTGGGGGAGGAATCTTACATGATGAGATGTGAGGTGAATAGATGTGATGAGATGTGATGTGAATGAAAGGATGGATGGATGTGATGTGAATAGAGGTAATGAGATGTGAGGTGAATAGATGTGATAAGATGTGATGTGAATGAATGGATGAGATGTGATGTCATGTGAATCAAGATGTAAATGAATGATATGGGATGTGAGTGGATGTATGTGAAATAATGG
Organism: Cibotium barometz; assembly: GCF_041138505.1. Classification (NCBI taxonomy): domain Eukaryota; kingdom Viridiplantae; phylum Streptophyta; class Polypodiopsida; order Cyatheales; family Cibotiaceae; genus Cibotium; species Cibotium barometz. The sequence goes on from NC_141058.1 coordinate 911,745, forward strand.
ATGTGAATGTGTATGTGAAGAATGGATGTGAATGAGTAAGTGAAAGAATGGATGTGAATGTGTATGTGAAGAATGGATGTGAATGTGTATGTGAAACACGGATATGGATGTGTATGTAAAGAACGGATGTGAATGTGTATGTGAAGAATGGATGCGAATGAGTATGTGAAAGAATGGATGTGGATGTATGTGAAAGAATGGATATAGATGTGTATGTGAAAGAATGTGATGTGATGTAAAGAGATGTGATGTGACATGAATATATGTGGATGTGAAGTGATAGATATGAATGTATGGATAGATGTGAGAAGTCATACATGTGAACGATTGGATGGATGTGGATGAATGAGATATGATGTGGATGTGGATGAATGAGATGAGATGTGTATGAATGAGATATGATGTGGATAGAAGTGATGTGATATAATAATGTGGATAGAATGTATGTGATGGGATGGTTATGAGAATGTATGTGGTGGATATGAACGAATGAATGTGATGGATATGAATGAATGTGATGTGATGTAAATGGAGATAGATGTGATGTGTGATGTGAAGGAATATGATGTGATGAGATGTGTATATGGGTAGACGCGAGTGGATGAGATCTAATGCAGATAAATGACAAAAGATGTGATGAGATAGAAAATGACAAAAGATGTGATGCAAGTGGATGAGATCTGATGCGAGTGGATGAGATCTGATGCGGATAAATGACAAAAGATGTGATGAGATGGAAAATGATGTGATGAGAATGGGAATACATATGAAAAAAATGAGAACTGATGTGGAACAATATGGAAAGACGAGAGTTCATTATAGAAACTGTATTTATGACATGTTGCTAAATGACTATTTTATGTCAAGAATGCTGGGGAAGCATTTTAACCGGCTTGTGATTGAGTTTGTGGAGACCTAATCTGATAAAGTTGCAATAGCTGACGGAGAGTCAATGGAGGACGTCTCGCGTAGCAAGGTCTGACCGAGGTCTTGACCAGCCTCGATTCAATTTAAATGGTGAGCTTCCGATACGGTGGATGAGGGACCAAGGAAGCGGCCTACGAGTGAAGCGCTAGAGGTGACCTGCGAAGGATCCTAGAGGGTGATGACCATATGGTCCTCGGGCTCTAGGTCACCGAAGATACCCACACGTGTGTCGGGGAAGATATTGGAACAAGAAGTAAGAGTTGTGTTCTAAATTTGGGCATCGATCTGGTTGGAAACTCTTTTCCCTGGTAACCGGGACAAAACCTAACCACATTCTTAAATGGATTCCATCACTAGAGCGGTTGGACGGTTGGCTAACCCACGGGACTGGATGGGGTTAGGCTGGATTGATGGGTCCCTAAAACGAGACTCAATTCTGTTATGGTACGATAGATGAAGTAAATCCCGGATAAAATTATTCTATGGAAAAGAATCAACGGGTGTGCCTCTCAATGAGGAAAAAAGCGTTAGTCTCTATGATCCAAGTGCAATCTTTTCTTTGATCTGACTATGGGACTTACGGGTTCAGTCAGATCAGTTCAGTAAGTTAAGGCTTTTGACTACGTTAGAGTAAAATTATCTTGGAGGAATCGCCCGTGCTTTCTGGGCGAGGGAAGTTTTTTGGGTTCGGAAGAACCGAGGGATTAATCTCTTATCTGGATATCCATGGGCCCTTAAGGCCTCGAGTGAGGGACCCTAACCTGCGCAAGAAGTGCTACTTCCACTGCTAGTACCTTTAAATTCATTGTGCGGTGGGGACAGGGATCTTTCAGCTGGTATCAGAGCAAATTGGCTCATGTGGATCAACCAAGAAGCCAAAAATGTCAAAAATTTATGAAGTAGCAGTAAAAGGTTATAATTGTGTGATGAAATTCATACAAATTGATATTTAGGCTGAAATTCCTAAATTAGTAATTGGGTCTTCAAATGGAAGTATTGCAATTGCATGGAATCCCTGACTTGCTTGAGGCCTAGACATGATGGTATTTACCTTATAATTCCAAGGACCATGACTACCTGTATATACCGAGTGTATAACTGTAGCTCTTTACTGGTAGTATATATGAGTAAATCTAAGACTTGAAATTATAAGCAAAAATACTATCCAGATGATAAATTCAAATGTGGTTGATATGATTTTAAAAACTCTGGTTGAGAACTAATGAGTTGATTTGGATTCTGATTAAAAAATGATGATTCTTGAGTTTTGGTTGAAAAGCGATAAGCTGAGCAAAACCACAATGAGGATGAATGGGACGAGTCCCTCTGATGATGTTCGTAAACTCGAATGACAGTAATGACTTCAGCAAATCACTATGAGATTATTGGATTGTGCTGACAGATTGCTACTATTAACACTTGACCCAGTGGATCAAGTCAAGGGATGTCAAATTATAAATCTGTATAATTAAAAATTCCCATGGAGGACTGTTCAGATGGAAATTTTGGTCTAATGGACCATTATTGTGTTAAAGATATGAATGATATGATCTGAAAGAATTGTTATCTGATGAGTTCTATATAAGGGATCTTTTTCCCATAATTCTGTTGGGTTCACTAGACTATAAGGAACCCCAGAATGAGTTGGATTTTAAGGGAAAGAGTTGTCCTCTAATTTGCGAGATGAGGACATCTCGCGTTTTTTAAGTGGGGTAGGATGTAAGATTACTCCCTCCAGCTTTTGAGGTGTGGAGGTGTAAGAACCTTCCCTTCTAATCTTATAATTATTCCCCTTTGAAATAAAAGAAAGATCCTGTTTTACCCTGTTTTGGCTAGGAGAGAGAAACTGTCTAGAGGGAGGTAATTCAAAATTGAGATTTTTTTTGATATAAAAATCCTCCTAGTGTCTAAAATGGTTTCCCCTGAAACAAACTTTCAAAAAGAACTTTCCGATGTGCAATTAGAATTAATTGAAAATAGGTAAAAAGGACCTTAGCCTAAGGGTCCAGATTTTCAAAAATTTTTGGATTATGGTCCAATTAAGGTTTCTATGGACCATAAAGATTACTCCAAATGTAAGGAGGAGATAAATTGAAGAATAAAAGAAAGCCCCCAAAAATGAGTAAATGCTCACATAAGATGAAGAGTTGACTGAGTACAAGGTTTAATAGTTAAAAATTAAGAGATATTTAGAGGAAATGATTCATTTTTGACACCTCAATGTAGGGATCTCCCCTCATGAAGGAGGCGCCTATTTCACATGTGTGGAGGAGTTTTAAACTAAAAAATAATGAGATATTTTCATCTCTCTTATTTCAACTAGATCCAAAAAGTAAGCTAAACTGACCCAAAAATGGTCAAAATTTGACCAAACTGATCTAGAAAATTCTAGAATCAATTTGCTTGGTTAGAGGACCACTTTTTCCTATAAATAGAAGCATCTCCCTTTGTAAAAGCTTAATGGTGTTTATGCACTATTACTTTGCTCCTGTCCTGAGCTACATTGAATTTTTAATAATTTAATTATTTTTGGCCTAATCCTCTCCAAAGTGAATTGGTGGCCACTCTTGCTTCAAAACAAGAGTAGAACCCTCAATCCCTCAAGTCAAAGGAGAGCTTACAAGCTCTATGTAAGTTCATTTTCTTACTTGTTTAATTTTAAATCTATGGTTTTCTTGATTTTTATGTTTTGCAGTAAATTGAATTAAATTCAAATGCTATGCCTTGATGAAAAGGCCACCCCCTTCTCTTCTTTACATTCCAGTCTTTCTTAATCCTAGAAAGATTAACTAAAGGATTAATTAAATAAACTCTTCCTTCTCTTCTTTACATTCCAGCCTTTCTTAATCCTAAAAAGATTAACTAAAGGATTAATTAAACTCTTCTTATTGTTTACTCTCTTGAATTTAGAAAATTATGTATCTATTTTGGGTTAATTTAAGTCATTTAAAGAATGATAAAAATGAGAAATGGTCAGCCATACAAAGGAGATTATGGTAAAATTTTCTAGAATTTTGTGGAAAAGAAAGTTTATTTTTATGTTATTCCAAAAGAGTAATTCCCACCATTTTTGCATCTAAAAGAAATATTCTGATTACTCCATGTACATATTCATCTATGAATATGCATGGATATCACTGATATTAATCATTAATATTGATTTTTATGCATAGAAAGATGCATAAAGAAATTATTTTTATTTCAAAAGCGTTATTCTCATTAAAATTAATTTTTTGTGCATAGAAAGATGCATAAAGGATTTTTTTTATTTCAAAAGTGTTATTCTCATTAAAATTTGATTTTTATGCATAGAAAGATGCATAAAGAAATTATTTTTATTTCAAAAGTGTTATTCTTATTAAAATTGATTTTTATGCATAAAGATGCATAAAGGAATTATTTTTATTTCAAAAGTGTTATTCTAATTAAAACTGATTGTTATGCATAGAAAGATGCATAAAGGAATTATTTTTATTTCAAAAGTGTTATTCTCATTAAAATTGATTTTTATACATAAATAGATGCTTAAAGAATTTTTATATCAAAATTAGAGTTCTCTTAAATTCTGTCTAAATTCTATGAATAGATGTGATGAGATGTGATGTGAATCAGATAGATGTGAATGAATGGATGGATGGGTGTGATGTGAATAGAGGTGATAAGATGTGAGGTGAATAGATGTGATGAGATGTGATGTGAACTAGATAGATATGAATGAATGGATGGATGGATGTGATGTGAATAGAGGTGATGAGATGTGAGGTGAATATATGTGATGAGATATGATGTGAATCAGATGGATGTCAATGAATGGATGGATGGATGTGATGTGATGTGAATGGATGTGATGTGATGTGAATAGAGGTGATGAGATGTGAGGTGAATAGATGTGATGAGATGTGATGTGAATCAGATAGATGCGAATGAATGGATGAGATGTGATGTCATGTGAATCAAGATGTAAATGAATGATATGGGATGTGAGTGGATGTATGTGAAAGAATGGATGTGAATGTGTATGTGAAGAATGGATGTGAATGAGTGTGAAAAAATGGATGTGAATGTATGTGGATGTGAATGTGTATGTAAAGAATGGATGTGAATGAGTATGTGAAAGAATGGATGTGAATGTGTATGTGAAGAATGGATATGGATGTGTATGTGAAGAATGGATGTGAATGTGTATGTGAAGAATGGATGTGAATGAGTATGTGAAAGAATGGATGTGGATGTATGTGAAAGAATAGATATAGATGTGTATGTGAAAGAATGTGATGTGATGTAAAGAGATGTGATGTGACATGAATATATGTGGATGTGAAGTGATAGATATGAATGTATGGATAGATGTGAGAAGTCGTACATGTGAACGATTGGATGGATGTGGATGAATGAGATGAGATGTGTATGAATGAGATATGATGTGGATAGAAGTGATGTGATATATTGTGGATAGAATGTATGTGATGGGATGGTTATGAGAATGTATGTGGTGGATATGAACGCATGAATGTGATGGTGGATATGAATGAATTTGATGTGATGTAAATGGAGATAGATGTGATGTGTGATGTGAACGAATATGATGTGATGAGATGTGGATATGGGTAGATGCGAGTGGATGAGATTTGATGTGGGTAAATAAGAAAAGATGTGATGAGATGGAAAATGATGTAATGTGAATGGGAATACATATGAAATAAATGAGAATTGATGTGGAAAAATATGGAAAGACGAGAGTTCATTATAGAAACTGTATTTATGACATGTTTTTAAATATTCTTTTATGTCAAGAATGCTGGGGACGCATTTTGACCTTCTTTGTGAATGAGGTCATGGAGACCTAATCTGATAAAGTTGCAATAGCTGACGGAGAGTCAATGGAGGACGTCTCGCATAGCAAGGTCGGCCGAGGTCTTCACCAGCCTTGGTTTGATTTAAATGGTGAGCTTCCGGTACGGTGGATGAGGGACCAACGAAGTGGCCTATGAGTGAAGCACTAGGTGACCTGCGAAGGATCCTAAAAGGTACTGACCATACGGTGCTCGGGCTCTCGGTCACCGAAGATACCCACACGTGCGTCGGGGAAGATATTGGAACAAGGAGTAAGAGTTGTTTTCTGAATTCGGGCATGGATCTGGTTGATTGACCTTACTGGTCCTCAACGGATGAGTCCATGGCTCTTTTATATGGATCTGTTGGTTGATCTTGCTTATCTTCAACAAAGATTCCATTTTGATTTTTATAAGTGAAAATATTACCAGTTACTATGAGCTAGGAACTATCGAAAAGGCCCCTGGGTGGACAGGTGGTGAGCGTTCTGGTTGCCAATGAATCCATAGGTACACCGATGAAGGAAAAATTAGAAATTAGGATTCAACCAAATATTTTGGAAGATTATGATTAGTGACAATATGGTTTCATTAAATGATTGTTTTAAAGACAGCTGATTCTGTGAAAAAGGCAATTTCATATTGGGTGTGTAAGTGGTGTGACTGGTTTTAAGTTTGCATGAATATCCGGCTAGGGGACCTGGGAACTCTTTTACCTAGTACCCGGGATAAAACCTAACCAAATTCTTAAATGGATCCCATCACTACAGTGGTTGGACAGTTGGCTAACCCACGGGACTGGATGGGGTTAGGCTGGATTGATGGGTCCCTAAAATGAGACTCAATTATGTTATGGTACGATAGATGAAGTTAATCCCAGATAAAATTTGTTCTATGGAAAAAAATCAATGCATGTGCCTCTCAATGAGGAAAAAAGCGTTGGTCTCTATGATCGAAGTGCAATCTTTTCTTTGATCTCACTATGAAACTTACAGGTTCGGTTAGATCAGTTTAGTTAGTTAAGGCTTTTGACTACAATAGAGTAAAATTATCCTGGAGGAATCGCCGGTGCTTTTCGGGTGAGGGAAGATTTTCAGGGTTCAATTTTGGAAGAACCGAAGGATTAGTCTCTTGTCCAGATATCCGTAGGCAAGGCCCCGAGTGAGGGACCCTGTCCCGTGCAAGAAGTGCTACGCTGCTAGCACCCTTGAATTCGTTGCGCGGTGGGGACAGGGATCTTTCAACTGGTATCAGAGCAAATTGGCTAATGTGGATTAATCGAGAAGCCAAAAATGTCAAAAATTTATGAAGTAGCAGTAAAAGGTTATAATTGTGTGATAAAATTCATATAGACTAAAATTCATAAATTAGTAATTGGGTCTTCAGATGGAAGTACTGCAATTGCATGGAATCCATGACTTGCTTGAGGCCTAGACATGATGGTATTTACCTTATAATTCCAAGGACCGTGACTACCCATATATACCGAGGGTATAACTGTAACTCTTTAATGACAGTATATACGAGTAAATCTAAGACTTGAAATTATAAGCAAAAATGCTATCCAGATGATGAATTTGAATGTGGTTGATATGATTTTAAAAACTCTGGTTGAGAACTGATGAGTTGATTTGGATTTTGATTTGAAAAATGATGATTCCTGAGTTTTGGTTGAAAAGCGATCTGAGCAAAACCACAATGAGGATGAATGGGACGAGTCCCTTTGACGATGTTCATAACTACAATGACGATAATGACTTCAGTAAATCACTATGAGATTAAAAATCTGTATAATTGAAAATTCCCATGGAGGACTGTTCATATGGAAATTTCAGTCTAATGGACCATTATTGTGTTAAAGATATGAATGACATGATCTAAAAGTATTGTTATTTGATGATGAGTTCTATATAAGGGATCTTTTTCCCACGAATATGTTGGGTTCACTAGATTATAAGGAACCCCAGAATCAGTTAGATCTTAAGGGAAAGAGTTGTCCTCTAATTTGCGAGATGAGGATATCTTCCATTTTTTAAGTGGGGTAGAATGTAAGATTCCTCCCTCCAGCTTGTGAGATGTGCAGGTGTAAGAACCTCCCCTTCTAATCTTATAATTATTCCCCTCTCTGAAATAAAAGAAAGATCCTATTTTACCTTGTTTTGGCCTGGAGAGAGAAAATTTTTAGAGGGAGGTAATTCAAAATTGAGATATTTTTTGATATAAAAATCCTCCTAGTGTCTAAAATGGTTTCCCCTTAAACAAAAATTCAAAAAGAACTTTCCAATGTGCAATTGGAATTAATTGAAAATAGGTAAAAAGGGCCTTAGTCTAAGGGTCTAGATTTTTAGAAAATTTTAGATTATGGCCCAATTAAGGTTTCTATGGTCCAATAAGATTAATCCAAATGTAAGGAGGCGATAAATTGAAGAATAAAAGAAAGCCCCCAAAAATGAGTAAATGCTCACATAAGATGAAGAGTTGACTGAGTACAAGGTTTATTAGTTAAAAATTAAGAGATATTTAGAGGAAATGATTCATTTTTGACACCTCAATGTAGGGATCTCCCCTCATGAAGGAGGCACCTATTTCACATGTGTGGAGGAGTTTTAAACTCAAAAATAATGAGATATTTTCATCTCTCCTATTTCAACTAGATCCAAAAAGAAAGCTAAATTGACCCAAAATGGTCAAAAATTGACCAAACTGATCTAGAAAATTCTAGAATCAATTTTCTTGGTTAGAGGACCACTTTTTCCTATAAATAGAAGCCTCTCCCTTTGTAAAAGCTTAATGGTGTTTATGCACTGTTACTTTGCTCCTGTCCTGAGCTACATTGAATTTTTCATAATTCAATTGTTTTTGGCCTAATCCTCTCCAAAGTGAATTGGTGGCCACTCTTGCTTCAAACAAGAGTAGAACCCTCAATCCCTCAAGTCAAAGGAGAGCTTACAAGCTCTATGTAAGTTAATTTTCTTGCTTGTTTAATTTTAAATCTATGGTTTTCTTGATTTTTATGTTTTACAGTAAATTGAATTAAATTCAAATGTTATGCCTTGATAAAAAGGCCACCCCCCTCTCTTCTTTACATTCCAGCCTTTCTTAATCCTAGAATGATTAACTAAAGGATTAATTAAACTCTTCTTATTGTTTACTCTCTTGAATTTAGAAAATTGTGTAGATCAGAGTTCTATGAATCTTATTTTAGGTTAATTTAAGTCAATTAAAGAATGATAAAAATGATGAATGGTCAACCATACAAAGGAGGTTATGGTAAAATTTTCTAGAATTTTGTGGAAAAGAAAGTTTGTTTTTATGTTATTCCAAAAGAGTAATTCCCACCATTTTTGCATCTGAAAGGAATATTTTGATTACTCCATGTACATATTCAGCTATGAGTATGCGTGGATATCACTGATACTAATCGTTAAAATTGATTTTTATGCATAGAAAGATGCATAAAGGAATTATTTTTATTTCAAAAGTGTTATTCTCATTAAAATTGATTTTTATGCATAGAAAGATGCATAAAGGAATTATTTTTATTTCAAAAGTGTTATTCTCATTAAAATTGATTTTTATGCATAGAAAGATGCATAAAGGAATTATTTTTATTTCAAAAGTGTTATTCTCATTAAAAAAAAAATTTATGCATAGAAAGATGCATAAAGGAATTATTTTTATTTCAAAATGTTTATTCTCATTAAAATTATTTTTTATGCATAGAAAGATGAATAAAGGAATTATTTTTATTGCAGAAGTGTTATTCTCATTAAAATTGATTTTTATGCATAGAAAGATGCATAAAGGAATTAGTTTTATTTCAAAAGTGTTATTCTCAATAAAATTGATTTTTATGCATAGGAAGATGCATAAAGGAATTATTTTTATTTCAAAAGTGTTATTCTCATTAAAATTAATTTTTATGCATAGAAAGATGCATAAAGGAATTATTCTTATTTCAAAAGTGTTATTCTCATTTAAATTAACTTTTATGCATAGAAAGATGAATAAAGGAATTATTTTTATTTCAAAAGTGTTATTCTCATCAAAATTGCTTTTTATGCATAGAAAGATGCATAAAGGAATTATTTTTATTTTAAAAGTGTTCTTCCCATTAAAATTAATTTTTATGCATAAATAGATGCATAAAGAATTTTTATATCAAAATTAAAGTTCTCTTAGATTCTATGTTTAAATTCTATGAATAGATGTGATGAGATGTGATGTGAATGAATGAATGAATGAATGGATGAATGGATGGATGTGATGTGAATAGAGGTGATGAGATGCGAATGAATGAATGAATGGATGAATGTGATGTGAATAGAGGTGATGAGATGTGAGGTGAATAGATGTGATAAGATGTGATGTGAACCAGATAGATGTGAATGAATGGATGGATGGATGTGATGTGAATAGAGGTGATGAGATATGAGGTGAATAGATGTGATGACATGTGATGTGAATAGAGGTGATGAGATATGAGGTGAATAGATGTGATGAGATGTGATGTGAATCAGATAGATGTGAATGAGAGGATGGATGGATGTGATATGAATAGAGGTGATGAGATGTGAGTTGAATAGGTGTGATGAGATGTGATGTCATGTGAAGCAGGATGTAAATGAATTGTATGGGATGTGAGTGGATGTATGTGAAAGAATGGATGTGAATGTTTATGTGAAGAATGGATGTGAATGAGTATGTGGATGTGAAGTGATAGATATGAATGTATGGATAGATGTGAGAAGTCATACATGTGAACGATTGGATGAATGTGGATGAATGAGATGAGATGTGTATGAATGAGATATGATGTGATATAATGTGGATAGAATGTATGTGATGGGATGGTTATGAGAATGAATGTGATGGATATGAATGAATGTGATGTGATGTAAATGGAGATAGATGTGATGTGTGATGTGAACGAATATGATGTGATGAGATATGGATATGGGTAGATGCGAGTGGATGAGATCTGATGCGGATAAATGAGAAAAGATGTGATGAGAATGGGAATACATATGAAATAAATGAGAATTGATGTGGAACAATATGGAAAGACGAGAGTTCGTTATAGAAACTGTATTTATGACATGTTTTTGAATGACTTGTTTATGTCAATAATGTTCGAGAAGCATTCTTGACATGTTTTTAAATGACTTGTTTATGTCAAGAATGCTGGGGAAGCATTTTGACCGTCTTGGGAATGAGGTTGTACCTAATCTGATAAAGTTGCAACAACTTATGGAGAGTAAATGAAGGACGTCTCGTGTAGCAAGGTCGGCCGAGGTCTTTACCAGCCTTGGTTCGATTTAAATGGTGAGCTTCCGGTATGGTGGATGAGGGACCAAGGAAGCGGCCTATGAGTGAAGTAGGTGACCCTGCGGCGAGCGAAGGATCCTAGACGGTGCTCACCATACGGTGCTCGGGCTCTTGGTTGCGCCGAAGATACCCATACGTGCATCGGGGAAGATATTGGAACAAGAAGTAAGAGTTGTTTTCTGAATTCGGGCATGGATCTGATTGATTGACCTTGCTGGTCCTCAACGGATGAGTCCATGTCTCTTTTATAGGGATCTGTTGGTTGATCTTACTGATCTTCAATGGAGATTCCATTTTGATTTTTATAAGTGAAAATATTACCGGTTACTATGAGCTAGGAACTATCAAAAAGGCCCCTGAGTGGACAGGTGGTAAGCGTTCTGGTTGCCAATGATGCCATAGGTACACCGATGAAGGAAAAATTAGAAATTAGGATTCAATCGGATATTTTGGAGGATTATGATTAGTGACACTATGGTTTCATTAAATGATTGTTTTAAAGATAGCTGATTCTATGAAAAAGGTAATTTCATATTGGGTATGTAAGTGGTGTGACTAGTTTTAAGTTTGCATGAATATCCGGCTAGGGGGCCTGGGAACTCTTTTCCCTGGTACCCAAGACAAAAGCTAACCAAATTCTTAAATGGATCCCATCACTACAGTGGTTGGGCGGTTGGCTAACCCACGGGACTGGATGGGGTTAGGCTGGATTGATGGGTCCCTAAAATGAAACTCAATTCTGTTATGGTACGAAAGATGAAGTAAACCCCAATAAAAATTGTTCTATGGAAAAAAATCAAGGGTTGTGCCTCTAAATGAGAAAAAAAGCGTTGGTCTCTATGATCCAAGTGTAATCTTTTTTTTATCTGACTATGGGACTTACGGGTTCACTTAGATCAGTTTAGTTAGTTAAGGCTTTTGACTACGTTAGAGTAAAATTATCTTGGAGGAATCGCCTGTGCTTTTCGGGCGAGGGAAGTTTTTCCAGGTTTGTCGGTTTTGGAAGAATCGAGTGATTAGTCTCTTGTCCTGATATCCATGGGCAAGGCCCCGAGTGAGGGACCCTGTCCCACGCAAGAAGTGCTACTTCTGCTGCTAGCACCCTTGAATTTGTTGCGCAATGGGACTAAGAAGCCAAAAATGTCAAACTTTTATGAAGTAGCAGTAAAAGGTTATAGTTGTGTGATGAAATTAATACAAATTGATGTTCAGACTGAAATTCATAAATTAGTAATTGGGTCTTCAGATGGAAGTACTGCAATTGCATGGAATCCCTGACTTGCTTGAGGCCTAGACATGATGGTATTTACCTTATAATTCCAAGGACCGTGACTACCCGTATATATCAAGGGTATAACTGCAGCTTTTTACTAGCAGTATATACGAGTAAATCGAAGACTTCAAATTATAAGCAAGAATGCTATCTAGACGATGAATTCAAATGTGGTTGATATGATTTTAAAAACTCTGGTTGAGAACTGATGAGTTGATTTGGATTCTGATTGAAAAATAATGAATCTTGAGTTTTGGTTGAAAAGCAATAAGCTGAGCAAAACCACAATGAGGATGAATGGGACGAGTCCCTATGATGATATTCGTAATTGGAATGATGATATGACTTCAACAAATCACTATGAGATTAGTGGATTGTGTTGACAGATTGCTACTGTTAACACTTGACCCAGTGGATCAAGTTAAGGGATGTCAAATTAAAAATCTGTATAATTGAAAATTCCCATGGAGGACCATTCAGATGGAAATTTTGGTCTAATGGACCATTATTGTGTTAAATATATGAATGATATGATCTGAAAGAACTGTTATATGATAATGAGTACTATATAAGGAATCTTTTTTCCAGGATTCTGTTGGGTTCACTAGACTATAAGGAACCCCATAATCAATTGGATCTTAAGGGAAAGAGTTGTCCTCTAATTTGCGAGATGAGGACATCTCGCATTTTTTAAGTGGGATAGGATGTAAGATTCCTCCCTCCAGCTTTTGAGGTGTGCAGGTGCCTCCCCTTCTGATCTTATAATTATTCCCCTCTCTGAAATAAAAGAAAGATCTTGCTTTTGGCCTGGAGAGAGAAAATGTCTAGAGGGAGGTAATTCCAAATTAAGATATTTTTGGACATAAAAATCCTCCTAGTGTCTAAAATGGTTTCCCCTAAAACAGAAATTCAAAAAGAACTTTCCAATGTGCAATTGGAAAGTTCAAAAAGAACTTTCCAATATGTAATTGAAATTAATTGAAAATAGGTAAAAAGAACCTTAGCCTAAGAGTCCAGATTTTCAAAAAAATTTGAATTATGGTCCAATTAAGGTTTCTGTGGACCAAAAAGATTAATCCAAATGTAAGGAGGAGATAAATTGAAGAATAAAAGAAAAACTCCCAAAAATGAGTAAGATTTAAGTCAATTAAAGAATGATAAAAATGAGAAATGCTCAGCCATACAAAGGAGGTTATTGTTAAATTTTTCATAATTGGAAAAGAAAGTTTATTTTATGTTATTCCAAAAGAGTAATTCCCACCATTTTCGCATCAAAAAAAAATATTTTGATTACTCCATGTACATATTCATCTATGAATATGCATGGATATCACTGATATTAATCATTAAAATTGATGTATATGCATAGAAAGATGCATAAAGAAATTATTTTTATTTCAAAAGTGTTATTCTCATTAAAATTAATTTTTTATGCATAGAAAGATGCATAAAGGAATTATTTTTATTTCCAAAGTGTTTCTCATTAAATTTGATTTTTATGCGTAGAAAGATGCATAAAGGAATTATTTTTATTTCGAAAGTGTTATTCTCATTAAAAATTGATTCTTATGCATAGAACGATGCATAAAGGAATTATTTTTATTTCAAAAGTGTTATTCTCATTAAAAATTGATTTTTATGCATAGAAAGATGCATAAAGGATTTATTTTTATTTCAAAAGTATTATTCTCATCAAAATTGATTTTTATGCATAGAAAGATGCATAAAGGATTTATTTTTATTTCAAAATTGTTATTCTCATCAAAATTGATTTTTATGCATAAAAAGATGCATAAAGTAATTATTTTTATTTCAAAAGTGTTATTCTCATCAAAATTGATTTTTATGCATAGAAAGATGCATAAAGGAATTATTTTTATTTCAAAAGTGTTATTCTCATCAAAATTGATTTTTATGCATAAAAAGATGCATAAAGGAATTATTTTTATTTCAAAATAGAAAGATGCATAAAGGAATTATTTTTATTTCAAAACTGTTATTCTCATGAAAATTGATTTTTATGCATAGAAAGATGCATAAAGGAATTTTTTTTATTTCAAAAGTATTATTCTCATCAAAATTGATTTTTAGGCATAGAAAGATGCATAAAGGAATTATTTTTATTTCAAAAGTGTTCTTCCCGTTAAAATTGAAAAGATGTGATGAGATGTAATGTGAATCATATAGATGTGAATGAATGGATGGATGGATGTGATGTGAATAGAGGTGATGAGATGTGAGGTAAATAGATGTGATTTGATGTGATGTGAACCAGATAGATGTGAATGAATGGATGGATGGATGTGATGTGAATAGAGGTGATGAGATGTGAGGTAAATAGATGTGATTTGATGTGATGTGAACCCAGATAGATGTGAATGAATGGATGGATGGATGTGATGTGAATAGAGGTGATGAGATGTGAGGTGAATAGCTGTGATGAGATGTGAGGTGAATAAATGTGATGAGATGTGATGTGAATCAGATGGATGTGAATGGATGGATGGATGGATGTGATGTGAATAGAGGTGATGAGATGTGAGGTGAATAGATGTGATGAGATGTGAGGTGAATAGATGTGATGAGATGTGATGTGAACCAGATAGATGTGAATGAATGGATGAGATGTGATGTCATGTGAATCAGGATGTAAATGAATGATATGGGATGTGAGTGGATGTATGTGAAAGAATGGATGTGAATGTGTATGTGAAGAATGGATGTGAATGAGTATGTGAAAGAATGGATGTGAATGTGTATGTGAAGAATGGATATGGATGTGTATGTGAAGAATGGATGTGAATGTGTATGTGAAAAATGGATGTGAATGAGTATGTGAAAGAATGGATGTGGATGTATATGAAAGAATGGATATAGATGTGTATGTGAAAGAATGTGATGTGATGTGACATGAATATATGTGGATGTGAAGTGATAGAAATAAATGTATGGATAGATATGAGAAGTCGTACATGTGAACGATTGGATGGATGTGGATGAATGAGATGAGATGTGTATGAATGAGATATGATGTGGATAGTGTGACATGATATAATATTGATAGAATGTATGTGATGGGATGGTTATGAGAATGTATGTGGTGGATATGAACGAATGAATGCGATGGAAATGAATGAATGTGATGTGATGTAAATGGAGATAGATGTGATGTGTGATGTGTGATGTGAAGGAATATGATGTGATGAGATGTGGATATGGGTAGATGCAAGTGGATGAGATCTGATGTGGATAAATGACAAAAGATGTGATGAGATGGAAAATGATGTGATGAGAATGGAAATATATATGAAATAAATGAGAATTGATGTGGAACAATATGTAAAGATAAGAGTTTGTTATAGAAACTGTATTTATGACATGTTTTTAAATGACTGTTTTATGTCAAGAATGCTGGGGAAGCATTTTGACAGTCCTGTGAATGAGGTCGTGGAGACCTAATCTGATAAAGTTGCAACAGCTGATGGAGAGTCAATGGAGGACGTCTCGCGTAGCAAGGTCGGCCAAGGTCTTGACCAGCCTCGGTTCGATTTAAATGGTGAGCTTCCGGTACGGTGGATGAGGGACCAAGGAAGTGGCCTATGAGTGAAGCACTAGAGGTCTTGACCAGCCTCGGTTCGATTTAAATGGTGAGCTTCCGGTACGGTGGATGAGGGACCAAGGAAGCGGCCTATGAGTGAAGCACTAGAGGTGACCTGCGAAGGATTCTAGAGGGTGCTGACCATATGGTGCTCGGGCTCTGGGTCGCCGAAGATACCCACATGTGCGTTGGGAAAGATATTGGAACAAGGAGTAAGAGTTGTTTTCTGAATTCGGGCATGGATCTAGTTGATTGACCTTGTTGCTGGTCCTCGACGAATGAGTCCATGGCTCTTTTATATGGATCTGTTGGTTGATCTTGCTGATCTTCTTCAACGGAGATTCCATTTTGATTTTTATAAGTTTTATTTCCGATTACTATGAGCTAGGAACTATCAAAAAGGCCCCTGAGTGGACAGGTGGTGAGCGTTCTGGTTGCCAATGATGCCATAGGTACACCGATGAAGGAAAATTTGGAAATTAGGATTCAACTGGATATTTTGGAGGATTATGATTAGTGACACTATGGTTTCATTAAATGATTGTTTTAAAGACAACTAATTCTATGAAAAAGGCAATTTCATATGGGGTGTGTAAGTGGTGTGACTAGTTTTAAGTTTGCATGAATATCCGGCTAGGGGGCCTGGGAACTCTTTTCCCTGGTACCCGGGAAGGACAAAACCTAACCAAATTCTTAAATGGATCCCATCACTACAGTGGTTGGCTAACCCACGGGACTGGATGGGGTGGGCTGGATTGATGGGTCCCTAAAATGAGACTCAATTATGTTATGGTACGATAGATGAAGTAAATCTCAGATAAAAATTGTTCTATGGAAAAGAATCAACGCCTGTGCCTCTCAATGAGGAAAAAAGCATTGGTCTCTATGATCCAAGTGCAATCTTTTCTTTGATCTGACTATGGGACTTACGGGTTCAATCAAATCAGTTCAGTTAGTTAAGGCTTTTGGACTAGAGGAATCGCCCGTGCTTTCTGGGCGAGGGAAGTTTTTATGGGTTCGGTTTTGGAAGAATCGAGGGATTAGTCTCTTGTCCGGATATCCGTGGGCGAGGCCCCAAGTGAGGGACCCTGCCCTGCGCAAGAAGTGCTACTTCCCCTGCTAGCACCCCTAAATTCATTGCGCGTTGATTTGGATTTTGATTGAAAAATGATGATTCCTGAGCTTTGGTTGAAAAGCGATAAGCTGAGCAAAACCACAATGAGGATGAATGGGAGGAGTCCCTGTGATGATGTTCGTAACTGGAATGACGATAATGACTTCAGCAAATCACTATGAGATTAATGGATTGTGCTAACAGATTGCTACTGTTAACACTTGACCTAGTGGATCAAGTTAAGGGATGTAAAATTTAAAATCTATATAATTGAAAATTCCCATGGAGGACTGTTCACATGGAAATTTCGGTCTAACGGACCATTATTGTGTTAAAGATATGAATGATATGATCTGAAAGAATTGTTATCTGATGATGAGTTCTATATAAGGGATCTTTTTCCCACGGTTCTGTTGGGTTCACTAGACTATAAGGAGGATGAATGGACGAGTCCCTATGATGAATGGACGAGTCCCTATGATGATGTTCGTAATTGGAATGACAATAATGACTTCAGAAAATCACTATGAGATTAGTGGATTGTGCTGAGACAGATTGCTACTCTTAACACTTGACCCAGTGGATCAAGTTAAGGGATGTCAAATTAAAAATCTCTATAATTGAAAATTCCCATGGAGGACTGTTCAGATGAAAATTTCGGTTTAATGGACCATTATTGTGTTAAAGATATGAATGATATGATCTGAAAGAATTTTTATCTGATGATGAGTTCTATATAAGGGATCTTTTTCCTAGGATTCTGTTGGGTTCACTAGACTATAAGGAACCCTAGAATCAGTTGGATCTTAAGGAAAATAGTTGTCCTCTAATTTGCGAGATGAGGATATCTCACGTTTTTTAAGTGGGATAGAATATAAGATTCCTCCCTCCAACTTTTGAGGTGTGCAGGTGTAAGAACCTCTCCTTCTGATCTTATAATTATTCCCCTCTCTGAAATAAAAGAAAGATCATGTTTTACCTTGTTTTGGCCTGGAGAGAGAAAATGTCTAGAGGGAGGTAATTCAAAATTGAGATATTTTTGGATATAAAAATCCTCCTAGTGTCTAAAATGGTTTCCCCTGAAATAGAAATTCAAAAAGAACTTTCCAATGTGCAATTAGAATTAATTGAAAATAGGTAAAAAGGACCTTAGCCTAAGGGTCCAGATTTTCAGAAATTTTTAGATTATGGTCCAATTAAGGTTTCTATGGACCAATAAGATTAATCCAAATGTAAGGAGGAGATAAATTGAAGAATGCGGAGTGTATCTGCATGTAAACTGTCTCTAAATACCATTCTTCTATAAAAATTCAGAGAACTCATTGGAGAAGTACTCTCCCCCTCCATGTGACCTTAGGCACTTTACATGTTTCCTTGTTTGCTTTTCAACTATAACAAATTCTGAAAATGAGTGAACACCTCACTCTTGTCCTTCATGAAGTATACCCACACTTTCCTTGTGTGGTCATCAATAAATGTCACATAATACCTGCAGCCTCCCATAGACATGGTCTTCGTAGGACCCCATACATTTGAATGCACAATATCTAGTGCATTTCTGCTCACATTTCTGTCACATGGAAATACACATAATCAACATAGATACCAAATCTGTGAAATTGGGAATGTTTTCTTGAGTTTGAATAGACGTCTTGAACGCCTTGTATTGTGGCCCGAGACCACGTAGACAGACTTCCACCTTATCATCTCATCATCTACTGAAACACCAATAGATGCAAGGGATTCCACAATACCCTTGATCTTCAATGTAGTCAGTCACACAGACATACTCTTTTTCTCCACAGTATGAAGTTCATTCTTCAACTGTATCTTTCGTACCTTAGTATTCGTTTCATAGAGTTTTACCAAGGTGTCCCACGTCTCCTTGGGGGACTTGGCATCCTGTATATGTGCCCAATCATGGTATCCTGTATACTGATAGAGAGCCAATACATAACTTTTCTGGCTCCTTGGTTCCAATCCTTGAACTCTTTCACATATGCAGTAGTCGGATTGATCTCCAGTATCTCTGGTGCCTCTTCATGCTCACCTTCTATCTAGTCCCAGCAGTAACCCTTTCCCATCAGGAAATTTATCAACCTGAACCTCTAAGCATGAAAGTTGTTCTTATCAAGCTTCTCAGTAACAATCTGGTTTATGCCATCATTTGACATCTTGCCAGACACAAATTTACCGAAAACAACACTCTGGTTTGTCCTGCACAAACTGCTATATTTTCTGCAGCAGTACTGTACTACACTCAAATGTCACAACCAGTAGGCTCAATGTGCATACATACACCCAATGGCGACTGTTTGACCTCCTGGATGTATAAGTAGTGTGACTAGTTTTAAGTTTGCATGAATATCTGGCTAGGGGACCTGGGAACTCTTTTCCCTGGTACACGGGACAAAACCTAACCAAATTCTTAAATGGATCCCATCACTATAGTAGACTCAATTCTATTATGGTACAATAGATGAAGTAAATCCCGGATAAACATTATTCTATGGAAAAGAATCAATGGTTGTGCCTCTCAATGAGGAAAAAAGCGTTGGTCTCTATGATCCAAGTGCAATCTTTTCTTTGATCTAACTATGGGACTTACGGGTTCGGTCATATCAGTTCAGATAGTTAAGACTTTTGACTACGTTAGAGTAAAATTATCCTGGAGGAATCGCCCGTGCTTTTTGGGCGACGAGGGAAGTTTTTTCAAGTTCGGTTTTGGAAGAACCGAGGGATTAGTCTCTTGTCCGGATATCCATGGACGAGGCCCTGAGTGACGGACCCTGCCCCACGCAAGAAGTGCTACTTCTGCTGCGAGCACCCCTGAATTCGTTGCGCGGTGGGGACAGGGATCTTTCAAGTAGTATCAGAGCAAATTGGCTAATGTGAATCAACCGAGAAACCAAAAATGTCAAAAATTTATGAAGTAGCTGTAAAAGGTTATAATTGTGTGATGAAATTCATATAAATTGATATTCAAACTGAAATTCATAAATTAGTAATTAGGTCTTCAGATGGAATTACTGCAATTGCATGGAATCCCTGACTTGCTTGAGGCTTAGACATGATGATATTTACCTTATAATTTCAAGGACCGTGACTATCTGTATATACCAAGGGTATAACTATAGCTCTTTACTGAGAGTATATACAAGAATCTAAGACTTGAAATTATAAGCAAAAATGTTATCCAGATGATGAATTCGAATGTGGTTGATATGATTTTAAAAACTCTGGTTGAGAACTGATTAATTGATTTGGATTCTGATTGAAAAATGATGATTCCTAAGTTTTGGTTGAAAAGCGATAAGCTGAGCAAAACCACAATGAGGATGAATGGACGAGTCCCTGTGATGATGAATTCGAATGTGGTTGATATGATTTTAAAGACTCTGGTTGAGAACTGATGAATTGATTTGGAATCCGATTGAAAAATGATGATTCCTAAGTTTTGGTTGAAAAGCGATAAGCTGAGCAAAACCACAATGAGGATGAATGGACGAGTCCTTGTGATGATGTTCGTAATTGGAATGACGATAATGACTTCAGAAAATCACTATTAGATTGGTGGATTGTGCTGAGACAGATTGCTACTCTTAACACTTGACCTAGTGGATCAAGTTAAGGGATGTCAAATTAAAAATCTGTATAATTGAAAATTCCCATGGAGGACCGTTCAGATGGAAATTTTGGTTTAATGGACCATTATTGTGTTAAAGATATGAATGATATGATCTGAAAGAATTGTTATCTGATGATAAGTTCTATATAAGGGATCTTTTTCCCAAGATTCTGTTGGGTTCACTAGACTATAAGGAACCCCAGAATCAGTTGGATCTTAAGGAAAATAGTTGTCCTCTAATTTGCGAGATGAGGATATCTCGTGTTTTTTAAGTGGGATAGAATATAAGATTCCTTCCTCCAGCTTTTGAGGTGTGCAGGTGTAAGAACCTCTCCTTCTGATCTTATAATTATTCCCCTTTGAAATAAAAGAAAGATCATGTTTTACCCTATTTTGGCCTGGAGAGAGAAAATGCCTAGAGGGAGGATTTTTGGATATAGAAATCCTCCTAGTGTCTAAAATGGTTTCCCCTGAAACAGAAATTCAAAAAGAACTTTCCAATGTGCAATTAGAATTAATTGAAAATAGGTAAAAAGGACCTTAGCCTAAGGGTCCAGATTTTCATAAATTTTTGGATTATGGTCCAATTAAGGTTTCTATGGACCAATAAGATTAATCCAAATGTAAGGAGGAGGTAAATTGAACAATAAAAGAAAAACCCCCAAAAATGAGTAAATGCTCACATAAGATGAAGAGTTGACTGAGTACAAGGTTTATTAGTTAAAAATTAAGAGATTTAAAGAAAATGATATATTTTTGACACCTCAGTGTGGAGATCTCCCCTCATGAAGGAGGCGTCTATTTCACATGTGTGGAGGAGTTTTAAACTAAAAAATAATGAGATATTTTCATCTCTCCTATTTCAAAACTAGATGCAAAAAGTAAGCTGAACTGACCCAAAAATGATAAAAAATTAACCAAACTGATCTGAAAAATTCTAGAATCAGTTTGCTTGATTAGAGACTCACTTTTTCCTATAAATAGAAGCCTCCTCTTTGTAAAAGCTTAATGGTGTTTATGCACTGTTACTTTGCTCCTGTCCTAAACATTGAGTTTTTTAATAATTCAATTGTTTTTAGCCTAATCCTCTCCAAAGTGAATTGGTGGCCACTCTTGCTTCAAACAAGAGTAGAACCCTCAATCTCTCAAGTCAAAGGAGAGCTTACAAGCTCTATGTAAGTTAATTTTCTTACTTGTTTAATTTTAATTCTATGGTTTTCTTAATTTTTTATGTTTTGTAGTAAATTGAATTAAATTCAAATGCTATGCCTTGATGAAAAGGCCACCCTCTTCTCTTCTTTACATTCCAGTCTTTCTTAATCTTAAAAAGATTAACTAAAGGATTAATTAAACTCTTCTTATTGTTTACTCTCTTGAACTTAGGAAATTGTGTAGATTAGACTTCTATGAATCTAATTTGGGTTAATTTAAGTTGATAAAAGAATGATAAAAATGAAAAATGGTCAGCCATACAAAGGAGATTATGGTAAAATTTTTTAGAATTTTGTGAAAAAGAAAGTTTATTTTTATGTTATTCCAAAAGAGTAATTTCCACCATTTTTGTATCTAAAAGAAATATTCTAATTACTCCATGTACATATTCTTTTATGAATATGCATGGATATCACTAATATTAATCATTAAAATTAATTTTTATGTATAGAAAGATGCATAAAGGAATTATTCTTATTTCAAAAGTGTTATTTTCATTAAAATTGATTTTTATGCATAGAAAGAAAGATGCATAAAGGAATTATTTTTATTTCAAAAGTGTTATTCTCATTAAAATTAATTTTTATGCATAGAAAGATGCATAAAGGAATTATTTTTATTTCAAAAGTGTTATTCTCATTAAAATTAATTTTTATGCATAGAAAGATACATAAAGGAATTATTTTTATTTCAAAAGTGTTCTTCTCATTAAAATTGATTTTTATGCATAGAAAGATTCATAAAGGAATTATTTTTCTTTCAAAAGTGTTATTCTCATTAAAATTGATTTTTATGTATAGAAAGATGCATAAAGGAATTATTTTTATTTCAAAAGTATTATATTTATGAAAAATTAATTTTTATGCATAGAAAGATGAATAGAGGTGATGAGATGTGAGGTGAATAGATGTGATGCGAATCAAATGGATGTGAATGAATGGATGGATGGATATGATGTGAATAGAGGTGATGAGATGTGAGGTGAATAGATGTGAGATGTGATGTGAATCAGATAGATATGAATGAATGGATGAGATGTGATGTCATGTGAATCAGGATGTAAATGAATGATATGGGATGTGAGTGGATGTATGTGAATGTGTATGTGAAGAATGGATGTGAATGAGTATGTGAAAGAATGGATGTGAATGAGTATGAATATGAATGTGTATGTGAAGAATGGATGTGAATGAGTATGTGAAAGAATGGATGTGAATGTGTGTGAAGAATGGATGTGAATGCATATGTAAAAGAATGGATGTGGATGTACATGAAAGAATGGATATAGATGTGTATGTGAAAGAATGTGATGTGATATAAAGAGATGTAATTTGACATGAATATATGCATAGAAAGATGCATAAAGGAATTATTTTTATTTCATAAGTGTAATTCTCATTAAAATTTATTTTTATGCATAGAAAGATGCATAAAGGAATTATTTTTATTTCAAAAGTGTTATTCTCATTAAAATTTGATTTTTATGCATAGAAAGATAAATAAAAGAATTATTTTTATTTTAAAAGTGTTTTTCTCATTAAAATTGATTTTTATGTATAGAAAGATGCATAAAGGAATTATTTTTATTTCAAAATTGTTATTCTCAATAAAATTGATTTTTATGTATAGAAAGATGCATAAAGGAATTATTTTTATTTTAAAAGTATTATTCTCATTACATAAAAATTGATTTTTATGCATAGATAGATGCATAAAGGAGTTATTTTTATTTCAAAAGTGTTATTCTCATTAAAATTGATTTTTATGCATAGAAAGATGCATAAAAGAATTATTTTTATTTCAAAAGTGTTATTCTTATTAAAAATTGATTTTTATGCATAGAAAGATGCATAAAGGAACTATTTTTATTTCAAAAGTGTTATTCTCATTAAAATTGATTTTTATGCATAGAAAGATGCATAAAGGAACTATTTTTATTTAAAAAGTAATATTCTCATTAAAATTAATTTTTATGCATAGAAAGATGCATAAAGAAATTATTTTTATTTCAAAATTCTTATTCTCATTAAAATTGATTTTTATGGATAAATAGATGCATAAAGAATTGTCAATAAAAGAATGATAAAAATAAAAAATAGTCAAGGTTATGGTAAAATTTTCTAGAATTTTGTGAAAAAGAAAGTTTATTTTTATGTTATTCCAAAAGAGTAATTCCCACCATTTTTGCATCTAAAAGCAATATTCTAATTACTCCATGTATATATTCTTTTATGAATATGCGTCGATATCACTGATATTAATCATTAAAATTGATTTTTATGTATAGAAAGATGCATAAAGGAATTATTCTTATTTCAAAAGTGTTATTCTCATTAAAATTACTTTTTATGCATAGAAAGATGCATAAGGGAATTATTTTTATTTCAAAAGTGTTATTCTCATTAAAATTGATTTTTATGCGTAAAAAGATGCATAAAGAAATTATTTTTATTTCAAAAGTGTTATTCTCATTCAAATTAATTTTTATGCATAGAAAGATGCATAAAAAATTATTTTTCTTTCAAAAGTGTTATTCTCATTAAAATTGATTTTTATGCATAGAAAGATGCATAAAGGATTTTTTTTAAAAGTGTTATTCTCATGAAAAATTAATTTTTATGCATAGAAAGATGAATAAAGGAATTATTTTTATTTCAAAAGTGTTATTCTCATTAAAATTGATTTTTATTCATAGAAAGATGCATAAAAGAATTATTTTTATTTAAAAAGTATTATTCTCATTAAAATTAATTTTTATGCATAGAAAGATGCATAAAGGAATTATTTTTATTTCAAAAGTGTTGTTCTCATTAAAAAATAATTTTTATGCATAGAAAGATGTATAAAAGAATTATTTGTATTTCAAAAGTATTGTTCTCATTAAAATTGATTTTTATGCATAGAAAGATGCATAAAGGAATTATTTTTATTTCAAAAGTGTCCTTCTCATTAAAGTGTCCTTCTCATTAAAGTTGATTTTTATGCATATAGAAAGATGCATAAAGGAATTATTTTTATTTCAAAAGTGTTATTTCCATTAAAATTGATTTTTATTTCAAAAGTGTGATTCTCATTAAAATTGATTTTTATGCATAAATAGATTCATAAAGAATTTTTATATCAAAGTTAGAATTCTCTTAAATGCTATGTTTAAATTCTATGAATAGATGTGATGTGAATCAGATAGATGTGAATGAATGGATGGATGTGATGTGAATAGAGGGATGTGAATAGAGGTCATGAGATGTGAGGTGAATAGATGTGATAAGATGTGATGTGAACCAGATAGATGTGTGAATGGATGGATGGATGTGAGGTGAATAGAGGTGATGAGATGTGTAGTGAATAGATCTGCAAATGGATGTGAATGAATGGATGGATGGATGTGATGCGAATAGAGGTGATGAGATGTGAGGTGAATAGATGTGAGATGTGATGTGAATCAGATAGATGTGAATGAATGGATGAGATGTGATGTCATGTGAATCAGGATGTAAATGAATGATATGGGATGTGAGTGGATGTATGTGAATGTGTATGTGAAGAATGGATGTGAATGAGTATGTGAAAGAATGGATGTGAATGTATGTGGATATGAATGCGTATGTGAAGAATGGATGTGAATGAGTATGTGAAAGAATGGATGTGAATGCGTATGTGAAGAATGGATGTGAAAAAATGGATGTGGATGTACGTGAAAGAATGGATATAGATGTGTATGTGAAAGAATGTGATGTGATGTGACATGAATGTATGCATAGAAAGATGCATAAAGGAATTATTTTTATTTCATAAGTGTTATTCTCATTAAAAAAAATTTTTATGAATAGAAAGAAGCATAAAAGAATTATTTTTATTTCAAAAGTGTTATTCTCATTAAAATTTGATTTTTATGCATAGAAAGATGAATAAAGGAATTATTTTTATTTCAAAAGTGTTTTTCTCATTGAAATTGATTTTTATGCATAGAAAGATACATAAAGGAATTATTTTTATTTTAAAATTGTTATTCTCATTAAAATTAATTTTTATGCATAGAAAGATGCAAAAAGAAATTATTTTTATTTTAAAAGTGTTATTCTCATTACATAAAAATTGATTTTTATGCATAGAAAGATGTATAAAGGAGTTATTTTTATTTCAAAAGTGTTATTCTCATTAAAATTGATTTTTAATGAGAATAACACCTTCTATCTAGTCCTAGCAGTAACCCTTTCCCATCAGGAAATTTATCAACCAGAACCTCCAAGCATGGAAGTTGTTCTTGTCAAGCTTCTCAGCAATAATCTGGTTTATGCCATCATTTGACATCTTGCCAGACACAAATTTACCAGAAAAAATAACACTCTGCTTTGTCCTGCACAAACTGCTATATTTTCTGCAGTAGTACTGTACTACACTCAAATGTCACAACCAGTAGCCTCAATGTGCATACATACACCCAATGGCAACTGTTTGACCTCCTTGCAGCACATACAATGTCTGCACAACCAATCTGTCTTCCTGCAGTTCTTAAAATAGAGTTCTGTATAAAATTGATGACTTACTCGCAGTGCTTGAAATCGCCTGCTTTTCAAAAAATGGAGGTCCTAACGCGCCCGAAACGCGTTTTCGGCCCAAAAAATAGTTGTCCGATAGGACAGTATAGTTGTCCTATAGCTTTACTCCCGTGAAGAAAGCTCCTTAATCAAAGATAGTTTGCCGATGCCTCCCGTAGAGCTCTTGACAAGGGTGTAGTTGCCAACACAAATAGAGAAGAGTAGATGAAGCTCTTACTCTCGTACCGCTTCCTATGCTTCTCTTGCCTAGCATGAACCAGGCTGCTCTGATACCATGAAAAGATGTAGGGGAGAAGAGAGCTTGAGCTCTTGCAACAAGCACACACACACTCACAAAACCCTAAAAGAGAACACACAAGAGGAGAGGCTGAAAATCTTCTTCTTCTTCACACAACACTCAACACACCATATACAAAGATAAGAGTACACACAATATAAAAAGGTACTCAACCAAATACATACTAGGGTTCTCTATAGTGTGAACCCAACTAAATGAGCTGGCGCTATAACTATGCCAGTCTCTAGAGTGGTTGTCACACAGCCTGTCATCCCACTGGCCGCATATCACCCATGATCTCACCAACCATGCTAGTGGTGTGAGTGTGGGGCCTATCCCCCAAGCGGGTCATCAGTGTCCACCGCCTCATTGTCCACCGCCTCACTACATGAGCTCGATATCTCAACAGAAATATCTACCCACTTTATGATATTTTTGAATAAAAAAATATCCCTTTGATGTGATTTCTAGGAACCTCCTTGATGAGGGATTTTCTCTCTCCTGAGGTGTCACAAAGCCTCCAAAAAGTCTCCTAAAATATCTGAAAACTCATAATTATGGAACCTTCACCTCATGTGAGCCTTTTTTTACTATTTTCTTGTGGATATTTCTAAATTTTCTTATCTTTCTTTTAATTTTATTTTCCAATCTTAATAGATAAGGATATCACATTTGTAAATTCAAAATAATTTAATAAGGCTTAGAACTTTGAACTAGGGGACTCCTTGGTTCACCCACCGTCCAAATCTAATGCAACTTAGGAATTTCTGGTTAAGTTTCTGTTTCAGGCAATCACTTCCTATTGGTTGGAAGATAATACTTATCCAACAATATTTCAAAACTGTATTATCTCTCTAGAATATTTTATCTCTAAACCAAAACAGGATTAAACAAGATCTTTTTCCATTTTTGAGAAGGGGAGAATGATTACAAGAGACTAAAGGGAAGGTTCTTACATATTTACATCATCAAAAGTTGGAGAGAGGAATCTTACATTCTACCCCACTTAAAAAATGCGAGATGCCCTCATCTTGCTGGAGGATAATCTCGGTAAAAATCATCTTCATACTCCGAGTTCGGTTATTAAGGAAGTCTTCAGCTTAACAAAAACACTTTGACATGAAGTAGTCCACTGAAATGGAACATTCTTCTTGACATGAAGTAGTCCACTGAAATGGAACATTCTTCTTGAGAAGGTTGGTCAAAAGAGATGCTATCTGAGCATACATGCGTATAAAGATTCAATACCACCCAGTTAATCCTAAGAATTCTTTGACTTCTTCCACTGTCTTGGGGCTCTGGCTAATCTACGACTACTTGGATTTTAGCGGGGTCAGGAGAAATTCCATCCTTAAATACTATGAATCTCAAATAATCAATACAATCTATCGAGAAGGTATATTTACTCTTCTTTGGAAAGAGTTTACGCCAAATGACCTTCATGATCTGCTGCATTCTTAGAGTATATCAGAATGTCATCGAAGAAGACATGAACAAAATCATCCAAGTATTCTCTAAGAATGTCCTGCATGAAGGCTACTCTTTGAGATATCTTGATCCATGATCCTCTTAATACGAATTTTTTTTTGGTCAAGTCCCTTTTTCCAACTTAACCAAGACGCTTAGGTAAAAAGACCACTTTATTTAAAATTCGAATCCAAAAAGAGTTAAACTTTAGATCCAACTGATTCTGGGGTTCCTTAAAGTTTGGTCAACCCTCTCAAAATCCTGGGGGGGATGAAAAACCCTTCTATAAGAAGAAACATACAAGACTCATTATCATAAAATCATTCATATCCTTAACTGGTGAGCGTTCTGGTTGCCAATGATGCCATAGGTACACCGATGAAGGAAAAATTAGAAATTAGGATTCCACCGGATATTTTGGATTATGATTAGTGAATCTATGGTTTCATTAAATGATTATTTTAAAAGACAGCTGATTCTCTGAAAAGATAATTTCATATTGGGTGTGTAAGTGGTGTGACTAGTGTAAGTTTGCATGAATATCCAGCTAGGGGACCTGGGAACTCTTTTCCCTAGTACCCGGGATAAAACCTAACCAAATTCTTAAATAGATCCCATCACTACAGTAGACTCAATTCTGTTATGGAAAAGAATCAACAGTTGTGCCTCTCAATGAGGAAAAAAGCGTTGGTCTCTATGATCCAAGTGCAATCTTTTCTTTGATCTAACTATGGGACTTATAACACCCCTGAATTCGTTGCGCGGTGGGGACAGGGATCTTTCAGGTGGTATTAGAGCAAATTGGCTAATGTGAATCAACCGAGAAACCAAAAATGTCAAAAATTTATGAAGTAGCAGTAAAAGGTTATAATTGTGTGATGAAATTCATACAAATTGATATTCAAACTGAAATTCATAAATTAGTAATTGGGTCTTCAGATGGAAGTACTGCAATTGCATGGAATCCTTGACTTGCTTGAGGCTTAGACATGATAATATTTACCTTATAATTTCAAGGACCGTGACTACCCGTATATACCAAGGGTATAACTGCAGCTCTTTACTGGCAGTATATACGAGTAAATCCTTGACTTGCTTGAGGCTTAGACATGATGATATTTACCTTATAATTTCAAGGACCGTGACTACCCGTATATACCGAGGGTATAACTGTAGCTCTTTACTGGCAGTATATACGAGTAAATCTAAGACTTGAAATTATAAGCAAAAATGCTATCCAGATGATGAATTCGAATGTGGTTGATATGATTTTAAAAACTCTGGTTGAGAACTGATGAATTGATTTGGATTCTGATTGAAAAATGATGATTCTTAAGTTTTGGTTGAAAAGCGATAAGCTGAGCAAAACCACAATGAGGATGAATGGACGAGTCCCTATGATGATGTTCGTAATTGGAATGACAATAATGACTTCAGAAAATCACTATGAGATTAGTGGATTGTGATGAGACAGATTGCTACTCTTAACACTTGACCCAGTGGATCAAGTTAAGGGATGTCAAATTAAAAATCTGTATAATTGAAAATTCCCATGGAGGACTGTTCAAATGAAAATTTCGGTTTAATGGACCATTATTGTGTTAAAGATATGAATGATATGATCTGAAAGAATTGTTATCTGATGATGAGTTCTATATAAGCGATCTTTTTCCTAGGATTCTGTTGGGTTCACTAGACTATAAGGAACCCCAGAATCAGTTGGATCTTAAGGGAAATAGTTGTCCTCTAATTTGCGAGATGAGGATATCTCGCGTTTTTTAAGTAGGATAGCATATAAGATTCCTCCCTCCAACTTTTGAGGTGTGCAGGTGTAAGAATCTCTCCTTCTGATCTTATAATTATTCCCCTCTCTGAAATAAAAGAAAGATCATGTTTTACCTTGTTTTGGCCTGGAGAGAGAAAATGTCTAGAGGGAGGTAATTCAAAATTGAGATATTTTTGGATATAAAAATCCTCCTAGTGTCTAAAATGGTTTCCCCTGAAATAGAAATTCAAAAAGAACTTTCCAATGTGCAATTAGAATTAACTGAAAATAGGTAAAAAGGACCTTAGCCTAAGGGTCCAGATTTTCAGAAATTTTTAGATTATGGTCCAATTAAGGTTTCTATGACCAATAAGATTAATCCAAATGTAAGGAGGAGATAAATTGAAGAATAAAAGAAAAACCCCCAAAAACGAGTAAATGCTCACATAAGATAAAGAGTTGACTAAGTACAAGGTTTATTAGTTAAAAATTAAGAGATATTTAAAGGAAATGATTCATTTTTGACATCTCAGTGTGGGGATCTCCCCTCATGAAGGAGGCGTCTATTTCACATGTGTGGAGGAGTTTTAAACTAAAAAATAATGGGATATTTTCATCTCTCCTATTTCACGTGTGTGGAGGAGTTTTAAACTAAAAAATAATGGGATATTTTCATCTCTCCTATTTCAAAACTAGATGCAAAAAGTAAGCTGAACTTACCCAAATATGATAAAAAATTGACCAAACTGATCTGAAAAATTCTAGAATCAGTTTGCTTGATTAGAGGCTAACTTTTTCCTATAAATAGAAGACTCCCCCTTTGTAAAAGCTTAATGGTGTTTATGCACTGTTACTCTGGTCCTGTCCTAATAAGCCATTTACATTGAATTTTTTAATAATTCAATTGTTTTTGGCCTAATCCTCTCCAAAGTGAATTGGTGGCCACTCTTGCTTCAAACAAGAGTAGAACCCTCAATCTCTCAAGTCAAAGGAGAGCTTACAAGCTCTAT
The DNA here is from genome assembly GCF_041138505.1 of Cibotium barometz. Classification (NCBI taxonomy): domain Eukaryota; kingdom Viridiplantae; phylum Streptophyta; class Polypodiopsida; order Cyatheales; family Cibotiaceae; genus Cibotium; species Cibotium barometz. Next base: position 942,735 of record NC_141058.1, read on the forward strand.
GTAAGTTAATTTTCTTACTTGTTTAATTTTAATTCTATGGTTTTCTTGATTTTTTATGTTTTGTAGTAAATTGAATTAAATTCAAATGCTATGCCTTAATGAAAATGCCACCCCTTTCTCTTCTTTACATTCCAGCCTTTCTTAATCCTAGAAAGATTAACTAAAGGATTAATTAAACTCTTCTTATTGTTTACTCTCTTGAACTTAAAAAATTGTGTAGATTAGACTTCTATGAATCTAATTTGGGTTAATTTAAGTCAATAAAAGAATGATAAAAATAAAAAATGGTCAGCCATACAAAGGAGATTATGGTAAAATTTTCTAGAATTTTGTGAAAACGAAAGTTTATTTTTATGTTATTCCAAAAGAATAATTCCCACCATTTTTGCATCTAAAAGAAATATTCTAATTACTCCATGCATATATTCTTTTATGAATATGCATGGATATCACTGATATTAATCATTAAAATTGATTTTTATGTATAGAAAGATGCATAAAGAAATTTTTCTTATTTCAAAAGTGTTATTCTCATTAAAATTGATTTTTATGCATAGAAAGATGCATAAAGGAATTATTTTTATTTCAAAAGTGTTATTCTCATTAAAATTGATTTTTATGCATAGAAAGATACATAAAGGAATTATTTTTAATTCAAAAGTGTTATTCTCATTAAAATTGATTTTTTATGCATAGAAAGATGCATAAAGGAATTATTTTTCTTTCAAAAGTGTTATTCTCATTAAAATTAATTTTTATGCATAGAAAGATGAATAAAGGAATTATTTTTATTTCAAAAGTGTTATTCTCATTAAAATTGATTTTTATTCATAAAGAATTTATTTTTATTTGAAATTCTCATTAAAATTGATTTTTATGCATAGAAAGATGCATAAAGGAATTATTTTTATTTCAAAAGTGTTGTTCTCATTAAAAATTTATTTTTATGCATAGAAAGATGCATAAAGGATTGTTTTTTTCAAAAGTGTTGTTCTCATTAAAAATGATTTTTATGCATAGAAAGATGCATAAAGGAATTTGTTTTTTCAAAAGTGTTGTTCTTATTAAAATTGATATTTATGCATATAAAAAGATGCATAAAGGAATTATTTTTATTTCAAAAGTGGTATTCCCATTAAAATTGATTTTTATTTCAAAAGTGTGATTTTCATTAAAAATGATTTTTATGCATAAATAGATTCATAAAGAATTTTTATATCAAAATTAGAATTCTCTTAAATGCTATGTTTAAATTCTATTAAGAGATGTGATGAGATGTGATGTGAATCAGATAGATGTGAATGAATGGATGGATAGATGTGATGTGAATAGAGGTGATGAGATGTGAGGTAAATTAGATAGATGTGAATGAATGGATGGATGGATGTGATGTGAATAGAGGTGATGAGATGTGAGGTGAAAAGATGTGATATGATGTGAATCCGATAGATGTGAATGAATGGATGGATGGATGTGATGTGAATAGAGGTGATGAGATGTGAGGTGAATAGATGTGATATGAATCAGATGGATGTGAATGAATGGATGCATGGATGTGATGTGAATAGAGGTGATGAGATGTGAGGTGAATAGATGTGAGATGTGATGTGAATCAGATAGATGTGAATGAATAGATGAGATGTGATGTCATGTGTGAATCAGGATATAAATGAATGATATGGGATGTGAGTGGATGTATGTAAAATAATGGATGTGAATGTGTATGTGAAGAATGGATGTGAATGAGTATGTGAAAGAATGGATGTGAATGTATGTGGATATGAATGTGTATGTGAAGAATGGATGTGAATGAGTATGTGAAAGAATGGATGTGAATGTGTATGTGAATGCGTATGTGAAGAATGGATGTGGATGTACGTGAAAGAATGGATATAGATGTGTATGTGAAAGAATGTGATGTGATGTAAAGAGATGTGATGTGACATGAATATATGCATAGAAAGATGCATAAAGGAATTATTTTCATTTCATAAGTGTTATTCTCATTAAAATTTATTTTTATGCATGCATAAAGGAATTATTTTTATTTCAAAAGTGTTATTCTCATTAAAATTTAATTTTTATGCATAGAAAGATAAATAAAGGAATTATTTTTATTTCAAAAGTGTTTTTCTCAGTAAAATTGATTTTTATGCATAGAAAGATGCATAAAGGAATTATTTTCATTTTAAAATTGTTATTCTCATTAAAATTGATTTTTATGCATAGAAAGATGCATAAAGGAATTTTTTTTATTTTAAAAGTGTTATTCTCATTACATAAAAATTAATTTTTATGCATAGAAAGATGCATAAAGGAATTATTTTTATTTCAAAAGTGTTATTCTCATTAAAATTGATTTTTATTCATAGAAAGATGCATAAAGGAATTATTTTTATTTCAAAAGTGTTATTCTTATTAAAAATTTATTTTTATGCATAGAAAGATGCATAAAGGAACTATTTTTATTTCAAAAGTGTTATTCTCATTAAAATTCATTTTTATGCATAGAAAGATGCATAAAGGAACTATTTTTATTTCAAAAGTGTTATTCTCATTAAAATTGATTTTTATGCATAGAAAGATGCATAAAGAAATTATTTTTATTTCAAAATTCTTATTCTCATTAAAATTAATTTTTATGCATAAATAGATGCATAAAGATCTTTTATATCAAAATTAGAATTCTCTTAAATTCTATGTTTAAATTCTTTGAATAGATGTGATGAGATGTGATGTGTATCAGATAGATGTGAATGAATGGATGGATGGATGTGATGTGAATAGAGGTGATGAGATGTGAGGTGAATAGATGTGATGAGATGTGATGTGAACCAGATAGATATGATTGAATGGATGGATGTGAACCAGATAGATATGATTGAATGGATGGATGTGATGTGAAAAGAGGTGATGAGATGTGAGGTGAATAGATGTGATGTCACTCAGATGGATGTGAATGAATGAATGGATGGATGTGATGTGAATAGAGGTGATGAGATGTGAATGAATGAATGGATGGATGTGATGTGAATAGAGGTGATGAGATGTGAGGTAAATAGATGTGACTCATAAAAAGCTTCCTCGGTTCGATTTAAATGGTGAGCTTCCTCGTCTTTCCATATTATTCCACATCAAAAATATCCCTTTGATGTGATTTCTAGGAACCTCCTTGATGAGGGATTTCAAAACCTAACTCTAATTAACCTTACAAACTCACAAACTCAACATCATAAAATATTAGTTACAATTTTCTCTCCTGAGGTGTCACAAAGCCTCCAAAAAGCCTCCAAAAAGTCTCTCCTGAGGTGTCACAAAGCCTCCAAAAAGTCTCCTAAAATATCTGAAAACTCATAATTATGGAACCTTCACCTCATGTGAGCCTTTTTTAACTATTTTCTTGTGGATATTTCTAAATTTTCTTATTTTTCTTTTAATTTTATTTTCCAACCTTAATAGATAAGGATATCACATTTGTAAATTCAAAATAATTTAATAAGGCTTAGAACTTTGAACTAGGGGACTCCTTGGTTCACCCACCGTCCAAATCTAATGTAACTTAGGAATTTCTGGTTAAGTTTCTGTTTCAGGCGATCACTTCCTATTGGTTGGAAGAAAATACTTATCCAAAAATATTTCAAAACTGTATTATCTCTCTAGAATATTTTATCTCTAAACCAAAACAGGGTTAAACAAGATCTTTTTCCATTTCTGAGAAGGGGAGAATGATTACAAGAGACTGAAGGGAAGGTTCTTACATATTTACATCATCAAAAGTTTGAGAGAGGAATCTTACATTCTACCCCACTTAAAAAACGCGAGATGCCCTCATCTTGCTGGAGGATAATCTCGGTAAAAATCATCTTCATACTCCGAGTTCGGTTATTAAGGCAGTTAACAAAAACACTTTGACATAAAGTAGTCCACTGAAATGGAACATTCTTCTTGACATGAAGTAGTCCACTGAAATGGAACATTCTTCTTGAGAAGGTTGGTCAAAAGAGATGCTATCTGAGCATACATGGGTATAAAGATTCAATACCACCTAGTTAATCCTAAGAATTCTCTGAGACTTCTTCCATTGTCTTGGGCTCTGGCCAATCTACGACTACTTGGATTTAGGGGGGTCAGGCGAAATTCCATCCTTAGATACTATGAATCTCAAATAATTAATACAATCTATCAAGAAGGTATATTTACTCTTCTTTGGAAAGAGTTTACGCCAAATGACCTTCATGATCTACTGCATTCTTAGAGTATATCAGCATGTCATTGAAGAAGACATGAACAAAATCATCCAAGTATTCTCTAAGAATGTTCTACATGAAGGCTACCCTTTGGGATATCTTGATCCATGATCCTGTTAATACGAAAATTTCTTGTCAAGTCCCTTTTTCCAACTTAACCAAGACGCTCAGGTAAAAAGACCACTTTATTTATAATTCGAATCCAAAAAGAGTTAAACTTTAGATCCAACTGATTCTGGGGTTCCTTAAAGTTTGGTCAACCCTCTCAGAATCCTGGGATGAAAAACCCTTCTATAAGAAGAAACATACAAGACTCATTATCATAAAATCATTCATATCCTTAACTGGTGAGCGTTCTGGTTGCCAATGATGCCATAGGTACACCGATAAAGGAAAAATTAGAAATTAGGATTCCACCGGATATTTTGGAGGATTATGATTAGTGACACTATGGTTTCATTAAATGATTGTTTTAAAAGACAGCTGATTCTCTGAAAAAGATAATTTCATATTGGGTGTGTAAGTGGTGTGACTAGTTTTAAGTTTGCATGAATATCCGGCTAGGGGACCTGGGAACTCTTTTCCCTGGTACCCGGGACAAAACCTAACCAAATTCTTAAATGGATCCCATCACTACAATGGACTCAATTCTGTTATGGTACGATAGATGAAGTAAATCCCGGATAAAAATTGTTCTATGGAAAAGAATCAACGGTTGTGCCTCTCAATGAGGAAAAAAGCGTTGGTCTCTATGATCCAAGTGCAATCTTTTCTTTGATCTAACTATGGGACTTATGGGTTCAGTCAAATCAGTTCAGTTAGTTAAGGCTTTTGACTACGTTAGAGTAAAATTATCATGGAGGAATCACCCGTGCTTTTCGGGCGGCGAGGGAAGTTTTTTCGGGTTTGATTTTGGAAGAACCGAGGGATTAGTCTCTTGTCCGGATATCCGTGGTGGGTGAGGCCCTGAGTGAAAGACCCTGCCCCACGCAAGAAGTGCTACTTCCGCTGCTAGTACCCCTGAATTTGTTGCGCGGTGGGGACAGGGATCTTTCAGCTGGTATCAGAGCAAATTGGCTAATGTGAATCAACCGAGAAACCAAAAATGTCAAAAATTTATGAAGTAGCAGTAAAAGGTTCTAATTGTGTGATGAAATTCATACAAATTGATATTTAGACTGAAATTCATAAATTAGTAATTGAGTCTTCAGATGGAAGTACTGCAATTGCATGGAATCCCTGACTTGCTTGAGGCCTAGACATGATGATATTTACCTTATAATTCTAAGGACAGTGACTGCCCGTATATACCGAGAGTATAACTGCAGCTCTTTACTGGCAGTATATATGAGTAAATCTAAGACTTGAAATTATAAGCAAAAATGCTATCTAGATGATGAATTCGAATGTGGTTAATATGATTTTAAAAACTCTAGTTGAGAACTGATGAATTGATTTGGATTCTGATTGAAAAATGATGATTCTTAAGTTTTGGTTGAAAAGCGATAAGCTGAGTAAAACCACAATGAGGATGAATGGACGAGTCCCTGTGATGATGTTTGTAACTGGAATGACGATAATGACTTCAAAAAATCACTATGAGATTAGTGGATTGTGCTGACAGACTGCTACTGTTAACACTTGACCCAATGGATCAAGTTAAGGGATGTCAAATTAAAAATCTGTATAATTGAAAATTCCCATGGAGGACTATTCAGATGGAAATTTCGGTTTAATGGACCATTATTGTGTTAAAGATATGAATGATATGATCTGAAAGAATTATTATGTGATGATGAGTTCCATATAAGGGATCTTTTTTCCAGGATTCTGTTGGTTCACTAGACTATAAGGAATCCCAGAATCAGTTGGATCTTAAGGGAAATAGTTGTCCTCTAATTTGCGAGATGAGGATATCTCGCGTTTTTAAGTGGGATAGAATATAAGATTCCTCCCTCCAGGTTTTGAGGTGTGTAGGTGTAAGAACCTCCCCTTCTGATCTTTTATTACTCCCCTCTCTGAAATAAAAGAAAGATCCTGTTTTACCCTATTTTGGCCTGAAGAGAGAAAATATCTAGAGGGAGGTAATTCAAAATTGAGATATTTTTGGATATAAAAATCTTCCTAGTGTCTAAAATGGTTTCCTGGGAAACAAAAATTCAAAAAGAACTTTCCAATGTGCAATTGGAATTAATTGAAAATAGGTAAAAAGGACCTTAGCCTAAGGGTCCAGATTTTCAGAAATTTTTGGATTATCATCCAATTAAGGTTTCTATGGACCAATAAGATTAATCCAAATGTAAGGAGGAGATAAATTGAAGAATAAAAGAAAAACTCCCAAAAATGAGTAAATGCTCACATAAGATGAAGAGTTGACTCAGTACAAGGTTTATTAGTTAAAAATTAAGGCAGTATTAAAAGGAAATGATTCATTTTTGACACCTCAGTGTGGGGATCTCCCCTCATGAAGGAGACATCTATTTCACATGTGTGGAGGAGTTTTAAACTAAAAAATAATGAGATATTTTCATCTCTCCTATTTCAAAACTAGATGCAGCTGAACTGACCCAAAAATGATTAAAAAATTGACCAAACTGATCTGAAAAATTCTAGAATCAGTTTGCTTGATTAGAGGCTCACTTTTTCCTATAAATAGAAGCCTCCCCCTTTGTAAAAGCTTAATGGTGTTTATGCACTATTACTCTGGTCCTGTCCTAATAAGCCATTTATATTGAATTTTTTAATAATTCAATTATTTTTGGCCTAATCCTCTCCAAAGTGAGTTGATGGCCACTCTTGCTTCAAACAAGAGTAGAACCCTCAATCTCTCAAGTCAAAGGAGAGCTTACAAGCTCTATGTAGGTTAATTTTCTTACTTGTTTAATTTTAATTCTATGGTTTTCTTGATTTTTTATGTTTTGGAGTAAATTGAATTAAATTCAAATGCTATGCCTTGTTGAAAAGGCCTCCCCTTCTCTTCTTTACATTCCAGCCTTTCTTAATCCTAGAAAGATTAACTAAAGGATTAATTAAACTCTTCTTATTGTTTACTCTCTTGAACTTAGGAAATTGTGTAGATTAGACTTCTATGAATCTAATTTGGGTTAATTTAAGTCAATAAAAGAATGATAAAAATGAAAAATGATCAGCCATACAAAGGAGGTTATGGCAAAATTTTCTAGAATTTTGTGAAAAAGAAAGTTTATTTTTATGTTATTCCAAAAGAGTAATTCCCACCATTTTTGCATCTAAAAGAAATATTCTAATTACTCCATGTACTTATTCTTTTATGAATATGCATGGATATCACTTATATTAATCATGAAAATTTATTTTTATGTATAGAAAGATGCATAAAGGAATTATTTTTATTTCAAAAGTGTTATTCTCATTAAAATTGATTTTTATGCATAGAAAGATACATAAAGGAATTATTTTTATTTCAAAAGTGTTATTCTCATTAAAATTGATTTTTATGCATAGAAAGATACATAAAGGAATTATTTTTAATTCAAAAGTGTTATTCTCATTAAAATTGATTTTTATGCATAGAAAGATGCATAAAGGAATTATTTTTCTTTCAAAAGTTTTATTCTCAAGAGTGTGATGTGAAGGAATATGATGTGACGAGATGTGAATAAGGGCAGATGTGAGTGGATGAGATCTGATGCGGATAAATGAGAAAAGATGTGATGAGATAGAAAATGATGTGATGAGAATGGGAATATATATGAAATAAATGAGAATTGATGTGGAACAATATGGAAAGATGAGAGTTTGTTATAGAAACTGTATTTACGACATGTTTTTAAATGACTATTTTATGTCAAGAATGCTGGGGAAGCATTTTGACCGTCTTGTGAATGAGGTCGTGGGGACCTAATCTGATAAAGTTACAAGAGCTGATGGAGAACGTCTCGCGTAGCAAGGTTTGGCTGAGGTCTTGACCAGCCTTGGTTTGATTTAAATGGTGAGCTTCCGGTACGATGGATGAGGGACCAAGGAAGCGGCTTATGAGTGAGGCGCTAGGTGACCTACGAAGGATCCTAGAGAGGGTGCTGACCATACAGTGCTGGGGCTCTGGGTCGCCAAAGATGCCCACACATGAGTCGAGAAAGATATTGGAACAAGGAGTAAGAGTTGTTTTCTGAATTCCGGCATGGATCTGGTTGATTGACCTTGCTGGTCCTCAACGGATGAGTCCATGGCTCTTTTATATGGATCTGTTGGTTGATCTTGATGATCTTCAACAGAGATTCCATTTTGATTTTTATAAGTGAAAATATTGCCGGCTACTATGAGCTAGGAATCGCTCATGCTTTTCGGGCGAGGGAAGTTTTTCCGGGTTCGGTTTTGGAAGAATCGAGGGATTAGGCTCTTGTCCAGATATCCATGGGCGAGGCCCTAAGTGAGGGACCCCGCCCCACGCGCAAGAAGTGTTACTTCCGCCTGCTAGCTCTCCTGAACTCATTGCGTGGTGGGGACAGGGATCTTTCAGCAGGTATCAGAGCAAATTGGCTAATGTCGATCAACCGAGAAGCCAACCATGTCAAAAATTTATAAAGTAGCAGTAAAAGGTTATAATTGTGTGATGAAATTCATACAAATTGATATTCAAATTGAAATTCATAAATTAGTAATTGGGTCTTCAGATGGAAGTACTGCAATTGCATGGAATCCTTGACTTGCTTGAGGCCTAGACATGATGGTATTTACCTTATAATTCCAAGGACCGTGATTACCCGTATATACTGAGGCTATAACTGCAGATCTTTACTCGCAGTATATACGAGTACATCTAAGACTTGAAATTATAAGCAATAATGCTATCCAGATGATGAATTTGAATGTGATTGATATGATTTTACAAATTCTGGTTGAGAACTAATGAGTTGATTTGGATTCTGATTGAAAAATGATGATTCCTGAGTTTTGGTTGAAAGGCGATAAGCTGAGCAAAACCACAATGAGGATGAATGGGACGAGTCCCTGTGATGATGTTCGTAACTGGAATGACGATAATGACTTCAGAAAATCACTATGAGATTAGTGGATATTGTACTGACAGATTGCTACTGTTAACACTTGACCCAGTGGATCAAATTAAGGGATGTCAAATTAAAAATCTATATAATTGAAAATTTCCATGGAGGACTGTTCAAATGGAAATTTCGGTCTAATGGACCATTATTGTGTTAGAGAAATGAATGATATGATCTGAAAGAATTGTTATCAGATGATGAGTTCTATATAAGGGATCTTTTTCCTAGGATTCTGTTGGGTTCACTAGATTATAAGGAACCCCAGAATCAGTTGGATCTTAAGGGAAAGAGTTGTCCTCTAATTTGCGAGATGAGGACATCTCGCATTTTTTAAGTGGGGAAGGATGTAAGATTCCTCCCTCCCGCTTTTGAGGTGTGCAGGTGTAAGAACCTCCCCTTCTGATCTTATAATTTTTCCCCTCTCTGAAATAAAAGAAAGATCATGTTTTACCCTGTTTTGGCCTGGAGAGAGAAAATGTCTAGAGGGAGGTAATTCAAAACTGAGATATTTTTGTATATAAAAATCCTTCTAGTGTCTAAAATGGTTTCCCTTGAAACAAAATTTCAAAAAGAACTTTTCAATGTGCAATTGGAACTAATTGAAAATAGGTAAAAAGGACCTTAGCCTAAGGGTCCAGATTTTCAGAAATTTTTAGATTATGGTCCAATTTAGGTTTCTATGGACCAATAAGATTAATCCAAATGTAAGGAGGAGATAAAAAATAATGAGATATTTTTATCTCTCCTATTTCAACTAGATCCAAAAAGTAAGCTAAACTGACCCAGAAATGGTCAAAAATTGACCAAACTGATCTGGAAAATTCTAGAATCAGTTTGCTTGGTTAGAGGCTCATTTTCTCCTAAAAATAGAAGCCTCCCTCTTTGTAAAAGCTTAATGGTGTTTATGCACTGTTACTCTGCTCCTCTCGTGTTCTGAGCCATTTACATTGAATTTTTTTATAATTCATTTTTTTTGCCTAATCCTCTCCAAAGTGAATTGGTGGCCACTCTTGCTTCAAACAAGAGTAGAACACCCTCAATCCAAAGGAGAGCTTACAAGCTCTCCTTAAGTTAATTTTCTTACTTGTTTAATTTTAAATATGTGGTTTTCTTGATTTTTATATTTTGTAGTAAATTGAATTAAATTCAAATGCTATGCCTTGATGAAAAGGCCACACCCTTCTCTTCTCCCGTATATACCGAGGGTATAACTGTAACTCTTTACTGGCAATATATACGAGTAAATCTAAGACTTAAAATTATAAGCAAAAATGCTATCCAGATGATGAATTCGAATGTGCTTGATATGGTTTTAAAAACTATGGTTGAGCAATGAGAACCGATGAGTTGATTTGGATTCTGATTAAAAAATGATGATTCCTGAGTTTTGGTTAAAAAGCGATAAGCTGAGCAAAACCACAATGAGGATGAATGGGACGAGTCCTTGTGATGATAAAATGATGATTCCTGAGTTTTGGTTAAAAAACGATAAGCTGAGCAAACCACAATGAGGATGAATGGGACGAGTCCTTGTGATGATGTTCGTATGACAATAATGACTTTAGCAAATCACTATGAGATTAGTGGATTGTGCTGACAGATTGCTACTATTAACACTTGACCCAGTGGATCAAGTTAAGGGATGTCAAATTAAAACTCTGTATAATTAAAAATTCCCATGGAGGACTGTTCAGATGGAAATTTTGATCTAATGGACCATTATTGTGTTAAGGATATGAATGATATGATCTGAAAGAATTGTTATCTGATGATGAGTTCTATATAAAGGATATTTTTCCTAGGATTCTATTGGGTTCACTAGACTATAAGAAACCCCAAAATCAGTTGGATCTTAAGGGAAAGAGTTGTCCTCTAATTTGTGAGATGAGGACATCTCGCGTTTTTTAAGTGGGGTAGGATGTAAGATTCCTCCCTCCAGCTTTTGAGGTGGGCAGGTGTAAGAACCTCCCCTTCTGATCTTATAATTATTCCCCTCTCTGAAATAAAAGAAAGATCATGTTTTATCCTGTTTTGGCCAGGAGAGAGAAAATGTCTAGAGGGAGGTAATTCAAAATTGAGATATTTTTGGATATAAAAATCCTTCTAGTGTCTAAAATGGTTTCCCTTGAAACAGAAATTCAAAAAGAACTTTCCACTGTGCAATTGGAATTAATTGAAAATAGGTAAAAAGGACCTTAGCCTAAGAATATACAATTTCAAAAAATTTTGGATTATGTTTCAATTAAGGTTTCTATGGACCAATAAGATTAATTCAAATGTAAGGAGGAGATAAATTGAAGAATAAAAGAAAAACCCCCAAAAATGAGTAAATGCTCATAGAAAATGAAGAGTTGACTGAGTACAAGGTTTATTAGTTAAAAATTAAGAGATATTTAGAGGAAATGATGCATTTTTGACACCTCAGTGTGGGGATCTCCCCTCATGAAGGAGGAGCATGTGTGGAGGATTTTTAAACTAAAAAATAATAAGATATTTTCATCTCTCCTATTTCAACTAGATAAAAAAAAAGCTGAATTGACCCAAAAATGGTCAAAAATCGACCAAACTGATCTGGAAAATTCTAGAGTCAGTTTGCTTGTATAGGCTCACTTTTTCCTATAAATAGAAGCCTCTTCCTTTGTAAAAGCTTAATGGTGTTTATGCACTGTTACTCTTCTCCGGTCCTGAGCCATTTACACTGAATTTTTTAATAATTCGATTGTTTTTGGCCTAATCCTCTCCAAAGTGAATTGGTGGCCACTCTTGCTTCAAACAAGAGTAGAACCCTCAATCCCTCAAGTCAAAGGAGAGCTTACAAGCTCTATGTAAGTTAATTTTCTTCAATGATTTTATATTCACGTGATCACAAATTTTTTTTGTTAATAACATGTGTTAACATGTTATTAACATGTTCACGTGATCACAATTTTTTTTTGTTAATAACATGTTATTAACATGTTAACATGTTCCCAAAAAAGCCGGTGGGAAGCAACCTGGTAACCGGATAAAATCCCGCCGAGCTTTTGCTATACCCGGCGGTACCGCCGGGAAAAAGAGAACCCCGGCGGGTCCCGACAGGGTCGTCATCCAGCCCGGCGGGGTAAAATTTCCTATATATATGGGCCTGAGGGGCCCTTTGGGAGTTCATTGCTAACAGCATACACAGGTAATAAAACTTGTGTGTGTGTGTGTGTGTGTGTGTGTGTATGTGGGTGTGTGTTCGTGCGGGCAGCCGCCCACTGTCGCAATGCGCGGCAGGATGTGGGTGGTCTGCCACACGAGGGATGTGTGTGTGGGTGTGTGTTCGTGCGGGCAGCCACCCATTGTCGCAATGTGTGGCAGGATGTGGGTGGTCCGCCACACGACAGGTGTGTGTGTAAGGCCATTCTTCGGAATGGTGCTTACCCTGGGGCACTTACGGCTAGTCTGTGTCCTATGGTAAGTATGGCACGCCGTAGCGGTACTAGTCGGTAACGCGGCAAGCATAGTATCGTTATGGCGATGTCACCTTCCCTTCCCTTCCCTTTGTCAAATGCGGGCATATGGTCGGTAACGCGGCCAGTTTATGTTCGTATCCTATTCGTATTCCCATAGAATCGGGCGGCATTTTGTCGTTAACGCGGCAAGTTGGTGTCGTCTGCTAGTGCAGAAATTGTTTTTTGCATATTGCGGCATTTGATCGTTAACGCGGTCAAAAAAATATCGTAAATTTGCTTGCATATTACGGCATATGATCGTTAACGCGGTCGAAAAAATGTCGTAAATTTTTTTGATTTGACTTGTATTGTTTTTATTGTGTTTGATCCATGCGATACTTGGTTGCTAACGCGACATGAGTATTTCATGGATCAAAGTTTACATCATATTGTCTAAACGTTTTATTTTATAATATCGTGATTCGTAACTCGAAAAAATGAATATCTCTCTCTTCCTACCCCCCTCTCTCTCTCTCATGATACACTTCACAACTCTTTCTCTCTCTCTCTCTCTCTCTCATGATACACTTCACAACTCTTTCTCTCTCTCTCTCTCTCTCATGATACATTTCACAACAGGATAGATTTGTAGATAAGGATTTCTTTTTTTTTCTCTTAAAATATACATAATTCTTAATAATTTCTTTTTTCTCCCTCTATTTACTTGAAAATTAAAACAGTACATTATTTTCCTCTTTAGGAACTCACAAAAACATTAAAAATGTCATCTAATGTTTCTTCTCTCTATCTGTCACAACTCTCTCTTCCTCTCCTCGCTCTCTCTCTCTCTCTCTCATGATACACTTCACAATTCTCTCTCTCTCTCTCTCTCATGATACACTTCACAACTCTCTCTCTCTCTCTCTCTCTCATGATACACTTCACATCTCTCTCTCTATCACGATAGGTGTGTAGATGAGGAGTGCTTTAGGATTACAAAACATTATTTTCCTCTCTTTAGGAACTTACAAAACTATTAAAAATGTCATCTAATGTTCCCTCTCCCTCTATCTGTCACACCTCTCTCTCTTCCTCCCCCTCTCTCTCTCTCTCTCTCGTTCGATAATGTATACACTTGATAAGTAATAATGCACTTGTTGCGGTTGTCTCACGTTCGATAATGTATTGCATGATGTTGAGTTTAGTAATATTGTTTGATATTCCGTTTTTTTTTTATCATTGATAAGTAATGATACACTTGTTGCTGTTCTCTCACGTTTGATGATGTATTGGATGATGTTGAGTTCATTAAAATTATTTGATATTCCGTTTTTGTTTGAACATTGATAAGTAATGATACACTTGTTGCTGTTCTCTCACGTTTGCTTGATGTTGATTTTAGTAATGTTTGATATTCTGTTTTTTTGTGTTTAGTGATATTTGCTAGATTTACGAAGACGACCAACATGCTTTCCCCTGAAGAGCGTAAAATCGTTCTACGAGCAATTCGCATTGAAGCAGTCATCACAGTGTCACAATGTGCTGATGATGTCATCAAAAAGATCAATGAGTCTGAGATACTCATGCGAGATCTAATAGACCAGATATGGGAAAATGCACAGCGTCGGCTTCGAAGCGGGAGGCAACGCTGAGTTGCTTGATAGACAGAAGATAGCATATTTCAACCATCAACATATAACACGAACCATTTTGGGGAGCATGCGTGTAGCATGCAGTGATCTTAGAGATGCTGCCCCGCCTGAAGCTAATATGCAATGTCTACAATTATGGGACGTTGTATGGAGCGAGCAAAGAGCCAAGAGCAAGCGCATGAAGGCGCTGGATGCAGAGTCCCTCCCGAAAAGAGTGCGCATTGCCCAGGACGTGGCTGCAACATCCAGCCAGGCAGATGCAAGTGGTACAGGTGTCATTAATCGTACCATCTACTATTCTATGTGCACACACCTCATTGGCATCCCGCACGAGGCTCTGTTCGAAGGGCGAACAATAGGCTCTGGTGTTTTTGGCACAGTAAAAGAGTATACAGTTAAAGGTATATCATTTTTGTCGGAGCACATTACTTTTTGCGGAAAGCACTACAAAGGAGAAGGCAGCGCCAAGTTTGAGAGCTTCCAGGCAGAGCAGGGCATGCAAGTTCTACACCCATCGATTGTCAGGTGTATTGCCTTCACAAAAGAATCTCCTTGGATCACTATTTTCTCGTACTATAATGGCGGCTCGCTTGGTGATACTCTTCTGAAGGTTCCCTTCAGATTCAGTGAGTTCACCAGAGCAATTTTCCGTTTGGATCGAGGATGGAGACAACCCCTGCCCGATAATACTCCTTTAAGTCATCTAGAACTTTCTAAAATAAAACAAATAGTAATAACCATGCCACATATTATGCATGCCCTGGTGGAAGGCCTAGCGGCAGCACATCTGGCAGGAATTGTACATACCGACCTACATCCATTCAATGTAGTGTTGGATTTTACAAAAGAGTTGAAGCCATGCATAGGTATTATCGATTGGGGGTTACTGTTGAGAGCGCCCAAAAAACGGGTGTCTCTCAATTTTGTATTTGAAGCAGACAAGAACCCTGAGAAGGTGGCACAGGCGGTCTCCTACGCAGACAGAGAGCGAAATAAATGGCCGTGGATAGCCCCGGAGCTTTATGATCCGTTTTTGGTAGATGCATACACTCCTGCATCTGATGTTTTTGCCTTGGGATATTTATTACAAACTTTATATGACTTTTAGCAGAAAGTACAAGAATTGTGGGTGGATAATAGTTCCTATGACAAAGTTACCATGGATACTATTATTCATCATAGAGTCAAAAATTGGATGTTTCTGCCTAATCGCGATGAGCGAAAATCAATTTTGCAAGTAGTTGCATTTTTTAGATCACTAAATACTGACCCAACGAGGGGACAACGTCCTCTTGTAGAGCTATCGGTGTCATTCACCCCAATTTTGTAATGATACAGTATCAGGAGATTAAGTTTCAGGAATGGCACTTTGTTTCTCTCTTCAAAATTTGATGTGTCCATTGTTTGAAATATTATCTCATTGAGTCTTTGCAATATCTCTCTCCTCTTGTGGTGTTTAAGTTTATGTTTTCTCTTCAAAATTTGATGTGCGCGCATTGTTTGAAGTATTTTTGGAGTCAAGTGGATATTTCTCATTGAGTCTTTGCAATACATATCTCCTCTCGTGGTGTTAAACTTTAAGTTTTTGAGAGTAATGGTCAATTTATCTTACGTTGATCTTTACAGTTCATTAAAATCCTAAAGTCATTTATGTTCATGCAGATATGGCAGAGGCGCAAGTAAACGAGCATCAAGAGTTAGCCAAGAAGGCATATGAGCGAATGAAGGCCCTTGCACATGGCCTGACAGCCCGCGAAGCTACAAGAACAGCATGCAGGTTGTCGAAATGGACAAACCCTACTTATGCCCAATGGAAAGACATAAACAAACGCGTAACCACAGAGATGATAAAGGAAATATGGCCATGTCCAGATGGCGAGATTAAGAAGGGAAGATGGAAGATTTCACGTTGCACTCACAATGATATCAAAACTAATGCCGAGCGCATTTTCTTGGAGGTGTATGGTCGTCCTCTCCATAACGCCGACGCTCCACTCTATTTTGCTAAGATGCTATATGCTCAATTTATCCTAGAAACTCCAATGGACTTCACCTCCAGAGAGGCCACTGTCAACACCCACGACATACGTGAAGAGACAGTGACATTCACAAGGGAAGAACTTGCTCTCATGGTGGTGGAGGGCACTGGATTGGAGTTAAACAAGGTCAAAGAAAGCTTAGGGACATAGCTAGCAGAGAAGGAGAAAGAAGCTGAGCCATTATCTCAAGCGTCAACTCCTCCCCCGGCCAATAAAGGGATTCAAGAGCAGCTCACAAAGATTAGCCAAGATGTACAGAGCATCTCTTCACGTATTGCTCCTGTGCGCCAAGGAAACCACATCTCTCATTTTTTGATACATCCTGATCTTGTGGGAGTTTCTACTGAGGCTACTAGTTCCTCCACCCCCCAATGTCCTGTATGTTACAAAGTATTCGATGTGGGTGGAGCGGCCAATATATACTATCCTGTGGACACTACTACCACTTAATATGTTTAGTGAGGCAAATGCAAAATACTTCCACATGTGCATTGTGCAGTGTCCCAATAAATCAAGGTATTTATATAGTGTTCGGCATGACTAGCGAATATAAACCACCAGGACCTTTAGATGCAACTCCTAGTGCAATTCGTAATTTATTTCAAGATGAAAGCTAAGAAAGACAAATCCTACTTTTGTATTGATAATTTCTCCAAATACGATCATTTGTACAAGTACTTTTTATGAAATTAATGAAATGACTTCTTCCTCTATGTCAGTATCTTGCTCCAAAATTCTTTCACCGTTCACTCTCTCGTCTGCTAAATTAAGATCATCTAAGTCAATGTCTAAATTGTCTTCCATCTCAAGGGTGGTGCACAACGTGCGTCCAACATCAAAGTTCTCGTCTACTACATCATCACAATTGTACATCCATCTGGACATATCTTCTTCATACTCTTCGCTTTCAATGTCTCGCAAGATCTTTTCATTGCAATACATGTAAACAAGTTTATCTGCTCGATCTGCAAGAAGTCGATTGCGAATAGTACTGTGAATATATTTGTACATGCTCCTGTTTCTTTCTGAGCTTGAGTTTGAAGAGCACTGACGTAGAACCTTCATCGCAAGGTTGCGCAATAAAGCATAACGCTCACCACCATTCATCATCCACCACTTCCATGCAGGTTGCTCTTTAGCCATTTGTTGAACAAGGGAGTTGGAAAATAAACCCTCTTTCAATTGAAATGAGGTCATCTCCTTTATGCACTTTACACGATCATCAACATTATTATAGAAAGTGTTTACCACTTTATAAAAATCTTGCACCACCTCAACGTTGGACATCAAATCCATATTCCAATATTCAGGATCTAACATGTAAGCAGCACTGTGTAGTGGTGAATGCGCTCCAATCCATCTAGAATGAAAGTACTTCAATAGAACTTTTCTTTGTTTACTGGAGAATGGTACACGCCATTGCTTTTCCACCACTGAATGCTCTAATTTCTCAGGACATTCCAAACTCCGCTGGACAGTCCACCATTGTATCCATGCTTTCCCGAGATTAGGCGCTCTTTGATCAAGACTTCGTACGGCATACATAACAAGCATCATTACATGGTATGCATCCATCACACTGTTCCACCAACTTCTTCTCGTAAGCGCTGCCTTCAAGACTTTGATTTTCTCTTTCACTTTTTCAAGTTGAGTGTTCTCCCAGTCATGAAATGCCATGCATGTAAATGTTTCGCAAACTGCATCTTTATTTCTAAGAAGAGACTCAAAAGTGTAAAAGTGAGTGCAAAACCTAGTCTCCGCTGGAAGCTTTAACATAACTGACATGCGAGGTCGAAAAATATCTAACATTCTCTGTCTCTTGAGCATGAATCTCACAAGCTGGCGAGCAGTGTCGACGATTGAGGCAAACCATTTGGTATCATCACTTTTATACCAATCTTTTAATACAAGATTCAAACTATGAGTATTACAGCCTACCGGAAAAACATGTGGATATTATCGCTGTAGGATTTTGGATGCATTTTTGTAATTTTTTGCATTGTCCATGACGACTTGGACTACATTTTTGGCACCCACTTCCTCTATTTACAGAGCTAATGACTTGAGCAATGTAAGCCCCAGTTTTGATTGAACCAGCTGAATCCACGGCACGGATGAAAGTCTCACCTCTAGGTGAAATAACCATTATATTAATTAATGGTTTTCTTTGTACATTAGACCATCCATCACTTACTATACTACATCCAGAAAGCTCTATATTGCTAAGAATTATTCTTTGTACACGTTCTTTTACTTGCGCATAACATTTCTCTAATAGATCATTTCGCATAGCATGGTACGTAGGCGGTGAAAACCCTGGTCCAAACTCACCAATTTTCTTCCATGCTCTCTTCCAATGCTCACTGTCCACCACCATCATCATAGCACTCCCAGAAAAGTAAATCGCTTCAGCAAGGGCGAGTTGTGCATCATCGAGTCGACCTTGACGTAGGCTTTCTTACAATGAAGTTTGACGCATGGGTATATTTCCTACGTCAAAGTTTTGCTTGCAGGAAGATGCACTGGGTAGATTACTTTCTGGTTGCACATTGCCGTTCGGGGTACAAGTAGGCGATGTAGCGGGAGTTTGATGATTAGAACAACAGTGTTCTTGCTGCCTTGATACATTAACGGTAGGAGTGTCATGTTTTCTTGAATCTTTCTTTTGAATTTCTTCTCTTATGCGTTTGGCCACTATAGGTGCAGAGGGGTGGGTACATGACTTTTTCTTCGGTCCGCCTAAAAAGTGTTCTCTTAGTCGAGGCGCCCCACCTGATTTTACTGCATGGCATAGCTTACACTCCCAATCTATGAATCGATCACCAACGTTAATTGCATATTGCCACTCTATCCCAGGTGCCTTTTTTTTCCTGCTATTTGAAATTTGGACTCTATTGGAGGTATCACTGGATCCAACATTGTCCTCCATCTCAACAAATAACCTATTCAACCAAGCATATAACAATGAATACACAAATGAAAAAACAACAAAGTCACTCACGTATTACAAAACATACATTAGCAGACAAAGTACTTCAAAACTATCTTGACAAATACAAAAGATCATCACATAACACAAAACTACTTTAAACTATCTTGCAAGGTCTTACTACAAAACTACTTCGAAACTATCATGCACATTGCACCCCCAATGAAGGATGCCTTTTGTACCCAATTAAGGATACTTTACACAATCAAAGATCTATGCTTGCCCAATACTCTAGTATAGGACAATAGACCTTCTCTAACATGCACAAAGAAAATCAAAGATCTATGCTTGCCCAATACTCTAGTATAGGACAATAGACCCTTGTCTACTCTAAACTATATCAAGTATCAAGAACCAATACAAGCCCCTAAGCAGGACTCTTGGCTCCATCAAGCCATTCATAAAGCAGAATGAGGTCGAATACGTACGTGGCTCAAATGCAAAGCTGAATGACTCCAAATTTGTCCCTAAATCTCCGCAAGTATTAGCTACGAACCACACCCTACCCCCAATTCAAAGAACTAAGGACGAGTGGCTCAATAGCCTTAGGAGTGCCTACAAGGAAAGACGACAGCCCCTAAGATAAGGACGTTCTTCCCAAGAGGACACTTCTAGCAACTCGAGAGCTCTACAAGTACTTTGAGGAGAGATATCACGCCCCCAAAACAAGGACTATCTCCCCAAAAGTTGTACGATGGGTGTCGGGCAGTGTTTATAAATAGAATAGGACCCCGCCGGTGTTCTTTTGTTTTCCCAGTGGGCCCGTCGGGAAAATCAAAAGCTCGGAGGTGTTACGGGACTAGTGGGTTCTGGCAGGTCATTGCTCAGGTCATGTGAATATACAATGTGATCACAAGTTTTAATATGTTAACAATAGGTTTTGTTAACGTGATCACGAAATTGTGAAGACGTTAATGAAATCCTTGATTTTCTTACTTGTTTAATTTTAAATCTATGATTTTCTTAATTGTTATGTTTTGCAGTAAATTGAATTAAATTCAAATGCTATGCCTTGATGAAAAGGCCACCCCCTTCTCTTCTTTACATTCCAACCTTTCTTGCCACCCCCTTCTCTTCTTTACATTCCAGCCTTTCTTAATCCTAGAAAGCTAAACTAAAGGATTAACTAAACTCTTCTTATTGTTTACTCTCTTGAATTTAGAAAATTGTGTAGATTAGAGTTCTATGAATCTAATTTGGATTAATTTATGTCAATTAAAGAATGATAAAAATGAGAAATGGTCAACCATAACAAAGGAGGTTATGGCAAAATTTTCCAGAATTTTGTGAAAAAGAAAGTTTGTTTTTATGTTATTCCAAAAGAGCAATTCCCACCATTTTTGCATCTAAAAGAAATATTTTGATCACTCCATGTACATATTCATCTATGAATATGCATGGATATCACTGATATTAATCATTAAAATTGATTTTTATGCATAAAAAGATGCATAAAGAAATTATTTTTATTTCAAAAGTGTTATTCTCATTAAAATTATTTTTTATGCATAGAAAGATGCATAAAGGAATTATTTTTATTTCAAAAGTGTTATTGTGATTAAAATTGATTTTTATGCATAGAAAGATGCATTCAGGAATTATTTTTATTTCAAAAGTGTTATTCTCATTAAAATTTGATTTTTTATGCATAGAAAGATGAATAAAGGAATTATTTTAATTTCAAAAGTGTTATTCTTATTAAAATTGATTTTTATGCATAGAAAGATGAATAAAGGAATTATTTTAATTTCAAAAGTGTTATTCTCATTAAAAAATGATTTTTATGCATAGAAATATGCATAAAGGAATTATTTTTATTTCAAAAGTGTTATTCTCATTAAAATTGATTTTTATGCATAGAAAGATGCATAAAGGAATCATTTTAATTTCAAAAGTGTTATTCTAATTAAGATTGATTTTTATGCATAGAAAGATGCATAAAGGAATTATTTTTATTGCAAAAGTGTTATTCTCATTTAAATTGATATTTATGCATAAATAGATACATAAAGACTTTTTATATCAAAATTAGAATTCTCTTAAATTCTATGTTTAAATTCTATGAATAGATGTGATGAGATGTGATGTGAACCAGATAGATGTGAACGAATGGATGGATGGGTGTGATGTGAATAGAGGTGATGATATGTGAGGTGAATAGATGTGATGTGAACCAGATAGATGTGAATGAATGGATGGACAGATGTGATGTGAATAGAGGTGACGAGATGTGAGGTGAATAGATATGATGAGATGTGATGCGAATCAGATGGATGTGAATAAATGGATGGATGGATGTGATATGAATAGAGGTGATGAGATGTGAGGTGAATAGATGTGATGTGAATCAGATAGATGTGAATGAATGGATGAGATGTGATGTGATGTGAATCAAGATGTAAATAAATGATATGGGATGTGAGTAGATGTATGTGAAAGAATGGATGTGAATGTGTATGTGAAGAATGGATGTGAATGAGTATGTGAATGTATGTATCACTATGAGATTAGTGGATTGTGCTGACAGATTGCTACTGTTAACACTTGAAACAGTGGATCAAGTTAAGGGATGTGAAATTTAAAATATGTATAATTGAAAATTCCCATGGAGGACTATTCAGATGGAAATTTCGGTCTAATGGACCATTTTTGTGTTAAAGATATGAATGATATGATCTAAAAGAATTGTTATCTAATGATGAGTTCTATATAAGGGATCTTTTTTCCAAGATTGTTTTGGGTTCACTAGACTATAAGGAACCCTAGAATCAGTTGGATCTTAAGGGAAATAGTTGTCCTCTAATTTGTGAGATGAGGACATCTCGCACTTTTTAAGTGGGGTAGGATGTAAGATTCCTCCCTCCAGCTTTTGAGGTGTGCAGGTGTAAGAACCTCCCCTTCTGATCTTATAATTATTCCCCTCTCTGAAATAAAAGAAAGATCTTGTTTTACCCTATTTTGGCCTAGAGAGAGAAAATGTCTAGAGGGAGGTAATTCAAAATTGAGATATTTTTGGATATAAAAATCCTCCTAGTGTCTAAAATGGTTTCCCTTGAAACAAAAATTCAAAAAGAACTTTCCAATGTGCAATTGGAATTAATTGAAAATAGGTAAAAAGAACCTTAGCCTAAGCGTCCAGATTTTCAAAAAAAATTAGATTATGGTCTATGGACCAATAAGATTAATCCAAATGTAAGCAGAAGATAAATTGAAGAATAAAAGAAAAACCCCCAAAAATGAGTAAATGCTCACATAAGATGAAGAGTTGACTGAGTACAAGGTTTATTAGTTAAAAATATGAGATATTTAGAGGAAAGGATGCATTTTTGACACCTCAGTGTGGGGATCTCCCCTCATAAGGGAGGCACCTATTTCACATGTGTGGAGGAGTTTTAAACTAAAAAATAATGAGATATTTTCTTCTCTCCTATTTCAACTAGATCCAAAAAGTAAGCTAAACTGACCCAAAAATGGTCAAAAATTGACCAAATTGATCTGAAAATTTCTAGAATGAGTTTGCTTGGTTAGAGGCTCACTTTTTCTTATAAATAGAAGCCTCCCCATTTGTAAAAGCTTAATGGTGTTTATGCACTGTTACTCTGCTCCTGTCTCTTGAGCCATTTACATTGAATTTTTTAATAATTCAATTGTTTTTGGCCTAATCCTCTCCAAAGTGAATTGGTGGGTGCCCACTAGTGTATTTTCTTCTTCCCTGTTCATTGCCTCTCCATTATTATGAAGCTTTGGTGCTTCACTAAACCTCTTCTTCTCTTGTAGATTACCCTCTTCTCTTGGTGGCTAAGCCTCTTCCTTGAGGGCTACACAATTCTTGCAAGGTAAAGAATCAAGCAGACAAACTAAGGATAAGCCTAAACAATGAAGCTTATTCTCTCTTTTTTTGATGTTAATCTTCTTCCTAACATCCCTCATGCTTGGGAAGCATTTTATTTTATGGGTTTCCTCTTAAAAGCATGCCCTTCTTTATTTATGTTGTGGTTTAGATGAAATAATGTTTATGTTTATGCATAAACTAATTTTTATATTAAAAGTGAATTTTTGAGTATTCCCAATTTATAGAAAATGCGGGGAAGTTAAGTAAAATTTTATCCTTAGAAAATGAAGATTTATGCATAATAAATTTTATTCTAAAAGTAGAATTTTGATTTCATAGAAAATGTGGGGAAGCTATGACAAATTTTTAGAAAATGAATTTAAATTTATTCATAATAAATGTTATTCTAGAAGTAGAAATTTGAGCATTCTCATTTCATAGAAAATGCGGGAAAACTGAGGTAAAATTTTATCATTAGAAAATGAAGGTTTATTCATAAATTAAATTTTATGCTAAAAGAGGAACTTTGAGTATTATCATTTCATAGAAAATGTGGAGAAGCTATGGCAAAATTTTTATCATTAGAAAATAAATTTATGCATAACTAATTTTTATATTAAAAGTGAAATTTTGAGCATTACCATTTCATAGAAAATATGGGGAAGCTATGGTAAAATTTATATCATTAGGAAATGAATTTATGCATAATAACTTTTATGCTAAAAGTGAAGTTTTAATCATTATTCATTTGCCACAAAATGAAGAAGGTTATGGATAATTTTTATAGAGAATTATGGAAAGGATTATGAATATAATTCATTTAGATAAAAAATGAATTAGTATGTGTGCATAAATATTTTATGCTAAAAGAGAAATTTTCATGATATTTTATTTTGGAAAAATCCAGAGAAGAATGTGAAAATATTCATAAGAATGCATCGAGAAAACATGGAAAAATCCAGAGAAGAATGTGAAAATATTCATAGGAATGCATCGAGAAAACATGGATAAATTTTTAATCAGAAAGAGGAATCACGAACATATCTAGCTTTTGGAATTATGAAGTATACGTCTAGATTCTCGAGAAATAGAATCTTAAGTACACTCTGAACAGGAAAAGGGATTTCTCGAGAGAAGACCAGAAACATGCTTAGTTGGATGAAATGTAAATACTTGTTGACTGACTTATTCCTAGATTCCCTCGAAAAGGAATCTGGAATTCTCGAAAGGATCGAGGATCCAAAAGTGAACGAAAATTTAGACTTGATTGAATTGAGTCGAGACAAAGTTGCCTTTAACTAAGCCAAGTAATTGGCCGAGACTTAGAAAGTTCTGTTAGTATAAAAAGTAGAGTAACTATACTCTTAACTCAGTTGACTGTGGAACAAAAATTTTGATAACTAGATTAAGGAAAGTTGATAATAAAACCTGATTTGCTCAAAGCAAAAAGATACCATCTTGTTTGTGAAAATTGGATTGAGCTCTAGAATGATGTAGAGTGATGTGGGGTGATATGTACTGATGTGTGGAATAATATAGGTGATGTGTGGATGATGTGGAGTGATGTGTGGAATGATGTGAGGTGATGTGGATTGATGTGGTTTTTCCACAACATTTTGGAAAATTTTGCCATAACCTCCTTTGTATGGCTGACCATTTCTCATTTTTATCATTCTTTAATTGACTTAAATTAACCCAAATTAGATTCATAGAACTCTAATCTACACAATTTTCTAAATTCAAGAGAGTAAACAATAAGAAGAGTTTAATTAGTCCTTTAGTTAATCTTTCTAGGATTAAGAAAGGCTAGAATGTAAAGAAGAGAAGGGGGTGGCCTTTTCATCAAGGCATAGCATTTGAATTGAATTCAATTTACTGCAAAACATAAAAATCAAGAAAACCATAGATTTAAAATTAAACAAGTAAGAAAACTAACTTACATAGAGCTTGTAAGCTCTCCTTTGACTTCAGGGATTGAGGATTCTACTCTTGTTTGAAGCAAGAGTGGCCACCAATTCACTTTGGAGAGGATTAGGCAAAAACAATTGAATTACTAAAAAATTCCATGTAAATGGCTTTCAGGATAGGAGCAGAGTAGCAGTGAATAAACACCATTAGGCTTTTACAAAGGGAGAGGCTTCTATTTATAGGAAAAAGTGAGCCTCTAACCAAGCAAACTGATTCTAGAATTTTCCAGATCAGTTTGGTCAATTTTTGACCATTTTTGGGTTAGTTTAGCTTACTTTTTGGATCTAGTTGAAATAGGAGAGATGAAAATATCTCATTATTTTTTAGTTTAAAACTCCTCCACACATGTGAAATAGACGCCTCCTTCATGAGAAGAGATCCCCACACTGAGGTGTCAAAAATGCATCATTTCCTCTAAATATCTCTTAATTTTTAACTAATAAACCTTATACTCAGTCAACTCTTCATCTTATGTGAGCATTTACTCATTTTTGGGGGTTTTTATTTTATTCTTTTTTACATTTGGATTAATCTTATTGGTCCATAAATTGAGCATTTACTCAATTTATCTCCTCCTTACATTTGGATTAATCTTATTGGTCCATAGAAACCTTAATTGGACCATAATCCAAAAATTTCTGAAAATCTGGACCCTTAGGCTAAGGTCCTTTTTACCTATTTTCAATTAATTCCAATTGCACATTGGAAAGATCTTTTTGAATTTCTGTTTCAGGGGAAACCATTTTAGATACTAGGAGGATCTTTATATCAAAAAATATCTCAATTTTGAATTACCTCCCTCTAGACATTTTCTCTCTCTAGGCCAAAAAATAGGATCTTTCTTTTATTTTAGAGACGGGAATAATTAGAAGATCAGAAGGGGAGGTTCTTACACCTGCACACCTCAAACGCTGGAGGGAGGAATCTTACATCCTACCCCACTTAAAAAATGCGAGATGTCCTCATCTCGCAAATTAGAGGACAACTCTTTCCCTTTAAGATCCAACTGATTCTGGGGTTCCTTATAGTCTAGTGAACCCAACAGAATCCTGGAAAAAAGATCCCTTATATAGAACTCATCATCAGATAACAATTCTTTCAGATCATAATTTTCATTTGAACAGTCCTTCATGGGAATTTTCAATTATACAGATTTTTAATTTGACATCCCTTAACTTGATCCACTGGGTCAAGTGTTAACAATAGCAATTTGTCACCAGCACAATCCAATAATCTCATAGTGATTTGTTGAAGTCATTATTGTCATTCCAGTTTACGAACATCATCACAGGGACTCGTCCCATTCATTCTCATTGTGGTTTTGCTCAGCTTATCACTTTTCAATCAAAACTCAGGAATCATCATTTTTCAAACAGAATCCAAATCAACTCATGAGTTCTCAACCAGAGTTTTTAAAATCATATCAACCACATTTGAATTCATCATCTGGATAGCATTTTTGCTTATAATTTCAAGTCTTAGATTTACTCGTATATACTGCCAGTAAAGAGCTGCAGTTATACCCTCGGTATATATGGGTAGTCACTCACAGTCCTTGGAATTATAAGGTAGATACCATCATGTCTAGGCCTCAAGCAAGTCAGGGATTCCATGCAATTGCAATACTTCCATCTGAAGACCCAATTACTAATTTATGAATTTCAGTTTGAATATCAATTTGTATGAATTTCATCACACAAATATAACCTTTTACTGCTACTTCATAAATTTTTGACATTTTTGGCTTGTCGGTTGATCCACATTAGCCAATTTGCTTTGATACCAGCTCAAAGATCCCTGTCCCCATCGTGCAACGAATTCAGGGGTCTTGCACTGGAAGTAGCACACTGGAAGTAGCACTTCTTGCGCAGGGCAGGATCCCTCACTTGGGGCCTCGTCCACGGATATCTTCGCTCGCTCGGAAAGCACGGGCGATTCCTCGAGGATAATTTTACTCTAACATAGTCAAAAGCCTTAACTAACTGAACTGATATGATCGAACCCGTAAGTCCCATAGTTAGATCAAAGAAAAGATTGCACTTGGATCATAGAGACCAACGCTTTTTTCCTCATTGAGAGGCACAGCCGTTGATTCTTTTCCATAGAACAATTTTTATTCGGGATTTACTTCATCTATCGTACCATAACATAATTGAGTCTCATTTTAGGGACCCATCAATCCAGCCTAACCCCATCTAGTCCCGTGAGTTAGCTAACCACCCAACCACCGTAGTAATGGGATCCATTTAAGAATTTGGTTAGGTTTTGTCCCGGGTACGAGGGAAAAGAATTCCCAGGTCCCTAGCCAGATATTCATGCAAACTTAAAACTAGTCACACCACTAACACACCCAATATAAAATTGCCTTTTTCACAGAATCAGCTGTCTTTAAAATAATCATTTAATGAAACCATAGTGTCACTAATCATAATCCTCCAAAATATCCGATGGAATCCTAATTTCTAATTTTTCCTTCATTGGTGTACCTATGGCATTATTGGCAACCAGAATGCTCACCACCTGTCCACTCAGGGGCCTTTTCGTGCTCGATAGTTCCTAGCTCATGTAGTAACCGGAAATATTTTCACTTATAAAAATCAAAATAGAATCTCCATTGAAAATCAGCAAGATCAACCCAACAGATCCATATAAAAGAGCCATGGACTCATTCGTTGAGGACGAGCAAGGTTAATCAACCAAATCCATGCCCGAATTCAGAAAACAACTCTCACTCCTTGTTCCAATATCTTCCCCGACGCACATGTGGGTATCTTCGGTGACCCAGAGCCCAAGCACCGTATGGTCAGCACCCTCTAGGATCCTTTGCAAGTCACCTAGCGCCTCACTCATAGGCCGCTTCCTTGGTCCCTTATCCACCGTACCGGAAGCTCACCATTTAAATCGAACCGAGGAAGCGGTTTATGAGTCACATCTATTCACCTCACATCTCATCACCTCTGATCATATCACATCCATCCATCCATTCATTCACATCCATCTGATTGACATCACATCTATTCACCTCACATCTCATCACCTCTATTCATATCACATCCATCCATCCATTCATTCACATCTATCTGGTTCACATCACATCTCATCACATCTATTCACCTTACATCTCATCACATCTATTCACATCACATCCATGCATCCATTCATTCACATCTATATGATTCACATCACATCTCATCTCATCACATCTATTCATAGAATTTAAACATAGAATTTAAGAGAATTCTAATTTTGATATAAAAATTCTTGATGTATCTATTTATGCGTAAAAATCAATTTTAATGAGAATAATAATTTTGAAATAAAAATAATTTCTTTATGCATATTTCTATGCATAAAAATCAATTTTAATGAGAATAACACTTTTAAAATAAAAATAGTTCCTTTATGCATCTTTCTATGCATAAAAATGAATTTTAATGAGAATAACACTTTTGAAATAAAAATAGTTTCTTTATGCATCTTTCTATGCATAAAAATAAATTTTTAATAAGAATAACACTTTTGAAATAAAAAT
This sequence comes from Cibotium barometz, assembly GCF_041138505.1. Lineage (NCBI taxonomy): Eukaryota > Viridiplantae > Streptophyta > Polypodiopsida > Cyatheales > Cibotiaceae > Cibotium > Cibotium barometz. Next base: position 971,452 of record NC_141058.1, read on the forward strand.
AATTCCTTTATGCATCTTTCTATGCATAAAAATCAATTTTAATGACAATAACACTTTTGAAATAAAAATAATTCCTTTATGCATCTTTCTATGCATAAAAATCAACTTTTATGTAATGAGAATAACACTTTTAAAATAAAAATAATTCCTTTATGCATCTTTCTATGCATAAAAAATAATTTTAATGAGAATAACAGTTTTAAAATAAAAATAATTTCTTTATGCATCTTTCTATGTATAAAAATCAATTTTAATGAGAAAAACACTTTTGAAATAAAAATAATTCCTTTATTCATCTTTCTATGCATAAAAATTAAATTTTAATGAGAATAACACTTTTGAAATAAAAATAATTCCTTTATTCATCTTTCTATGCATAATTCCTTTATTCATCTTTCTATGCATAAAAATTAAATTTTAATGAGAATAACACTTTTGAAATAAAAATAATTCCTTTATGCATCTTTCTATGCATAAAAATAAATTTTAATGAGAATAACACTTATGAAAAAAAAAATCCTTTATGCATCTTTCTATGTATATATTCATGTCACATCACATCTGTTTACATCACATCACATTCTTTCACATACACATCTATATCCATTATTTCACGTACATCCACATCCATTCTTTCACATACTCATTCACATCCATTCTTCACATACGCATTCACATCCATTCTTTCACATACTCATTCACATCCATTCTTCACATACACATTCATATCCACATACATTCACATCCATTCTTTCACATACTCATTCACATCCATTCTTCACATACACATTCACATCCATTCTTTCATATATATCCACTCACATCCCATATCATTCATTTACATCATCCTGATTCACACATGACATCACATCTCATCCATTCATTCACATCTATCTGATTCACATCACATCTCACATCTATCTGATTCACATCACATCCCATACACATTCACATCCATTCTTTCACATACTCATTCACATCCATTCTTCACATACGCATTCATATCCACATACATTCACATCCATTCTTTCACATACTCATTCACATCCTTTCGTCACATACTCATTCACATCCATTCTTCACATACACATTCACATACATCCACTCACATCCCATATCATTCATTTACATCCTGATTCACATGACATCATATCTCATCCATTCATTCACATCTATCTGATTCACATCACATCTCACATCTATTCACCTCACATCTCATCATCTCTATTCACATCACATCCATCCATCCATTCATTCACATCCATTTGATTCGCATCACATCTATTCACCTCACATCTCATCACCTCTATTCACCTCACATCCATCCATCCATTCATTCACATCTATCTGGTTCACATCACATCTATTCACCTCACATCTCATGACCTCTATTCACATCACATCCATCCATTCATTCACATTTATCTGATTCACATCACATCTATTCATAGAATTTAAACATAGCATTTAAGAGAATCCTAATTTTGATATAAAAATTCTTTATGAATCTATTTATGCATAAAAATTAATTTTAATGAGAATCAAAATTTTGAAATAAAAATCAATTTTAATGGGAATAACACTTTTGAAATAAAAATAATTCCTTTATGCATTTTCTATATGCATAAAAATCAATTTTAATGAGAAGAACACTTTTGAAATAAAAATAATTCCTCTATGCATCTTTCTATGCATAAAAATCAATTTTTATGAGAACAATACTTTTGAAATACAAATAATTCTTTTAGACATCTTTCTATGCATAAAAATTAATTTTTAATGAGAACAACACTTTTGAAATAAAAATAATTCCTTTATGCATCTTTCTGTGCATAAAAATCAATTTTAATGAGAATAACACTTTTGAAATAAAAATAATTCTTTTATGCATCTTTCTATGAATAAAAATTAATTTTAATGAGAATAACACTTTTGAAATAAAAATAATTCCTTTATTCATCTTTCTATGCATAAAATTTAATTTTTATGAGAATAACACTTTTAAAAAAATCCTTTATGCATCTTTCTATGCATAAAAATCAATTTTAATGAGAATAACACTTTTGAAAGAAAAATAATTTTTTAATGCATCTTTCTATGCATAAAAATTAATTTTAATGAGAATAACACTTTTGAAATAAAAATAATTCCTTTATGCATCTTTCTACGCATAAAAATCAATTTTAATGAGAATAACACTTTTGAAATAAAAATAATTCCTTTATGCATCTTTCTATGCATAAAAAGTAATTTTAATGAGAATAACACTTTTGAAATAAGAAAAATTCCTTTATGCATCTTTCTATACATAAAAATCAATTTTAATGATTAATATCAGTGATATCCATGCATATTCATAAAAGAATATATACATGGAGTAATTAGAATATTTCTTTTAGATGCAAAAATGGTAAAAATTACTCTTTTGGAATAACATAAAAATAAACTTTCTTTTTTACAAAATTCTAGAAAATTTTACCATAACCTTGACCATTTTTTATTTTTATCATTCTTTTATTGAAAATTCTTTATGCATCTATTTATCCATAAAAATCAATTTTTATGAGAATAATCATTTTAAAATAAAAATAATTTCTTTATGCATAAAAATCAATTTTAATGAGAATATTACTTTTGAAATAAAAATAGTTCCTTTATGCATCTTTCTATGCATAAAAATCAATTTTAATGAGAATAACACTTTTGAAATAAAAATAGTTCCTTTTTGCATCTTTCTATGCATAAAAATCAATTTTTAATAAGAATAACACTTTTGAAATAAAAATAATTCTTTTATGCATCTTTCTATGCATAAAAATTAATTTTAATGAGAATAACACTTTAGAAATAAAAATAATTTCTTTATGCATCTTTCTATGCATAAAAATTAATTTTTATGTACTGAGAAAAACACTTTTAAAATAAAAATAATTCCTTTATGCATCTTTCTATACATAAAAATCAATTTTATTGAGAATAACAATTTTGAAATAAAAATAATTCCTTTATGCATCTTTCTATACATAAAAATTAATTTTAATGAGAAAAACACTTTTGAAATAAAAATAATTCTTTTATTCATCTTTCTATGCATAAAAAATAAATTTTAATGAGAATAACACTTTTGAAATAAAAATAATTCCTTTATGCATCTTTCTATGCATAAAAATAAATTTTAATGAGAATTACACTTATGAAATAAAAATAATTCCTTTATGCATCTTTCTATGCATATATTCATGTCACATCACATCTCTTTATATCACATCACATTCTTTCACATACACATCTATATCCATTCTTTCACGTACATCCACATCCATTCTTTTACATATGCATTCACATCCATTCTTCACACACATTCACATCCATTCTTTCACACTCATTCACATCCATTCTTCACATACACATTCATATCCATACTCATTCACATCCATTCTTTCACATACTCATTCACATCCATTCTTCACATACATCCACTCACATCCCATATCATTCATTTACATCCTGATTCACATGACATCACATCTCATCCATTCATTCACATCTATCTGATTCACATCACATCTCACATCTATTCACCTCACATCTCATCACCTCTATTCACCTCACATCTCATCACCTCTATTCACATCATATCCATCCATCCATTCATTCACATCCATTTGATTCGCATCACATATATTCACCTCACATCTCATCACCTCTATTCACATCACATCTCATCACCTCTATTCATCTTTCTATACATAAAAATTAATTTTTCATGAGAATAACACTTTTGAAATAAAAATAATTTCTTTATATATCTTTCTATACATAAAAATCAATTTTAATGACAATAACACTTTTGAAAGAAAAATAATTTCTTTATGCATCTTTCTATGCATAAAAATCAATTTTAATGAGAAGAACACTTTTGAAATAAAAATAATTCCTTTATGTATCTTTCTATGCAAAAAAATTAATTTTAATGAGAATAACACTTTTGAAATAAAAATAATTCCTTTATCCATCTTTCTATGCATAAAAATTAATTTTAATGAGAATAACACTTTTGAAATAAAAATAATTCTTTTATGCATCTTTCTTTCTATGCATAAAAATCAATTTTAATGAGAATAACACTTTTGAAATGAGAATAATTCCTTTATGCATCTTTCTATACATAAAAATTAATTTTAATGATTAATATTAGTGATATCCATGCATATTCATAAAAGAATATGTACATGGAGTAATTAGAATATTTCTTTTAGATGCAAAAATGGTGGGAATTACTCTTTTGGAATAACATAAAAATAAACTTTCTTTTTCACAAAATTCTAAAAAATTTTACCATAATCTCCTTTGTATGGCTGACCATTTTTCATTTTTATCATTCTTTTATCGACTTAAATTAACCCAAATTAGATTCATAGAAGTCTAATCTACACAATTTCCTAAGTTCAAGAGAGTAAACAATAAGAAGAGTTTAATTAATCCTTTAGTTAATCTTTTTAGGATTAAGAAAGGCTGGAATGTAAAGAAGAAAAGAGGGTGGCCTTTTCATCAAGGCATAGCATTTGAATTTAATTCAATTTACTACAAAACATAAAAAATCAAGAAAATCATAGAATTAAAATTAAACAAGTAAGAAAATTAACTTACATAGAGCTTATAAGCTCTCCTTTGACTTGAGAGATTGAGGGTTCTACTCTTGTTTGAAGCAAGAGTGGCCACTAATTCACTTTGGAGAGGATTAGGCTAAAAACAATTGAATTATTAAAAAATTCAATATTTAGGACAGGAGCAGAGTAACAGTGCATAAACACCATTAAGCTTTTACAAAGGGGGAGGCTTCTATTTATAGGAAAAAGTGAGTCTCTAATCAAGCAAACTGATTCTAGAATTTTTCAGATCAGTTTGGTCAATTTTTTATCATTTTTGGGTCAGTTCAGCTTACTTTTTACATCTAGTTTTGAAATAGGAGAGATGAAAATATCTCATTATTTTTTAGTTTAAAACTCCTCCACACATGTGAAATAGACGCCTCCTTCATGAGGGGAGATCTCCACACTGAGGTGTCAAAAATGAATCATTTCCTTTAAATCTCTTAATTTTTAACTAATAAACCTTGTACTCAGTCAACTCTTCATCTTATGTGAGCATTTACTCATTTTTGGAGGTTTTTCTTTTATTGTTCAATTTATCTCCTCCTTACATTTGGATTAATCTTATTGGTCCATAGAAACCTTTATTGGACCATAATCCAAAAATTTCTGAAAACTCTCTCCAGGCCAAAATAGGGTAAACAGTACTTCCATCTGAAGACCCAATTACTAATTTATGAATTTCAGTTTGAATATCAATTTGTATGAATTTCATCACACAATTATAACCTTTTACAACTACTTCATAAATTTTTGACATTTTTGGTTTCTCGGTTGATTCACATTAGCCAATTTGCTCTGATACTACTTGAAAGATCCCTGTCCCCACCGCGCAACGAATTCAGGGGTGCTAGCAGCAAAAGTAGCACTTGCGCGAGGAAGGGTCTCTCACTCAGGGCCTCGTCCATGGATATCCGAACAAGAGACTAACCCCTCGGTTCTTCCAAAACCGAACCCGAAAAAACTTTCCTCGTCGCCCGAAAAGCACGGGCGATTCCTCCATGATAATTTTACTCTAACGTAGTCAAAAGTCTTAACTATCTGAACTGATTTGACCGAACCCGTAAGTCCCATAGTTAGATCAAAGAAAAGATTGCACTTGGATCATAGAGACCAACGCTTTTTTCCTCATTGAGAGGCACAACCATTGATTCTTTTTCATAGAATAATTTTTATCCGGGATTTACTTCATCTATCGTACCATAACAGAATTGAGTCTACTGTAGTGATGGGATCCATTTAAGAATTTGGTTAGGTTTTGTCCCGGGTACCAGGGAAAAGAGTTCCCAGGTCCCCTAGCCAGATATTCATGCAAACTTAAAACTAGTCACACTACTTATACATCCAGGAGGTCAAACAGTTGCCATTGGGTGTATGTATGCACATTGAGGCTACTGGTTGTGCCGTACGTACGTACGGCATCAACCTTGGCCAGGAACCCAGTTTTTCATGCTCGCATGAAGCATATAGAGGTCCACTACCATTTTGTCAGAGAGAAGGTTTTGGCAGGAGACGTTGACCTTGTTTATGTCAGCGCACAGGATCAGGTCGCTGACATCTTTACCAAAGCATTGGGTACAGAGAAGCTCCACAGATTCAGGGCTTCGTTTGGTGTACATGAGATGGAGTTGAGCTCGAGAGGGAGTGTTGAGATATCGAGCTCATCTAGTGAGGCGGTGGACACTGATGACCCGCCCGGGGGATAGGCCCCACTTACACCACTGGCATGGTTGGTGAGATCATGGGTGATATACGGCCAGTGGGATGACAAGCTGTGTGACAGCCATTCTAGAGACTGGCATAGTTATAACGCCAGCTCATTTAGTTGCGTTCACACTATAGAGAACCCTAGTATGTATTTGGTTGAGTACCTTTTCATATTGTGTATACTCTTATCTTTGTATATGGTGTGTTGAGTGTTGTGTGAAGAAGAAGATTTTCAGCCTCTCACCTTGTGTGTTCTCTTTTAGGGTTTTGTGAGTGTGTCTGTGCTTGCAAGAGCTCAAGCTCTCTTCTCCCCTACATCTTTTCAATTTCATCTCTCATCTCTCCTCTTCCAAACTAGATCAAAAAGAGGACAAAACTAGTCTCAAACGTATCCAAATTGGATCAAACTGAAGCTGGAAGCCTCTAGGTCCTAGTTGGGCTTGGTTGGTGGCCTCCCTCACCTATAAAAAGAGCCCCATTCCTTTGTATTTTCATCTTAGAGTATTCACATGCTAGTGTAATTTTCATTTTCGTGTATTTTCTTATTCCCTCTTCATTCCCTCTCCATTGTGAAGCTTTGGTGCTTCACTAAACCTCTTCTTTTCTTGAAGATTACCCGGTGGCTCAGCCTCTTCCTTGAGGGCTAGCAAATTTTTGAAAGGTAAAGAATGGGTTCTATTCCATTCAGTCCAGATGGCTGATGGAAACATGTGATGTCACACCTGGCTCTATGATCCGTCCAATGTGAGTTAAGGGTCGCTTTGGGAAGTGTCCAATGTGAGAAGAGGATCGCTTTGGGAAGTGTTGGTATACTGATGGAAACATGTGATGCCACACCTGGCTCTGTGATCCGTCCAATGTGAGTAAAGGGTCGCTTTGGGAAGTGTCCAATGTGAGTAGAGGATCGCTTTGGGGAAGTGTTGGTATACTGACCCTCCCCCAGTGATGGTTACTCATGCTTTGTGGTACCCATGGCTATACGATGGATGCCCTATCACATATCAACATTGGGACCCTCATGAATGGGAATGGACTGATGTGACTAACCCCATACTTTTCTTCAGCTACATTGTGCGTAATGCTAGGTTCCAGAGAGTTCCCACTCTTAGGCTCCCATTCAAAGGAGATTCTGGAAGAGACTAGCACTCGTACAAGAGGAGCCATGTAACCTACTTCTTCTAGCACGGTGGGTTGCCCACCAATAAATGGAGATCTATTTTTGGCATGGACGCCTTTTGTCCTAGATGCCCAACTCCATCAGAGACAGTGCATCATTTGCTTATGGGAGTGCAGAGGAGCACAGAGGATCTGGATATCTAGAGCCTAGCTCTTGGGCACATTGAGAGTGATCCTAACTATATTACTTGGGGTGTTATTTCATGGTTAACTCAATATGGCCCATAGCTTCTTTTTGAGGACGGGGTAGCAAATCTTGTTATATTGACACCACCTGGGAGATAATTGCTAGTATCACGGCATGGCATATTTGAAGGCCAGATGCTCAGAGGCATTTGAGGGCATTCACGTTTATGAAACCCAATGTATTTGTTGCATATAGAGTGACATTGGCCACCTGGGCCTGCATATCGGGATCTTCTAGAGCTGCGTAGAAAAATTTATGAGAGATTGGAACCATGTTTCCTTTCCTCCATTACTACGTGGCTTTTATGGCAGCATAGTGCCCCCGATTGGTTGAGATCTAGAAACCTTGCATAAACTCTAGGTTCTAGAAACCTTGAAGTGCTTGGGTTGCCCTTCATTTTCAGCCTTTCAATCTCCCACTATTGTATATATGCATGAACTCTATGTTCTAAAAATGGAGCTACAGTGCAGCAGCAGTCACAATAAAGCCAACAAAAAATGAGAAAAGAGGAACAGCTCCTTAGTAAGTCAAGTACCACGGTCCACCTCTGTTAAGACCTAGCTCTCAGAAAAACGTTATTAGTTAAAAAAAGTCAGGAACTGATCTTGAATAAGGTGGGTAATACCTCTTATCTTCAAAGAAACTTCAATAAAGCGCTGTTTTGATGAGACTGTAGATAACAGATTACACTAAGGGATTGTCGTTGTCGATATCAAAAGGGATTTCCATTGTCAATATTTATAAAGGGATTTTCATTGTGAATATCAAAGCATCCATAAACCGAAGGAAGCTATATTTTTAAAATCTGGAGTATCTGATAATGTTTGTCCCATAAAACAAAGGAAGCTATATTTTTAAAATCTGGAGTATCTGATAATGTTTGTCCAATAAAATAAAGTAAGCTATATTTTTAAAATCTGGAGTATCTGATAATGTGTGTCCCATAAACGAAAACAAAGAGAGGGAATGTAAGCATATTTACAGCAAGATATACTGTAAACTCTACACGAGCCTCGAAGTTGTTTGCTTTCTGTCACAGCCATACACTACGAGACCTTTATCTTGCTTGTAGATATTTGTTATCAACTCTTCGTCTCGAGGTTGAGGTGCCTCTCTGGCTTTTGCTAATGTATCTTCCACATCTTGTTTTATTCGTTTGTCAATGGCTGTCAATGCCGCCTCTGTGGAAACCTCCTCCTAACATAATCAAGACAAGCCAAAAAACACTGAACCATGTGCATACCCTTTCCATAGAATAATCAGCATCTGTTTTTTTGTGAATGAGCAGTTGTTTTGATATTAAGGGTAAACTTTTTTGCTTCAATAGGGCAGGTTATTGAAAAATACCTTCAAAATAATCTGCCGCAGATGCTGGATAGGGTCTCGTGCTTGCCGTATCTTCTTGATCTCATCACGGGTGCGATAAGTGCTGCCAGGGTCTGACATACTGTGACCATGATAACGGTATGTATCACATTCCATTACAATGGGGCCCTGCCAAAGAATCAACGGAATTGTGATCAGAAACCATAGCTGCTTGACCACTCCATATATTCAGAACTACCATTGATAAAGATATTGCCATTATCTTTAAGCAGGATTCTTTATTGAAATCCAATCCTAATGTGATTCTTATAATCTACGGCCATTGAAGAAAAGCATAGAATAGTGAACAATCAACAAAACAGGAATCATGTCATGGTTAAAGGGCAAGGAGAAAGGAATGGGATGCTTGGACAAGTCAAGAAACATAAGAGCACTAATGTATGATTAGGGACCTTATGTGCGAAATGAGATGGATGGAGAGATTGCACAAAACGAACCAGATCATCTTCTGGAAAACTAGGAAGTGTACAAATAAAAATGAGACCTAAGCTTGAAGGTCTTTGGCATGTGAGCAGTCACATATGTCTTAAGAGCGGATGTAAACCATGATCACAAAAAGAAAAGAGGGCCACCTCTGAGCTTGTAAAATACGTGGGACTCCTCTGCAAAGAAATCTATATCAACAGTGGGGACACCAGAGGTGAAGCATATGAAGATTTTCTCAAGACGCATCCCACCAGGTTAGGCGAGATTAAGGATTTGTGTATAGCAAAGTCAGAAGTTCAAGCTGCATTCATGACCGAGCAAGGTTGACTTGCTAAAAATCATACCATCCATCAAAGACATTCTGTTTCTGAAGAGGAAGGCCATTGGTGCCAACTCTTATGTACAGACTACTCATTCCACGACCGTTAAGGGAGCATAGTGCCACAGAAAAAACTCTTGAATTGGATTGGTGTGCATACCTCAACATGCTTTTTCCACCCAAACCAAAGAATATACACACGATAATGGCATGAACACACGATGATGGCAAGTTCAACTCCTGTTCCTCGTGCGCACCAACTACACCCAAGGAAGCAGTCGTACAAGTCAAAAGGCCTCAAGTAAAGCACAATGAGGTAGACAGATTCTTTGATGATCTGACAAGAGTGTATATGAAGAAGAAGAAGCTCCGGAGGAAGGGAAAGCAGAACAACAAATCAATCCTGTGTTAAGAGCAGATGCCTTTGAACCAAGACAGCCTCAGCATTATTTACCCTGAGATACAAAGAAGCACCTTACTTAGCAAGCTTTTGTCCACAGCCTCCAGAAAAATTTTCTAGATGCCTGGACTGCAGGCTGTAACGTTACTTGAGGTGTCTCTGGACTGCCAACATATAGATGGATCTTTGCCACAGCTATTCTCTACAGTCCAAATAATTCCTTTCCAAGAAAATTTGAAGGTAGTAGCTAACTGCACATGCCTAGAAAAGACCTCTTCTGGCACTCCCAGCGTGGAGGAGATGCGTAGATAGCCCTTACTTTAGAAAAGCTTCCCCAGCTACCTTGAAATCTATCCATTTGGAATGTTCACCCACAGCTGTTGGGATGGATGCATGTGTCTCTCTTCCCTTTTCTCAAATATTGTGGAGACTTAAATGCCCAAACAGCCGATGCACAGGTGCAGATGTATTATTTTCATATGAATCAAGTGTCCTCTCTGAAATACATCCACAGGAGTTGGGAATGCAATGGATCTCGAACGATATTGCACCCATGACTAGCTATGGAAGATTCCTCTTAGGGATGGGTGCTATGCGTGAGCTTGTTTATATGTGATGGGCTGGGTCATTTGTTATGTCCCTAGCCTAATCAGGGTTAAGATCTTCAGGTTAGGTTAACCATATCCTAGGGGTTGGCATCTTAAGTAGGGATTAGTAGCTTTTACAAGACATGTGCTATATGTGGCTCCTCGTTTATAGGAGGCCTATATAAGTGATTTTATGAGCCAGCTTGAGAGAGAGCTCCTCAGACCTAGGCCTTGAAACTACTATGTGCTTACATCCGATGGGTGTGTACTGATGGTATGGGACACCATTAACTTTTCCACATGGAGCCATGTCTCGGATGCTACTATCCCCCCTGAGCTTGGGGGTGAACCTGAACAGCTCTGTGCTTGAACCGTGAGCTAGATGCCAGTGTCTATGCATGTTTCCTTTATGCTTTATGTTTATGCTTAATCGCACGGTCTGTTGGCCTAGGGGCATTACATTGGCATCAGAGCCAAGCTTGCAAATTAACTTAAGAACACTCCGAAAGGAAAGGAGAAAATCGATCGCGTGGATCTTTTGGGTTCTAATCTGTGGGCTGCCTTTTGTCTTTCAAGGCTCAGTGGTGTGGAACACTTAGGGCAGTAGACGGAGCAGAGTCAAAGGTGAGCGGGAGAATATTGCATGCTCAGACGGTTCTTGGAATCGTTGCATATGTATGGAAAAAGAAAGAGCTTTTGTCATGTCTGTGTGTTTGCTTGTGCTCTGACAGACCCAATGTGCCTGTGTTTAGGGTAACATCTTGGGTCTTGGTCGTTTTCATGCATAGGAGGATTTTGAACTGATTTGTTGCATCATACAAAGGGCTGGTCGAGTTCTGCAAAAAGCTGAATCCTATGCGCTTTTGGTTGTGCGTGGGAGTTTATGCTTTTTGGGACTCTATTGCATGCTTTTTCTGTATATGGTTGTGAACAGTAGTACCTCCATCTGAAGACAAGGAAGCAACTGTGAGAAGGGTAACCCTAATGCATATAGGGTGACATCTGTTAAGAAATAGGCGCATGGAAGGAGGACAGAGGTGGTGGAATGTAGCGTGCTGGGCTTGTTCTGACCCTGCTGTCAGTGCTGTTTTTACACAACGGTGGGTAGATGTCTGTGTAACGGGCCATGCAGTTGGCCATACAATAGCAGACACCCACGTGCACAAGTGAGATGGGCAGCGGGGCTGACACATGGCAGTGAACATAAGCACACTACTATAGGGACACACTGCTTTTCATTTAAAAAAGCATGTGCATGAGTTATTTTGGGCATCTTTAGCCATAAGTGACTTTTATGCTTTAAAAAAGGGAAAGGAAAGCTAAAAGCAGGGTGCCTTGTTATTTTGGGTGTTAGCTTGCTTCTTTGGGGTACTTGCTCATAAAAGCCTGCATGCTTAATGCGTGGGCTGATAGTCGACCTCTGTAAGCTGAAGCTTAAGTGATCTACCCACTAATAACAATCATCTTTTTACTCTCTTCACTCTTTAATTCTTTGAACGGTTGCTAAAATTCTGCATCCTCTACTCCATGGCGGAGGACACATGTATCTATGCCTTATGCATCACCTTTTGCTCCTAAAATGATGCCAGTCACATGGGCTATCCCAATGGACAAACATGGGGGAAAACATGTTGAGATGCAAGCACATTCTTGCCCCCCAATGCATTGAGTGAGATAACAATGAAGTGGGATTGGGTAAAGCAAAATGAGAGGGAAACAATAAATGCATATGTACAAAAGTTTTGGAAAGTGCTTTTGGAGGTGTCTCCATTTATGCATGTCACCGAGGCGAAAAGGAAGAGAAGGTTTCAATCGGGATTGCAACCTGTGTACAAAGCGGGACTACAAATGTATCCTAGTAACACCTTGCACCAACTAATCGCAGCCGCCACTGCCACCGAGCAATTGGAACTCAAATTGAGTCAATCCAATAAGGCTAAATCCTCATTTCAAGGCAAAGAGAAGACTGTCCAAAACCTGCAAAATAATGGACAGCCCCCTAAAAAGGACCAAAATCAAGATAAAAATAGTCTAAAGGCTGAAAATATGTAACATGCGGAAGCTTCGGAGAAGCTCGGTAACTTAAATGCTCAGAAATCAACACTCTTTTCACGACGGAATTAACGCACAAAATCTGAATGAAGATGTGCAGAAAATAGAGAGAGAGAGAGAGAGAGAGAGGACACAGTATTGGGTCCCAAATACCCTCTGTAGGGCCCCCACCACAGATGGTGTATTTGCTTTATTAGAATGATGTGAATCTGAAAGAAAATACAGAAATCCTTGACCTTTCTTGGCTGGGAATTCCCTGCCCTTGACCTTCAGTCCTTCACCCCTTTGCTTAGCACCTTCTTGGCTTGTCTAGCCCCTTTATGCTTGTGCTCTTGGTGAGAAAAGAGATGATCTAATGGGATTGTGGGCTCTCCTATTTATACTACTCCACCTAGAGCAGTCGGCCAGCTGAAGTCCAGGCGGCCAGCATTAAATGTCCCACGACTGAGTACTTCAGCATTTAATGCTAAAAAAATCACATAAATTCCAGCGCTTCTTTCCCTTGTTGGCTGGGCATTATGCGCATGCTTTTACATGGCTGGACAATGCTTTTGCAAACAATCTGAGGGCCGGGAAGCCTGTATGGGCTGCCCCATACCTGCCCTACAGCCATACAAAGGCTGCATCTCCTGAATGTCTGCCTTTAGACTGCCCCTAGGGCTGTCCTACAGCCCCTCCATGGCTGGTGGGTTCAGCCAGGGCCTTCCTGGCCCTCATGGGGGTGGTTTCACACTATCCCCATACCCACACAAAGACCCGGGGTAGCCCTATGGGCTAGCCCCTTGTTCTAAAAGCAAACCCTAACTACTCAGTGATCTGGTATCCGGTACCATACCGGATACACAGAATCACTGACATCATTCCAGAGGGAGACTTACAGGGCGGACTGGCACTGTTTGTGCAGGACAGTGCACACCTGACCTTAGACTCCTGTGCAGGACAATGCACACCTGACCTCGGATGACTGAGATGGATCCCTGGCTGACTCGTCCCGGACTGGTTGGGCTCACATGGGACCAGTTCACCATCCCAGGTCCTTCACCTTCTGTACAGATATGTCTACGTGGCATCCAAGTGCGGGATGCACGTGACAAAATAACACTACCAAGAAGCGTCCCTTCAAAGTGAGAGACTATGATCTCACTCGAAGTAGAAAAAGCAATATATGAGTGAGGGGATATGCTTTACTTGTGGTAGCACCGAGCATAATTGCAAAGGCATGCCCAAACAAGAAGAGGCGTGATAATGCAAATGCATCAAAGCCTAATGTGCATATGGTTCCAGATGTGCAGGGCAACACTTCACATGATAGCAAAGACAAGGTTGTATGTAAAGCTTGGGAACAGCTTAAGGATGAGCCTGCTTTGTTCATATTTGATGATTGTCCAAGTGAGAACCTCATATCTACACAGATGGCAACTGCTTTGGGTATTGAAGTGGAGGACATGGATCCTCAAATTGAAGCAAGGGCTGCCTTTGTTGGTAGAGAAGTGCAGGTCATGCCTATTATTAGCAAGTTGCGCATACACATTCAAGGCTATGTGGATCATGATGATTTTCTTATGGCACCTTTGAATGGCTGTGATGTATTGCTTGGAAAGCCTTGGCATACACGTATTGATCCGTAAGGCTTACAAGACCAACATGATCACCTTCATGCATAAATGCCGAGAGCATGTAATTAATGCTAGTGAAGAGGGTGATACCATTCCCCTTGTATCTCATGTACAAATTAAGAAAGTAATGAATAAGAGTGTTTTTGCGTACTTGATTTTTGTACGGGATCATGTTGAGGAAAATAATGTACATGTAAAGACTCTTAGTAATGATAGGCTGAAATTCTTGCAAGAGTACAATGATTGTCTTACTGATGAGTTACCAAATGAGTTGCCACTCCTACGACTGGAAGATCATCGCATTGATCTTGTGCCGGATAGCTCACCACCTAATAGGCCAGCCTATCGTGTAAGTGCATCCCAAAAAGAGGAGATCATCAAGCAGGTGAATGAGCTTCTTGAGAAGGGTTTGGTTCAGCCAAGCTCTTCCCCATATTGTTCACCCGTCCTCTTGGTTTCAAAGAAGGATGGATCCTTTCGTATGTCTGTGGATTATAGAGCTTTGAATAAGCTTACCATCAAGAATCGATTTTCAACTCCACGCATAGATGACATCCTTGACAAGTTGGATGGATCAACATGCTTTAGCCGAATTGATCTCAAGAGTGGGTATCATCAAGTGCGTGTAGTGCCTGAGGATGTACACAAAACTGCTTTCAAGACAACATTTGGGCTTTATGAGTATCTTGTTATGCCTTTTGGTCTTACGAATGCCCCGGCTACATTCAATAGAATAATGGATCGCATATTCCGTAGGTACAGGAAATTTACAAGTGTCTTTTTTGATGACATCCTAGTCTTCTCAAAGACCGAAGAAGAGCATAGAGCTCATTTGGCCATTGTTTTTGAAGAACTCCGTAATTATAAACTCTTCATAAATGCAAAGAAGAGTGAGTTCTTGTTGTCTGAGATACATTATCTTGGGCATATTGTGTCCAAAGATGGAGTGCGGATGGATCCTGCAAAGATTGATGCAATTCGGAATTGGCCCGAATTGAGTTTCGTAGTTTTCTTGGATTATGCTCTTACTACCGCAAGTTCATTCAGCACTTTACATGGATTGCTTCTCCTTTGCATGATTTGACAAAGAAAAAGGCCGCATTCAAATGGACTACTGTAGAGAGAGATGCATTCCTCAAATTGAAAGCTGCAACTTCTCATGGTCCAGTGTTGATCATTCCCGATTTGCAAAAGCCTTTTAGTGTGGAATGTGATGCATATGGAAATTGCATAGGAGCTGTCCTAAATCAAGAGGAACATGCCATGGCTTATAAGAACCGTAGATTACATAATGCAGAGCTATCTCTTGGCATTTATGAGAAAGAGCTCTTGGTTGTAATTCATGTACTTACTACATGGAAATATTACCTTCTTGGGGCTGATTTCACTGTGAAAACAGATCACCGGAGTTTGAGGTATTTTCTTACCCAAACTAAATTGTCAGAGAAGCATATGAGAATGGTCAATTTCCTCTCTATGTTTCATTTTCAGATCTTGCACACCCCAGGAAAGAAGAATGTAGTGGCAAATGCATTGTCACGAAAGCTGTATGTAGCAGCTATCTTGGTTGCCTCTCATGGGGACTTGTCTTCCATGCGTGATTTGTATCATACGGATGCTGATTTTGCCACTATTTGGGCTGATTTGATGGCTAGTCATGCCAATGCCTCATATGTGATTAAAGAGGGTTATCTCATGAAAGATAATTGCCTATGTGTGGTGTCTGACATGAGGCAAAAGGTTTAGAATGAGTGCCATGCTTCTCCATATGTTGGTCATAGAGGCATAATGCCTACTACGCACATGATTGAGCGGTATTTCTTTTGGCCAGGTATGCGGAAGGACATAGAGGCACATGTACGTGTATACATCACCTATCAAAAGGTTGAATTTGATAGACAAAAGGCACTAGGTTTCCTACAGTCATTGCCTATTCCCACGCAGCCATGGGAAAGTATTACAATGGATTTCATTATGGACTTGCCACGGACCCAATAGGGTAATGATGCAATTTGGACAAATGTGGACAGGTTTAGCAAGCAAGCTCACTTCTTTCCGGTCAAAAAGACCATCAAAGCTGAGCATATGGTTGAAATATATCTTGCACAAGTGTTCAAGCATCATGGGATGCCGAAGTCCATTGTGGGAGATAGAGATCCCAAGACAACGAGTCTCTTTTGGCGGGCCTTATTTGATAACATGGGCACCAAATTGGACTTCTCATCAGCTTTTTACCCTCAAACGGATGGGCAAAGTGAGGCTGCAAATTTAGCCGTGTTGGATCTCTTGAAATGTTATGTTACGGATCAGAAGTCTTCTTGGGAGAAGTCCTAACCGCTTGTAAGGCTCCTCCTCAGCCCCTAAAAGATGTATAAGTTCTCCTCTCAGTCCCCTGTAATCATCCCCTATTTCAAAATGCAAGAAAACATTGTTTTTTTTTTTTCAAAAAGAGACTTCTATTAAGTATGAGAAAAACATACAACAATCACAGCTATAAGCCGGAAGAGAATAGAATCACCCCAATATGTTAGGTGATTTCAACCACTGAGGAGCATCATGATGCAATGTAAGACCTGTGGTACTAGAGAAAAAGAAGATGCCATGGTCCCATTCCCGCATAAATATCACACGCTTTGCCTGCGCAGAACGAGAGGGCCCCTGAATGCAAGCCCAAGTAGCCATAAGAGTGTGGATGATATCACCCCATATAGTACTAATGCACTGAGACCCAAAAATCTGGACACCCTCAATAGCCTCCGTGCATCTAGCTCTCCAGATCTGCCATGCTTTAATACTGGCAATAATCTCCCAACTGGTGTCAATCCTCTGTCTAGGGGGCGTATAATCAGAGTGAGGAACATCCTACAATAAACCATGCTGGGCAATACCTCTACGAATGAAAAAAAAAGAATCTGTACCACTGCCCTCATAAAAAAGTTACGGACCGGACTGGGAGAGCCAAGCAACTGCTCCCCAAGTCACATGCATGGCTCGGCCACTCAATTTGCCCATAAGTTGGACTACAGGACCCCAAATCTGCTGTGCAATGCTGCACCCCCATAGACAATGTTGTACGGACTCAGAATCTGCCGCACATCTAGGACAAGAAGGTGCTACACCGAAAACTGATCTCCACTGATTGGTGGGGAGACCACCATGTAAGAATAACCAAAAGAAATGAGAGATCTGGCTCCTTCTGTATGAGTGCCAAAGTCTATGCCAATATCTGCGCTGTATTACTGGAGAAATATCATAGCTCTCCCAATGAGGCCTGAGAGTAGGGATCCTATGCATCTGTCGAGTGAGGAGAAGCCTGGCACTCCGAACAGTGAAACTGAAAAAAGGAAGGCTTTTCAAAGGATCGAAGGCATCAACACACTCCCACTCTCCTGGATCCCACTGAAGATATCTGATAGGACTGCCACCATATAGCCACAAACACCAAGAGCCATGAGTCACTATCTGAGGAGAAGGGTCAATGAACCAGTGCTTCCCCGAGCGACCAACAATCCTCACTGGACTAAGCCTAGTGTTTGGTATGATCTCCTCCATACTACATCTCCTCAATCTCCCACCAGGCATGATAGAATACATGAGGAAATCTGTATCCTCCTGGCCTGGCAGAGCAATGACCTGCAGAGGTATGCCTATCCTCGAAAAAACTCTTAGCCAACTCGGACGATAGTCTCCGTGAAAGGTCCCAAAAAGCCACTCATGCGGAATAGCTGCATCAATCTGATCAATACGAATGCGAGAGCCCCTAAGATGCTGAGTGGATGCAACTCTCCGATCCTCCGGAAGACTCTTAAAGGTCTTCCAAGCAAGAACTGTGTATGCGCATCACTCCCATCCTGACAATTGCATATAACGAGATGCACCAAGTGGCCGACCAGCCTCATCCCTAATGAACTTGTTCCAGATAATAGGTTGTCGGTCAGCCTCGTCCAAAGACCTAGGAAGCCTTTGTCGCAAAAAATATCTCATGCTTCTCCATGCTCTGACAATGGCTGCAATAAGAGGGGAAGATAGTGCCCTAATATCAGCCTCTGTGAACAAAAAACGTGTGTTGGGCATCCAATCTGTCTCGACCCTGGGTGTACATCTGGAAATCTAAGACAAGAAAAAATCCTTCCAAGGCTCAGTGCCTGGTAGGAAACCTCCGACCACAAGTTTGCAAAGCAACGCCCTGCATTGAACATCCGGATCGATAATATTCAAGCCCCCCTCTCTTTTGGGCTGAATAACTGTAAGCCAAGCAACCCTGGCACGAGTGTCTGAGGTGCCATCCAAGCCCGACTAGAGAAAATTGCGGATCAATCTCCGCAATTGGCCAATGCACGCACGAGAGAAGCACCAACAAGAGGCAATAAACCAAGCTGAGGCAAGCAAAACCTGATTAGCCACCACAGCTCTGGAGGCTAAATCTAATCTCCTGGAGCTCCAATTGTAACTTGGTTGAACACAATGCTAATCAATACACTTAAATACACTAAGATTTGAAGGACACTTGCTCAAATACAAGAAGTAAATTGCTGAATTTGACAAGAGGCACACAATGAGCCGGAACGGCCGACCCCTCCCTTGAGTAAATTGTATTACTATTGGAGAAATTCAATACATAGTTTCACGGGCATCCATTGCCAAATCCTCCATGCCAATGCATATGAAATTCAGCATTTAGAAAACAATGGTATGTCGATGTAGATCACCAAGGAGCTGTCTTGATGCCCGGCCCGACTTCAGTGCCCATATTCTCTACCATTGGCTCTATGTTCTACCAAGCAAGGTAGCAACATCTTCAAGAGCACATAGGACAAGAGAAATACTACACAGGGCGGCTAAACAAGGAGTCCTGCCCTTCTACTGAGTAAGTAATGACAATACATTGTCCAATTACCTTACCAGTCTTCATAGAAGTTGTTGCAAGCGGAAGCCTTCGCGTTGGAAGCTTTAGAAGTGTTAATATCTTCGATTTGCCGCAATCCTTCGCGACAAAAGTCTTCAAGAGGATGAAGGGAACCTTGGAAAAGCTTCCCCTATGGTTCAACTTGAGAAAGGAAGGCTGAAATTAGGGTTTTCAGCAAAAAGACCAGAAATTACAGCAAAAATGAGAGCTGTTTTGCTGAATTTCAGTCATTGGGAGTGAGTAGGAGAGTGATTAGCACTTGGAAACACTCTTGGAAGCTTGGAAAACACCCTAGCAAGTTGGGTATGGCTATGGAGAGCTTGGAAATGGAGAGAAATGGTGGAAAAACAGAGTTTTTAGCCTCCAAAAATCCTCATGAAGAGAAAACACGAATTTCTCTTAATAAGTAAGTGAATTGGGGTCCAATCAGGTGAAGGGACATGGGGAGATGCCCATTTATGAGTAAAAGGGGAGGATCAGGTCCTGGACATTGAGTCTTGTCCGCCTCGGGACTTCAGTGAGTGTGAACTTGGAAGAGGTCATAATTTATAAGTGACTTTTGGGCGCCCAAACTTTAATGAAGTGGGAACGCACTCACTTATAAATATTGGCTAAGTCCTAAGGGCTATTTGAGCCTAAATTGGGTAATACTTACCACCTGTTCACATGCCACACAACCATGTCAGCAGACAGTTTCACACGCACAGTTCACGGGCGGGCGTCCCCTTACCCAGAACTACACATAGGTCATGCAGGCATGAAAACAGCATGCAATTTCATTTGCAGGCAAGCACATAAAGATGCTATGCAATGCAGCATTGGCATGAGCAATTTCCGTTCATGAAACCATATAAGACCAGGCGTTTCCAGGCAAGTATACGCAATACCAGACCCAGTGGAAAGCCAATCCTCCGGGCGTTTCCGGGCATGTACACAAAGGCACAAGTCCCAGCGGAAAGCCAAGTCCTCCAGGCGTTTCCGGGCATGTACACAAAGGCACAAGTCCCAGCGGAAAGCCAAGTCCTCCAGATATTCCGGGCATGATAACATCAAGTCCCAGCGGAATATCATATCCAACTATACAGCATGACACGTGTCAATCACCTGCATAGGCATATTCCATAAACCATGGACACCAATTCAATATGTACATAGTGTGAAAGCAAGAGTGAACCATTTGGGTGGCCAAATGGTGACATTCCCCCCCGCTTCTAAACAGTTGTCCGCAACTGAAATGCATCCAAATATGTCTGAAGCACATGCGGGCAATCTTTGAAGAACTCTTCATCTACCCATTTAGCATCAATGGGAAGATAGTTCTTAAACTTCACAAGGTAACGCCTCACAACTTTGCCTGCAGCAAGCTTGCGTTCCTTGTGATACACAATCTGCTCTGGCTGCAAGATCTCCTCAAGCTCATCCACTTCTGGTGGATCCTCAATGACCATTTCACTGGGCTCCGGCCCTACATACTTGCGAAGGAGACTCACATGAAAAGCATTGTGTATGTGCCAATGACTAGGTAATGCCAATCTGAAAGCCACTTCATTGATCTTCTCAAAAGGTCCATAGTACCTGGTTGCAAGCTTAGGATATGCACCCTCTTTGCCAGGCCTCTTTGCAAGTCTTGCTTTCTCAAATTTCAGCAATACCCAATCATTCTCTTTAACATCCAATTGCCTTCTATGCTTGTCGGCAGCCTTTTTATGCTTGTCTTGTGACCTTGCAATGGCTGTCCGCACCTGAGCAAAAGCAATATCCAAGTCTCTTACATACTCATCAGCTGCAAATATCTCATCCTTTGTGCGAAGGATGGGTGGCAAAACCACCTTACCATAAACAATCTCAAACGGGGCCTTTCCCGTAGATGCATGCACCGTGTTGTTGTATGCAAATTCCACAAGCGGTAAGTACTTCTCCCAAGAAGACTTCTGATCCGCCACATAACATTTCAAGAGATCCAACACGGCTGAATTTGCAGCCTCACTTTGCCCATCCATTTGAGGGTGATAAGCTGATGA
Source organism: Cibotium barometz (assembly GCF_041138505.1). NCBI lineage: Eukaryota > Viridiplantae > Streptophyta > Polypodiopsida > Cyatheales > Cibotiaceae > Cibotium > Cibotium barometz. The sequence goes on from NC_141058.1 coordinate 992,887, forward strand.
GAAGTCCAATTTGGTGCCCATATTATCAAATAAGGCCCGCCAAAAGAGACTTGTAGTCCTGGGATCTCTATCCCCCACAATGGACTTCGGCATTCCATGATGTTTGAACACTTGTGCAAGATATATTTTAACCATATGCTCAGCTTTGATGGTCTTTTTGACCGGCAAGAAATGAGCTTGCTTGCTAAACCTGTCCACAATTGTCCAAATTGCATCATTACCATGTTGGGTACGTGGCAAGTCCATAATGAAATCCATTGTAATACTTTCCCATGGCTGCGTGGGAATAGGCAATGGCTGAAGCAAACCTGGTGCCTTTTGCCTATCAAATTTGACCTTTTGACAGGTGATACATGCACGTACATGTGCCTCTATGTCCTTCCGCATACCTGGCCAAAAGAAATACCGCTCAATCATGTGCGTAGTAGGCATTATGCCTCTATGACCAGCATATGGAGGAGCATGGCACTCATCCAAAACCTTTTGCCTCATGTCAGACACCACACATAGGCAATTATCTTTCATGAGATAACCCTCTTTGATCACATATGAGGCATGTGCATGACCAGCCATCAAATCAGCCCAAATAATGGCAAAATCAGCATCCGTATGATACAAATCACGCATGGTAGACAAGTCCCCATGAGAGGCAACCGAGATAGCTGCTACATACGGCTTTCGTGACAATGCATCGGCCACTACATTCTTCTTTCCTGGGGTGTGCAAGATCTGAAAATGAAACATAGAGAGGAAATTGGCCATCCTCATATGCTTCTCTGACAACTTAGTTTGAGTAAGAAAATACCTCAAACTTTGGTGATCTGTCTTCACAGTGAAATCAGCCCCAAGAAGGTAATGTTTCCATATAGTAAGTGCATGAATTACAGCTAAGAGCTCTTTCTCATAAATGCCAAGAGATAGCTTTGCATCATGCAATCTACGACTCTCATAAGCCACGGCATGTCCCTCTTGATTAAGAACAGCCCCTATGCAATTTCCAGATGCATCACATTCCACACAAAAAGGCTTTTGCAAATCCGGAACGATCAACACTGGACCATGAGTAGTTGCATCTTTCAATTTGAGGAATGCATCTCTCTCTACATTAGTCCATTTGAACACGGCCTTCTTCTTTGTCAAATCATGCAAAGGAGAAGCAATCCATGCAAAGTGCCGAATGAACCTGCGGTAGTAAGAGCATAATCCAAGAAAACTACGGATCTCATGCACCGAACTCAATTCGGGCCAATTCCGAATTGCATCAATCTTTGCAGGATCCATCCGCACTCCATCTTTGGACACAATATGCCCAAGATAATGTATCTCTGACAAGAAGAACTCACTCTTCTTTGCATTTATGAAGAGTTTATGCTTATGGAGCTCTTCAAAAACAATAGCCAAATGAGCTTTATGCTCTTCTTCGGTCTTCGAGAAGACTAGGATGTCATCAAAGAAGACACCTGTAAATTTCCTGTACCCACGGAATATGCGATCCATCATTCTATTGAATGTAGCCGGGGCATTTGTAAGACCAAAAGGCATAACAAGATACTCATAAAGCCCAAATGCTGTCCTGAAAGCAGTTTTGTGTACATCCTGAGGCACTACACGCACTTGATGATATCCACTCTTGAGATCAATTCGGCTAAAGCATGCCGATCCATCCAACTTGTCAAGGATGTCGTCTATGCGTGGAATCGGAAACCGATTCTTGATGGTAAGCTTATTCAAAGCTCTATAATCCACACACATACGAAAGGATCCATCCTTCTTTTGAACCAAGAGGACGGGTGAACAATATGGAGAAGAGCTTGGCTGAACCAAACCCTTCTCAAGAAGCTCATTCACTTGCTTCATGATCTCCTCTTTTTGGGATGCACTTACACGATAGGCTGGCCTATTAGGTGGTGAGCTACCCGGCACAAGATCAATGCGATGATCTTCCGGTCGTACAGGTGGTAACTCATTTGGTAACTCATCAGCAAAACAATCATTGTGCTCTTGCAAAAATTTCAGCCTATCATTACAAAGAGTGTTTACATGTACATTAGTTTTCTCAATAGGATCTCGTACAAAAATCAAGTACGCAAAAATACTCTTTTTCATTACTTTCTTAATTTGTACATGAGATACAAGGGGAATGGTATCACCCTCTTCACCAGCATCAATTACATGTTCTCGGCCTTTATGTATGAAGGTGATCCTGTTAGTCTTGTAAGCCTTGCACGGATCAATACGTGTATGCCAAGGCTTTCCAAGCAATACATCACAGCCATTCAAAGGCGCCACAAGAAAATCCTCATGATCCACATAGCCTTGAATGTGTATGCGCAACTTGCTAAAAATAGGCATGACCTGCACTTCTCTACCAACAAAGGCAGCCCCTGCTTCAATTTGAGGACCCATGTCCTCCACTTCAATACCCAAAGCAGCTGCCATCTGAGTGGATATGAAATTCTCCGATGCACAATCATCAAACATGAACAAAGCGGGTTGATCTTTGAGCTGTCCCCAAGCTTTACATACAACCCTATCTTTGCTATCATGTGAAGTGTTGCCCTGCACATCCGGAACCATATGCACATTAGACTTCGGTACATTAGCATTTTCAGCTTTGTTCTTCTTATTTGGGCATGCTCTTGCCATGTGCTCAGTGCTGCCACAAGTAAAGCATTTGCCTTCACGCATATATTGCTCCTTCTTCTCAGCACTAAGACCAAAGTTTGCAGGCTTATAAGGGCGCTTGTTAGCAAACTTATTTTCAGCTTTTGGACCTGATTTGGCTTGGTTTTGGTCCCTTTTAGGTGGCTGTCCATCATTTTGCAGGTTTTGGACAGCCCTCTCTTTGCCTTGAAATGAGGGTTGGATCGACTCAATTTGAGTTCCAATTGCTCGGTGGCGGTGGCGGCTGCGATTAATTGGTGTAAGGTATGACCAGGATACATTTGTAATCCTGCTTTGTACACGGGTTGCAATCCCGATTGAAACCTTCTCTTCCTTTCCGCCTCGGTGACATGCATAAATGGAGACACCTCCAAGAGCACTTTCCAAAACTTTTGTACATATGCATTTACCGATTCGCCCTCATTTTGCTTTACCCAATCCCACTTCATTGTTATCTCATTCAATGCATTGGGAGGCAAGAATTGAGCATAAAACCTCTCCTTGAACTCTTCCCATGATCTAACGGGATTCGGTGAGAGCTTTTCCGTGAGCCACCAATGGGCAGCAGTGCCTTTCATGAACATGCTTACATGCCGGATCATGGATTTCTGAGTGAAATCCTCATCACTGAAAGCAATATCAAACTGGGCAATAAAAGCAAGTGCCTTTGATCCATCATATTCTCCATGATATGTGTCAAACTTCACAGATTTGTCTCCGGCTTTGAAGTCACGAGACTTTGATGCATGTGTGTGCATCTCAACATGTTTTCCCCCATGTTTGTCCATTGGGACAGTCCCTGTAATTGGCATCATTTTTGGACCAAAAGGTGATGCAAAAGGCATAGATACATGTGCCCTGTAAGCATGAGGCATGGCTGGCCCCTCAACATGCATTGATACATTTTCAGCCATAGCTTCTCCCTCACGAGCACACTCGAAGGCATGAGTGGCATGAGAGATACGCGGAATACCTGCACCAATAGAAAATTGCAGCCCATGTTGCATGTGTTGTGCATGTACATTTTCAGCCGGCAATGGCATTTGACATACATTTTGACCACTGCCATAAACATTGTATCCTTCACAGGTTACATGAGGTATTCCTGCATGGCGTGAAGTCACTGATTGTTCCTTAACCATAGCATGGAGATTCATCCTCTTAGACATAACTTCTTGTTCGGGCACTTGTGGGGATTCCAAGACATGTGGGATGGTTGCCTTTTCTGCATAGGCATCCTCGGTACGAGCCAAGTATGCACGTGCTGCATCCCTCGGTTGCATGTGCAACTCTTGAGCAATCATTGCCATTGCATGATCCATATAAGATTCAGCTTTCTTGGTCTTCAAACGATCATGTACCAATGGATCCTCGCGGCGATAGAGATTCAATTCTTCTTGTTGTGCATGGAGAAGAGCCTGCATACGAGTAAGTTCAGCTCTCAAGACTATGGACTCTTCTTCTTGCATCTTCTCTTTGCCACGAGACGGCTGTCCCACATATTCATGTTCCCTATTGTGCACCACATGAGTTTGCTCATCCTGTAAAGCATTGGAGGCATGCATTTCATTGTCCCTGCCACTTGTATTAGCATCTCCAACATTCATTGTATGGCTGTCCATAATGTTCTAAGTGTAGAGATAGCTAGTGTTCATGGTGATCGTCTCTCACGATAGAAGTGAAAGAGAACCGTATGCTCTGATACCAATGTAACTTGGTTGAATACAATGCTAATCAATACACTTAAATACACTAAGATTTGAAGGACACTTGCTCAAATACAAGAAGTAAATTGCTGAATTTGACAAGAGGCACACAATGAGCCGGAACGGCCGACCCCTCCCTTGAGTAAATTGTATTACTATTGGAGAAATTCAATACATAGTTTCACGGGCATCCATTGCCAAATCCTCCAAGCCAATGCATATGAAATTCAGCATTTAGAAAACAATGGTATGTCGATGTAGATCACCAAGGAGCTGTCTTGATGCCCGGCCCGACTTCAGTGCCCATATTCTCTACCATTGGCTCTATGTTCTACCAAGCAAGGTAGCAACATCTTCAAGAGCACATAGGACAAGAGAAATACTACACAGGGCGGCTAAACAAGGAGTCCTGCCCTTCTACTGAGTAAGTAATGACAATACATTGTCCAATTACCTTACCAGTCTTCATAGAAGTTGTTGCAAGCGGAAGCCTTCGCGTTGGAAGCTTTAGAAGTGTTGATATCTTCGATTTGCCGCAATCCTTCGCGACAAAAGTCTTCAAGAGGATGAAGGGAACCTTGGAAAAGCTTCCCCTATGGTTCAACTTGAGAAAGGAAGGCTGAAATTAGGGTTTTCAGCAAAAAGACCAGAAATTACAGCAAAAATGAGAGCTGTTTTGCTGAATTTCAGTCATTGGGAGTGAGTAGGAGAGTGATTAGCACTTGGAAACACTCTTGGAAGCTTGGAAAACACCCTAGCAAGTTGGGTATGGCTATGGAGAGCTTGGAAATGGAGAGAAATGGTGGAAAAACAGAGTTTTTAGCCTCCAAAAATCCTCATGAAGAGAAAACACGAATTTCTCTTAATAAGTAAGTGAATTGGGGTCCAATCAGGTGAAGGGACATGGGGAGATGCCCATTTATGAGTAAAAGGGGAGGATCAGGTCCTGGACATTGAGTCTTGTCCGCCTCGGGACTTCAGTGAGTGTGAACTTGGAAGAGGTCATAATTTATAAGTGACTTTTGGGCGCCCAAACTTTAATGAAGTGGGAACGCACTCACTTATAAATATTGGCTAAGTCCTAAGGGCTATTTGAGCCTAAATTGGGTAATACTTACCACCTGTTCACATGCCACACAACCATGTCAGCAGACAGTTTCACACGCACGGTTCACGGGCGGGCGTCCCCTTACCCAGAACTACACATAGGTCATGCAGGCATGAAAACAGCATGCAATTTCATTTGCAGGCAAGCACATAAAGATGCTATGCAATGCAGCATTGGCATGAGCAATTTCCGTTCATGAAACCATATAAGACCAGGCGTTTCCAGGCAAGTATACGCAATACCAGACCCAGTGGAAAGCCAATCCTCCGGGCGTTTCCGGGCATGTACACAAAGGCACAAGTCCCAGCGGAAAGCCAAGTCCTCCAGGCGTTTCCGGGCATGTACACAAAGGCACAAGTCCCAGCAGAAAGCCAAGTCCTCCAGATATTCCGGGCATGATAACATCAAGTCCCAGCGGAATATCATATCCAACTATACAGCATGACACGTGTCAATCACCTGCATAGGCATATTCCATAAACCATGGACACCAATTCAATATGTACATAGTGTGAAAGCAAGAGTGAACCATTTGGGTGGCCAAATGGTGACATTCCCCCCCGCTTCTAAACAGTTGTCCGCAACTGAAATGCATCCAAATATGTCTGAAGCACATGCGGGCAATCTTTGAAGAACTCTTCATCTACCCATTTAGCATCAATGGAAAGATAGTTCTTAAACTTCACAAGGTAACGCCTCACAACTTTGCCTGCAGCAAGCTTGCGTTCCTTGTGATACACAATCTGCTCTGGCTGCAAGATCTCCTCAAGCTCATCCACTTCTGGTGGATCCTCAATGACCATTTCACTGGGCTCCGGCCCTACATACTTGCGAAGGAGACTCACATGAAAAGCATTGTGTATGTGCCAATGACTAGGTAATGCCAATCTGAAAGCCACTTCATTGATCTTCTCAAAAGGTCCATAGTACCTGGTTGCAAGCTTAGGATATGCACCCTCTTTGCCAGGCCTCTTTGCAAGTCTTGCTTTCTCAAATTTCAGCAATACCCAATCATTCTCTTTAACATCCAATTGCCTTCTATGCTTGTCGGCAGCCTTTTTATGCTTGTCTTGTGACCTTGCAATGGCTGTCCGCACCTGAGCAAAAGCAATATCCAAGTCTCTTACATACTCATCAGCTGCAAATATCTCATCCTTTGTGCGAAGGATGGGTGGCAAAACCACCTTACCATAAACAATCTCAAACGGGGCCTTTCCCGTAGATGCATGCACCGTGTTGTTGTATGCAAATTCCACAAGCGGTAAGTACTTCTCCCAAGAAGACTTCTGATCCGCCACATAACATTTCAAGAGATCCAACACGGCTGAATTTGCAGCCTCACTTTGCCCATCCGTTTGAGGGTGATAAGCTGATGAGAAGTCCAATTTGGTGCCCATATTATCAAATAAGGCCCGCCAAAAGAGACTTGTAGTCCTGGGATCTCTATCCCCCACAATGGACTTCGGCATGGAAACGATACTTCGCACGCTGCTCAAGAGAGTGATGAAGTTCTGCTCTAATAGTACATAAAGAATCTACAACCCATTGAGCATGAGGATGTTTCTCGTGCTCTTTCTGCAAGGCAGCCAATCTACGTCTAATAGCCCTTTCTAAGTCCAAGGCCTCTTTCCTCTTAGACAGGGCACATGTGTGATAAAAGTCACTAATATCACAGAGAGCAGAGGCCAAGCTTTAAGAGGCCTGTAAGAAGTCATGAGATCTCCAAATATCAAGCATACGACGCGATAGTTCTGCATCTGAAAACAAATGATCAGGGATGCGTACATGGGGTGCTGATCCATGGCAATTCGGATCTCTAATACATAAAACCACTGGGCAGCAATGATCCGATTTGGAGGTGCCTGTAGCAATCAAAGTATGTCCACCTCTGTCAAGCACCCAATCATCCACATAAAATCTGTCTAACCGTGCATAGATACATCCTACATCTCTTCTCCTGTTAGACCATGAATAAAGAAGAGTGGATGGACTCCTCAAAAAGTCATCCTCATGCCAACAATCTCTACCATGAATGGAGAGTATAAACCTCTCCCAAGACGCTCTTTCAAGAGGATGCACCAAGCCCTCATGTCCACCTCTTTTATCCGTTGGCATCTCAACCATGTTAAAATCCCATAATGGTCAGCAAGAGGCATCAATGTAGTGAGAGATTTCCAAAAGGCAATCCTCTCACCTCTATGGTTAGGAGCATAGAGGTTGAGAATACCAATGCGTGTAGTACCCTGCATAAGAAGGATCCACTGCGCTCTCGCAGGCAAAATGACACCATGTCCAATGATGCAAGGCAAGATCAAAGCTGAAACAGAGATACAAACACCACCCTTGGTAGCAACAGCCGGTGACCAAAAGGTGTGTCCTAAGAGAAGCTTGCCTGATCTCCCACACTAACTTGCATCCAGTTTATGCTCTTGCAAGAGCAATATATCCATAGGTCCACCTGTGAGGACTGCACAATGAAGCTGGGTTTTTACAGTTTTTTCCCGTCGACGCAGAAAAAAACCCCCAAGACCCTGAATGTTCCAAGAGACAATCCTCATAAAGACTCAGAGTAGGAACGACCAGATCTCGTGGTAGACGAAGGACCCCCTTTAGATGCGGAAGTACGTCTCGCATAGGTAAGGGAGGGAAAATCTGACAATGTAAACCTTACCTCTCTCTCCCACTCCGGGGAAAAGCCAAGGCTAGTCCTCAGAACTGGAGAGGTACCATGACAATGCGAATGTGCAACATTATCCTCAAGGGTGCAATCATCCTGTAACTGTAATGCAGCATCCTCCTATGAGGGATCCAGATCATGTGCCTGCAAGGCCTCATCCTCCAAAAAAGGATCAACATCCTATGAGGCAAGAGCTGCATAGGGGTTAGAGTGCTCCACAAGGAGTGTGGGTGAAGGGGCACGTACGGGGGTCCGAGGGTGCCTGCCATCCCTAACCACAACCCAACACTGTGTGGTCTGCTGTGGCAAAGGAGCAGCTGGAGTCTCGGCATTTGCAGAAGGCCTCTGATGGGCAGGAACACGCCGCCTCCTAGCATGGCCCCTCGATCTGGGACAATCTCTAGCGATGTGACCCTGTCGACGACAAATCCAACACTGGTCAGGTCTGCCTGCAATCTCCATCCTCTGGCGGAAATGAGATCCGTCAGGTCTCTGAAGCATAACATGATCATCAGTAATCGATGGATCAGGAACAAGCACAAGGACCCGGGGTACACCATCAAGAGTGGCGGTAACGGCCGCGGAAGCTGAGGCAGGAGAGCTCGGGAGAATTGGTACCTCTAAAACTTGGCCAAAGGATGCCCCTATGGAAGCTAAAAGCTTCCAATAGGACCGAGGAAGAGCAGGGAACCATAATGAGACCGGGGTAAGGCGCTGATCCTCCACCACTGGATCAAAGCCCACCTGGTATTGAAAGAAGAAAATCTTTCTAGGACCAAGAGAAAAGGGGCTGCTAGCCAAAGCCTGAGAAGTAGCTTCTGAAGAATGAAAGTCTACCTGGAAGAAGCCTCGACCAAGTAAACGAGTACTGAAAGTGCACAATTAGCTCCGAAGGGAGAGCTGCTAGAAGCCATTCACGGGCCTGTGAACGAGAAGGGTGGAAACCATAAACTCTCGCAACAAGGGTAGTCTGGACCTCAAGGTCAATGTCGTGCTGAAGAGAGGTGAGCTCGTCTTGTGAAAAATTGATGATTCTTCCGGCCAATGGGGGTGATGAAAGATTGGCTATGGACAAAAGAAGCCATAAAGCCAATCAAAAAAAAAAATGGGCGGCCGACTTGAATCCACGTAAAATTGCTGCTGATAGAGAGGCGGGTGCAGAAGAGGGGGGCAAAGGCCTAGAGAGAGAAAATATTCTAGAGAGAGATAATACAGTTTTGAGATATATTTAGATATAAAGTTATCTCTTTTATTTAAGATGAATTCCCCTGAAAGAGTATAGGCATAGATGGAACAATTTGTTTCAAATATTTAGAGATGTATACGTGGGATTCTTACACCAACCATCCCCACATTTTCAGAAAATTATGGATTAAGGTCCAAAGAGTGTTCTAAAGGGCCAATAGAGTTAATCCAAGTGTTGGAATAAGAAAAATGCAAGAATAAAAGAAAATCTCCCAAAAAGGAGTAAATTCTCACATAAGACGAAGAGTTGACTAGTACAGGACTTAATAGTAAAAAAATAAAAATTTATTAGTTAAAAAATGAATTTTTGACACCTCAGGAGGGGAGAGTGGAACTCATGAAGGAGGCGCCTAGAAATCACATCAAAGGGACATTTTTTTATTCAAAAAAATCGTAAAGTAGCTGGATATTTTCTCTCTCATCAAACTGGATCAAAAAATGAGTTTAACTAGTCCAAAACTTGTCCAAATTGGATCAAACTGAAGCTAGAAGCCTCTAGATCCCAGTTGGACTTGGTTGGTGGCCTCCCTCACCTATAAATAGTGTATTTCCATTATCTCTCTATCTTGCCTCTCCATTGTGAAGCTTTGGAGCTTCACTAATCCTCTTCTTCTCTTGGAGATTACCCTCTTCTTCTTGGTGACCAAGCTTCTTCTTTGAGAGCTTCACATCTCCCTAAAGAATCAAGCCAAAAACCAAGGGTAAGCCTAAAACAATGGTGTTTTTCTCTCTTCTTGAATGGTAATCTTCTTCCCAACCTCCCTCATGCTTAGGAAGCATTTTATTTTATGGGTTTCCTCTTAAAACCATGTTTTTCTTGATTCATGATTAATTAATGTTTATGTTTAAGCTTAGGTTTATGCATAAACTAATTCTTATGTTAAAAGTGAGACTTTAAACATTTTCAATTCATAGAAAATGCGAGAAAGTAATGGCAAAATTTTATCTATAGAAAATGAAGGTTTTTACATAATAAATTTTATTCTAAAAGTGTAATTTTAAGCATTCTCATTTCATGGAAAATGCGGAGAAACTATGGCAAAATGTTATCATTAGAAAATGAAGGTTATGCATAAACTAATTTATATATTAAAAGTAGAATTTTGGGAATTCTTATTTCATAGAAAATGCGAGGAAACTATGGCAAAAATTTGAGTATTAGAAAATGAATTTTATGCATAATTAATTTTTATGCTAAAAGTGAAATTTTAAGCATTCTCATTTCATAGAAAATATAGTTAAGTTATAGTAAAATTTTTATCATTAGAAAATAAAATTTATGCATAAATAATTTTTATATTAAAAGTGAAATTTTGAGCATTATCATTTCATAGAAAATGTGAGAAAGCTATGGAAAAAATTATATCATTAGAGAATGAATTTGTGCAAAATAGATTTTATACTAACGGAGTTTTGAGCATTATTCATTTGTCAGAAAAATAAAGAAGGTTATGCACAAATTTTCTAGATTCATTCAATTTATGAGAATTATGAAAATGATTCATTTAGAGAAAAATGAATTCGTGTTTATGCTGAAAGAGAAAATATGGATATAATTGATTTTGTAAATCCCATGAGATCGTATGCGTAAATCTTTTATTCAAAAAGAAGAATATTGAGCATATTTTATTTTGAGAAATTTGAGAAAGAATGTGAAAATATTCATAAGAATGCATCGAGAGAAAACATGGATAATTTTTAATCAGAAAAAGATCAGAAACATGCTTAGTGAATGAATGTAATTACTTGTGACAGAATTATTCCTAGATTCCCTGAAAAAGGAATCTGGAATACTTGAAAGGATCAAGGATCCAAAAGTGAACAGAAACTTAGATTTAATGGAATTGAGTCGAGAAAAAGTTGCATTTAACTGAACCAAGTAATGGCCGAAACTTAGAAAGTTCTGTCAGTATGAAAAGTAGAGTAACTGTACTTTTAACCTGGTTGATGGTGTAGCAAAGATTCTGATAACTAGATCAAGGAAAGTTAATAATCAAACCTAATTCGCTTAAAGCAAAAAGAGACCATCTTGTTTGTAGAAATCTAATTGATGTGTGGAATGATATGGGTGATGTGTGGGAATGATGTGTGGAAAGATGTGAATGAATGTGGGAACGATGTGGGATGATGTGAATGAATGTAGAAATGATGTGGGATGATATGAATGAATGTGGGAAAGATGTGGGATGATGTGAATGAATGTCGAAACGATGTGGAATGATGTGAATGAATGTGGGAACGATGTGGGACGATGTGAATGAATGTGGGAACGATGTGGGATGATGTGGAACGATGTGAATGAATGTGGGAACGATGTGGGATAATGTGAATGAATGTGGGAATAATGTGGGACGATGTGAATGAATGTAGGAATGATGTGGGATGATGAAATGTAGAAATAATGTGGAATGATGTGAATGAATGTAGGAACGATGTGGGATGATGTGAATGAATGTGGGAACGATGTGGGATGATGTGAATGAATGTGGAATAATGTCGAAGAATAAGTGATGATGAAAATGATGAGCAATGATGTGAAGTAATGATATGAAATGATATGGAAAGATAGGAATTTTGTTTGGAAACTGTATTTGTATGTGAAACCTATTTTTTAAGGATTGTTTTATGTCAAGAATACTGGGAGAAGCATTTTGACTATCTTATGGAATGAGGTTGTGGGGACCTACGTGGAAAATGTTGCAACAGCTGACAGAGAGTCAAAGGACGTCTCGTGTGGCAAGATCGGCCAAGGTCTTAACCAAACTCGGTTCAATTAAAATGGTGAGCTTCCGGTACGGTGAATGAGGGACCAAGGAAGCGGCCTATGAGTGAAGCGCTAGGTGACCTGCAACAAAGGAGCCTAGAGGGTGTTGACCATACGGTGCTCGGACTCTAGGTCACCCAGGATACCCACACGTGCGACGAGAAAGAAAAATGAGTTGGAGTTGTTTTCTGAACACGGGCATGGATCTGGGTTATTGGCCTTGCTGGTCTTCAACGGATGAGTTCACGGCTCTTTTACATGGATCTTATTGATTGATTTGGCTGATCTTCAACGGAGAGTCCATATGGATTTTATGTGATTATACTCCTAGGTACTATGGGCTAGGAACTATTGAAAAGGCCCCTGAGTGAGCAGGTGGTGAGCGTTCTGGTTGCCGATGATGCCATAGGTACGCTGAGGAAGGAATGACTGAAATTTGGATTTTATGGTTAGAAAGTAGAAAAGTTGGAAATGGGACTTGGAAATAGAATACTGAGAATTATGATGGAAACACTGTGGTTTTATTGCAATGTTGTTTTGGAAATAGTTGAATCAGAGAAAAGACAATTTCCTATTGGGTGTGTAAGTGGTGTGTCTATTTAAATTTTGCATGAGAGCCAGGTAGGGGGCTGGGAACTCTTTTCCCTGGTACCCGGGACAAAACATAACCAATTTTTTATAATGGATCTTATCAATACAGTGGTTAGGCGGTTGGCTAACCCATGGGATTGGATGGGATTAGGCTAGATCGATGGATTCCTATAATAAAATTCAATTCTATTCAAGTTACGATAGTTGAAGTAAGTCACAGGGTAATCCTTGTTCTATGGTAAAAGAATCAACGGCTGTGCCTCTTTTGATGGGGAAAAAAGCATTGGTCTCTATGAATCAAGTGCAAGTTCCTCCTTTGATCCGGCCATGTGACCCACGGATTCGATCAGAATACAAAGGAGGAATCGCCTATGCTTTCTGGGCGAGAGAAGTTTTTTCCAGGTTCGGTTTTTGAAGAACCGAGGGATTAGTCTCTTGTCCGGACATTTGTGGACGAGGCCCCGAGTGGGAGGCTCTGCCCTACGCGCGAGGTTGCTACTTCCGCTGCCAGTACCCAACATTTCAATGCGTAGAGAGGGCAGGGATCTCACACCGCTTGTGGAATTTGCATACAACAACACAATGCATGCATCTACAGGAAACGCCCCGTTTGAGATTGTTTATGGTAAGGTGGTTTTGCCACCCAGCCTTCGCACAAAGGATGAGGTATTTGCAGCTGATGAGTATGTAAGAAACTTGGATATTGCTTTTGCTCAGGTGCGGATAGCCATTGCAAGGTCACAAGACAAGCATAAAAAGGATGCCGACAAGCATAGAAGGCAATTGGATGTTAAAGAGAATGATTGGTTATTTGTTGAAACTTGAGAAAGCAAGACTTGCAAAGAGGCTTTGCAAAGAGAGTGCATATCCTAAGCTTGCAACCAGGTACTATGGGCCTTTTCGAGTGATCGAGAAGATCAATGAAGTGGCTTTCAGATTGGCATTACCTAGTCATTGGCACATACACAATGGTTTTCATGTGAGGCTCCTTCGCAAGTATGTAGGGCCGGAACCCAATGAAACGGTCATTGAGGATCCACCAGAGAAGTGGATGAGCTTTAGGAGATCTTGCAGCCAGAGTAGATTGTTTATCACAAGGAACGCAAGCTTGCCTGCAGGCACAGTTGTCGAGCATTACCTTGTGAAGTTTAAGAACTATCTTCCCATTGATGCTAAATGGGTAGATAAAGGGTTCTTCAGAGATTGCCCGCATGTGCTTCAGACATATTTCGATGCTTTTTAGTTGCGAACAACTGTTTAGAAGCCGGAAGAGGGAGGGGAGATGTCACCATTTGGCCACCCAATTGTATATGCCGGGGATTGATGCCACTCATGTGATACTGTGGACTTGGGTTTCTGTTGGGACTTGTGCCTCTGTGTACATGCTCGGAAATGCCTGGTGGATTGGTGTTCCATTGGGTCTGGTACTTCTTGTACTTGCCTGGAGCACATCTATTTTGGTATAGTCTCGTGAACGGGGATTGTCCATACCAATGCTACATTGCATAGCATCTTTATGTGCTTGTTTGCAATTGAAATTGCATGCTGTTTTCATGCTTGCTCGACCAATGTGTAGTTTCGGGTAAGAAGACGCCCGCCCGCGAACCGTGCGTGTGAACTGTTTACTAACATGGTTATGTGGCATGTGACAGGTGGTAAGTATTGGTCATAAACCTAGCCTTAGGAGTTAACACTAATTTATAAATGAGTGTGTACACACTTCATTAAGTTTTGGGCAACCAAAACTCACTTATAAATTATGACCAGCCCAGTGTTCACACACACTGATGTCTCGAGGTGGACAAAACCCAATGTCCACCGCCCAGACCTTATCCCCTTTGTACAAAGGGAGTAACCAGCCATGTGTCCACTCTAGCTTGCTCCACAAAGCACCTGCCTACCACCTACACTGGACAACTCACCACCTCACTCCTCTCTCTAGAGATAGGCGCCTCCTTCATGAGGGCATTTGGGCTGTATTTTCTGCACTTTCTCCTTCCCAATTCCATATCCAAGCTTGCTAAGGTGTTTCCCAAGCTTCTAAGAGTGTTTCCAGGTGCTAATCACTCTCCTACACGCTCCCAATGACTGAAATTCAGCAAAACAACTCTTTACTCCTGTAATTTCTGGTCTTTTTGCTGAAAACCCTAATTTCAGCCCTCCTTTCTCAAGTTGAACCATAGGGGAAGCTTTCCCAGCGTTTCCTTCATCCTCTTGAAGACTTTGTCGTGAAGAAATGCGACAAATCGAAGATCTCATCACTCCAAGGACTTCATCGCAAAGACTTCCGATGTCATCGACTCTACTTGCAATTGGTTAAATATGGAAGCAAGTAGCAGGAGGGAGGAACCGGATTACAAGATCACATACCCTGTGTAGTGTTCTCTTGTCCTATGTACTCTCTTGCGGATTGTTGCTACCATGTGTTGGTGGAACAATAGAGAGCAGATGGTAGGGAACATGGGCACTTAAGAGGGTAGTGTGAGTTGCAAGTCTACATCGACAACCACTTGTTTGCAATACTGTATTCATATGCATTGGTATGGAAATATGGTCAGAAATGCCCATGACACTATGTACTTGTACTTGATTCTCTCAAGATCAATATACTTTATTTGAGGGAGGGGCCGGCCGTTCCAGCTCATTGTGTGTCTCTTGTCAATTCAGCAAATTACTTCTTGTATTGAGCATGCGTCCATCAAATCTTAGTGTATTTACGGGTATTGATTAGCATTGTGTTCAATCAAGTACAGTACGCACATGTATTACTTGCCAAAAGGTGAAATTTGATAGGCACAAGCCTCCAGGTTTGCTTCAGCTTTTTCCTATTCCGTCTCGCAGCCATGGGAAAGCATTACTATGAAATTACCTAGATCCCAGCATGGGAATGATGCTATTTGGACCATAGTTGATAGGTTTGGCAAGCAAGCTCACTTTTTGCTCATCAAGAAAACCATTAAAGTTGATCATATGGTGAAGCTTTTCCTTGCTCACATATTCAAGCATCATGGTATGCCTAAGTCCATTGTTAGGGATAGAGATCCCAGGACTACAAGCCTCTTTTGGAGGGCTTTATTTGATAACATGGGCACTAAGCTTGAATTCTCATCTACTTATCACCCCCAAACAGATGGTCAAAGTGAGGTTGCAAATTCTGCTGTGTTGAATTTGTTATGTGGTAGATCAAAAGAGTGCCTGGGAGAAGTATCTTCCACTTGTAGAGTTCGCCTACAATAACACATTACATGCCTCTACGGGAAAGGCCCCGTTTGAGATTATTTATGGCAGAGTGGTCTTGCCACCCATCCTTCGTACAAAGGATGAGATTTTTACAGCCGATGAGTATGTATGTGACTTGGATGTAGCCTTTGCTCAGATGCGGACAGCCATTGCAAGGTCACAAGACAAGCATAAGAGGGCTGCCGACAAGCATAGAAGGGACATGCAAGTCAAGGAAGGTGATTGGGTATTGCTAAAATTTGAGAAAGCTAGGCTTCGGAAGAGGCCAGGATGAGAGGGATCATATCCAAAGCTTTCTACTCGATATTATGGACCCTTCACAGTGATTGAAAAGGTCAATGAAGTGTCCTACAGGCTTGCTTTACCCAGCCATTGGAAGATTCACAATGCTTTTCTTGTGAATCTTTTGCGGAAGTATGTGGGGCCAAATCCGAAAGAGCCTATCACATAAGATCCGCTCGAGATTGATGAGCTTGAGGAGATCCTCCAGCCAGAGGAGATTGTAATTCACAAGGAGAGAAAGCTACCACATGGGAAGCTTTCCAAGATATACCTTGTGAAATTTAAGAACTACTTACCCATTGATGCAAAGTGGGTAGATGATTATTTTACTGATCACTCGTAGCTTTTGCAGGCATATCTTGAGGCTTTTCAGTTGAGGTCAACTGTTTAGAAGCCGAGGGGGATGTCACCATTTGGTCCATCTCCATTATTGGAGCCACTTCTATGGGACTATCACTCCATAGAGCAGCTAGATTTGTACCATGTTCACATGGACGGGAACCAGTTTTGTGCCACCCGTGTGTAACTAGTATTGTGCCATATGGAAAGGAGCCCATTTGCTGCCACTCGTGTATGACCAGGATTGCGTCTTATCCATGGGATTGTCACTCCATGGTAGGACTAATATTTGTGCTGACCTTGTCTATGGTATTGTCACTCCATAGGAAGGCCCGTGCCAGGATGTGTGTTTTGCCTATGGGACTGTCACTCCATAGGAAAACCAGGACTTCACATTTTTGTCGCGCCAGTTTTGTGCCCGACAAGAAATCCTTGTACAAGTTTCATGAAAGGGAGATTTCGTCCATTACATGTGCACATACATTTATGTTTGCATGCATAAAATTGTTTTCGAATGACTTGTTTTCATGTGTTTGTCTGCTATGACGTGCCAGTACACTAGACGGGGACGCTCCCAGTGTACCGTGGGTGTGCAGCCGAAGCCTCCCAGGAGGAGCTAGCCCACACTCACAAGGACATGGATGCCCTCCGCCTTCAATACTAAGCCCTAAAGACCACCAAGGTTGCGGCAGCCCAAGCACATGAAGCCCAATGAGACCAACTCCTAGATGAGCTCAAGCATGCTAACGCCAGAGAGGCCAAGCGGTCCGTGCGGATAACCAATTTGCAAAGGAGTGTAACGCCGCCCTCACCACAACACGTGAGGTCACCAAAGCTCTCACTGATTTTCAAGAGAAGTACAATCACACAGTGAGCAAAGCGGCTGCTTGGGAAGCATCCTAGCAGGATCTCCTCCACCACAAACCGAGGCACATGCCAAATTTCATAAAATGGAAACTCTTGCCTCGAAAGGATACTGTGATCAGGGGGGAAAAGGCTATGGGGGAGGAAGTGGGGGGTGAAGCAGCACAAAGCATCCGCAGGCAGCAGACGTGCATAAGCGGGGAATTCTGCTAGTGTGCATACGAGGGTGGGGGATAGCATGACACGGACACGAGAGGTGCTCATGCTAGCAGGGGAGCTTGCAGCTCGAATTGGTGTGTGCGCACCAATTTTTGCTTTGGTTCTGAGTGTGAAAGATCCTGTATGTACAAAGTATCATGTGTACACCCCACTTATACATTTCTATAGTATAAATATGCTCCTGGACCTAAAGCCTGGGAACTACCATGTCCAAATCCAAAAAGCTTCCATTTTAAAGGTCCAAACTTATCAGGCAACAAGATTAACAATTGAATAGAGTGAGAGTACATAACTGTATTTATCTACGAATACAATCACAAACATGCTAACAGTAGAAAACTTTATTTTTTTACTTTAAAGAGAAGCAATCTCTTGAAAGCCAACATTAACATTACTCAACGGTGCTACACAGAGACAATCAAATGCAATATATATTCTCAAACCTTTAAAGTTGCAATAACATTGTATTTATATTCAAAGAATCATCCTGTCTGGAAGTTTATATGTAGCCTACCTTTCCTGATAGACAGTGTTCCTTGCAAAAGAGCAAACCCTCCTTCACCGCAAAGACATCCATGCCATCAGCCTGTGCACAACACACCAAAAAAATCCAATCAATCAGTTGCAAAGATAGTATAGTGTGGTCCGCAGCTTCGTAGGCGATTTGTTAGTATTTAAACTCTTGAGAGGGGGTCTCAGGTTTAAATCCCCCCTCAGTCGATGGAGACCAAGGTCCTCTGTCACCTCCGGGCGAACCATGGCCTTTCTCTGCTCCTGGTGGGTTGAGCTTGTATAGGAGTAGCATTGTCATCTAATTAGCAGGATCTCTACCTAGAGAAAGAGAAAAGATAGCATAGCATGCTCCCCATCATCTATTTAGCGAGGAAGGATCTTTGCTGCTGCACGGCAAAATATAACCTACAGCTGCAACCCTCTCTACCCAGTTCCATCACTCTGTATATCCATGTTTCAGTACACATTGCAAATAAACATTGTAAATCAGAAATACCTTCACGCCTGGAAGGTAAGATACTCTGTCAAAGTAACTCGTCTTTTTTGATGCTCTCCATTCTGCTGTTCCCATCCCAAACTGTCAATCCAAATATAAATGGTAGATTTGAGATGAAAAAAATAAGCTCTTCCTTTTTTCATGATTGAAGGAAGCTGGGAAAGGTAGAAGAAATAAAGGCAAATACATGATTGTTCTCTATCAACAGGATCAATGGAAGATCCCACAAGGCTGCCATATTCTTTGCCTCATATACTTGACCCTGCCACCACACATGACATCCAGATTATTTTTTTAAAAACTGATCAAAGAGCTAAAGCACAACAAGTTGACATCTTGCATGAAGTACCTCAACCAGAGGGCAACACTTCAACTGATCAGCATACATGGATCTACCTGATATACATTTTCCAGTATTTTCTACTCAATATCATCTCGGAGTCTTACAATTCTGTTTTTATAACTGTAAGACAATCAGTTTATTGTACTTTTTAGTCTCATTTAGTTGTTCTCTTTGATGAGACACCAACTTCAGATGTACTCTCAGTTTTGGCCCGATGCCGAGCAATAATGGCTCTGATCTGGCGATGGTGAGGATGCCGTGGTCGGGATCCTGGTGGGCGTGGCCGACGAGCACGACATAAGATAACTGCTCTATCTGTGGTGACTCCCTGGGAGCATGGTCGGTGCCCTGATGGCCCAATGGAGGAGGTATCAGGAGGTGTGTGGGCTGGGGTGCTGGTGCTGGTGCTGGTGCTGGTGCCGAAGAAATCTGTTAAGGTCCTCTGTCTAGGTACATCATGGCTCGGCCTCCTGTCTGCCAAGAGGGTCTCTCTGCGTCTCCTGAGCTCAAGTAGAAACAATCCCAGGAATCTCTGATCCTCAAACGCCATGACCCTGCGTAACAGCCCAAAACCCTCTCGGAAGAGGCGGTGATATCTCCCTCGGATCCCATAATAGACTGTACATCGGTAAATGTAGTGTTCCTCTATCTCTACCTCCTGGTAGCATAGCTGACAAATGCGGTCATCCAAGATTTGATGCACATATCGCCCTGTCCCAATCCACAGCTGGTGTGATGAGGTCCGGATCTATCCAATGGCACAACGTATCCCATGTGATAGGTGTAAATCCATGTACGCTGGGCGGGTGATAAAATCATCCGGTGAGAGGTGCAGAAAATGGCTCTTGTAATGAGCCATTTTCGTGCCTAAGGGCTCAAGGGGGCTAGTCCATGTGCTCTCTGTGTCCACTCTGATGATATCCATCCTGATCACGCGGTTTTGCTGTGAGCGGGTGAGGTCCAAAAATGGACTTAGTGCCTCTATCCGCAAACCATGTAGGTCAAACCATGATCCCATCTGAGCATACCAGCAATGAGTATCTCCATCCTCTGCCAACTGTATGGATGAGGTCAATGCCAATCGGGAGTACCTAGTTGCCTGGTACCATGGGGTCCCCACTCTTAAAGAGTGGTACAATGATATGCTCTGTCCAGCTTGTCGAGAAATCCTCACAAATGGCACATTTAAACACATGTACGATGAGCGGAGCCAAAGTGTCTCGTGCATATGAGAAGTGCTCTCCAACTAGCCTATCATGATCCTGTGCCTTTCCATTCTATAACCTGTCTATTGCATCTAGCACCATCCGCATAGTAAAAAAGGTGCTGCTAGCCGGTCTAGCTCCCAGTGGAGCGGGGGTGGGGGGCTATCCTGATGCATCATATAGCTCTCTAGTATAAGTATGCCATGCCTCATGTGCAGTAATCAGAGTACCAGGCTATCTCTCCTAAAACATCTTCCATGCCCTCTTGCTGTCCTTCCCCAGAAAGAGTTGGTAGATCTCCTCCTCTAGCTTAGCCAGATAGGCTCGTTTCGTCCTCCGCACAAGGCGCCGAAAGAGCATCCTGGCCTGTCTATGCATGTGAGACCCAATGGCAATCTCACGCTATAGCTGTGCTCGTGTCTCACGACACTCATCATCATACCAACTGTTCTGTGGAGCAGTGCTGCGGGGGTGGGTGGAAGGGATCATAATGCAGGGAAATGCATATGAGGCGGATGCATGTAGTACACTTGCCAATCCTCTCGTGATCTCGTCCAGAGGGCTATGCGGGTCTAAAGCGAACAAGCCATTAGATACTGCATCTCGGTAAACCCCAACTATCTCACGTGTAAACTGATATCTCGGGTACCTAGGTAGATGAGTGGCTGGCCAATCTCTCGGGGATCTACCTACTAGTGTGAAACTCAGGTATGCATGATCGGCTGCTATGCCAATGGGCCTACTGGAAATTGTGAAACCTCGCACATCAGGTATCAATGAAGGAGATCCCATCAAGTAGTCCGTTGTGCTCGCTCCCCCTTTAGAGTTCCAGTGTGTGAGAGCATCTGGTCCTTGCCATCTCGATAAGCCATTGTATATGACCAACCCATGTGCACTCCCGAGTGTGAGAAAATGCCTACCATAATCTGTAATCTCCCCCTCATCCTGTGCTGATCTCTGCAACCCTACATCCTCTGCCGTGTTCTCCCGGTACATAGCCTCTTGAGTATCATATAGCTCTGTCTGCTCTGTGCCTGTACGTGCATTAAAGTCTCCCAATAGTAATATGTCTCCCTTGCTGGAAAACCTCATGATATCATCATATAGTGGTATATGGGGCGACTCTCCTGATGGTGCAAACCTAGAGTGGGCTGGGGGAAAGTAGCAGCATTTCTGTGATGTCTTTTTCACGGTCAGCCATACATGTCTTCAAAGTGCCTTCGTACAATGCAGCTGTTGTGCCAATCTCTCAGAGCATGTCATCCTTCCATTTCTGCATCTCTTTTTTCATTTCCGTAAGCATCAAGGCTTGGGCTAATTCCATCTCAACCCGTACTTGGGCTTGCATTTCTCCCTTCAATTGGACATATATCTCTTCCTTCAGCGTTTCGTATATCACTTTCCTTTGGGCATGCATCTGCTCGGTCCATTCCTTTTCAAGCTCCTGTCGCATGGTGTTCATCTCTATCCTTATGTGAAGCTGTATCTCCTCATAAAGGGCCTCATCTCGTCGGGCCATCTTCGTAATCCTTCGTGAGTTAGGGGACATGATTCCTTACCTCAGTCTTCTACCGTAGGCATTTGGTGCCTTTGTGGGGGTGTGAAAGGTTGTCTCACCATCATGTTCCCCTCCAGGGGTTGAGACATGTTCTCCCCTACTAGTTGCTGCCTTGGGAGCCTGAGCAAGGGTAGGTGGGAAAAGGACAGCGATGGGAAAAGGGCCCTACAGAGGCGCGCAGAGGCGTGCAGAGCAGAGCACGGAGGTGGCCTATGCACAGGGCAGCGAGGCAGCCTACAGAGGTGCGCACAGAGGCGGGCAAAGGCATGCAGGTGGGTGCGCATAGAGCAGAGGCGCACAGGTCATCCCAGCAGGCGCACTTCTCAGCGAGCGCACAAGTCATCTCAACAGGCGAGCGCACAGGTGTGTGTGTGTGTGTGTGTGTGTGTGTGTGTGTGTGTGAGAGAGAGAGAGAGAGAGAGAGAGTGAATAACATGACTGAATGATGTGACTGTTGCTTGAGAGGGAGACCAAAGAACACCCCATGAGAGCCTCATATGGTAAGGGTTTGGGCCACTGGCACGAGTGATTCAGTATGAGGAGAAGAGATGTTTCGGGATGTACCTAATAGAGCCTAGATGACATAGGGACAGAGTATTGAGAGGACATGCTGAGAGACATGGCCAGTCCATACAAGACGTTGCCCAAATATCCATCACTGATGTATTCACGGCACAAGCATCCACAACAGCAGTCACCCATGCCAATATTGCCGCATCGACATTAGCTCATACCAGCCATACACAAGGGCCCTTGCCTAGATCTTGGATGGCGGAGTCTTCTAGTGGGCCTACGTGACCTTTGTCTGTACACGCGGATTTTACTAGATTTATGCACGGATTTGTGCATGGTAATGGTGCATTGCATACATGTGCGTGCCTAGAAAACTATTTTCATTATTATCTACAAGATGGTACTGGGGACCCGTGAATTGTGCACATGAATCTGTGTATTTTGACCTTGCTTGTGGGCTGTAGATAGAGGTGGTTAGTGAACCTCTAAACTCTATGTTTACGCATACAATAGTTATGGCTTATATTTCTGTTTTGCAAGTTCACACTTCATTAAAGTGTGAGTGGACAAGTTATAAGTCTCTTTGATTCACACTTTATTAAACTGTGTGTGGGCAGTTCATTAGAGAGTTTGGAACTCCAATCTGTGAGGTGAGAATTCAGGTACCCCTTTTTAATGAATGTGGGCATGGACACAAGTGTGTGCCCTCCCCACTTATGTGAGAGGTGTGGCCACTTCAAAGGTAGTCCAGTGAGGCCTCTCTTGCCTATAAAGCCCATAAGTCTATCTGCTCTTTCCCCTCTCTCTCATTTTCTTTTTTCAGAAAGAGACTTCTATTAAGTATGAGAAAAACATACAACAATCACAGCTATAAGCCGGAAAAGAATAGGATCACCCCAAGGTGATTTCAACCACTAAGGAGCATCATGATGCCATGTAAGACCTATGGTACTAGAGGAAAAGAAGCTGCCATGGTCCCACTCCCGCATAAATATCACACGCTTCACCTGCGCAGAACAAGAGAGCCCCTAATAGGCTTTGAGAATTAGAATGACACCTATGACTATTGGAATCCTATTCCTAAACTATCCCTCAGCTAAGGTTATAAAGTTATTGTGCAGGTTATTTCCTAAGCTAACTTTTGGGTGCTCTAATTAAGGTTTTGTGGTGTAGTGTGTTGCAAATAAGGCATCATGCTTAACTCGGAAAGCACACAAGAATCATCAAATACCTTATACATCCCGGAAAAACCTTATATTCCAAAAATGCTTAGGAAGAAGATCGTCAAGAAGAAGAAAACCAAACCTTACTACTACCACTATGCAAGGGCAATGGATCTAAGTAAGTTTCTTTTATTCAATATGCATCTCTATGGTGAGGGATGCTTTGGAATAGACATGTAAAAAAAAATTTAAGTTTGAGCAAAGATTTGAGCTAGTGTGTGATCAAAAGCTATTTGTAAAATCCTGTCATATAAAGGATTTCCCTTATTTTGATTCTATTTTTTCTGATGGCATTAAGTGGTGGATAATTTGATGAACATAATAAATTCGATAACGTACCACACATGGTCTATAAAAATGCAAACGTCACTAATAGATATAGACATGGGGAGTCGTCAGTGGTACAATGAGAAAGCCCAATGGTGGCAAGGATCCATGCGGGAGTTGCTAAGTGGGAAACCACAAATAGCAAGGCTTTATCATTCCTTATACATGGCTTGGCAGATTCACAAATCCATCAAGGCAGACCTGACCAGTGTCGGATTTGTCGTCGACAGGGTCACATTGCTAGAGATTGTCCCAGGTCGAGGGGCCATGCTAGGAAGCGGCGTGGTCCTGCCCATCAAAGGCCTTCTGCACATGCCGAGACTCCAGCTGCTCCTTTGCCACAGCAGACCACACAGCGTTGGGTTGTGGTTAGGGATGGCAGGCACCCTCGGACCCCCGTACCTGCCCCTTCACCCACACCCCCTGTGGAGGACCCTAACCCCTATGCAACTCTTGCCTCACAAGATGTTGATCCTTCTTTGGAGGATGAGGCCTTGCAAGCACATGATCTGGATCCCTCACAGGAGGATGCTGCATTACAGTTACAGGATGATTGCACCCTTGAGGATAATGTTGCACATTCGCATTATCATGGTACCTCTCCATAACTGAGGACTAGCCCTGGCTTTTCACCGTAGTGGGAGAGAGGTAAGGTTTACATTGTCAGATTTTCCGGGGGAGGGGGTGTTTCTTTTTTACGGGCAGAGCAACAGAGGACGAGAAGCTCACTGGCAGCGCTAGTATGGGCAGTAGAAGCAACATGGAGCAGGGGGCTGGGGCAAAAAAGAAGCCTGAGGAGCGGAAGGTAGACAAGGCAACGTGGAGATGAGGGGAGGTTACAAAGGGGATGGCAAGGTGCAGTGGGGCTCACGCATGGGAGAGGGGATGTAGAGAGAGGGAAAGGGGGGGTTATATGATTAATATCTACTCCACAAGACTCATGTTGGAAGATGACACTAGCCCTAAAGCTTGGCAAATTTGATGTTACTTGTTGCTAAGAGACCATAGAGGGGAATCCACTCCTCTAGCACAGTCTGTTCATGCCATTTGGCACAGCCTCAGCCACACCCTACATGGCTAGTAGGAGTGCTTTAAGAAAGTTCCACGTCTATGCGGGAATGGAGGTCTACAAATCTGGAGCCCTTCACACCATAGTCACTAGAGACCAGAAACAGGAACGGAAACGTTCGAGGAATCGAAACAGGGAAATGAGTTTTTAGGGGTGGAAATGGCCGTTTCCTGTGACAATATCACTTGGGAAACGACAAATGTACATGGAAACAGATGGGGTCCTGAAACGGAGAAACACGTTTCTAGGGACTGAAACAACTGTTTCCTATGACTATGCTTCACACTTCCTTTTTGGAGGTAAGGATGGACTAACTCAAAGCTGTGGTCCATGCAGATAATTATGAGACTCTGACATCATGCTAAGCCAAGACGTGGTAAACTAAGTATTAATTAATTCCAAAGTAGGAGTCATAGCTCTCGCTCGAGGGGTCATTATATCAAAAATCCTGTAAAGAAGTCGTACACTTCATCACAGCACATCAGAGAAGACTGACTTGCCTGATTATCTGCCCCGTCTCCATAGATTGCAACGGCCACACTTTCCTTTTTGGCGTATTTCAGAGCTAAAGCAAGTCCTGCCCCGAGAGGTGGTGTTGTACCTACAATGCCCCAGCCACCAAAGAAATTGTTCTCCTTTTTGTAAAGGTGCATGGAGCCGCCTTTTCCACCGGCACAACCGGTGGCCTTGCCCATAAGTTCAGAAAACACCTCCTGCAAATTACTAACACATATATAACAAGATATTGGATATGATGTGATCAAAATGGTGAACTCGTTGGGAAAGACATACAAAGACAGTGCCTCCTCTCGCCAGAAATATCCCATGATCTCTGTAAGCTGTTATCACTGCATCTTCCGTAGAGAGGGCAGCCTTCAACCCTACTGCCACTGCCTCTTGTCCATCGTACAAGTGGCAAAATCCCCTGACCTGCTGGGACTTAAACAACTGCGCAAATCAAAGCTAAAAAACATCAGAAAGGAAAGCTCTCTCGCTTCGTGCACAGTTGGGGGAAAGGAGGGGCACACACCAGATCTGCGCTGATCTCCATTCGTCGGATGGTGACCATGTCGGTGTACATGTGCAGCAACTCTTCCTTATTTGTTACCGATTGCGAAGGGGGGCCCTCCGAAAGCTGGTGCAGCGAGAAGGGCACTTGTATCTGCACAGAGGCACCATCGTGTTCGCGTCTTTTCTGAGCTGATGATGATGCGAATACCCTCACGCTCTGTTGAGACGCCCGGCGCAGTAGGCCTGCTCTCTGCAGCTGCAATAGCCTAACCGTGGAAGGCTTCCAGCTCATGGTTCCGAGAAGAACAAGAATCAATCCTCCTCCTCCTCGCTATCTGTCTCCCCGCTCACGCAACACGTCCGCAAAGCCTGCGTCCCTTGTAACACAGATTTGCATGCAACACTGCAGCCCGCTCTTTAGAGCTACAAGCTGGTGAGTGGTGACACTTGTTGGCGGCAACGTGGCAGCCTGGGAGCGTTTTGATTTGGCCAAAAAATGGCACGTGTGTGTTTATTTTTTAAGGTTTCAAGCCCTTCCGTATACAATTTGACCTGCTATGGAGATGTAAGGTATTATTTTATAAATGGCCTTTCACAATGAAGGTAGAAAAAATTTGATGACTATTATGAAGAAAAATCTAAACCCTAATATAGTTGCTAACCATCCAAATGGCAGGATTTTAGTGGTTGAGATTCAAGTTAATGGGGAAAGGATGTGGGTAGTAAATGTTTATGGAGCTCTCAATCACAAGGTTAGAAGTGGAATGTGGGAATGGATTGCCAACTTGAACATTCAGGGCCATTGTGTCCTCTTGGGGGACTTCAATATTGTTGGGGGGAGCACCATTTTGATGGGTCAAGAGAAAAGGAGATGGGAAGAATTGAGAGAAAAAATGGGATTGATTGAGGGATGGGCGGACCATGGAGGATTGGGGGTCTGATCTTGGTCACACCTACTTTAGCCTGCAATATTTTGGTTCATCCTCCAAGATTGATAGGGTTTTTCTCAATCAACAATTAGTTTGGATGCCTCACTCTTTGAAGATGGCAATTGAGTATCGTTTAAACTTTAATCAACTTTTTACTTCAACAATGAACATCGTTTAAACTTTAATCAACTTTAAAATCTATGATAAGGTTCAACAATAAGTTGAAAGTAAGTAGTAATTATCAATTTAGTTATCAATAATTTACTAAAATTATTGATAAGGTTCAACAATAAGTTGAAAGTAAGTAGTAATTATCAATTTAGTTATCAATAATTTACTAAAATATCTATTTATTAAATTATTGATAACGAGGGCAGAACCCTATAGTTTTGAAGCCCACCTTTACACGTGGCTTCTCACCCCCTCCACCACTGAGATCCCCTAATGCCTGCCTCTAGCCTAATACGATCACCACCCATCTTCCTCGTTCTCCTCCTCCTCCTCCTCCTCCTCCTCCACCTCCACCACTGATGAGTCCTAACCCGATTTTCTCCTGTCGCTTCCCTACTGAGTCCTCTTGAGTGACCAGTCCAACCTAGTCGCATGCTCTCTCTCTCTCTCTCTCTCTCTCTCTCTCTCTCTCTCTCTCTCTCTCTCTCTTGTTGGATATGATAACTAAGCTATGAAGATTGATCAAAACATACTCAAGGTGGATCAAAGATTGTACAAGACATCATGAATATGAGGGACAAAATTTGGTATATGCAGAAAATTGATATGAGATTAACACAAGAAGACACTAACTGTGATTAGACATGAACCAAACTTACATAATCACTTGATCACGACTTGTACCTTATTTAGAGACTCCTCTACCCTATTTTTAGTTGCATGAGTTGCATGAACAACATGCACCAACCATTTGTAGGCTTTACACACCAACCACTGACCACTAGCCTATCAACCACATATTAATTTGGACTAAGGAGTTGGGATTACATTTATCCAACAATCCCCCCTTAAGACCAACTTCTTACAAAACATGAATCAAGTCTAACAAACCTCCTTGACACAATGAGTAAGAGTCCCCCCTTAACAACAACATAGGGTAGTGTACTCTCCTCTACAACTCATCAAGTTGGAACAACATAAGTCTTGACTCAACCACATACATGACATAATCTAAAAAGCATACTCCTCATCTACATCTTTTATACTAAGACTAGAACAAAGATTTGTTTCTTCCTGTTGGTTGACTTCTTCAACCACATGTGCCTTTGCTTGCTTTTGATCTTTTTGGTAGCACTTTGAGGATGGATGATTCGTCTTTCCACAATACTCACAAGGATGTTTGGAGAAACAATCCTTAGTAAGATGATTTGTACGACCACAAATAGTACACTTCTTCTTTGTCGATGTCGTAGAGTAATAGTATATGCATAAGGATCTATCACATCCTTTGTAATCTTCTTGTCTTCTTCCTGCAAAGAATTTATGATACTTTCCAAAGAAGGGACTGGCTCCTTCTCTTTAAGTACCGTCACAATTTGTCTAAAGCTTGAAGGTAAGCTTTTAAGCAGGATAGCAATAGCATCTTCTTCAGGAACAGGAGATTTAACATAAACCAACTGTGTCATTAAGCTCTTTAACCTGTTAATCAAAGCTTCTAAATTTTCATTACTCTCCATGGTTAGATCAAAGAGGTGCATCTTCAAACTGATCTTGGAATGCTTTGCCTTTGCACCAAAAGTACATTCTAATAATTCCCAAGCTTCCATAGCTGACTCAACATCATCAATATAATGAATAAAATTATCTTCTAAAGCAGTAATGATAATACCAAGTGCTTGTTCATCTTTTGCTTGAAGTGCAGCCGTTGTAGCTCTTGTAGCTGCAGCAGAAATACTAGCTTCATCTTCAGTAAGTGGCTTGACCATACTCCACAGATTTTTCTTCATGAGGTAGCCCTTCACCTTGATTTGCCAGGTATGGAACCCAATTCCGTTAAATTTGTCGGGAAATTTAGAACTCATGATGATGAAATATGATGGTTAATGTTGATACTTGCTCACATAGATGATTTAAGCCCAAATAGTAAAAATATCATCAATATAAATCAAATTGGTATCACCATGGAGGAGCAAAAATTGCAGAAAAGGGGCGACTGGAAATTAGCTTCGTACAGCAGCTACAGTGCACCAAATATCACAAGATTTGATATGCTCAATCTTCACTTGATAGACTTGCAACACCTCAGAGGAATTGGCGCAATTCGTACGGACGGCGACGAATGGCTGCGCTGAACAGAAATCGGCCTGCACTGGTAGCGATTACAAATTCGTCTAGCTCCGTCAAAATTAGGCCATGAGCTTGGAGTTGTAGCATGCGTAGGAGCTAAGCTAAGAGCCTATATCAAAATCTTGGGGTATGATCAACTCAAGTGCACACATGGAATCAAACTACAGCATATGGTTAATACTGAGAAAAACTGGCTATGGTGATTAAGAAATTAATTAGGGTTTTTGCTAATCAACTAAACCTAATTGAGTCAAGCTCTGATACCAAATGTTGGATATGATAACTAAGCTATGAAGATTGATCAAAATATACTCAAGGTGGATCAAAGATTGTACAAGACATACTCAATGTTGGATATGATAACTAAGCTATGAAGATTGATCAAAACATACTCAAGGTGGATCAAAGATTGTACAAAACATACTCAATGTTGGATATGATAACTAAGCTATGAAGATTGATCAAAACATACTCAAGGTGGATCAAAGATTGTACAAAACATACTCAATGTTGGATATGATAACTAAGCTATGAAGATTGATCAAAACGTACTCAAGGTGGATCAAAGATTGTACAAGACATCATGAATATGAGGGACAAAAATTGGCATATGCAGAAAATTGATATGAGATTAACACAAGAAGACACTAATTGTTGTGATTAGACATGAACCAAACTTACATATAATCACTTGATCACGACTTGTACCTTATTTAGAGACGAGACTCCTCTACCCTATTTTTAGTTGCATGAGTTGCATGAACAACATGCACCAACCATTTGTAGGCTTTACACACCAACCACCACTGACCACTAGCCTATCAACCACATATTAATTTGGACTAAGGAGTTGGGATTACATTTATCCAACATCTCTCTCTCTCTCTCTCTCTCTCTCTCTCTCTCTCTCATTGTGATTCTGATAAACATCTAGCCTTTGGAATCAGAAGGATGTCTTAGCCTTATTTGCTCTGGCGCGAAGCACAGAGAGAGAGAGAGAGAGAGAGAGAGAGAGAGAGAAAAGAAATAGAATTTGCATGCCCTAAATGCAAGCCCCTCTTGTAGGGAGAGAGAGAGAGAGAGAGAGAGAGAGAGAGAGAGAGAGAGAGAGTTGTTGAGGGGGAGAGAGAGAAAGCCGACATGTGGG
Organism: Cibotium barometz; assembly: GCF_041138505.1. Classification (NCBI taxonomy): domain Eukaryota; kingdom Viridiplantae; phylum Streptophyta; class Polypodiopsida; order Cyatheales; family Cibotiaceae; genus Cibotium; species Cibotium barometz. The sequence continues at coordinate 1,023,218 of NC_141058.1, forward strand.
ACAGGAGGCATGAGAAATCTCCATAATCCACAATTGCCTTTTCTTGCATTTTTTAAAAAGGTATAAAAACGCATGCGAAACACAAATATACATAATCCACAATTGCCTTTTCTTGCATTTTTTAAAGGTATAATTTTCAAAGGTTAAAAACTTCAAATTATAAAACAAATGCAAGATGCTTTAATTAATTAATGCATAAAAACATTTTGGTGCCTTATATTTTTAAAGTGTCATTCATAAGCACCGAAAACATTTTTTTGAATGCTTATTAATTAAATAAACTTTTGAATCCTTAGAATAATTATTTTAAGCTTGTAAATTATAAGGTTCAAAAATAGTATGTTTAAAAATTTAAATAATATTGCCTTGGTGCTCGATCGCAGTCCCTCCTTCTCTGCATATGAGCTCAACTCTGCCTCGAGCACTACGCCATAAAGTTTGGCCAATGTATGACCAATCATGATAGTTCTGTAGTTGCTGGGGTCTAGCATGTCTCCCGCTTTGTGGAGAGGCACGATGGTGTGCATACTCCACTCAGTTGGTAGGCCCTCCATTAGTGCCCTATTAAAGAGGTGAGCAACAAAGGGTCCCAGTGTGTCAACTGCATAAATAAGATGCTCACTTTGTATACCTGTGTGGTCAGCCGATCTCCCATGCTGTAACCGGCGGATAGTTCTCTCTACCATTGAGGCAGTAAAGAAAGTAGAGGTGGTAGGGCGGGACTCTTGTGGCTGTGGTATGGGCGGCTGTTGAGGGATATGGTAGAGGCTCTTTGCATATGTGTGCCATGTGTGGGGATCCTCAATCGGGGTACGAGGGCAAGGCTCTCTCATCCTGCGCCATGCAGTGTGGCTGCATCTTTGCTCATGATGAGTAGGTGGTATATATCCCAATATTGTGCCTCCTCATATGCACGCCTCTTACGGCGTGTGAGGGTCCTCATCTGTCGGCTCGCCTGTCTAGCGTATACATGATGCTCATATATGTCTGCCAAGTCATGGGTGAGGTAGAAAGTTGTATGCGATGCCTGTGTGGGCTATGTGGGTGCTCGTGTGGAGCTCGTCAGTGACAGGAAGAGGTACGTGTGATCTGCACCAATAGGACAGGGGGGATGGTGAAAGATGTCACTGCCTGTGTGGTCTCTATGGACCCCATGATGTAGTCCACTGTGCTACCCCCCTGATCGTGGAGAGCATGTCAGTGCTCCTGAATCCTCGCGTTGTCTCATCCCATTATAAATAATGAGATGGTGTCGCTCTCCTAGCTTAAGTAAGTGATGACCATGTTATCCAGCCCCATGTCCTCTGACACCCTGCAAGCTCCCGTGTCCTCCACCTCTAGTGTGTGCATCACCTCGGGATGCTCGAAATCATAAATGTCACCTTTGTGTCCGTGCATTGAAGTCCCCCATAAGGAGGACTTCCCCCAGGTTGGAGTAGTGTATGATCTCATCTGAAAGGGCTGCATATGGTGACTCTCGTAGTGTATGATCTCATCTGAAAGGGCTACATATGGTGACTCTCCCAATGGCCCTGTGTCCTCCTCCTCCCCTCTACTACTCTCTTCAGCTGTCATGGCATATCTCGATCCTCTAGGAGAGAGAGAGAGAGAGAGAGAGGTAAAGTGTGTTAAGTTTGCCTCAGTATTTAAGACATGGTTTAGAAATAACTGACTTCAAAGGAGGGGGTTGTATTGTTTGTTTACTTTTTTTGATGTTCTGGATCTTGTTCACATATGCGACAACTACGTGCCGAATTGGGTGTGGTAGACAAAGCAGACGGGTGTGCTCTTTCTGTGTTTACTTTGTGTGCTCTTTCTCTATTTACTTTGTGTGCTCTTTCTCTGTTTACTTTGTGTGCATCAATGATCTTGTGAATTTGTATGCCATTGAGTTGTACTAGAGGTTTATCCTGTGTTGATTTTAACATCTGTTTGAAGGAAAAGAGTAACCACATTTACTACTTAGAGTTTCTGCAATGCTTGCATGATTTCCAATCTTGTGCTAGCTCTTTACATTAGAAGCTGTGAATAAACCCCATTGAAGAGTTGATGACCGTTGTTGACAACGAATTTGCGGTACTTTGTTTTTAGAACATGGGACAGATATAACAAAAGGTGGGGGGATTGAGCTAACGAACAAGAACATTCTTACTGATAAAAAGCTTAACATCGAATCTAATAGAAAACATTAATTGCTAAAAAACAAAGTATAGATAAGAGAAGTTACAAGTGACACAAGAGCCATGTCTACGCGGCATCCCGCACGTGGATGCCACGTAGACAAGCCAAGTCCCAAGTCCCCCCATCCCCCCTCCCCCAACCCATCCCATGTGCCTTTCCCTTTCTTTCAGTCAATTATTGAAGAGTGAAGCTCAAGAATAATTTAGGATATGAACTCCCTAGTGTAACTCTTACAAGCCTTGTTTGGACATTGCTGTGCCTTTGTTAAAAAGATCACACCCCCTCCACCCATATATCTAAGGTATGTTTAAGGGGAAACTGCTCTTGCTGACCAATTGTGCCGTCACATGTCCATTTTGACACACGTTGATGCTTTCATGTTCTCATTTGGGAGGTGGCGTCATCCACATAGAAAGCCCATTTGTCTTGATTATTTGCTTCTTGCATTTGAGTGTGTGAATACCACATATCATATATGACTTAAAGCTCATGCGCTTTTTGACATATATTCATATTCTGCCTGATGGTTTTGTCGAACCTATCATCAAAATAGGAAGCAAGTAGTGGGAATTTGTGGAGTGTTGAGGGACTTGTTGACTGCATTGCTTCTATATGCTATCATTTGTAACAACGATCAAGGAATTATTCATGCATTAGAAATTTAGATATAACGAGAACAATTTACTATTAATCTTCGATAGTTGTCCATTTGAAGTAACAAGAAGTGAATTTGACAATAGGTCTGCCATGTTTGAGATGGGCAATACGAAAGTGATAGCAGCAGTTTATGGACCTCATGAGGTATGATTTACTGTGTTTTGCTGAATGACATTTTTGCATTTATGGCCATGGATGAATGGTTATATTGAGTTGATACCCATGGTCGTCTTCTTTTTGTTTATTAAGCTTTTGCTCACATACCTTCAAAATCTGAAACAAGAAAGAAATGCTTGCTTATATTGTTTGCACTAGGGTTGTGCAGCAAAGACTTGTGAGAATGAGTTTACAACTTTAACACACAATGGGGGGTTTCTCTCTCTAAAGCCCGTATGTCTGTAAGGCACAGTTACAGTATCGCATTTTCTGTTTGCTCATGTTGTACATAGGCTAGAGGGGAACACAAATGCAAGAGTAGACGACTTAAATTCGAGAGAGTACAAAAAGAATTGATTTTAAGACCCCAATTCCAACCCTATAGGTTTTGAATTTGAATAGGTACAAATTCGGAGTCAGCAGCTTCATGATCAAGCTTTGGTATTGCATCTTTTTCAAAATCTCCTTCTCATTGGTTTCTTTTATCAAAGGTGTAATCCTCTTTTCATGAAGAACTAATTGATTGATTCCTGAATCATGTACAGGTGAGATGTGAATATAGCATGGCAAACTTCAGCACAGGTGACCGTAGAAGGAAGCAAAAAGGTGACAGGTACTGCAGCAGGTCATGTGTGCAGGACTTCTTTCTTGCTTAACCATACTGGAAATAGCTTTTGGAAGATGTTCAGCAACAGAGGAACTTACCAATGTTTGTGAAGTTCTAATTGACTGTATGTCTTGTAGACGCTCAGTAGAGATCTCACTCGTAATACGGCAAAGTATGGAGGCTGCTATCCTGACAAATCTCATGCCTCATACTCAGGTAAACTTCTCTTTCACCGATGCATAGTAATCAACAAAACACATTTACATTTGATTAATATCTTGTTTGTTGAAAGAAGAAAAACCTGATGTTGTTTTTTGGGTCTAATACAGATAGATATTTTTGTGCACGTACTGGAGGTAACATGTTTCTTACTCTTCAAAAGATATTATGCCAATTATGTTTTCTGCTTGGGTTACATGTGTCTAATTGATTACCATTGTCTATATTCTGGCCAAAGCTTTGCTGTCAATATTTGAACGTTAATAAAATAGGCACTATGTTCAACTTTGATTCAGAGAGCTGTGGAGAGTGTTGAGAGGGGGTGACAGCAGCTGGGATGGGTCCAAGGCTCAAGCTTAAATATATTCCAGACGGCATCTTGGAAAGGCCATAAAGATGAGATTTTCTTGTATGTTTTCTGTTAGGGTATACCATCTCTCTGCCTCGATATTCCTGAGGCCTTTCTTATGTTCACAGTAAATTTTTTTGGTGATTCATATAGTTAGCAGAGAAGGAATTTCAAAACTAGATTGGCTGGTTTTGTAATGCTCCTGTGTTCAAAGGCCATGCATTGAAAAGTTATTTGCGTAGCCCATTGAAAGCTTTCTAATGGTCAGAGACATGTGGCCAGAATTGGAGGATGGCAAAAAAGGAGGAAATTGTTCCTAGTGTTGGCAAGGTTAGGGACATTTCTGAGGAGCTAGATAGGTCAAGGAGTGGATAGTTGGTGTCGAAGGATTCAGTTGCTTGCTAGTCAACTGTCCCACTGTGGGATTTGAAAGTTGAGTTCTGAATCCCTGGGCAGGGTGCATGCTTCCGATGCAACTTTGAGTCTGCCTGCATTCCAAACAAAACTCCAGTTCTAAAAATATTAAGGGCATTGGTGGTTTAAGCAGGGGGATAAGCTTCCTGTAACTACACGTTCTTGGGCATTGTCTTGTGAACAATACACATGTCACACTTAATATGTAAAAGTCGCATTGCACACAACAATTGAATGATACATCATTGCACAAGATAATTTGCAAAAGAGACAAGCACTGCACAGTACACCACCAGTGGGGCCGTGAATGGGCTGACTCCTCCCCCCCCCTCTTCAATACTGAAGCATATTATTGGAATATTTAAATTTGTACAAAGTTCCAAGGGCTTGCCAGCCAGATAATGCAATGCAGTGCAAGTATGAAGACAAGTTACCCAAACAAAAGTGTGTCGGAGTAGTTTGTCGATGCTAGACTCGTCGAATGAGTCTAAATAGCCTGGCCACCAGTCTCATACACTTGGAGGGAAGTGAACACGAAACTGTTGTTTCAAGACCATGCACAAACAGGCGCTCTCGTACTAGAGCCTGGCTCACACAATGGCAGAGACCGTGGCTCAAGCTTCCCTGGTACGAGTACACAAATAGGTACAGGTATGTGAACAGCTACGAGTACATGAATAGGTACTGGTATGCGGTGTCAATAGCAGGTACTCAAATAGGTAAATTTGGTGCCGGTTCAGAGCAGGTACATTTGGTACTGTAGATATTCAGCAGGTACTTGCAGGTACAGTTAGGGTTTCAGCCTGTACTTGCAGGTACCATTAGGGTTTTTGCATGTACTCATAGATACAGTAGGTGGCTACATCAGTACAGCTGGTACACAGTCAAGGTACAGCAGGTACAGTAGGAGGCTAAGTTCTCCCCTTCATTGATGTATACCATTTTATACCCCCAGTATGGTACAGGATGGAGCTAGCTAGGTTGCATATCATGATTGTATACTCCATGCATATAGCTTTGCATTCTCCTAGTAGTAGAGCTCCATCCCCTCCCCTACACTCACTGTACTTATTGCACACCTAGATTCAGCTTTTTAGTTCTTTTTCATTTCATTTTGTTGGGATGACAGAGGATATCCCATACAGGTACACCGATTTGTCTCATAGGCCGAGTTCGGTCTTTTGGAAGGTCTTCTTTGCTGGTATAAGGTGAGCTACTTTGGTAAGTAAGTCCACTACTACCAGAATGGAGTCATATCCTCCTTGAACAGTGGGGAGACTTGTGACAAAATCCATACTAATGCACTCCCACTTCATTTGGGGAATATCCAAGGCTTGAAGTTTCCCAGACATCTTGACCCTTTCAGCTTTGATCCTTTGGCATGAGAGACATTGCTTCAAGTACTAAAGGACATCATTTTTCAAGCCTGCCCAATGAAAGCTCCTTCTTACGGCATTTAATGTGTTTGCATAGCGTGGGTGTCTTGCGGCAAGACTATCATGAGCTTCATGGAGGATTAGTTTCTTTAAAGCAAGATCCTTAGGAATACATAGCCTGTGAGATTGAAGTAGAGGCTTCCTTCATGAGTGGAGTATCCCTTGATTAGATTCTTCTCTTTCTCTGAATTTCCCTTCTTCTACTAATTTCATCATAAATTCCTAATGGCAAGACTCTAAAGTGGCCATGAGTTCGCTCATTACCCAGCTCAAAATCAAGGTTTCCTATAGAGTGGCGAGATATTACTTCTTTCCCACTGGCTAACTCTACAGTCATTCTTCTAGCTGTTTTTTGACCCATGTTTAATTTTTGCAAACACCTAGGAGAAAGAAATGAAGTGGTTACTGATGCCAGTAGTCTAGCACTTGGTGGTGTCTTAGGCCAAGAAGGAAGACCAGTCGCTTATACTTCCCGCAAGCTGAAGCAATATGAAGCAAATTATGCCACCCATGATTTGGAGCTCTTAGCAGTTGTTCATTGCCTCAAATTATGGAGACATTATCTCTTGGGGGGCAAATTCCAGCTTGTAACTGACCACAAAAGTCTAAAGCCCACGTCAAGTCATTGACCGGTTCTTTTAGCCCCTTCCTCATGCGTTGGTGCTCCATACGACTGATATAAGACTTGACCTGTTAGGTATTACGGAGGTCCAGCAAGCACCATGCCAAATTTCTCCACCATTCCATTACTTTCTACTCCAGCTAATATGAGTTTAAGCCTGTCAAGAAGTTCGTCGATGCGAGGGATAGGATACTTATTCTTGATAGTGACTTGATTCAGCCCTCGATAATCTATGCAAAGACGGAGAGTTCCGTCCTTCTTTTTTTGGAAAAGAACAGGTGCCCCCCAAGGAGAGCTACTGGGGCGTACGAATCCTTGCTCAATGAGTTGGGAAAGTTGCTCTTTAAGTTCAATGGCTTCAGGAAGGGACATTTTATAGGGCGTTTTTGAGACGGGTTGAGTCCCAGGGATCACCTCGATTTCATGATCGACTTCTCCAGGAGGCGATAGCCCTGTAAGCGCGTCAGGGAAGATGTCAGAGAATTCTTGGAGCCAAGAGGGTTCTGTCTCCTTACTAGGTCCAATGGTTTTGTTGAGCTTGACTAAGAAAACTTGCTGACCCTTACGTGTTCCCTTGAGAAGATGTTTTGCCTTGACTACCCTAGATTTAGGTTTTTCTATTATCCCCTGAACGGATATTACTTGGCCATGCTCATTTTTAAAAGTGATACTCTCTTGGTTACAATGAATGCTAGCTTTGTTTGCAATTAACCAATCCATCCCAAGGATTCCATCATAAATTCCTAATGGCAAGACTCTAAAGTGGCCATGAGTTCGCTCATTACCCAGCTCAAAATCAAGGTTTCCTATAGAGTGGCGAGATATTACTTCTTTCCCACTGGCTAACTCTACAGTCATTCTTCTAGCTGTTTTTTGACCCAAGTTTAATTTTTGCAAACACCTAGGAGAAAGAAATGAATGGGTACTGCCACAATCAATCAAAAGCTGAAATGGCTTACCGTGATGAGTGGTTGGGGTTTAGACTACACCAAATTGTTTATTCGGACCTTGGTGTTCTACTGCCGCATGGACGGTGGCACGCTCTTCTTCAGCCATTTCCAAGGTCGGTTCTTCACTTATAATACAGGCGGTCCTAGCAACTGCTCCTCCGCGGCCTCTGCCACGTCCACCGCCTCTTGCACCTTGGTGGATAGGGATTCCACGGCCTTGATTTCCTCTGTCACCTTGGGGAAATGATGTTGCCATCTTAGGACAATTGGCCCTAAAGTGTCCCGGCTCATTGCACTCAAAACACAGAGGGCCTTCTCTGGAAGAAGCAGCATACGAGCGGGGGACAAAAGAGTTGCCTTGTCGCCCTCTGTTGTAGTAGGGAAAATTCTGTTGGGGTTTCTTGTAGGGTTGATCTTTAGGATTTGCCTCGGGGTAAGATCTCTTTTGATGCTTAGGTTTGTCAGTCCTCATTTCTTTCACAAGGGGCTTTGCTCGTATGAGAGCATCCTGTAATGTGCTTGGCCTCATTGCTTCAAGGCGGGAATCTAAGGGTTCATTTAACCCTTGGCAGAAACGAGCCACTTGCTGGGAAGTAGTCCTCAAGAGTTAAGCTGCACTGCCTAAGACTAAAAAACTCATTCATCTTTATGGATTCATGGGATGGGGAAAGATATCTTTCCTTCACGGCCTGCTTGATGTCTTCTCACGTTTGAGAATGCTCGGTGACTCCCTTGTCACGGCACCACTGTTTCCACCAGAGTTTAGCATCTCCGATGAGGCGAAACCGTGCAATATTTATTGACACCTTGACCATGTAGAGATTCAAGGATACGATTCATAGGTAAGACCTAGTCCTATCCCGCAGAGGGAGCGTGATCTTCTAAAAATCAAATCACCCATAGAGTAATTGATTATAAATTGGGCAACTACTAGACTTGATTTCTAGAGGCAACGTTTTTTTCCTCATCCATGCAAGGCATAGCCGCAAGCCTAGTCTTCTAGAATAGGGTAATTGATCATAAATTGGGCAACTACTAGACTTGATTTCTAGAGGCAACGCTTTTTTCCTCATCCATGCAAGGCACAGCCGCAAGCCTAGTCTTCTAGAATAGAGTTGCCCAAGAACCTATTTATCTAGCGTAGGGCTTTCACTTAATCTGTTGGAAAGCTACTTGACTAATCGAGTCCACCCGTCCGTAGAATGGTGCCGTCGGGGCATTCCATCCTCCCACTCTCCGCCCTACTCACGCGTCAATTTGTTTTCTAATTAATCCTACCACACTGTTTGACATAAATAAACATGTTCCTTAATTAAGGCCCTTTTTCACAAGGTTTGTCAAAACAGCCTTTTTCCATAGTACAATAATGCCAAAGACAAGATTTATAAAAAAGTTTATACATGAATCAATTTCATACAAGCCAAACCAGCTCTCTTATTCTTTTCCTTTATATTGTCAATGATCTAGAATTCGGCCTTCCAGCCTCTACATGCTAGGCAAAACCCTACGGGATCGTACACCTCATCGTCGGCCGCTGGCGAGGACTCAAGCCGGCCTGTCGCCCTCTCAGGCTCCATCACTCGATCCTCCCGCCCCTCAGACGAATGTCTGCACACTAGGGTGGGCTTATTCACCACACTAGCATGGGCCCTCAGAACTAGACAACATCATAATCTCTTGCCTCAATCGGCGAACCTTATTCTCCCAATGGTATGAGGGATACCTTGGGCCATTCCCGGGCTTTGCTAACGACGACGCCCAGCTACACAAGCACGGAATGGAGTTAGCGTCAAAGCCAGGAAAAACTTGTACTCTTTAAAGATAACAATTTCAATACAATTCATTGAATACAACATCACTCAATTCATAGCTTCATACAATTTTATGTCATTATTTTAAAAGGAAAAGATACACATTTATTAACACTAATATTTTAAAAAAAACGCTTCTTTAAAAGATAACCAAGCTAACCTGGCTACCATTTCCTTGAGGAGCTTGTAAAGGGAGGGTTGGAGCCGCATTGGGAGCATCTTCTCTAATCTCGTTGTTGCGCGCTCCTCCCGAGGCAATATTTTGACGTTTCTGGGAAGGGGCCATCTTGGATGTCGTCTTGTAGGGCTTGCTGTTGCGGTCGAAACGCTCTAGTCGGATCTCAATTCTGAGATCGTTTGCTCACCGTATGAGCAAAAGACTACAGCGCATGAACCCTCTCTTAAGGCAAAAACCTCTTACTAAAGTCCACGCAAATGGAGGGGGGGGGGGGGGGGGGAATTATGAGATGTCCTTAACACAAGAACGTTTTGCAAAAGGGGAGAAGGGCTGACATACTCTCTCCTGACACACTCTCTCCTTTTATTACTTACCTCTTTAACAGGGCTCTGGTAGAAGGTTTCCCGGCTGAGTGGACGATGCACACTATTGTACCGATCCACAAAGCTGGGGACATGTTGGACCCCGGTAATTACAAGACTATCATGATTGGTCATACCTTGGCCAAACTCTATGGGGCTATCCTGGAGGCAGAATTGAACACACGCTGAGAGGGAGGGGCTTCGTGCCCCTGGTCAGGCAGGTTTTTGGCGAGCCTTCTCTACTATTGATCACATTTTCACCCTGAGATACCTGATTGACCAAACTCGGGCACGGAGACAGAGACTCTATTGCTGTTTTGTGGACTTCCGCAAAGCCTTCGACACAGTCCCGAGAGAGCACCTCTTCCACCGCCTACAGACACTGGGCATACCCCCATGATGTGGGGGATTTACAGATTATATGAGCAAGTGTTTGGACGAGTTAGATGCCCAGGGGGACTATCAAATATGATTGCCAACACCATTGGTGTGAAGCAGGCTGCCCTCCCTCCCCGACACTCTTTGGCTTATACATCGACGAGGTAGCAGACTACATCATACACGGAGGAGGCTCTGGGATTGACATCTCAGGTACGACTGTACACATTCTATTATATGCTGATGATATCATTCTTGTGTCGAATACTCGGACAGGGCTACAAAGGCATCTACAGGCCTTGGATACTTTATGTGCGGAGCGAGGACTCACAGTGAACCTTGGGAAAACCAAGGTTATGGTCTTTCATACATCAGCAGCAATCAGATGCCAGACTATCCTTACACTAGCCCGGGGACAGGTAGAGGTGGTGGGCTCATATGTATACCTTGGGGTCACATTTACCAGCTCATCAGGGAGATTCTCTATGGCACAGGCAGCCATAGACAGAGTGACACGAGGGTATGCAGCACTAGCAATTTTGGAACGCCAGTGTCACCAGGCACACTTCCAGGAGCCCCGTACTAAGGGGTGGCTATTTGATACACTAGTTACTCCAGCATTGATGTATGCAGCAGCAGTATGGGCACCAGGTTTGGCTACATCCTCATGGACACAGATAGAGCGCCCTCAGATTTTGATGCTCTCACGGATGATCCGCAGCAAACCTTCAGTACCACATGATATCCTTCGAGCGGAGTTTGTTGTACCACCTATGTTAGTAGAGGCCATGTTCCAGACTATATCTTTTATACACACGATGCGGGAGCTCCCACTAAATCGGGTATCTCGGGCTGCTTTTGAGGCATCCAGACAGCTTGCTGAGGAGGGACATACCTGGTCATGGTACTCCCAGGTGGTACAGTGGATATCATCACACAGGATTGATATTGACAGATTACCACCCTTACAGTATGACCTAACTGCACCACATAGATGCCTCTCTCAAACAGAGAGGAACAGAGTCATGAGACATGACATTTGCAGGGCCACATACAGGAGACTTGGCTCTCTCCCCCAGTCAGCCACTCCCGACGAAGATGCTCTACTACAGAGACCACTTCTTGAGCACCTCCACAGACGGCTTCATCCAACGACCACGATACTTGGAGGTCCACTTATCACATGGAGCCAGAGTAGCCATTGGACGACTAAGGGTCTCATCACACCAACTAGAGATCGAGACTGGGAGAGTAGCACGCATCCCTCGAGCAGAGCGCCTTTGCAGATTATGCCAGACGGGGGTAGAGACAGAGGAGCATTTTGTTTGCCAGTGTGGTGCTTTGCAGTCAAGAGATGTATTATTCTGCATATCAGGTCTCAAAGAGGGCTTGGGATGTACTTGAGTGAAACTCGTGGTGCCCTGGGGACTAGGGCCTTTGACACACTTGTTGATACCATCAATGCATATTAAAACATTAAAACATGGCCACAACGTTAACACATCCATTATCACTTTGCATAAAACATAAAAGCTGGACAAAACATCCACAAATGCTGAAAATGGAGCTTGCACATGTGACACCGCATAGAGGCCGGAATGGGCCGACCGCCCCCTTGAGTATTTTATTACCCAAATATTATCATGTACAAGTGCGGGATTATCCATATAAAAATGCCATAACACAGCCCAACACAAGGCAACCATAAAATTCAGCTGTTACATGGTTGTAGAAATGCTGAGCCAAAAATATAAACCATATACCTCTGTGTGGGTACTATTTCTTCCCCAAAAACCACGGGTCTTCATGCAATAGAGCTAGTACAGCAAGTACAACTCTCTATTCAGCCGGTACAACAAGTACAATGGTTGGTACAGCAGGTACAATGGTTGGGGCAGCAGGTACAATGGCTGGTACAGCCGGCATAGTGGCTGGTACAGTGGGTGGTACAGTAAGTACAAGGTCTTTTACAGCCAGTATAGTTATTTGGTACAGTGGTTGGACATCAAGTACAAGGGTTGGTACAGCCAGTACAGTGGTTGGTACAGTAGGTACAAAAAGTACAAGGGCTGGTACAATAAGTACAATGGCTAGAAATCATAATAAATGATTAAATACCCTTGCCTTCAATATTACTTCACGATAGAAGCCTCCAAAACAGTCCCCAACAACCGGTATTCTTCATGGGCAGCCTTTAAGAGAGAGAGGAAGAGAGTAGCCATCATTAGGGCAGCCTGTAACGGTGGTAGAGGCTGGTGTGTAGCAAGTAATGAAGAGAGAGGGCTCCAATTTATAGATTTGGGGCTCCCATGAGTGAAAATGGAAAAGAAGGCTATGATGAGAAGTGGAGAGCCACACAAAAGCTGAAGTGACAAGTGTGAGGCCACTTGTCTCACTTTGATCCACTTTCTAACAAGTGTCAGGCCACTTGTCTCACTTTGGTCCACTTTCTTGTCACATGTCCCAATCTAAGAGATGGGTCCTTTCATAAACTCTCTCTAAAAATATCCCAATCGGTAGACATTCTGTCATAGGCACTTTGCCAACTCTTGGTATCTGCTCAATTCCAGATGTAATGGCGCGAGCAGAATTTCCATCTGAGTGGGGCCAAAAATAGCAACTCTCGTAGATTTTAGGAGTGTGGTCCTTTGTATTCTAGGATAATCCCCCATCCTCAAAGCTTGTACTTTCCAAATATTTAGACATCTTGGAGTCCAGCAAACCCCTTTCGTACTGGAAAAATGTCTAGGCCAGTGACATGAGGCTATGTATCAAGAGGCAAATAATGAGGCAAGAGTTGCATATCTCACGAAAGAGCTTGAGAACTTGGACATGAGTGATGGTGACAGTATGGCCGATCATTTTACGAAGATCAAGGATCTTCGAGAGAAACTGCTCAATATCGATGAGGTCATTCTTGAGAAGGAACTCATATCCAAGGCTTTGCAGTTATTGCCTTTCGAGGCTTCTCTTATGTTGTCTATGAGGGCTAATCCAGGTCCTTTATAGTTTGAGGGATTGGTGAGTTTGCTTTTGCAAGAAGAGAAAACTACGAAGAATAAGTCTTCCATGGTTCCTTGCAGTGATCAGGCCTTTGCAGCTCTCATGGCAAAGGCAAGGGAAAAGCAAAAGGTGGTTATCATCAGTGCAAGGTTGATTCTGGACAGCCATCAAACAGAGGAAAAAGTAATGCAGATCAGCCCAAGAAGAAGGGCAAGTGTCATTATTGTAAAAAGCCAGGGCACTACATTAGTGAGTGCAAGAAGAGACAGGCCAAAGAGAAATCTGGTTTGGTAGTGGACTCTTCTAATGCTTCTGCAAACAAAGCTGATGATTCAAGTTCACATTACCACTAAGGGGGGATTTAAAAGCATTTTATGCTGTGTAGTGCCACATGTGAACAGGGGCTTACCAAGAGCACTTTTTATTCCTTACAGGTTTTTTCCCCTGGACATGTGAGGTGTGAAAGGACATCCACTATGGTTTAGGCTTTGTTGTACCTTCACTTTATCATTATGATGTGACTACGTGCATACTACTTCATGTCATGTTGCTCCATTGCTGCCTCTCTGTGTACTCCTTGCGTGAGTGAGCTTGCTGCTTGCAGGTTTTCATTGCCCTCTTTTCCAACAGGTTTGGAGCAACAGCTACACACACAAAGACACACAATGAACTCAGTGGAGAGAGAGAGAGAGAGAGGCAATAAGGACACCCAATTACAGATTAGTGTTACAATTACTGATTATTTGTATGTGTTGTGTTTGCTTGTCGCTGATGTAGCCATACATATGGTAGTGATGTGTGTGAACACACTTAGGACCCAACCGGGGCACTTTTTCCGTCTTTATTAGGAGGCTTTGTCCCCCATGCACGTGAACACCCTCTTATCCACTTTCATTTACTATGAATAAAAGTACCAATTGAATTGTTCGTAGTACAAAGATAATCAATTCCCTGTTGATCTCAGCCCAAGTTGCTGCTGATCCCAGAACCGGAAGCAAATGCTGGCTGCCAGATTGCTCTCTTGCTCTCCAATTTCTTTTGCTTTGTGCTCGTTGGAAATCCGTGAGATGATTCCTTTTGGGGGGCAAGGGGTATATTTATAGGCCTATCTTAGAGCTAGTTGGCCACCCTAAGGGGTCGTGGGTTGGCTGGGGATAGTTGCTCCCTCGGAGAGCACGGTAGGCCGTGTTTGGAGGGGAGTTGTCTATCGTTGGCCTCTGTGGTAGAAGCATTCAGGTAGGCCTGAGAGATGGTGGCTTACTCTGTGGCGAATGCTAGTGGTTCGAGTCTGCTTATCTCCAGCCTGTGATCCGAGTCAATAGAATCACACACACTAGTATGGAAGAATCTTGATCCCTAGTGGGCGGGGGGCATGGCAACCCATGACCCGTTCCCTATAGATGTTGATAAGATCTCTGCATGTAGTAGCATGTTTAAGTGGTGTAGCATTCAATGACAAGGTACGAACGAGAAAAGGCTTACAGTGGATACCTAGGCAGTCAAAGACGAAGAAAGGCATGGTAAATGATGAAATGCTTCGGGGAGCTGAAAATAGGCATCTGGGCATCTCAATAAAGAAAGCTGTATTAACGTGTGAAGGGGCAAATTGGCCCCTGAGATAAAAGCTGCACGAGGCATCTTTACAATCCTACTAGATAACATAGAAAAAAGAAAGGGAATAGAGTCTCTAGTGATGTGAGGGAATCTATATCCTTCATGTATCGATAGGTTACATAGTTATCTAAGAATCTCCTGTGATCCAGTTGAGATCAAACAGGGCAGTGGGTGCCTGATTGTGATGGGGATGTCTGACAATGGGTCTTTGAGGGGACTTCTGCTGTTGGTCTAAAGTCCCTAATGTACATAGTCGTCTTGAGAATCTCCTGCCACCCAGTGGAGATCAAACAGGGCAGTGAGCATCTGATTATGATGGGGATGTCTGACAATGGGTCTCTGACTCCTGAGGGGACTTCCTCTGTCAGGTCTGAAGTCCCCTATGTGCTATGCTGATCAAATGTGGTCACCTAGAGGCAGCAATCCATCTGGATGTTGCTAGGAGGGTCCCATGTGGTCATGGTTGCTCTAACTACGCTATTTTGGAGCGACTGTGTGGTATATCCTCTCATCCGTTTCATGTGTCTCTGTGGCTTTGCGCTGACCTGCACTTGGAAAAAGAATGTGAGAAGTGTCAGTATGACCTTCTTGTCCCCTAGTATGTCTCATGAATTTTGTCTCCAGTGGCAATTCCAAGCAGCTCCCCTTCTACACACACACACACACACAGTTTGAATAAGCTATTGGTTGTAGGTATTATTGGAAAACACCAAAGAGCTGGCCTTCGCAAGAGGTGTGGTGAAGGTTTGATGCTGGAGAAGTGATTAAATAATCCTATTTTGACAGATCAGCCAGGGTATGCTCGAAAGAATGAGGTATTAGAAGGGTTTGTCGATTTGATGTTTGGGTCATGTGACGTTTAATGATACTTTTGCAGTTATACAGAAACATGATGAAGTGGTATGGTTTCCTTCAGAAGCACTAGAAATGAGGAAATGAGACACGGGGCGTGGTCCTTTTCTGTGGGTTGTCACAGCAACAAAAGTGATTTAATGTGCTCTGTTTGTCTCAAATGCTTTTGAAATGGTTTCATTCTAGTTCTTCCAAAATATGAGGGAATGTTGAGAGCTTTCTTTAGATGACCGCCCAAAAAGGCCTCTGGTTACTACATGTGGTTATATCATTTCTTATTTTGTACTCCTGCTTGCATGTGAAGATTCAAAAGGATATCTCTGTGCCTGCTTGTATTGAGCAACCTCAAATCTAAAGAGCCATACATGAAATGCTAAGGATGGGAATTGAGAATGTTCTTTGTCGTCAGATCCTATACGTTGTAGAGCTCCCTATCGTCTATGGTATATACCTCCTTGCAGCTGTGATGAGAGTATGATATATGCCATGAATACATGGTTTCAGTCGTGCTATGCAGGTTTATTGGAACCAACAGTTTATTTTTGTTGCATGGTAAAATTTGATAATTGCCCAAGCCCTTTTAGCAAGTCCTTTAGTGATGGTATCATTGTTTATGTGATAATTGAGTTCCAACTTCTTTAAAACCTTGAGATATCTTTTGACCCTTGAAATGCTGAATTATAACATACAACACCATGTCCATTCTGACGTAGAGTTTCACCAATTGGATAAAATCCTATCTATCTCACTAGGGGTTGAAGAAACTTAGAAACATGTGGAAGTTGTGCTTCATATGGTTGAAATGGTTAGGTAATAGAGCACTAATATGGGCATGTGACCTGCACAATCATGCAATGCTGAAAGAATATCTGCTGGGTTGGCAATTTTGGTATATGGTAGAACAGAAAAACAAGAAGTGGTTTAAGGAGATGGGCAAGAGAGCACTCAAGTGAGTAAATGTTAATCCTTTGCCTAGCAGCATATATGGAGTGCCATTGAGCTGCTCCCTGTCTTTATGAAAATTGAAGAATTGTCAGGTTAAAAACAGGAACAACCATATGTTGTGGATATAACTTTCTTGTCGTGGACCTTCTTCATCCTTTTCATCAACCCATTCTCTCCTCCTCTGTTTGGTCTTCAAGAAGTATTTTAGATGGTAAGTGTATGCACTTTCTTACTGGTGGAATTTGGTGCTCCTTGCCTGCAATAGAAAAGCTATTCCACCTGTTTCGTCACTTAAGACTTAAGAGTTGTGAGCACAAAATCGCAGATGTGATTGTCAATGCAAATTGGATGCATAATAGGCCAACTTTTAATGTTTTTGGGGGAGATTCAATCATGGAATTCATCCAGTGCACTGGTCATGGAAGTCTTGTATGACACATTTAATTGACCATGTCCTTTTCTTGTCGAAGACTAGAAATAGATGCCTCACCTTTCCCCAATCATAAACAACACATGATCTACATATTCGTGTACAACCGTGATGGCTTTGTAGGCTTTCTAGAACCTTGGGAATTTGTAGAATGCATTAATGACATTTATTCTTCTCCACTATCAAGTACCACCTACAAATGCATTAATGACATTTATTCTTGCTCCACTATTAAGTACCACGTAAACTTTATCATCATTGGAACGTCGTTTAGAAGAATCAATCTCTCAATTGCAAACCTTGAGACATGAGGTAGAGAAAGAGAGAACGAAACAAGCCTAAGAGCTTGTGAGGAAGGTCTAGGCTAAACTTGAGACGACAGTGTTAAGCAAGTGGTCAAGTACCAAGCACTAACCTTGTTTGAGCATATCCTACATCCTATTGCTGAGCCAATCATAGACCTAGTCGAAGTTTTCCCAAGGCATCAAACAAACTTGTAACCATTCTTAAGAGGCCACAAATAGAACCAATTTTGGAGCCTTTGCCTCTTGAACCAATTTGACTAGATTTCACATTACCAGATGTAGTGAAAGAGGACTCACTAGGAGGTTGCAAATAGAACTAGTTTTGGAGCCTTCGCCTCCGGAACCAATCTGACGAGATTTCACATTGCTAGATGTAAAGAAAGAGGACCCATTGAGAGATGAAAGATAGGTGAAAGTTGCTCGCACTTGGGCCATCATAGTTACCACAATAGTTTCTTCGATGTGATAGGTGATGACTACATTTCAACCCCATCAGAGGTACCGCCTCGTAGGGAAGGATAAGTGCACGTCTCCTATTATTGGTAGGTCCAAGGCCACCTCTAAGTGAGTATGAGCTAAGTGAGCACAAATATCGCACGAGTGACATAGCAGGCATCAAATCCTTCTTATCCTCAAAATTTGAGTCCCAATAAGGTCTCTTTTACAAGGATATTCTTAACTTTGGTGAGACTTATTTGACTAGATGAATGAGAATTTAAGAGCTCACACAACTGAACTGGAACTTGAAGAGGAGGAGGATGAGCTGTGCCACAATGAGTGCTCTCCTCTCATATCAAAGACAAAAGGACAACCAAAAGTACCCATGAACAACTTGGGCAGTATTTTGAAAATGACAAAATGATGGTAGTGTTTCTTGTTGTGCACAAAGGACGTACAATCTCCATGATCTTGGTCGGTGGTGCTAGTGTTAGCATAATCACTAAGGATTGTTAATTATGTTGGTGTTAACATAATCACCAAGGATCGCTATAGGAGGCCTCGGGTAGCCCACCACTGGTAGCTTCATAGTGAAGTCCACTGATGGGAACACACAACCAAACGTATATGCATCTTGCAAGATGTGAAAATTAAGACCTTTGGACTAAGCTTCCACTACACATTTGTGGTGATGGATTTTCAGAGAAGAGGGTCAGACACAATGATCGTCGAAAGGCCTTAAATGAGAGAAGCAAGGTTGGTTCATGATTGGGAAACCGATCACATCTATATATGCAAAGGTAACCAATCCTTAAAGATAAACTTAAAAACATGGAAGACTTATCCCATGGGTCGCGGCATTCTCGCCAATGAGCTTGGATATAACTATCTAACCACTTCTGCGGAAAATATCAACACGTATACATGTTACCAAAAAGTTGTTGGATGGTGAAGATGAGGACCAAGATTACGAACCTCTCCTAGAGCCTAACGACTTTGAGGATTGGGTGTATATCTTGGCCACCATGGACACTGTTTCACAAAAGCTTAGAACAAGATTTATACAATTGAACGAGACGAAAATCAATGCTCAGTGAAATAACCCTCTTGGGAGCCAATATCGACTTCGAGCCAGGAGTAGCTAGTAACTCATCTAATGATAGAAGGATCGGTTTTTACGTTACCCACAATCGTCTAGTGAGGAAAGAGGAAACCACATAGAAATTCTAAGAAGTATCTTCTATCCATAGAGATGGATCTTCACTGGCTTTTCTATCTTTAGACTATTGAGTCACATGAAATATATACCCAACAGTGGGAAACTGACCTAAACAAGGTCTCACCAGTCAAACTAAGACATGGGTCTATAAAAGTGATGAGGAGCCCATGTGCTCTGAGTAAGCAAGCTCTGTGCCATAATGCCAAACAAAAGCTCAATAAGGTCAAGGTTGAGACAGATAAGTAAGCAAAAATCAAAGAGCTTCCCAAGCCTCAACAAGAAGTTCTGAGGCAAGAGCACTTTAAGTCCTACAACTTCCTGCTTACACTTAAAGTACTTGGGCACTTACCTCAAGAGGAAGATTTGAGGAAAGTTCTCGAGTACTTTAAGTAAGTTTAAGGACAAGGTGGTACATGATGAGAAGGCTCAAAGAAGCTCGAGTGAGAGCCACATGCTTCATGTGTGATGGTCTCACCAAGGTCAAGGAAATAAATCTTGCTACCCGCTACCCATGTACGAAGAAGTGAAGCCAATATTCATTTCCAAGGACATCACCCTTGAGCGAGAAGGAGAATTGATAGCCCAGGTGAAGAACCCAAGCTAATGCTCATTGCCAAGGACCTCACCCCCTGAGCAAGAAGGAGAATTGATAGCCTTGCTCAAGGAATTTTAGGATGTGGTTATCGCCTGGAAATACATTGACATGAAGGGAATCCCTCCGTCGAAGTGGTGAAACACACCACCCTCTGCATGAAGGCATAAAACCATTCAAAAAGAGAGCCGATCACATGAATCCCAAGTATGATCAAATGGTCAAAGAAGAGCTAGATAAGCTCATTGATGTGGGATTTGTGTATGAAATCAAGACACCAAGTGTGATTGTTCCCAATAGTAATTGTTCCCAAAAAGAATGGAAATCTTAGAGTGTGTGTGTGTGAAATTAAGACACCAACAAGTGGGTGTCGCTGATAGTGATTGTTCTCAAAAATAATGAAAAGCTTAGAGCGATTTGTGTATGAAATCAAGACACCGAGTGGGTGTCACTAAATGAAAGAATAAAAACCTTAGAGTGTGTGTTAACCTCAAAAAGGTTAATGGTACCACAGTTCGTGATCACTACCCCTCGCCCTACATAAACCGTATGCTAGAAAGTGTCGTCTCAAAATAGAAGCTTACGCCTGGTCTGGTTATAACCAAGTGATAATCGACCCAACCGTCTTTGAATGGAAGCATACGCATGCTTTGGTTATAACCAAGTGATGATCGACCCAACCGTCTCAAAATAGACGCTTACCCCTGCTCTGGTTATAACCAAGTGATGATCGACCCAACCGACTAATACAAGGTAGCATTTGCTACTATGGAATGGGGAACCTACACATATTGTGTGCCAAAATGTGAATCAGGCCAAGGCTGCATGGCCCACAAGATCAAATAGAAAGGATGGTGGAGTACCTTCGAAGATGTGGCTAACAATGCAACCACTTGGATGAAAGGGGAATCTAAGCCATACAAACTCGAATGGTTCCATAACATCTTAGATTCAATGAAAAATGGGGAGAATTTTCATTTGATGAGATGAGGCTAGCTATATATCCTCTTGGGTCAAATGGATAGCCATTGTATACATCATAGACCCTTGAAATTAATGTACTAATAGGTCTAAGGCCAAAGGAAAAGCTCGTAAACCCGTTATTACCATACTGTGAATCTGGCATCTAAGGTATCCCATAACTCGTGGTTATAATGTTGAGTGGTCATGGTACAAAAGAATCATCGTGTAGGCCAAAACCAAGATGTGCATATACGAAAGATATACCACATAATCAAGTATCATATATCCCAAGTGGCATAGAATGCATCCAAAGACAAATGTCTTTGAGTGCATCCTTAATGTGAAGTACCATACATCCAAAGTGGCATAGCCAAAGACAAATGTCTTTGCTCCAAAGAACATAGGATCATATCGACATCCATGGGAGCCAAACAAACAACTTAACTCATAAAGGACATCATACAAAAATAAATGTGAACCAATGCCTTCGTCCCATGTAGCAACACTCAAACCATCCAAGACATGGTCCCCTACATCATCATATGTATGAGCATGATCCATATCATGTAACATATCCTCATGTGCAAGACCATCCATATGTGTGCGATCATCCAAAAGTAGAAGCATGATCAACATGATCAGTGAATTGTGATAAGGTATCCACACATGAGAAATAAGTAGTATCATCCATCAAGTTCACTGACCATGACATCCTCAAAGTCTCTAAGGTCATCCTTAGAAGTATGGTCTATCTGTATAATTGGTGTCCATATATGGCCCATATCCCATGATAAGACAACCTCCATTATCAATAGCCTCTCCTACAAGGTCTTACCTCAACAAAGACATCATTGCCCTCATGTACAATGCTTGACTGCTCTCAGAGACAAACTATATCCACATTAGAACTAGAGTAGTGGATGAATCATGAACGTCTCCACATGTGAACACCCTAGAAGAGTAGCCTAATACATCTAACACAAGAAACTCAAGCCTATGCTCCTCATGGTCTATCATATGCTCATAGATATCTTATGAACCCACTTGTGAAGTATCACTAATGTATGTATGACTAGTCATGTACTCATGGGCATCCATAACACGATCCTCTATAATAGACCCTCACGATCATTTAATGCATCCCAATGATCCCGAGGAAGGTAGATAGACATAATAGGTGTATCCTCTAATAGACTTTCATGATCATCTAATGCATCCAAATGATTCCTAGGACGGTAGATAAACATAATAGGCATATTCTCACCCACAATACTCAGTGCCATGTTTGCCCCCTGAGATCATGTCCACGTGATCTAACTTACACGCATTAATACCACATACATCATCATCATCATGTGCATGTGTCAAATATTATCACCATGTGTACATGTATCAATATTATCATTTGCATACGTATCATCATGTGCACGTGTAACAATAACATCATGTACACGTGTGTGATACATCATCATCATCTAATTTTGTATGGAATACATCTATTAGAGCATAATCATAGCGACTCAAGAGTGTACGGCACTCGTGCAAGTCACCAAAAGAAGCATCATCCCATGCGAACATTGTTGAACCGTCCATGTCAATGTGGGCAAGCAATGAATCAATGAAATCGTCGTTTACGGACCATCTAGACCATCTGGCACATACTTCCACCTCCTCAAACAAATGCCTCAAGTGCCTATGCATCAAACCCTCAAGCTCAAACATCCAACATGAGTATGCCGCCTCATCCTAGCATGAAGTCGGTGAATGAGGATTGAGCTCTAGACCTCAAAGTGCCAAATGTATGTGTGAACTTGTCAAAATATATGTAATCCATGACACGAAATGGCAAGTCGAGATAGCGAGACTGAGATAGCAACGATGCTAAGGCATGAGCATATCTCCTGCAATTGGGATCCGAGATGGTATCAAAGTGATGTCAATGATGACAAGAGTTGGCACCATGATGATCATAAGAAGGATAGAAATAATAATCCATGGTTGCGTGAACTACATTTATGAAAAAAACTTGGGACTATGTGGCGAATGGATGGACAAAGAGTGCGAAGGTTGAGGAGGTGTGGGTGGAGAAGGCCAATGTAAATAGACCAATTGGTCTAGGGTTACGACTTGAGAGTGTGAAAATGGAGTTGAAACCATAAGGGTTAAAGAGATAGAACTCCTTTTCTATCTTCTCCCTCTCTCACGTGGCTAGAACTCTTTTTGCATCTTCTTCTTCTTCTCTCTCTCTCTCTCTCATGTCGCTCCTGGATGACAGTAGCATTTGAGCAGAAAGCCTCAGAGCCCCATTGTTTTGCTGTTTGGTTAGCTGTGTAGAGACAAAGTCATGCTCTGGCTGTGTGCTGAGTATATCACTGCTCCTATTGCCCTTGCTACACTTACCATGCTTGGAATAGACCTTGTCTTCGACTTGAGAGACTCGAACATTGGAATCCTCAAAATGTTGGGATTGTCAGATCATCGAATTGTTGGAAAGCTGGGTTCATCTGCAATTTGAGAGCCTAATTGATCGTCAGGTCATTCGAAGGTTGGGATTCTCTGTTATGCTATGATTGTCAAATCATTGGATGGCTGGGATCATCATCTACTTCTCCAGTGATGATGTCAATAAAATAAATTATTTTTATTAATATTTTGAATGCTTTTGTTTTTTGTTTATCTTGCATCATCTTAATTATTTCTATGTCTAGAATGATTAAATATAGTCATAAAAAATAATTTAATTTTATCTATACTTGTAACTCTTTGTTTTCTTGATCTAACTTTATAAATTTTATTTATCTTGATCCAACTTTATAATTTATATGTTTATGATTTTTTTCTATAAATGCTCAACTTTAGATTTTATCGTTTAAAATATTAAAAAATTAAAAGAAAAATATTATTTGTCTGTTAGAAAAAACGACACATTCAGGTGATAAGCGAAAAGAGAAAGAATTGACAAAGCCAGAGTTATGTACTTTCACAAAAAGCGGTATGCTTATAGTGTTGAAGACAAGTGACAATGCTCTCGGTGAAGCCTTCCAAGACAAGATGAGTTTCAGCAATTTCTTGATATAAGTGTCTAACATAAGGAATTGCACAATTGATTGAGGCCTTTCCCAAGTTTATTGAGAAGCCAGATCTTGTGGAGAGTTGTCTCGTGCAATCACATTATTGGGACAGTTGGATCAATTGTTGAAGATGCCTCAATTTATTCTAGATACCCTCCTTGCTACTACTGAGAAGTTCACAATAGTTATGAAGTTATTTCAAACTTATAAGAAAAACTTCTACCGACAAGAGAGGTTGAAGCTACCTTCTTAAACGTCTGACATCCTTAAGTTGAATCATGAGATGATGAATGAATCATGTGTATAAATCATTTTGATCTTCTTTCTAAATGTCTCTTATGTCTGGATGTTTAAAATATTGTTTGCTCAAATTTTAATCTTATTCAAAATCATCTCTTATGTCTTGATGTTTAATATTTTATTAATCAGATTGTTATATTGTTTTGAACGTCTCTTATGTCTTGATATTAATTTTTTTGAATATTATTTTTAATATATAAATGATTATAGATTTAATTGATAGTTTAATTTAGAAGTTATATAATATAAATATGTTTTTTTATGACAGTAACAAATTTTAAATATCAATTGTTTTAACTATGGCTAAACAAGAAGTTGATCCTAATGTAAATCAGGTCGAAGCTAACGAATAACAAAAGAAGCTTTCCAAGAACCGGGCCATCAAAGTTCGAGTTACTGGACGGTCTAATAGATGACTTGATGTGCGTAGACGAGCCTCCTCCTTCTTTTTGAAGGAATTTCGTCAAGTCTATGCAAAGCAGTTTTTTTGTTTGTGGAACCTTTTTTCAAAAGACTAGCAATGCTAGAGATGGCTCCACTGAAGTTCATGGTGGATTGCCAACATGTCGGACTAGCTAGAGTTCTTTGAAGAGGCTTCTCAAGATAGAGAAAGCTGTTCCAAATCACAAACACCTTTCTATTTATCTTGTTCAAAAAATTTATGTACATGACATCCTTAGATGCAAAGCTGATTGGAATGATAAGCTAAGTAATGCATGTATAGGAACAGGTCGACCAACTATTTTGACACAAGCACGAAGAGACAATGTGCCAACAAAATGAAATGGTGCCATAAGTCGCTAAACATACCCTCTTTGTTTGCATATCTCACAGGTTTTCATGAATGCATCTTTACCTTGATCTCACTAGGTAATAGCTGATTAAAAACCATTTTAAGGTCTTTCATGACTTCTTTATTATTTGCTTGATAAAGTTAATATTTTGGATCCAAAACAAATGTTGCACCATGTAATAGCGTATGTATTTGTTTCCACCACGTAAAGTGTGCTTGTCATGCTATCATTGATCTCTCTTTGAGAAAAAACTTGAGTATTTACTTTTTGAATAGCATAAAAAATATCCAATATAATTTACCGATAATAAAGTCCTCTTTATCATCCAATATAATTTACCAATAATAAAGTACATTACAAATGGCTTCACACACAACAATTTTATCCACATTTTTACCTTCACATTTCTCAAACACTCCAAAAGCCATAGAGTAGCAAACCTTGTGGCATAAAAAGTTTGAAGGCATAATTGAGAGTATGCACAAAATAACACATGGAAATTGATTTTCTTTGATAAAATTTACTACAAAATTTGTATCCACCAAAGTAGATTGTTTAAAGGCAAACTTCCCAATATCCTTAAGGAGAAAATTAGGTCTATGAGTTGCACATGGAACCCATGTTATCTCTCGATACTTTGTTATTACATTCTATCTTGCTAATTTGATGCATTAGCTAAAACTATTATAGTCACATTTTTACCACTACCTACATGAGCGATTGAGCATTCATAAACCTTCTCAATATAATTGGCACTTTTTCTCTCAAAATGATGTGTCAATTGCTTCTAAAAAAAACAGTACCTTTAGGACAAATGCACATGACATTTGTCAAAGACTTTGCTTGATTATTTGTCCATCCATCTATTACAATGGAACATCCATATGTGGGCACATAATCCAATATTGTTATTTTTTAAGTTTTTTCCACTACATTTCTATCTAAATATTATGTGCGCATCTTATTATAATTTGGTTAAGTAAAGCCACCTTTTGTGTTGGAATACATTAAAATACCTTATAGGTTCCTCTCAACCGAGATAGACAAGTTCTCACCTTCTACACACACAGCTGACCATATCTGGTACTCAACTGACCTCTCTTGGTTATGTAACCTCTCTTGGTGTCACGTAGGCTGTAACGCCTGACCGACGGCAGACCGGATGGCCATGTCCGGGGTTCAGTGGGAGAGGACGTCCATGCGGAGTCATGGGCGGCCAGGCTAGTGTGGACGGCAGGCCACACTATATAGCCTGGGGAATGAGGGGCAATCCTCATTCTTCCTCTATGGCTGGGTGGTGAGCCAGAGGCCGTCCCCTCTTGTGGTAACGCCCGTAGCGGCGTTATGGGAATGTAACACTGGTATCAGAGCGTGGTTCGATGGGATTGTCAGAGCCCGCGCGTGACCGGGGGACCAGAGCCCACTCAATGGTTTTCGACCATTTGTCTCCTTATCCTTATCTCGAATGGAGGGTGTGGAGGGAGGCAGCCATGGAAGAATGGTGGGGAAGATTTCTCTCTCTCTCTCTCTCTCTCCCCGTCACACAGCAAGCAACATTGGAGGTAAGCAATTTTCGTTTTTTGCTGCGTTGAAGCTTGTGTGCAAAAGAATTTTAAAAAAAATTCGTTTTTGTGTGGAAAGGGCGGCACAGCCCCACTGTCTGTGACTTGCGTTGAGTGTGGGGGAAGGCGAACAGCAGCCTCGTACCTCACAAGGGGGGGGGCTTGCCTTGGAAACGCGAGTAGTGGGCTGCTGTGGCTAGACTGTGTGTAGAGCCTGGAGGGGGGCGAAGAGCAGCCCCCAGCGAACACTAGCCCCACCAGCCTGGGGGGGGCGAGGAGGAGCCCACGGCGGCACCAGCCCCACGGCTCCGTTAAAGATCTGAAGCGTGTGTGTGCGGACACCAGGCGTTGAAGAGTCTGAAGACTGCGGGAGCAGACCCAACTGAGTGGGTGGGGGCGAAGACCACGTTTGGTGTGGGGCGGGCCGAAAGCCACACCCGGACGGCTCGAGTGTGCAGGCTGCTCACCCGCCCAAGCTTCGGCAACAGCACGAACATGAGAGGAAAACCAGCCGGCCAGCCAGGCGGCGGCGGCGGCGGCGGCGGCCAGCCAGGCCGGCCAGCTAGCCAACCAAGTGGCGGCGAGACGGCCGACGGCGGCCAGCCCACGCCGGCCAGCCAGGGGCGGCGACGGCCAGCCACCAGCCCAAACGCCACGAGAACCAAAAAAAAAAGAAGAAAAAAAAAAGAAAAAGAAAAGAGTTAAAAACCATTTTTTCTTTTATTTATATTTTATTATTCATTTTTATGCAATTAAAAATGAGAAAATTTCAAATGAATCCTCTCGCAGAAGGGGAGGAAAGTTAATCCCGGCAAGGCACAGCCTCTCGACAATTTTTATTTTTTTATGAAGACTCTGGGAGCGTAGCCTCACCAGATTTCAGTTTACACTTTTGCGAACGTCGTCTTGCTAGAGTCAAAGTTTTTGTTCGGACAAATTTGTGTTTGTTCTGTAGTGACAAACAAATGTGTTCTTCTGTAGACACACCCCACGAAACAAACCCAACACGGCCGTCGCGCCGTGCGGCCGTAGTGCCTGTTTTCCACGAAAGAGACGAATCCCACGGCCGTAGTGCCTAGTGAACACGTCTATGGTGGCTGTAGCGCCTCGAGAGTAGCACATGTAGAGATCACACATTTGGTTCAGAGAGACTAAATTTAAGCTGAGCATAGATTTAGTATTGACCATAAAAGTCACGTAGTTTGGCTATAGTGTAAATCTAAAACTGCAATGTGTTTTAACTCGGTTCTATGGCCGTTGTGCCTAGTGAACACGTCTATGGCTGTAGCGCCTCGAGAGTAGCACATGTAGAGATCACACATTTGGTTCAGAGAGACTAAATTTAAGCTGAGCATAGATTTAGTATTGACCATAAAAGTCACGTAGTTTGGCTATAGTGTAAATCTAAAACTGCAATGTGTTTTAACTCGGGCTAAGCAATGGCGCAGTTGTGCCAAAATTAGACGAAGTGCTTATCACGAGAAATCAAGGTAAGCCTAATTGAGCCGTAGTGCTCATAACCCTTCACAATCTTTTAACAGTTGCTAGAAGATCGTGATACACTTTGGCAAATGAGAACCATGTACAAGCGTAGTCTTGATGTGGTTATGCCTTGTGTCCAAACAAGTTGCTTACTGTTTGTAGCAACAAGAGAGCTTTGGCCCGTAAAGGCAAGCTGGCCCTTGTTGGTAGTAACAAAATAGTGTCACTACTTGGGCCTAGAGATTAGTGACTAGTTTGATTTAGTCACGTGATTACCTGGTAAAAGTAATCCCTGAGGTGTGACTAGCAGTGCTGCTAGCAGTACTCAATTTGGTTTATCTAGGAGTACTAATCTAAAGGATTAGCATACGCCTAGATAATAATAGCAGATTTAGGATTGATTTGTAAAAATCAATGGTAAATCTGAAGAGGTATAGTCTTGAGATGTAATGCTCAATACCCTTATACAATTTGATCGAAGAGAACTGTTCTTAAACTTACAAGCATGTTTTTCTCTTCTTTTTATTGCCATGCGTTGACATCCCACTGCTCGAGAGTTTGTGGTGATCTTTCGAGGGGAGAAAGAGCCTTTTTATATGTCACATCAGTTGGTTGAGTGGTAATTTGATGGTATGGGACATCAAATTCTCACGGAATCAATTGTAGTCTTGGTGGAATGGGACGCCAAGGCTTGTGCATGTAACTTGACTCTTTGGCAGGTCTGTATGTACACTTGTCTGTAGTAGTGATAAAGTGTGCAAGATAAAATTTGAACTTTGAAAATTACCAAATATAGCCATAAGATGGGATAAAACCCAGTTACGAGTTCGAAGAAGCTCTAGGTAGCAAGACCATGATGGTGTGCTAGTGCTAACAGAGTGATTTAGTTCCGGAGTGATCTAAATCTAAAGGTTAGCAGTAAGACTAGTTTGGTTGGACAGTTTCATGCATGGGGGACGCCCTATAGCATTTTGCAAGCGTAGTCTTGCCTATGTTCAACATAAGTGTGCGATTGTGAGCACATGTTAGTTGCTACCATATGACATAAGCAATTGTAATATTGCATGACAGGCTATTTTGCTTACAAGTTCATGTGCATGTAAACCCTATAAGTCGTAAGACCCCTTGGGAATGAGTGGAGCATTCCATGGATTTAATAAGGTTTTACATGGCAATAGTGAATAGTATCTCACTCCAGATGAGCCTGGTTGTTGTTAGTATCGGATCCGACATATGAAGTGTACATAAACTCGGGCTGAGTTAGGATAGAAGGCTAAGCCGAGAGCTTAGTGGTAAATCCTACTGTATCTGGTGAGTTTTGACTTAACCGGAGTGTTAAGAAGTAAACTCAAAGTCTGGGGCTGAACCGGAGTGTTCGGAGAGGCAGACATATCTTTTGTTAAATCGGAGAATTTAGCAACGGATGAGCTTGGGGTGAACCATGGTACCCAGGAAAAAAGCTCTTCAGACTAAAATAGTGCACAATAATTTTAGGGTGATAAAAATCCATCGCAAGAATGTTTTATAACTTTCCATAGATGATAGACGAAGACCATGTACTTTACGGAGTTAAAGTACATAGGCGGTGACTTCGGCGCCACATTTTTTGTAGGAAGTCACCAGTGGTGTGGTTAGGTCAGCCGAGACTCCACAAGACCTATGCACTAGTTTTTAAGTTGACCTCTATGATAAGGACGTCCAAAAATTCGTGTTGTAATACCAGAAATTGTACTGCAATGTGCAATGGAAGGGTCAATTTATGTAGTCACTTCTTAGCAGCAAGTGACTTAAGCATCTTGTTATAGATGGCTGTATATGGTACTCCCACTCGGGGGAGGTACGCCATTGGGTACAGAGTTACTCACAGACTAGTATGGAGCTACTAGTGTGATGATAGTGGGTACGTAGTTACTCACTAGTGTGATGATAGTGGGTACGTAGTTACTCACTACTAATACATAGTTGCTAATAACATTAAGATCCTCGAGTGAAAGATACTCTAGATCAACATTTTAAATTACCGAACCACAATCCATGAGTATCGAGGTACTCATAAATATGTTGACGTTGCTCAAATCGAGGGACCGATTTGTTCGATGGTATGGAATAAGCAAGGAGAGTGGAGTAACTTAAAAGTTACACATCACTAGTCCTAGTGAGTTGTCGAGGTCATCCATAGTTGATGATCCCCCTCTACCTATCAGATAACATTCAATTTTGCAAGCCCTGGCATTTAATCCGTAGTGATTATGAGTTTGGTGTGAGATATGGTTATGAAGTTCTTACAAGAGTACTCGTTTATTTGCTTGTCATTGGTTATAGCTTGGTAGAGATTGACACCTGTGATGGGTAGGTAGCTTTGCCGCTATAATGAGGAGGCAACAAATAATGTTCTCATAGTTATACTTCATACCAACACCAAACAGGGATAGGATGAAATTCCTAAGTTCATCATCACGAAGTACTGTGATGTTTGCATTTATATTGAATGTATGATGTAATGAGACATTGGGCTTGTGTAATTACCATCAATTATCTAGCAACCTATGGCTTCGCAGAAGCAAGCTCAGTCATTATCTGTGGATTGATAATGTGGTTATTAGTAGTTTGGAATTTTCTTGATAAATGGTACAACCCACCCAAATAATTCATAAGTGTGTAACCGCTTAAGAAGGGTAATAATATGCAACAATGAAGCACTTTGTTACAAGTGTGAAACCACTGATCTGTTGCAATACAGTTTATCAATAGTACCACCATATGTGCGTAGACACTATACCACATCTTCGGTGCAAGATGTTTAAAAGTTTCTTGGAAGGACTCAAGAATAAAAATATATTAAACACGGTCTAGATTTGTTCTT
The DNA here is from genome assembly GCF_041138505.1 of Cibotium barometz. Classification (NCBI taxonomy): domain Eukaryota; kingdom Viridiplantae; phylum Streptophyta; class Polypodiopsida; order Cyatheales; family Cibotiaceae; genus Cibotium; species Cibotium barometz. Next base: position 1,053,971 of record NC_141058.1, read on the forward strand.
GGACCTATGACGCTAGCGCGTAGTCCGCTTGACAGTAGAGTTTTTGAGTACAAAAACCTTTCTTGAGAGAAAGGAGGAATATCCTCAAATATCACATAAACTCGAATAGTTGTGTGAGTCCAGACAATACTTGAAGGGATATGTCTGGTAATAGCAACAAAGAGTTGTAAGTGAATGGATGTAATTCCAGACACCCGTAGTGGTGCAAGAATCTTTATCAAACATCTCCACATACTATATGGTCTACCCACATATATAGTATGGCATAAGAGATAGGAAGTTTGATTGTTATATTTGAAAGGAAATCTTCAAAACTTACATTTACTCTGAGTTAGAGTGGACTTTAACCATCCGTAGATTGATGGTAGTTAGAAACTCAACAAGATTCTAGAGCATATGCTTGTGCAACGATGTTACTCTAAAAGAGAAAGTATCTCTCAACTTTGGAACTAATCCTTGTGATGCATGAGTAGATTGACTCTAGTTTATTTCTCCTATAAAACCGTAGAGCTTTCCAAGGAGAAGTTTTAACAAGTTGGTGATGCAACATGGTAGCGTAGTCTACAAATATCTAGTAGCATGGTCTGAGAACTTGCGCTACTAGAGTGCTCTCCAGTACATTAGCTTCTGTGCTAATGACATGATGCAAAATCAAGGCATGAAATTTGCCTTAAGATTTTGGTTGAAATACCAAATCATGGCTTGTGTGAGCATGATCCTGTCTTTACAGAGGTCTAGCGCGCTGTACGCATACGCACTTTGTCACAGCCTCGCCCACCTTCTTCATCGGCACACGTAATGCTAGTCCGGAGAGACTGGCCGTAGGTGCGGCGGCGGGTAGCGAAGCGAGAGTTAGTCCGGAGAGGCTAGCCGAGCCTTCGGAATATAGTTTTGATAGTCCAAGTGCGGGTCATCCTGGGATTCAGAAGACCTATGCACTAGTAAAAAGACAGTTTTATTGGCCTAGTTTGTTTAAGAACGTCCAGACTTATGTGCTGAAATGCAGTAAGTGCCAAGTCAATAAACAGAACGTCTTAAAGTTGGAGGACTACTCCATCCACTGGAGATTCCTCAAGGGAAATGGGAAAGCATTTCCATGGATTTCATTACCGGTTTACCCAAGACGAGTCGAGGGAATGACTCGGTGTGGGTAGTAGTGGACAACTAAACTGGCAAAGTTTATTACCACGAAGAAAACTGTAAAAACGCCAAAGTTGGCAAAACTCTTTATTGAACATCTCTACAAGCTATATGGCCTGTCCGCAGATATAGTGTCAGATAGAGATAGAAAGTTCAACAGTCGTTTTTGGAGGGAAATCTTCAAAAAGTTGGATACTACTCTGAGTATGAGTACGGTAGATCATCCGGAGTCTGATGGTCAAACAGAAAGGGTTAACCAAATACTCGAGGATATGTTGCGTTCTTATGTCAGTAAGAAGCAATCTAATTGGGAAGAGTACTTGCCCTTATTGGAGTTTGCCTATAACAGCTCCAAACACTCAGCGACTGGATTTACACCATTCATGTTAATGTATGAATTCCAGCCGAGATCTCCGATGGCTGTAGGCCTAGAAAAGGAGAAGATTCAATCTGTCAAGGATTCCCTTGAAGATATGAATGATATGCTCAAAGCTGCACGCGAGAGCATTCGTAGCGCACAGGATCGCGCTAAAACATTTGTCGATAAAGGACGCAGACAAGTGACCTTTGCAGAAGGTGACTTTGTATTTTTAAAGGTTCCTGCGCAGTCAGCAACCATGAAAACGGAAAGTGTGATAAACTTTCTCCTAGATATTGCGGTCCTTTCAAGGTCCTTAAAAAGATTGGGGACGTAGCCTACAAACTTGAGTTACCGGAGAGTTCTCAAGTTCATCCTGTCTTCCATGTTAGTAAACTGAAAAAATCAATTCACGGGTTAGAGAACGTAGTTTCTCTAGATATTTTGGTGGAATTGATCACTCCACCAAAGATACCACATGAACCGGAAAGGATTCTTGAGTATCGTGAGACAGACAAACTCGACATAAAGTGTACTAGGAGGTACTTGTTAAATGGACAGATAGGGATGAGGAGGTGTCAACCTGGGAACGCCGTAGTGCAATTTCCAAAAGGTTTCCCCAGTTTGTTTTCGAGGACGAAAACTCTTCTAAGGGGGGGGTAATGTCACGTAGGCTGTAACGCCTGTGAGTGACCGACCGGCAGACCGGATGGCCATGTCCGGGGTTCAGTGGGAGAGGACGCCCATGCGGAGTCATGGGCGGCCAGGCTAGTGTGGATGGCAGGCCACACACTATATAGCCGGGGGGATGAGGGGCAATCCTCATTCTTCCTCTATGGCTGGGTGGTGAGCCAGAGGCCGTCCCCTCTTGTGGTAACGCCCAGCGGCGTTATGGGAATGTAACGCTTGGTTATGTAACCTCTCTGTTGATGCTGACTGAGTCAGCATTGACTTAGCATATATAGTACTTTATACAAAAACCTTATTAAATCACATAGAACTCAAACTCCATGCACTCTATTCTTGATTGAAACAAAACCAAACAATCTCAACAACCTTCTTCATCCATGACTACAAATTTCACATAAGTCAGCACTCAACTGAGAGCAAACAGCTATTGTTAAGGTGGAACTAATCTGGATCAAGTATCTAACATAGGCGCTGGCATAGAAACCCTGGGGAACACACCTCCTAGCCAACTCTGGTCTTCAGCACTTCCTCTGCTCTAATTTAATCAAGCCTCCTCACAGTGCATTGTTCTCCATGACCTTCAACATCTTCAAATTCTGTAGGATCTCTAGCCTGCAACCTTAATCGAGAAAATAGACCTACAGGAGTCCACTCAAACTGTAGTCAGTGCTGTCCTCTCTCTTTGGTGATCTCTAGCCACTGCATCTTGGAGAGTCCCACTTCTCTCCTCCTCAATTGTCCTTCTTGAACCCCGTCGCTACCTCACCTCCTTCCAGAAGATAGTGTTGCCTGGTTCCTTGGATCGCCATACACTTTCTATTTTCATTTGTGCACCTGCACTTATCCATTCGATTGCCACATTGTTTTTGTCACCTTGGACCCATTTCACACCTTCAGGTATACATTACATACATCTATATACCATGTTTGGATAGGGCTAGGGATTTCCCTCACAACGTGTAAAGAGGTACAACTGAATGTGGATAGGTTGGAAGAAATGGAAGGTTGATGGGACTGGAGAAAATATGGATGGGCAAATAGGTGTGAAAAGAAAAGGAAAAAAAAGTAGAAAACCCTAGGCTCAAAGGTTATTTGTGTCGTTTTTTTTAGTGTCTTCCTCTCCTTATTTCTCACACGTTGACCTTCTCTGAGCCGAGCCTTGAAACAAAGGCAATGAAAGTGCTCTTCTTCTTCCTATGGTGAGCCTACAAGGCTATGATCATCCCATTGCCAACTCACCTGCACACTCTTGTGTTGAGTTGACCTGGAGAAAAGAAACAATGAAGTGCTTTCTGGTAATCCGATGACTGCCAGTGGCTAAACTCTCTAGGTAGACAGTGTTTCCTCCTCAGTCAAAGAACACCCTTGGTGCCATGGCTTGACAGGGTGCATTACTTCTTCATGCTCATGCCCATGGCCAAGCAAAAGAAGTGTAATACAGGTTGGTCTACCTCTGTTCATAGAACTTACAATCACTTGCAAAAAATAATATTTAAGGAAAAACTTGAAAACATTCATCATCCCAATTTTTTAGGAATTTTGAACTTAAATTTAGAAAAGTAGCAGGTAGAGAAAATTTTTGAATTTTCTCTTTTGAGACCACTCAAATTTTGTAGGTTTTGAGACATTCAAATTTAATTTGTAAGGGTAAGTTTTAAACTTAAAAGTTGAAATTACATTGAAACTCGTATTTTTTTCTCATACTACTTACAATGTCTCAATTATGAAGGAGGTCTTTATTGCGACTTCACAGATTTTAAATCAATGTTTAATTGAAGTGCCTTAAATTTTATAGATTTTCCAAAATTGAGAGAACATAAATTTTAAGTTCAAATAAAAATATCGAAAGCCCATTTGCAAGTTGTCTGAGCATTGCCCTTACCTTATTAAGTCGAATGGAGCATATCGATATTCAAATCATTCTATAAACATAAAAGTTAAGCATATTTGATAGACTCCAAAGAGTATGAAAAAAAAACATCTCATCAACCTCAAGTCATGAAAAACTTCCATGTTTGTGTAAGATGCAAATAGCTTAGCTAAATTTGAAGATTTTGAAGGTATTTACAACCAAAGTCTAAAACCCTCAAATTACTTCTATTTTAAGACCATATTTTTAAAATTTAGATACACTAAATCACGTATCAAATTTAGTGGCAGCGTGTCACAAACCAGTGTTTGAAAAAATCATAAAGTCTAATGTGAGTGAAAAAACATGGTTTAGTGCATTATGCAACATGGACATTTGAAAATACTTGCAAATTTTACAATTGAAATTTTTAAAATTAGATAGGTTTTAGTTATAAATACCATCAAATTATTCAATATTAACTTTATTTATTTGAAAAAACCTAACTTCTATCTATTGTCAAAGCTAAAACACTTAGAGGCTAATCACTAAGTCCTCCAAGCTTGTCTTAAATTGCCAGTAGTTATTATTTGGTAGAAAAATCTTTTGTGAATTTTAAAAAATCTAAAAAATTTAAGACTTTTCTAGTTATAATTTATCTCAAAAAATTTCAAGATAACTTCATACAACTATGGAGTCATTATGGGTGGTTGTACAATAAGGGTTCTCACTTTGGTTCACCTTTGAAGGTTTTTTGTAGCAAAGAAACAACCATTTTTTCACTAAAAATAGCGAATCTCACCCACTTGGCAAAGGAATTTGAGATTGAGCTCTTCATATAAAACATCACACTTTTAGTCGTGCACTTAAACATATGATCAGCTTGAAAATCAAAAATTCAAAGTACCAAATTTCTTGCTTCACAAATAATGTGTATATGGCATGTCCCAAACTTGAACAAGTAGACAACATGATCATAAAATGTCAACAACTTTCCTGTTTTAACTCCAAATCCATCCCCACTTTTAATGCAAGAAAGATATATAATGGTGATCTTAACTTGATTTATTGAGTAATTTTCACATGTAATTTTACTAGTGTAAATTATTTGTTAAATATTTTGAAAGTATACAAAAAGAGTAGTTTTTTGTACATCACATCTTTATAACAAAAAATATATATTTTTACTTGATTTAATGACCCAAGGATATATAATTATGAGGAAAATGTGCCCATATGGTCATATTTCATTTTTGAGGGTTAAATTTTCCAAGATCTCTATTGGAAATTTACTTCAAATTCTTAGAGTAGTTGAACGTAATTAGTAAATTAATTATAAAAATTCATACTTACGTAATTATTTAGTAATTTTATCTGAGAAAGTAGTCCTAATCATGATGAATCTATGAAAAACAACTTTGGTTTAGTTTGAGTAAGAAAAGGTCTGTTTTCACCCATTGTATGTGAAAATAGCTCTAGTTCAGTAGTTTCTTTCCTTCCAAGCCTAAAACCAAGCCTAACCAAGCTTGGGAACCTAGGTTAGGTAATGTACCATACCTAGTTGGAAACCCCTAAGGTGGCCACGCATGTGTCTATTTGTTTGACACATGTCACCTACACATGGCATGCATTCTACCTCAATGTACCATCTCAATGTGCCACCTCACTATGCTACCTCATTATTGATAACATAGCATGCCACATCATCATTGATGACATGGCATGCCACCTTATTATTGATCACATAGCATGCCACCTCATTAGAGGCCATGTCACATGCATTAACACATCATCAAGGAGGGAGAGCTTAAATTGCCACATCACTAGTCTATGTCATCAAAACACCTACCATGAATATATCATATCATCTTGAGTTGGTGCCACATATCATACATGTGTATGCCATGTCAACAATCCACCCTGTCATGTTAACAACTCAAGTTTCCATGACATCATCACCCTATGAAAACGGGTGTCTCCATTCATAGTTCCACATACATGTAAAATATATATCTTTAATTTATCAACTCAAGTTTCCATGTCATCATCACCCTATGCAAGGGTGTATCTATTCATAGTTCCACATACATGTAAAATATATATATTTAATTTATAGATAATCCATGTATATATATGTAAAATAAGCTTATAATATCTATTTTTAAAATGAAATATGTATGAATTAAAAAATAAATTACTAAACTTATATGATTTAAAAAAATCATTTTTAAAAATTATCTATTTGTTAATTTATGTTAAATACATATAGAATTTAAAGGCACACTTTTTCAATAACATATAAATTAAATAATATATTATTTTATAGTTATAAGAAATATATTTTATGTATTCTTATTTAAAAAAGAATTTTAGTTATTTTTAGAATTATTATTTTAAAATATATGTTACATCAAATTGTTCCTATATAAAAAATCTAACTAAAGATATAATGTATATTTAATATATATATATATATATATATATATATATATATATATATATATATATCAATTCATAATCATCTAATTAAATAAGAAAAATCTTGTTCTAGGACTAAAACTTGTGGATGTCTTCCACATAACATGGTGATCAATATTATCCTAGGTGGAAGTTTTGGTAACTCGGTCAAGTTATGTCTTAAAACTCGTCATTGCCACTTGGGATGCTACGATTGGATGTCTAACTCCACGTTCAAGGGTGTCCCATACGCACGACACAATTCCAAAGTGAGGACCCTTATCGTACAACTACCCTTATACTTTTTATGATTTGTAGAATTTCTTTTTCTATAAATAACACTAGTGGCAGCAAGTCACAGACCAATGTTTAAAATACTCACAAAGTCCAGTGTGAGTGAAAAGCAAGGTTTAGTGTATTCTACAACATTGAATTTGAAAATACTTTCAAATTTTACAATTGAAGGTTTCAAAATTTGAGAGGTTTTAGTTATAAATATAAATATATTCAAGTTATTAATGATTAAATTTGTTTTTCCCAAAGAAAGGTTGTACGACCCAAAGTATATTGAACTCATTCTTCATATCTTTCCTTGATCTACTCTTCTTCAACTTCAAGATTAATGAGAAATACTCAAGTTTTGAAAGATGATGGACCATGGCTTTTTCACATTTGTAAAAAAAAAGTTTGGACATTGTCACGGACCCACTTGTAAGTTTTAAAGACTTCAACTCACTACACCTTTGGATGATGGCGTGCACAATATCTAATACTTTATCAAGTTGGGTGGTGCTTATATTGACATTAAAAGTAGGTGTGCTACAGTGTGTGTTAAAGGAGCTTTGCAAGCTACTTCTATATATCATTTCCTTTCCTTCCAAGCTCTTTTGAGAGATGGGCCACCCCTTTACCACAAGAATTAGAGAACTTGTCTGGAAGGCAAACATAGCTCGCCATTGCTTAAAAAGCTTCGGTAAGATCTTGAGTGCCCATACCATAGTCTTTGTCCCTGCTAGTCATTGTTAATCTAATAGGTTTTTAAGAACCTCCAAAAGGCTTGCAGTCTAATGGAGATGCAAGCACAAATGTGACCATGTACACTGCTTCACTCTGGGTGAGTGTTTTTTCCATCTGAAATAGCTTGTCTCTCTATGCATCCATAGTGTTGCTTGGCCTCTCCTAGAACTCACTTGAGATGATGCTGAGGTTGAGATGAAGTGTATAGAAAAGCTTAGAATAGTGATGATGGAGGTGGTTCTTTCCTCTCTGTGAGAAGATGTCTTCTACTCTTCAGCTTTCTCTTGTTGTCACCATGTAACTTGTTAGAAAGATAGTATATACACAACTAGACTAACGTGAAATGTAGCTTGTTAGAAATATTTGTTAGAAATATAGTATATACACAAATAGAATAATGTGAAATGAGACATTAATGTTTTCTCACTTGCAATATTATTGTGCATATACGTGGACAAGGATTTGGATTTGGATTCAAGCTCAAATCTCCCCTTAATACATGGAAAATTAGACTTGAGTCAAAATCTCCCCTTAATACATGGAGAATTAGACTTGAGTCAAAATCTCTAGGTATTTTCAAATGTGATATTTTCAATTTGACGTTGAAATTTGACATTGAGTGATATTTTCAAATGCTAAACCTAGGCATCAATGGGGATTTGGAATCTCTCGGTATTGAGGGGAGATTTAGAATCAAGTCTAAATCTCGGAGACTTACGGCAAGATTTGGACTTGAGTCCCAATCTCTAGCGGCCTGAGGGTGAGATTTGGACTTGAGTCCAAATCTCAAGGCATTATGGAGAGTTTTGGACTTGAGTCCAAATCTCTAGGCATTGAGGGGAGTTTTGGACATCAGTCCAAAACTAAAGTCTAAAACTCAATGCCTAGGAATGTGAGTTTGAGTTTAAATATTTAGGTATTGAGTACAAATCTATAGATTTCGACTTAAGTCCAAATCTATGGGCATGTGGATGCAAGATAAGGGTGCTCACTTTCACTGAAAGTAGGACATCCACGCAAGGAGAAAAAATCTCGGGTGGGGTATCTCAATTAAGATATCACCATTAATAACTTGACACGTGCCCCCAAGCCAAAAGCCTAATATCTCGATCAAGATACCACAACAACCGCCATTCCAACATGCTCAAAAGGGTCATCATAGTCCACTAGGTTTAACGTCAATGCCACAAGGCATCTCCGTCAACATGCTCACTCCGTGTACATTTAGCATAAACAGTGATGCCATCTCCACTATCCATGTATCTCAAATGAGATATGGAAATGTGACCTCCATTGTTGACATATCTTGATCGAGATAGTGAGACATATCTCGATCGAGATAGTGAGATGCAATCTCACCCGTTTATATATCTCGATTGAGATACTAAGATTGCGGAGATGTGATCCCAGCTATAAAATGTATCTCAATCGAGATATGTAGTTTGAATCAAAGCTATCCATTTATCTCAATTGAGATACTCTCAACAAATCAAAGCTATCCATTTATCTCAATTGAGATACTCTCAACAAATCAAAGCCGTTTATTTTACCAACCCTAAGTCATGCATACATTGGGGCCATTCATTTCACAAACCCTAAAACCACACATACACCAGGGCCGTTCATCTCGCAAACCCTAACATGTATGCCACGTGACCTCAATCAAGATTATAGTGACCCCTAAGTTTCCCCCTCCCCCTCCCCTTATTCTCTTACATCATTTTGACTGTTTCATTCTCATTTCTCTCTTGGATTGAAGCGGATGTAGTGGACTGTGAATCTAGAATTAGTGGTGTTTTTTAGAGCTTCGTTAGTACTAGATTAGTATTTTCTTAGCACTAGGCATTGGACCTTTCATATTAACCCACCTGTCTGTGTTAGGCTTAGGGTCTAGCAAGGAGTCACGTGAGGAGGGCTAGTCTTCTATTGATCTTGCTTAAGGTAGACCTCCCTGCAAAGATTTGTAACCCTTGCAGAAGCCGCATAGCCTCCTCGACGTGCAAAGTATCCTCAATGTGCATGTCCACTAGTCTGAGATGACAATATTGATTGGGTGCCCATTGATAATGACTAAACTCAAACTAGCTGGTTTAGCTCACTTAAAATATACTTAGACTTATTGGTAGTGAGATGACTAACCTTATAAGGACTCATTGGGGTGGTAGCTCATTTACATTGTACTTTGATCTATTGTAATAGTGTCTAAACCCAGAGTAGCTAGGTTAGCTCACATTTTAATATACTTAGTTGATGTTTATATTTTCTAAGTTATGTCTTTATTGAGAATCATTGCATTTTAGTTGATTCTGTTTGCACTTTGGCTATCATATTGTCTATTGAAAAATCATGTTGTTCCCAATGCCAAGCCCATGCCATCGTATCCAAACATTGTTTGATGGGAACCAAAGGGGGGACCCCCCACATGCTCACAAATTTTAGTCGCCCATCGGACGATGTTCGCTAAGTCAAAGAGCACCCTGTGTGAAATTTTCATGTAAATCCCGCTCTCCACCATGCCATTGTACCCAAACATGACTGAATTTTGTGAGCATGTAGGGAGATCCCCCCACATCCTCAAAAACTTCAATCACCATCAAATGATGTCCCCTCCCACATACTCGCAAAGTTTAATCACCATTGCAAACAATGTTGGCGAAGTCAATTAGCACCCCCTATATATTTTTCAAGTCTCTTATAGTGCTCAAGAGGCCATGGAAAATCCCACTCTTCGATATGCCATTGTACCTAAACATTTTTCGATAATGACCAAACTTTTCGAGTATGTAAGTGGGGGGTCCCCCCCCACATGCTTGCAAAGTTTGGTCACCCACCATCAGATAATGTTCACTAAGTACCCAGTGTGCATTTTTAAAGTCTCTTAGTGCTTGAGAGGCCATGGAAAATCCTTCTCTTCACCATGCCATCGTACCCAAACATCATGCAATGGTGACCAAACTTTGTGAGCATGTGGAGGTCCCTCCCCACATACTCACAAAGTTTGGTCACCATCAGATGATGTTCACTAAGTCAACTAGCGCCCCGTGTGCAATTTTCAAGTCTCTTAGTGCTCAAGAGGCCATGGAAAATCCCGCACTTCACCATGCCATCATTCCCAAACATCATTTGATGGTGACCAAACTTTGCGAGCATGTGAAGAGGGGTCCCTCTTCACATGATTGCAAAGTTTGGTCACCATCGAATGATGTTTGGTGTATCAAGTAGCAGCCCGTGTGTAATTTTCAAGTCTCTTTATACTCGAGAGGCCATGGAAAATTCCGTTCTTCACCGTGCCATCACACCTAGGCATCGTTCGATGCTGACCAAACTTTGCAAGCACATAGGAGGGGGTCAACATTATCCGATGGGGACCCTCACATGCTCGCAAAGTTTTGTCACCCCATCAGACAATGTTTGCTAAGTCAAATAGCTCCCTGTGTGTATTTTTCAAGTCTCTTAGTACTCGTCTCGCAAGGCCATGGAAAATATTGTTCTTCACCACCATCAGACAATGTTTGCTAAGTCAAATAGCTCCTTGTGTGTATTTTTCAAGTCTCTTAGTACTCGCAAGGCCATAGAAAATATTGTTCTTCACCATGCCATCATACCCAAACACCATCCGATGGTGTTTCAAGTCTCTTAGTACTCGGAAGGCCATAGAAAATATTGTTCTTCACCATGCCATCATACCCAAACACCATCCGATGTGGTGACCAAACTTTGCGAGCATGTGGGGGAGACCCATATGCTCGCAAAGTTTGGTCACCATCGGACAGTGTTTGCTAAGTTAAGTAGCGACCAATGTGCATTTTTCAAGTCTTTTAGTGCTTGAGAGGCCAACAGAAAATCTCGATTTTTACCATGCCATTGTACCCGAACATGGTGACCAAACTTAGTGAGAATGTGGGGGGTCCCCCCCACATGTTTGCAAAGTTTAGTCACGATCGAACGATGCTTACTAAGGCAAGTAGCGTCCCCTATGTATTTTTTTAGTCTCTTAGTACTTGAGAGGCCATGGAAAATTCTTCTCTTCCACATGCCATTATACCCAAACATTGTTTGATAATGACCAAACTTTACGAGCATATAGGGGAGGGGTCTCCCCTCACATGCTCACAAAGTTTGGTCACCATCGGACGATTTTTTCTAAGTCAAGTAGCACCCAGTATGTATTTTTCAAGTCTCTTAGTGGTCGAGAGGCCATGGAAAATCTTGCTCTTCACTATGCCATCGTATGCAAACATCGTGTGATGGTGATTAAACTTTGCGAGCATGTGGAGGGGGCGTCCCTTCCCACATGCTCACGAATATTTGGTCACCATTAGATGATGTTCTCTAAGTCAAGTAACGCTCCATGTGTAATTTTCAAGTCTCTTAGTGCTTAAGTGGCCACGGAAAATCCCGCTCTTCACCTTGCCATTGTACCCAAACGTCGTTCACTGGTGACCAAACTTTGCGAGCATGTGGGGAGGATGCCCACCCACATACTCGTAAAGTTTTGTCACCCATCAAAGGATGTTCACTAAGTCAAGTAGTGCTCAGTGTGCATTTATCAAGTCTCTTAGTGCTCGAGAGGCCATGGAAAATCGTGCTCTTCACCACGCCATCTACCCAAACATCGTCCAATGGTGAACTTTGTGTGCATCTCCCCCCACATGCTCAAAATGTTTGGCCACTATCGAATGATGTTCACCAAGTTAAGTAGCGTCTCGTGTGCAATTTTCAAGTCTCTTAGTGCTCGTTAGGCCTTGGAAAAGCTTGCTCTTCCCCGTGCCATCGTACCCAAACATCATTTGATACTGATCAAACATCATTTGATATTGATCAAACTTTGCGAGCATGTGGAGGAGTCCCCCCTCCCCCCCCCCATGCTCATAAAGTTTGGCTACCATCAGATGATGTTCCCTAAGTCAAGTAGTGGTATGTGAGTATTTTTCAAGTATGTTAGTGCTCAAGAGGCCATATAAAATCCCACTCTTCCCCGTGCTATTATACACAAAGATTATCCGATGGTGACCAAACTTTGCGAGCATGTGGGGGAGATCCCCCTTCACATGTTTGTAAAGTTTTGTCACTATCGGATGATGTTTGGTATATCAACTAGCACCCCATGTGCAATTTTCAAGTCTCTTAGTGCGCGAGAGGCTATGGAAAATCCTACTCTTCCCCATGCTATTGTACCATCGTTCGATGGTTACAAAACTTTGCGAGCATATGGGGAAAGCCCCCCCCTGCCCCCCATGCTCACAAAGTTTTGTTACCATTGGAAAATGTTCGCTAAATCAAGTAGCACCCTCGTGTTTGTGAAATTTTCAAGTCTCTTAGTGCTCAAGTGGCCATGGAAAATCCCACTCTTCACCATGTCATCGTATCCAAACATCATCCGCCGATGGTGACCAAACTTTGCAAGCATATGGGGAGGGTGTCCCCCCACATGTTCACAAAAGTTTGGTCACCATTGAACGATGTTCGCTAAGTTAAGTAGTTCCCAATGTGCATTTTTTAAGTCTCTGAGTGCTCGAGACCATGGAAAATCCCGCTTTTCACCAAGCCATCGTACCCAAACATAGTCCCTGATGGTAACCAAAGTTTGCAAGCATGTGGGGGAGGCCCCACATGCCCACAAAGTTTGTTCGCCACCATCGGAGGATATTCCAGAAATCAAGTAGCACCCTGTGTGCAATTTTCAAGTCTCTTAGTGCTCGAGAGGCCATGGAAAATCTAGCTCTTTTCCATGCCATCATACCTAAACATCATCCAGGGTGACCAAATTTTGTGAGCATGTGGGGGGGTCCCCCTCCACATGTTCACAATGTTTGGTCACCACCATTGGATAATGTTCGCTATAAGTCAAGTAGTGCTCCATGTGTAATTTTCAAGTCTCTTAGTGCTTGAGAGGCTTGGAAAATTCCGCTCTTCCCTATACCATCGTACCTAAACATCGGTAGTGAGGATGACTAAACTTTGTGAGCATGTGGGGGTCCCCCCCACATTTGTGCAAAGTTCAGCCACCACCATCAGATGATGTTCCCTAAGTCAAATAGCGCCCCGTGCATATTTTCAAGTCTGTTAGTGCTCAAGAGGCCATGGAAAATCCCGCTCTTCCCTCTACCATGGTACCCAAATATCATCCGATCCCCCACATGCTTGCAAAGTTTGCTCACCATCGGACGATGTTTGGCATATCAAGTACCACACGGTGTATAATTTTCAAGTCTCTTAGTGCTCGAGAGGCCATGGAAAATCCGCTTTTCCCCATGCCATTGTACCTAAACATCATCCGATGGTGACCAAAATTTGCAAGTCCCCCCCGCATGATCGCAAAGTTGTCACCATCAGATGATGTTTGCTAAGTCAAGTAGCGCTGTGTGTGAAATTTCCAAGTATCTTAGTGCTCGAGAGGCCATGGAAAATCGCACTCTTTCCCATGCCATCATACCCAAACATTGTCAGATGGTGACCAAACTTTGGAAGCATGTGGGGGGGGTCCCTTTGCAAGCATGTGGGGTCCCCCCCACATGCTTGCAAAGTTTGGTCACCATCCGACAATGTTTGGGTATGATGACATGGGGAAGAGTACGATTTTCCATGGCCTCTCGAGCACTAAGAGACTTGAAAATTGCACACACAACGCTACTTGACTTAGCAAACATCGTCCAATGGTGACAACCCCCTCACATGCTTGCAAAGTTTGGTTACCATTGGGACGATGTGTTGAAATATACAAGTGAATGGGTGTGTGCAGGAACAAGCCCTTAGCAAGAGGCTGTAAAAGAGAGTTTGTAAATGAGTGAGTAGCAGTGAAAAGGTGAGAGGTATCTACTGGGAGAGAATAAAGGGTAGCATGAGAAGTTTTAGGATGTGTGGAGATATTCAGGGAAAAGTGAAGAGGTGGAGAGAATCAAGCAAAAGAGATGGAGTGAATCAAGGAGAGATCAGTGGGATTAGATGCTTGGCATCTTGTGGATGTAGACACTATAAATTGAGGCATTGGCCTGATGAGTATGTGCTGGTTTTTGAGTATCCATGCCTACATTAAGCTATCAGTTAATTGCTCACACTAATCTTATCTTAATCATCGTTCTAATGATGTTGATTCTTGCATTTGATCCTCCATAGCTCATCACTTTGCTTGAATTTTAACATGGTATCAAAACCAAGCTTAGGATTAATCTAATTTTTGAGCCTAATTATCTTGCTAATTAGCCTATTAATCATAATTAGAAGATAATCAATGTTTTAGTCAATTTTCAAGTAGCTTCTATACCCCCAACTGGTGGAGGAGTTCCCTCTCCCTCCAGCCTTAACATTAGGCAAATCCCTCTTAGCCATAGATAGGTGAACTCTCAATGTTGAAGCCTAGTCCATCAGCCCGTCAAACCGCCATGCAAGAGGGCAAAAAATTACGAATTTGCCGGCACTTCATTTCTAGAGAAAATCTCAGATCTACACTTACACAAAAGCAATTGGTCTAATTCCTCTTGGCCCTACGGGTTTTCAAGGGTGCTCTACATGCCGGTGATGTTTGATTTGTGAAATTCCTCAAGGAGAAGTGGCATGAAGCTCTGCATCAAATCTGCAAGTTACTTTGCTAAAACAAAGATTAAGCATTCAATTGTTGGTCAAATCTTTTGTTTCTTAGCTTGATCCTCTACTAGACTATCTGCTATTGATGCCTTTGAAAGGAGTTGAGCTCATTTTAACTCTAAGGCCCTAGATCTAGCCTCCCCGCACACTCTATTTTTTGCACACAAAACAGGGGATTAGTTTAATCAGTGATTAATCAACACTAATCACTGTATTTTATGCAATTGAGGGTTCAAATTTACCATTGGGTCAGATCCCTATCACTTCAAATTGCAATTTGGAGATGGTTTGATACTCCAACCATTTAGTACAGCTCAGCTACACTTGGCTTTATGTAATTTTTGGTGAATTTATGCTGATAAATCTGTTGTAATCATCATCTTGCATTTGCCCCTTGGTTAAATTCCTGCAAATCACAATCAAATTCAAGTTATTCATAGCCAGTGTTGCATTTGGGAATGTGCATAAGAATGAATGCTATATGCATTATGTATTGAGCACACATGGGTGATTACATCATTGTAAAAATGGGATCAGACACTACCCTTGTCCTTTCCAGAATAAGGCAAGAGGTAAGACCTCCCACATAGATTTGGGTTTGCATTGCATAATTAAAAAAATGACACAAGATAAACATCAGAAGCACAAAAGATCTGTCATATTTCAACAATACATTGAAATATGTTGCTCACATGGAGCAAGAGCTGAAGGTCAAGCTCGTGACCCCAGCCATGAAAGAAGAAGAAGATCTCTTTTCAAGAGGAGGATCAACACCGAGAAGAAGAGCTAGATGATGCATTGAAGGAAGATATGGACGCGTGAAGAGAAGCTGCCACAACAAGAAGACTAAAAGAAGAGCTAGACAAAGCATTGAGACATGGACGCGTGAAGAGAAGCAACCACAACAAGAAGACTGAAGACAAGAGAAGATATGAGGCTCCAAGAAGTGAGGAGCCATGTGAAAATCTGTAAGGAAGAGAGAGAGAAACCCCACAACCCAATCTAATCTGTCCCAACAAAGTAAAACCACCTCTGAGCCACCGATGATATGTAGACCATGTGGTAGATGTATGTGTGAGCACTTTAGTCAAGGTCCCTGGCACTTGTAGTAGCCTTGGACACATAGAGAGAGAG
Organism: Cibotium barometz; assembly: GCF_041138505.1. NCBI lineage: Eukaryota > Viridiplantae > Streptophyta > Polypodiopsida > Cyatheales > Cibotiaceae > Cibotium > Cibotium barometz. Next base: position 1,070,200 of record NC_141058.1, read on the forward strand.
TGCCAAGGACTATGAGTTAGGGACTTGAGGCACTAGTCGGCGAGCTACCAAGTAAGAGGGAAACTTGGTATAGGGTCCAAGTGTGCTAGGATTATTCACTTGAGGGGAGGTATTGAAATATACAAATGAATGGGTGTGTGTGGGAACAAGCCCTTAGCAAGAGGCTGTAAAAGAGAGTCTGTAAATGAGTGAGCAACAGTGAAAGGTGAGAGGTATCTACTGGGAGAGAATAAAGGGTAGCATGAGAAGTTCTAGGTTGTGTACAAATGAATGGGTGTGTGTGGGAACAAGCCCTTAGCAAGAGGCTGTAAAAGAGAGTGTGTAAATGAGTGAGTAACAGTGAAAGGTGAGAGGTATCTACTGGGAGAGAATAAAGGGTAGCATGAGAAGTTCTAGGTTGTGTGGAGATGTTCCAAGAAAAGTGAAGAGGTGGAGAGAATCAAGCAAAAGAGGTGGAGTGAATTAAGGAGAGATCACTGGGATTAGATGCTTGGCATCTTGTGGATGTAAACACTATAAATTGAGGCATTGGCCTAATGAGTATTTGCTGGTTTTTTAGTATCCATGCCTACATTAAGCTATCAATTAATTTCTCACTAATTTTATCTTAATCATCGACTAATCACTTTTCTAATGATGTTGATTCTTGCATTTGATCCACCATAGCTCATCACTTTGCTTGAATTTTAACACGATGTTCGCTAAGTCAAGTAGCACCCTGTGCACATGCTCACAAAGTTTGGTCACCATTGGGAGATGTTCACTAAGTCAAGTACCACCCCATGTGCATTTTAAATAATATGAAATATTAAAACAAATTTGGTATACAAAATAAAAGGCCATGATCAATAGAACATAATCAATCATCAAGATTAATCGTAATAATAAAGTATAAAGATAGAATCAAGAGCAACTGCACTAATAAAGTACAAAGACATCATCAAGGTAGAAGAAATGTGAACATGAGAAGATATGAAATGTCTCTAAAAGTACTTGAACCATGAAATGAACAAAAGTACTAAAATTAAAGTAAAATCCCTATCAAGATAGAGATCTAGTCATTAGCACCCTCTGTAGCTCTCAAATGCTCCACAATGCTCTCCATTCGAAGCCAAAAGTGTAGGTGAGATCCGTGTTTTCGACTTTGTACTCGATCAAGAGTGAGCCTAATAGAAAGCATGGTGTTCAACCATGAAATGAACAAAAGTACTAAAATTAAAGTAAAATCCCTATCAAGATAGAGATCTAGTCATTAGCACCCTCTGTAACTCTCAAATGCTCCACAATGCTCTCCATTCGAAGCCAAAAGTGTAGGTGAGATCCGTGTTTTCGACTTTGTACTCGATCAAGAGTGAGCCTAATAGAAAGCACTACATGAGAGTATTGAAATGCCTCTAACTCCCATTGCTACCACTGCTGGAACTCAAGACTCCCTTGACGATGTCCAATTTGCTAGCTTGGGGGGTTCACCTAAAAATATGTAACTATACCACGTGAATTCAAATGAAGGGGTTTTTAAATTTAAACTTTTAAGGTAAATTTACAGAAATACATTTACAGAAGGGGTTTTTTTTTATCGATTTTGAAAAAGAACCCGTAAGTCCATAAAGAAAAAAGGGTCATTATATTTATGAAAAATTCATAGGTAAGGGGTTTTTGTAAATACTCCTTGAACACACGTGATACATAGAGTTTTTTAGTAGTGCACCCCCCGAGTCTGCTGGGTAGAACTGGCCTACCACAATCATGTTGTGGGCATCGAAAGAAAAACCATGATCATCCATTGTATCCTGTTTGAGGATGCACTTCGTCCTAGTGTAACTCATGAGATAGTAGTCTACTCCCTCGCTATTTCCCTCCTCAGTAATAACGGTAAATACATCACCCTCGTGTAGCATTGGCCGTGAACACATGACCAATGTGCTCATTGGACAACACTTAATGTGAAGGATGCTTCAGAGAGAGTGTCCATGCATTTGCCCATCCTCTCAAGGCATAATCTAACCAATCACCATCCATACATGCTCCACAAAAGCATGCAAACCACCATGTGTGAATTATGGGGGCTGCCATACGCATGCTCCTGATGGAATGGAAGCCCAAGGTGCATGGTACTATGTCACAATCATGTGGGTCTCTATATAAGGCCACCATCCACACACCAAAAAAATCTCTTGACAATCCGAGCATCACATGAGAGATAGGATGATGCTGCACTCCCACACAAATGCCGAGAACACCACTTGAACATGTGGCATGCATCTCTGAACCGCTCAACATGTTGCCACAATTGATGATGTCTCAAAGGGTGTTTTACACACGCGCCCACACCATCATGCTCACCCTTCCCGTGACCAATCTCAAAGAAGCTCTAAGTCACTGGGATACTAGACTGCACATGCCACCCATAAACCCATAAAAACAAGTCTTAGTTATTGTTTTCTTTAAGATGTTCTAGTGATATGAGTTTATTTATGGATCCTTGAGTATTACCTGTAGAGACAATAGAATTGTCGTGCTAACTTGAACTATGCACCACAATCATCTGACCAAACCCACCATTGACGCCATGTGACCCACAATCTCGTAAAAAATCATCATGAAGACGGAAACAATGTTGCACAAAATGTGCATCATGTGAGTGACCATCACTGATGTAGAAATGATACTCTCAAACAATGGCACAGGCCCTGGGGTACCTGTAGCATTATATGGTAGTGATGTGTGTGAACACACTTAGGATTGCCGGAGGCACTTTTTTCCTCACTAGGAGGTTTTTCCCCCCGTGCATATGTACACCCTCTTATTTACTCATTTTGGGGTGTGTACTTATCTTTTGTATCTGGCACACATTTGTTCATTCTAATCTGGTGAGTTTGTGTGCTCTTAAGCATCTCTATATTGTGTGTGCATTGTTGCAACCCTAACCCTAATTCTAATAGTACTCGCTATCCCTTCTACACGTGCCTCTGCATGCCGATAGCTAATGTGGACCATAATAGCAACCTAGTGAGGTTAGGGGGGAGAGATAATTAGGACACAAAAATCAATTAAGTAATATAGCTCAAACACGAAACAAATAATGTGAAATAAAACCATTGCTTGCTTATAGAAGTAATACTCAGATTGTATATCCTGAAAAGGTGTGAAGGTGTAGTTCTTTCCAAAATCAACCATAGAGACAACCACACCAATAGGGAGCTCTATCAGGCATGCTCAAAACTGACGATCTTGCCACTTGGCACAATGAGTGTGCCATATATAGGGGTAGATTTTCTCCCTAAATGTGGCTGTGAAGTGACAACGTGGTGTATATTTGTCCACGAGCTGCAACTTCATGGATTGCCCCACCACTGTGGAGGAGCTGATGCGTCACATATAACATTGCCACATCATTATCTCTTGGTCACTTACATTAAGATCTACCATCTGGCCGTGCAAGTAAACCACAATTTGCAATTGTTGTTCACGCAAGGCATCATATGGTAATGGGCATTCTCCATGCATGCACACAAAAGAGAGTGGATGAAATCATGAGGACTGCAAGGCACCTCTCTAAGAGAGCGGAACACATCATAAAAACCTTGGTAACAACAACAAATGTGTCGCGTTGTCATGAGTACCTCACAAACCAAGGCTTACACCCCTCAAATGATCTTTGTCTAATTTTAAGATATGGAAATGATGCCACAGATTGAGAATACAACTCGGTTTGAGCTACTTATGGTTGACACAATGGCCCGTTGAGTAGCCAAAGCATCCGCACAATTCCTCTTCTTGTTATAATGATAGGAACAATGAACACTTTGTAGAACCGCCATGTTAACTCTCCTCTCTCTTTGACCTCCAATATAAAAAAACACCCTACACTCAGCCATGTTGGATTGATCGATCAAAGCATCAAGTATGTATGCCTGTGATGATGAAGGTGTGATGTCTTTGAAATAGTATTGGAAGATTGCATGGGCACGATGATGTGCCCCCGACTTTGATCATTCTATCCACACTATGGGCGCCCAAAGGAGGGGGGTGGGTTGTTGTGGAAGAGAAGGGGGGGTTCTTATGTAAGAGAAGGGGGTCCTTGAAAAGGAGGAAGAACTAGTTCATGTGGATTATCTAAACTAAGGGATAGCAGTGGAGAAGAGGGCAGAGGGAGAGGAAGAGGAGGGACAAGGCTTGGATCATTGCTAATGGAAGGTATAGCTCGTTGATGTACTCTCCACACTCTCTTTCTCTCATAAGCTACCCTTTTCCTTTCCTCCTCTTGATCTTGGTGGATGGGGGGAAGTCTAGTCATATCACGTTTTTGACTCCTACGACTTTAAGAACACATTCTCAAGGAAGCTATGAGAGAAAACAATTATGAGACAGCTCGATGATGGGATAAAATTATGATGGCTCAATGATGGGATAGTTAGTATTAGAGATGTATGTTGGATAGTACTATAGATGTGTGTTTATATAGGAAAAATAGTTTATCCACTTCACATCTCATTGGATTTCCTATCTATATAGTACATGATTGATTAGATAATTAAGATAAACATAAATATAAAAAAATCTATTAATTTTTACACTTTGGCTATCATATTGTCTGTTGAAAAATCCTACTGTTTCCAATGCCGCGTCCATGCCATCATACCCAAACATCTTTCGATGGTGACCAAAGGGGGGATCCCCCCACATGCTGACAAAGTTTGATCACCATCGGACAATGTTCGCTAAGTCAAGTACCACCTTGTGTGCAATTTTCAAGTCTCTTAGTGCTCGAGAGGCCATGGAAAATCCTTCTCTCTACCATGCCATTATACCCAAACATCATCCGATGGTGTGGGGGTCCCCCCACATGTGCGCAAAGTTTGGCCACCATGGGTTGACGTTTGCTAAGTCAAGTAGCACCCCCTATGCATTTTTCAAGTCTCTTAGTGCTCAAGAGGCCATGGAAAATCCTGCTCTTCTGCATGCCATCTTACCCAAACATCGTTTGATAATGACTAAACTTTGTGAGCATCTAGGAGGGGGATCCCCCCCCACATGCTCGCAAAGTTTGCTCACCATCTAGTGTGCATTTTTAAATTCTCTTAGTGCTTGTGAGAGGCTATGGAAAATCCCACTCTTTACTATGCCATCATACCTAAAGCGATGGTGTGACCAAACTTTGCGAGCATATGGGGGGGTCCCTCCACATGCTCGCAAATTTTGCTCACCATTGGACGATGTTCGCTAAGTCAAGTAGCATCTCGTGTTGTGCAATTTTTAAGTCTCTTAGTGCTCAAGAGGCCATACAAAATCCCGCCCTTCACCATGCCATTGTACCCAAACATCGTTCGATGGGGTGACCAAACTTTGCGATCGAGCATGTGGAAATATTGATTACTAAATATTTATTATTCTTAAATATATGATTAATAAATATTTTTTATTATTGAATATATTTATTTTAAAATTATTTTTTGTTTGATAATATAACTACATTTTCTTTTATAATGTGTTTTAAAAAATTTTATTCAAAGGTTTTTCCTACACAAAATATTTTTAGGAAATATTAAATTCAAAAAATTAAAATTTTAAAATAAAATAGACTTTAGAAAAATGAATATTTATCTAATTTTAAAAATATAATAATTTTAAATTCTTTTATATTTATAAGTTATATATGTTTTATTCTTTAAAATTTTATGTTTTATTCTCTTTCTTTTCTTTGGAAAATACTAAAAATATATAACATTAATTTAAAAAATATTTTTAAAAAAAGGTAAGGTGGAAGGGAGGTGCCACGTGTTAGGCGTACATGCCACGTGGCACTTACTTAACATGTGGCACTATTATGGCTAATGTGGCTATACTCTCCATGTCTACATGGGTCAACATATGCAGGGATGATGTGGAATGATGTATGACATGGCATTCCATGTGATGTGGCATGCCATGTCACCAAGTGCAAGATGGCATGCCAAGGAGACAAGAAGGTGTGGCATTAATGATGACTAGGAGGATGAGGTGGGAAGTCAACTAGGTTGACCATGTTGACATGGAGGGTGGAGGTGGCAAGGTGGGGTTGCATGGTGCTTATGTGGATCCTCTCTAACCTGATGTGGACATAAAGTGGCATGTACATATAAGATTTGTGCCCACCCAATGCTCACACATGGCATGATATCTAGGCTTTGCAGATTACCAAGACTAGATTTTCAAATCTAACTAGGATTGGTTTTAGACTTGAAAAGGGGAGAGTGGACACAATATGAAAATTTTCACTCGGGAGGATTGAAAATGGACCTTCTCGTACTCAAATTAAGTTAGTTTTTGTAAATAAATTCATGGTAACAAGTATATTGATCCCTAGAGCTTTTAGATCAAAAGTCTCAATATTTGATTTTCTAGAATAAATTACAATCAATTTAATGGACCTCTGACATTCATAACAAATTTTACAAAGTACATCTACAAAAATCCAACCATTAGATTTGTAATTTTACCCTAGATCCACATTCTACTAATCTTCCCCAATCCAATCATCACTAGATCCATACAAATTGAGAGTTTTAAATGGTAGATGTGGTGGGAGGAGGACAAAATAGTACGTTTTTAATAATTTTAACGCCTTTTAAATAATATAGAAAATAGTAAAACACATAAAAAATTACTCGATAAGTCAAGTTAAGCTCTATGTTATGTGAATTTATGATATGCAAAGTGGGAACATCATATGAGTAATAATGTAAAGTTATAGGCAATTTACGCACATTTAGTGTACCTATCTAAACCTAAAGATAGGGCCCGTATATAATTTTTGTGCCCAAATAAAAGGGGCTTTGCAATTATTAGATATTCGATCGGATTATAGTTTTAGTTGCCTAACTTTACATTTGATGTTTCATTAGAAGACCTTGAAGTGAACTGCTTGGCTAACTAGGAGAGATTGGCTATTCTTCTTGAAAAATTGCCTGTTTTCAGGTTCAACCCAAGGGCACCCACTAAACAAAACTAGATAACCTAGTCTTACAACCACGCAAGCATTGAGTTCAAATCTATAGGCATTGAGTTCGAATTTCTCAAATTTGGAGTCCAAATTTTCCCTCCTTGCCTAGATATTTCCTGAATTGTGATATTTTAAAGTTTGACATTCAAATTTGACATTGAGTGATATGTCAAATGCTAGATCTAGGAATTTATAGAGATTTACAATCTCTCAATATTTAGGGGAGATTTTTAGTCAGTATTAAGGGGAGATTTGGAGTCTTTAAGTCTCAAGCGGAGATTTGGAATCGAGTCCAAATTTCTAGGTCTTGAGGGAAGATTTAGACTTGAGTCCAAATCTCTAGGCATTGTGGGGATATTTGGACTTAAGTCCAAATATCTAGACATTGAGAAGAGATTTAGACTCGAGTCCAAATCCCTAAACACAGTGGGGAGTTTTGGACTTAACTCCAAATCTCAAGGCATTGAGGGGAGTTTTAGACTTGATTCTAAATCTTTAGGCATTGAATCTAAATGTACAGGCATTGAGTTCAAATCCCTCAAATGTGGACTCCAAATTTTTCCTTTAAATGCTTAGATATTTTCCTCAAATGTGATATTTTCAATTTTGACATTCAAATTTCACTTTGAGTGATATTTTCAAATTCTATATCTAGGAATCAACAAAGATTTGGAATCTCTTAGTATTGAGGGGAGATCATGACTCAAGTCCAAATATCTAAGCCTTATGAGGAGATTTGAACTTGAGTCCAAATCTCTAGGCCTTGAGTCTAGATTTTGACTTGAGTCAAAAACTCTAGGCCTTGAGTATGGGGAGACTTACCAAGAAGCCGAATCAACCATTCCACCCTCGTGTTAGCGAGAGCTTGCTCCTTGAGTGATCTTCATGTACTCATGATCACGTCGAGGTGGCTCCTCAAGTGATCTTCATGTACTTATGATCTTGTCGAGGTGGCTCCTTATTTCGTGTGAAGCCCAAGCTCATGTGGTTGCTCCTAGCTCTAATAATGTGCTCGCTTTGCAATGCCTAGATCGGCACGAAGAGGGGACACATGATCTAATAGAGGGCATGCTGTTAGAAATCTAATAAAGGGCATGTTGTTAGAAACCAATGCTTCACCCTTGTCATTGTCACTTTGTAGGTGATGGGTTACTCTATTTCGTAAGGCCCCTTGTGTTGAGTATCTGGGCACCCACCGTCAGTCTCGAGTTTAAACACTGTATCTCGACCATGTGTGGCTAGATGGTTAGGAGATATCTTATGCTAAGAAGTAGGATGTATGTCAGTAGTCTTGGGTAGAAGGATGTGGTCCTTCAGTTTTGTGAGGCCTCTTTAAGCGCTTACATGACCTTGAATGGGTTTGGAAGCATCATAGGTTTTTGTTGATAGTTCCATTCGGGTGATGTGGTTGGTTCGGTCCATTTGTACTAGTTGTAAACATTGGTGACATATGCTACAACTAACCTTTGAGTTAACCCATGTAATGTGGGGAGTTACTTGAGCTTATATGTACTAGTAGCTATTAAGCTTTAATCATACTACAATCACAGACACAAAGGTAATCTTTAAGTCCTAGCTTTAGTAGCTAGTGTGGTGATTAGAGTGCAAAAGGTATAGTTTGTTTTTACTGCTTATCATTGACTATCGTGATCATTGATTATTGATCAACAAAGATCAATGATTGTTGAAACGTTGAACAACAACCATTTCTTAGGTTTTATAAAATTTGGAGAGGAAATGTGTTAATTCTCCACTCTTTAGTTAGATATTAGATAGATTTAGAAGTGTAATCTTCATACAAGGACCTTGCTAGTATTTATATTGATACAAGGATCTATAGTATTTCTTTGGCATTGCAATAATGACCTTTATGTTGTGCTGTCATTAGTGTTATTGTTATTGTTATTGTTGAAACGTTAAACAATAACCATTTCTCGGGTTTTATAAAATTTGGAGAGGAAATGTGCTGATTCTCCACTCTTAGATATTAGATATATTTGGAATTGTAATCTTCATACAAGGACCTTGCTGATATTTATATTGATATAAGGATCTATCGTATTTCTTTGATCTTGCAATAATGACCTTTGTGCTCTCATTAGTATTATTGTTATAGATATTATATTTATGAATTAATAGTATTGAACAAACTTTGTGTGTTGATTAGAGTTGAATATAATAAAGATGTTTGTGAATCTTAATAATCAAAGGAATATTCTAGTGTTAGTTGTTTAGAGAAGTCAAGCGGTGATCCCCTTATTGGGAAAGTGATCTTGTGTTTTAATCTTTAAAGTTTAATATTGATTTAATATTTTGAGAATTAGAGGGACATTCTATGCCTGTGTTGTTTCTAGTTTTTTGATCTCTTACGTAAGCAAATTTTAATATAATTATTCATTGCTCAGCATTCGAATGTCGTGCTTAGCTTTTTTGGGAAAATTAATCTCGTGTTTTGCACTTAAAAGTTGTGTTCATGATTTACTATTGATATAATATTTTGATGATCAAAAGAACATTCAAGTGCCTGTTTTTTGAGCTCTTATGTAAGCAAACATATTGGAAAGGCATGGCAAATTACATAATGAGGTTTTTAAAATTTTTTTTGCCAGAGGTGGGTGCTTGCTTGCTGGGAACAACAGGGGTGTTAGTATGCGGGGCTTGGTTTTGAGGTCGGGGTTCGAACTCGGGCACTCAATTTGAAAGGCCACAAGCTACACCAACTCAGCCCAACACACAAATTTGGACGTTGAAAAGGGTTACTTTTTATCATGGGATGCCCGAGCTGGTTGTAACGTGTCACGCAGTAAATGGGACAAGGGGTAAAAGCCTAAGGGAAAGGAGAACCATTGCACGTGAAATGGTGTGATATAGGTTAAGATCCGTGTCAAGATCCGGAGCTGGGATCTTGCCGCCATCCAAAAAAATAGGAGCAGATTAATCAATATATATATATATATATATATTTAACCTTTAGGCTCTGTTTTTTTTTAAATTTTAAAAAAAACTTTAGTTTTAAGGTCCAGCTATATTTGCAGGTAGCAAAAAAAAGAGGAAAAATTTGAAGTATCCAGCAATAATTAATTAATAAATTAATCGTATAAACATAACTTTTTGATGCCTTATTATTTTTGGGCTCGTGAAATATATTCAGCTATTTAAAATTTTGAATCTTTAATTTAATGGTTGCTTGGTCTTTCACCACCTCTTTCCATCGCTACATCTCCGTAGCTTTCCATCGCTTTTCCGATTGGCTATTTCTAGCCGCTTTCATTGCGTGCATGATTCAGAGCATGCCATGGCATCTGCTCAACTCCACTTCTGTGGGTGCCATAGCTCTTCATGGGCTGAGCCATGGGGGCCTTCCCCTTTAGGAGAGCTTTGTGGGTCTTCCTCCTGCGCATCGCCCACATGCATTTCCTTCAAGAAGCATCAGCAGGTAAGGGGTTTCGCATTTGCACGGGGACAGGAAGGCCTCAGAAGGACAAGAAGGACAGGTCACATCCTTCTCTGCAGCAGCTCATCTGAACTCAGCAATTTTCAGTCTAAGGGGACTTCAGTGGATTTTGCGGAAGGGCCAGTTCTAGCAGAACAAGGTATGCTTTTTACTCTTATGTTTCTTGCTCTTGGGAAGCTTATTTTCTGATGTATGTGTTTTGCTCTGGAGCAGGGCAGTCTATCGGTCGGATAACTGAGCACAGCGGCCTTCAGAATGCGGAGCTTGCTCGCAGTGACTTGGAAGACAGCAACAAGCGCACTAAAAACCCTTTCAACATCGTGTTTGTCTCTGCAGAAGTAGCTCCTTATTCCAAAACGGGAGGACTTGGTGATGTTTGTGGGTCTTTGCCGATTGCACTTGCAGCCCGTGGCCATCGGGTCATGGTCATCTCTCCACGCTACATGAATGGGGTTGATGATGCCAAATTTGCTGGGGCTTTTGATGCTCAGTGTCGCATTAAGATTGGTTGCTTTGAGGGAGAGCATGAAGTGGCATTCTTTCATGAGTTCCGTGCAGGCGTTGACTGGGTACCTCTTCATACTATTCCATGATGATTCTCGAGCAGACGGTTTAAACAGCAACGCAGCATATCTTCCAGCAAAAGCTATGATTGTGTCTGTACATATTACCAAACATAATATGGTACTGGCAGGTTTTTGTTGATCATCCATCTTATCACAGACCCGGAACCCCGTATGGTGACACACGAGGTGCTTTTGGTGACAACCAGGTGGAGTGCTTGGAGGCCCCTTTAATGCGTAAACAATCAATTTGGGCATATTTGCTCATATTATTATGCATTGCTCTGCTCATATTAAACAATTTATTAAAAGACACCCATTTTGCAGTTTCGGTTTACGATACTATGCCATGCTGCATGTGAGGCACCCTTGGTTTTACCACTAGGAGGCTACTCATACGGGCAAAAATGTGTATTCATTGCCAATGACTGGCATGCGAGTCTTGTCCCAGTGTAAGCAATCTAAGCTTTGACACATACTTTAGAAATGATATGAGCATAAATGGATGCTGTCCATGTGTATATTACACAAAGTTGGTTTGCACATTGGAAGTTTGAATGGTGTGATTTTACTAGGTTGTTGGCATCTAAGTACCGGAGTTTTGGAGTTTACAAAGATGCAAGGTGTATACTAGCTATCCACAACCTCGCACACCAGGTATTTTATGAGAAAATCTCTTTGAATGGTTTCCACAGCTCTTGGGTTACTTTTTTTAATCAAACAGATAATGTTGGGCAACTTCTTTTGATTTGTTGTCTCAGGGTGTAGAACCTGCAACAACTTACAGCAAGCTTGGTTTGCCAGGGGATTGGTATGGTGCACTTGAATGGGTCTTTCCAACTTGGGCAAGAAAACATGCTCTGGACAAGGGTGAGGCTGTAAACCATTTGAAAGGTGCTGTTGTCACCGCAGACCGGATAGTTACTGTAAGCCAGGTAGATTATCAGAGCAAACCTAACTGCCAGCATGCCAACTTTGTGTTTTCATGACTACTACTCATCGAAGTCCTCATTTTTGGATTAAAGGTGCCTCTCTTTCATCAAATGTCATGCAGGGTTATGCATGGGAGATCACAACAGTGGAAGGAGGATGGGGTTTAGATGGCCTTCTTAGGTCTCGAAATGCGGTGATCAATGGTCTCTATGTGGTTAAGTTCATCATATAGTTATAACAACTTTTGTGGCGTACGGCATGGTTTGATGCTCTTATTGCTCTTGGGCAGGCATCACGAACGGTGCTGATGTGGATGAATGGAACCCCTCCTCTGACAAACACATTGCTTCTCAATATTCCTCGGAGAACCTATCTGGAAAGGTATCATTTCTCTTTTGTAGCATCAAATCTTCTAGATGGTGCCACAATGGCTGGGTTTTAAGTGGTAAATGTTGTGGATATGCAGGCTGAATGCAAGGCTGCCTTGCAGAAGGAGCTAGGTCTTGCTATTCGTCCAGAGGTTCCATTGGTGAGAGAAATTATGTGGTCTTTTCTTCTTGAACCTTAAATGTGAGCTTGTTCCTCTTAACAGAATATGTTGTGCAGGTTGGATTTATTGGGCGTCTGGATTACCAGAAGGGACCTGACATTATACAGGCTGCTCTACCAGAATTCATGCAAGACGATGTGCAAATGGTATTGGTTTCCACACATTTGTGTTGGCAATCCCGATTTCAGCGTAAAAGTTTCCCTATCTAACATACTAGGTTTTACTTTGTACAAATTGATTTGAAAACCAAAAGTTCAAAACATCAAGTTTACTCTGTAAAAGAAGACTATATGCTTTGATGAGTCATGAAAGCACAGATTGAGGGAGTAAAACACCGATTGACTATGATAATAATGTTTAAAATGCTTGTGATTGTATTGATTGTAGCTGTCATTTGTGAATCAGAATGGCATGGAACCCGTGGTTTGTAGGAAAAGTGTGAGCTCTTGTGGGGTGGAAGAGGGTGCCTAATATTGTCCCCAGGGACAATCTCTTTTACCAAGGAAAGGGAAGGCTATATAAGATGGAATCCTGGGAATACGTGAGATGTGGGTATGTGAGGCCAAAGATGGGAAGCTTAGAAGGCAAGTGCAGTAAAGGATCTTCAAGAGTTGTATCTCCCAATGGACTGACCTCATATCAGCACCTCCGTGGGTGCATATAGTTAACTCACATGCCCATGAGGAGCTCATGGTGGCCTTCATTTGCATCTGGAATAAGGGCCTTTCTATGGTGAAAACCATTTTACATTTTGCGGTGGTATAATATTTTCAATACTTCGTTGGAGAGTTGCAAGCCATGGGACACCCACATGTTTTTTGGGTTTTCTCATTTCCTCTCTTGAGGAGTTATAGGCCATGCATGTTCCTACATTTTTTTGAAGGTAAACAACTCAAATCTATAGCCCTTAATACTTCTGTCTCAATTTAATCTCTTGCCTTGTCTCAATCTGGAGCCTGTGTGATGAGGCATAAAGTTGTCTTGTGGATACTTGAGTGTCGGCGACAGAATTTTGGCATGTAGATGCAACCTTTCTCTAATACTAAGAGAAATCGATCTTGATAAAAAATCATGAGAATCCATTGCCTAACACCATCAAAAAATGACCTTGGTAAACTGGATTCCATGTAGTTGAAGAATATCTTGAATCTACAGCTGGTGAGTGGAGGGTCAGGATCCCTGGGATCACTCAAGATCGAGCTCTTTGGTGTTCCCTGTGGTGTGTGGGGCCAGAGGATTGCATGCCCGTGTATGTGAGCTGTGCACCGTTTCGGGAACACTTGAGCCTTGCATGACGGGAGAGAAGTGAAGAATGCACAGGTCTTTGATGGTATGCACTCTTAGCCGTTCGTGGTAGAACAATCCTGCTTGTGGAGAAGCTAGGGTCCTCAACTTTGCCTCGGGAATGACATGAGAGACTCCCGCTCAAGAAGGCTAGTACATATCCGGTACAGCATTGCAGGTCTAGATCCCAATTGGCTCCTTGCTCCAGGGCAGCCCAGGCTTATTGAAAGACCTGAAGGATTGGATAGACAGAAGACTAGGATGTCATGTGCAAGACATGTGCAGGCTGATCCTTGAGGGGCAACAGATAAAAGACAGGATTAGAATTGGATTTTGGAGCATATGTAGCTGGTGTGGGCAGGGAAGGACTGGTGGAGGACAAAGGAGGCTGTCGGCCAGTGCATGAATGGGAAAAGAGACCTGTCGGCTGCAGCAAATTAGCATGATTTTGTCCAGGACCTGGCTGACAGCACTCAGCGAGTCCACTAGGAAATTCCAGAGCCTTTTAAGGCATGAATACGAAAAGAGACCTGTTGGCTGCAGCAAATTAGCATGATTTTGTCCAGACAGCAATCAGCCAGTCCACTAGGAAATTGCAGAGCCTATTTAGGGCATGTTTGCTCATCGCTTTTGATCATTCAGTCCTGCCATGGGCTGAGTCCTAGATGTAGGATTAGACTAGGTATGTCTGTGTGGATGCGTTTTGCATCAAGCATGTTCTAGGATGGTGTTCAGGGCTGAAAGAAGACTCCTAGAGCTTCCGCATGTGACATTGGTATCAGAGCATTACGCTCAGCAAGGCTAAAGACTGATCAGTCCCAGATGAAGGTGCACAATCCAAGGAAAGGAACACAAGACATGGAAGAAGTTCCCAGGAGGGTGGTTGGTGGTGTTCCACAAGACCCAAAAGGAATGGCATGTTAGCACATTCATCCCCAGTTTCATGTTAGCACATTCATCCCCAGTTTCTGCTCATGTTTGGAGTCCCTTTTCATGGCCCTTGGTTGTGGGCTGGCCACCCTATCTTTTCATATTTTTCTGGCATTTTTCCCAGGGCTTCTGTTGTGGGTGTGCCCACTGCCCGCCCTTTATAGGTGTTTTCTCATTTTTCCTCACTCCCCGTATTTTTTCCCCGTTTCTTCCTATTTTTCCATGGTATGGGTGGCTGCCCGATGATGGCAGGATGACCCAGTAGCTGGCCGACTGCACCAATATAAACATGTTCATTTCTGGGAGCTGGCCGACTGGATTGCACAAGTCGTGGACCTCTCTTGTGCTGGCCGACTGGATGACACCAGTCATGAGGCTGTCGGCAGCTTTTGCGCAGGCCGACTGGGGCCATATAAGTGACTCCATGGCCCCCATTCCATGGTATCTTGTATCACTTCGGGATCTTGTGTATATAGAGCATAGTTACACGCCTATCTCTCTCCTTCTCTTGTGCTGTCTATTTTCTGCACTCTACTTGCTCTTGTGGTCTCAGATTTGGTTATCATCTCCGTTGCGTATTTTGACATGGTATCAGAGCCCGGGCGTGTGTGGTCCTCGGCGACCCCCTCGCGCCTCGGTGGCTTGCGGAGCTCGAATCGAGAGAGGGTGGGAAGGTTGGCGATTTCGAGCGTGTGATCTATGGCTAGAAGGTGCCTTGGATGTTGAAGCATGGGAAGTTGAAGAGCCATATATAGGCTACAGTGGCACCTTGTCATAGTCATCTCCTCCGGTCAGTGTTTTGGCCCTTGGGAGGCAGCTCACCGGGAGATGGGAGCCCGGTGGAGGGATGCTGCAGTGCCCGTTGGGGGTGTTCATGGTGCTCGATGGTGATACGTCTCCTACGTGCGTTAGTCTTCCGCTGCGCATTTTGACATGGTGTAAGTTTTTTTTCCCCACCCAGCCACCCTTTTCAGTTACATCCCCGCGATGGCAGATTTGTTAGAGATGGCTGAGAAGCATGTGAAGATCCCAACACTCCCCGTTTCCAGTGGACCGTCAGTTGGACGGGAACAATTACGGCATATGGAAGGTTATGATGGAGTTTGTGTTGGAGTCATATGACCTTGCTGATTTCATCGTTGTCGGGGTTCCACGGCCGGAAGCAAAGAAAGGGGAGTTACAGTCAACCAGAAAGGACCGCGAGGCACAGGCACATATGTGGGATCGTGTCAACGCCAGGGTCCGTTCATTTATCTTCCTCAACTGCACACCGCAAGTAATCAATCATGTAAAGCATATGACGCTGGCCAGAGACATATGGCAGCACTTGGCTTCTCTTTATAACAGGGTATCGCCCATGAAGAGGATTTCCTTGGAAGTACAGATGCGGGTTATGAACCTTGCAAAGTCATCGACGATGCGAGAGCATATTAACAAGCTGCAGGTCCTTTAGCAGGAAGTCCTCTAGGCTGGGAAGGAGATATCATCATAAGATATGGCCATTACTTTGCTGTCCCACTTGCCTTCTCAGTATTCCGCTTTCTACTCCTCTTTGATTACTAGTGGCAGGCTCAGCACCATTACATGGGAGGAGCTTGTGCCCATGGTCTTAGACTAGGAGGAACGATTCACGAACCCTCCTCACAGCGGAGGTTCGGAGGCCTTAACTGGCCAACGGCCGAAAGGCTGAAATAACAAGGGCAAAGGGAAGGCTTCACCGGCGAAGTCTTCTGAGAAGAAGCCTGACACAGATCAAGAGAAACTGAAGGCCGAGAGGTCCTGCACAATGATTGTGGCGAGAAAGGCCACTATTGGAGAAAGTGTTCTAAGCGGACTGGGAAGAGTGTTGAGTCGCTGCAAAGACTCCAGCATTTGTGCACTTAGAGATGATGGACTCAGACGCTTCATCGTTTTCGAGCGAGGAGGCAGTTGGCCTCACCGCAAAGGATACCTGGGAGTGGATTCTTGACAGTGGTGCTTCCAGGCACATGACTCCTTCCCGAGACTTCTTTTTTGGATCTGAAACGGCAGTCAGGTTGCATCTTCATTGGCGACAACTCCACGATTGCGATACACAGTGAGGGCGGCCTGATGGAGATTATTCCCGACGGCAAGGGGGGTAAACATTTCTACCGTGTTCTTTACGTCCGTGCTCTTGGTTTTCATCTTTTGTTAGTGCATGAAGTATGTAAGACTGGCTTTCGGGTGGAATTTGAGAAGCATTTAGTTGCTCTACGGGACCGTGAGACTGGCCAGGTTGTTTGGGAAGGCGGTGTGGAGAATGGTATCTACAAGCTCTCTGCACTCTCCTCATTGACAGGTTCTCAGGTCAGAGATTTGTGGCACTTTCGTTTTGGCCACTTAAATGTGGATGCACTGCGGCGAGCTTTCCGAGACCAGATGGTGGTTGGCTTGCCAGATGTTGGTAGCAGGCAAGGACGCTGCAGTTCTTGCATACGTGGTAAGCAGCACAGGGAATCCTTTCCGAAGCAGGCTTCCAGGCGGGCTTCAAAACCATTGGAGTTGATTCACACTGACTTATGTGGACCTCAGCAGACACCATCATTGGGAGGATCTCTCTATTTCATGCTGCTTGGTGATGACTGTACGAGATTCACGTGGGTCTACTTTCTTTCATAGAAGGACCAAGCTTTTGCACGGTTCAAGGATTGGCACGTGATGGTGGAAAAAGAGTCTGGATTGCAGGTAAAGACTCTCAGGGCTGACAAAGGAGGTGAATTCTCTTTGAATGCTTTCGTCAGATTTTGTGCAGATCATGGCATCAAGAGGGAACTGGCCGATATAGGATCGCCTTCAGAGAATGGAGTTGTAGAACGCAAAAACAAGACTGTGGTGGAGATGGCGAGGATCATGCTGGAGCATCGTGATCTTCCTCGTCCACTTTGGGGAGAGGCTGTGGTAACGGCTGTCCATACCCTCAACCGGTCTCCAACGACTTCAGTACCTAATATGACTCCGTTTGAGGCATACTTTGGCAGGAAACCTGATGTCTCCCACTTCCGTGTTTTTGGGAGCGATGCGTATGTACATATTCCGAAGAAGCAGAGGGGGAAGCTTGACTCCAAATCCCGTAAGGTTATATTTGTGGGGTATAATTCTCTTTCCAAGGGATCTTTCTATGTTCTATATGCGTTTTGCATCAAGCATGTTCCAAGATGGTGTTTAGGGCTGAAAGAAGACTCCGAGAGCTTCGGCATGCGACATAGGAGCAGGCATGGAAGAACCACCACCTACGAACTCCTCAGATGAGTACGAGAATGAAGAACCTGGTGGGGAAGTGAGAGAATTCTAGGACCTCCCCAAGGTGCCAGTGAACAAGCTAGGTCACTATTTCAAAAGTGACGACATGAATGTGGCACTGCCCGTGAAATATAAGGACTCACAAGTCACAACAATTTTTGATAGAGGTGTTGGAGTTAGCATCCTCACCAAGCAACGCTGGGAAAAATGGGGATAGCCAATGTTGGATCAGTCCAGTCTAATGGTGAAGCAGCTGGCTGATGGAGCCATAGTTAAGCCCTTGGGCCTTTTGTGAAATGTTAAAATCAAGACTTTTGGCTTAAGTTTTAGCCACTCTGTTGCATGCGTGGATGCCTTGTTGTACTGATCCACAGCCCTAAGCCTAGTTAAGAACAAGATGCTGATTTAAACATGATTAAGACAGAGGAGAGAAAAGAAGAGACATTGGTGTCAAGGTTTTTTTGTATTAATAGGTTGCTTATTACTGAATGTATATGGCTGAGCCTTAGGTCAGCCCCAAAGGGGGTGACCCTTGGCCTTTACATGACTTCTACTGACTACTGCTATGATGGATGATGATGAAAATGACTTGAGAAATGCTGAATTATGACTGCTGTATATATATATGCCCGAGGTGCTGGTCGGCCAGCTCTGCACATGGAATATTCATAGAAAAAAGCCTTAAATGCTGCGCTTTGCTCACTGCCTTGCCCACACCTGGCTGACCTTCACTTGATGCTAAACCGCCTGCTGCCTAGGTGCCTACTAGCTGCCATCTGATGGCTGATGGCTGCCCACAGGACACCAGAGCCCTCTATGCTGCTTATGCTGATGATGGTGATGCTGCTGCTGATGATGATGATGCTAATGCTGATGGTAAAGATACTAATCTGATGCTGATGTTTACTGATGCTAAATGCTGACTAATTCAGGGATTAATGCTATTTATGCAGAGGATTAGCCATGGCACGGGCGTGCACGTGACACTCATTTGTGGTGATGAATTTTGCTCAGCAGCCGAGCTCACATAATTGCATCTTAGGCAGGGGTTCTTGAAAATGTGCCTGATGACACTGACGCTCAAGGCTAGCAAGAGCTGCATACCCCCGGGTCACTTTGTCTCGGACTGCCTGAGCCATGGAGAAGCGTCCAGCTGAGCTAGTAAATGTGATGCCAAGGTAAACATAAGAGCTCACCACCTCGACCCGCCCTCCTGCTAATGTGAGAGTAGTGTGGCTCCTGACTGCGGGTGAGGTGTGTGGTCGATGGTCGAGAAGGCTCGTCGGAAGCCTGCCTGGCCTGCTGCTCTCAATCCCCCATCCTCTGCATGAGTGCTCAGCTCTGCCTCCAAAATTGCCCCGTATAGTTTGGCCAATATATGGCCAATCATGATGGTCCTGTAGTTCCCGGGGTCTAGTACATCTCCCGCTTTATGGATCGGCACAATAGTGTGCATCGTCCACTCAGTCGGAAACCCCTCTGACAGAGCTCTGTTGAAGAGATGAGAAAGAAATGGTGCCAATGTATCAATAGCATAGATGAGATGCTCTCTCTGTAATCCTGAATGATCTGTCGCCCGTCCATGTTGGAGTCGGCATATGGCCCTCCTAACCATAGGTGGGGTGAAGGTGGAGGCTGTGGAGCATGGCTCTATGGGCTGTGGTATAGGGGGCTGTGCAGGCACATCATAGAGTCTCTCTGCATATGTTTGCCAGGTCTGAGGATCGGTAATAGGTGTGGGAGGACGGGGCTCTTTGAGTCTCCAAGCAGCAGCAGCATCTCTGCTCATGAGCATGTGATACGTGTCCCAGTACTGAGCCTCCTCATAAGCTCGCTGCTTACGGCGGGTGAGAGTATGCATCCTCCTGCCTGCCTGTCTTTGGGTGATCTCCCCGCGAGCCCTCTGCACTCAGAGACTGCGGTAAAGGTTTTTGCACTCATCATCATACCATCGGTTCTGGGGCATGCTCCCAGATGTAGGTGGCTGTCCTGTTTGTATGTGGTATGGGAAACTCCTCGCGGCTGCGGAGTGCAGTATATGTGAGAGCTGGGAGGTGAGCATAGCCATGGGTGCTGATGGGTCTAAGGCAAATAGTTGATCATGAACATGATAGTCATACACATCGGCTAGGTCCTGAGTGAAGTGGAAAATAGTGCGTGGTGGCCGTATGATGGGTGGGTGGGTCTCCAGTAAGCTCCTGAAAGTGAGGGATAGATATGTATGATCCGCCCCGATGGGGGATGGTGGTACGGTGAAGTGAGACACCATATCTGCTACCTCTCGGGATCCCATCACATAGTCCACTGTACTGTTGCCACCCCCCACTAGAAAGCAAGTCAACCCACCTGAATCTGGCCACCGAGTCATCCCGTTATAAATAACGAGATGGTGTTGGGCCCCAAGCTCCAGCAAATGTTGCCCATATCCAGTGCCGTCAGCTCCTCTGTCAGCGGAGATCCGAGTGGTCCCTGTATCCTCTGTAGCTAGCGGCTCTAGTCTCAAGGGATCCTCAAAGTCATAGATCTCGCACTGTCTGCTCTGAGTCCGTGCATTGAAGTCCCCCATCAAGAAGACTTCTCCCAGTGTCGAATAGTGTAAGATCTCCTCAGATAAGACAGAGTATGGAGACTCACTAGCCCCGGCTCCTCGGTGGTGGCAAACCGCGACCCCTTCGGAGGAAAGTAGCAAAGGGCGATATAAATCCATCTGGTCTCCGAGAGGCGTAAGCTAATCCACATGTATCTCGCCTCCGAGTCTCATGCTACGACTCGAACATGCTCATGTAACCCATGTCTGAAAAGCACTGCAATACCTCCTGAACCTCGGGAGGTGGCCTGTCTCATCCCCTGTCGGAACTGTAGCACTAAGGACTTGCCTTTGGTGGAGTCCTTTGGGGTTGTCCTCCATACTCTAGTGAATGGGAGCGGCTCATCCTCCTTTAGTCCCAGCTTGGTACATAGGTTCCGCCCGTCAATCTCGGGCGTGGAGGCAGTGCTCTCTGGTATCCCTGTGACTCGGATGTTTAGGCGCCGGATCCGTCGTATCTTCTCTTCATCAAGAGTAGACTGCATCATGTGTACATCTTCTTGTACCTCCTGCTTGATGTTCTTCTTCATCACTTGTACATCTTCTTGCACCTCCTTTTTGATGTTCTTCTTCATCACTTCTACCCATCCTTCGTGGGTCGCCTCCATTTTCCCCTCGATTGTGTGGATGAGGGTTTTGGTAATCTCTTCTTTGATTGCCTCTTTGTCCACCTCAAGAGTCTCTCCTTCCTCCCGTGGATGATCGCATATACTTGCCTGGAAACGCCTGGTCTTATATGGTTTCATGAACGGAAATTGCTCATGCCAATGCTGCATTGCATAGCATCTTTATGTGCTTGCTTGCAATTGAAATTGCATGCTGTTTTCATGCTTGCTTGACCAATGTGTAGTTCCGGGTAAGGGGACGCCCGCCCGTGAACCGTGCGTGTGAAACTGTCTGTTGACATGGTTGTGTGGCATGTGAACAGGTGGTAAGTATTACCCAATCTAGGCTCAAATAGCCCTTAGGACTTAGCCAATATTTATAAGTGAGTGCGTTCCCACTTCATTAAAGTTTGAGCGCCCAAAAGTCACTTATAAATTACGACCGCTTCCAAGTTCACGCTCACTGATGTCCCGAGGCGGACAAGACTCAATGTCCAGGACCTGATCCTCCCCTTTTACTCATAAATGGGCATCTTCCCATGTCCCTTCACCTGATTGGACCCCAATTCACTTACTTATTAAGAGAAAATTCGTGTTTTCTCTTCATGAGGATTTTTGGAGGCTGAAAACTCTGTTTTTTCACCATTTCTCTCCATTTCCAAGCTCTCCATAGCCATACCCAACTTGCTAGGGTGTTTTCCAAGCTTCCAAGAGTGTTTCCAAGTGCTAATCACTCTCCTATCACTCCCAATGACTGAAATTCAGCAAAACAGCTCTCATTTTTGTTGTAATTTCTGGTCTTTTTGCTGAAAACCCTAATTTCAGCCTTCCTTTCTCAAGTTGAACCATAGGGGAAGCTTTCCCAGGATTCCCTTCATCCTCTTGAAGACTTTTGTCGCGAAGGATTGCCAAATCGAAGATATCAATACTTCTAAAGCTTCCAACGCGAAGGCTTCCGCTTGCAACAACTTCTATGAAGACTGGTAAGCTAATTGGACAATGTGTTGTCATTACTTATTGAGTAGAAGGGCAGGACTCCTTGTTTAGCTGCCCTGTGTAGTATTTCTCTTGTCCTATGTGCTCTTGAAGATGTTGTTACCTTGCTTGGTAGAACATAGAGCCAATGGTAGAGAATATGGACACTGAAGTCGGGCCGGGCATCAAGGCAGCTCCTTGGTGATCTACATCGACATACCATTGTTTTCTAAATGCTGAATTTCATATGCATTGGCATGGAGGATTTGGCAATGGATGCCCGTGAAGCTATGTATTGAATTTCTCCAATAGTAATACAATTTACTCAAGGGAGGGGTCAGCCGTTCCGGCTCATTGTGTGTCTCTTGTCAATTCAGCAATTTACTTCTTGTACTTGAGCAAGTGTTCTTCAAATCTTAGTGCATTTAAGTGTATTGATTAGCATTGTGTTCAACCAAGTTACATTGGTATCAGAGCATACGGTTCTCTTTCACTTCTATCGTGAGAGACGATCACCGTGAACACTAGCTATCTCTACACTTAGAACATTATGGACTGCCATACAATGAATGTTGGAGATGCTAATACAAGGGGCAAGAACAATGAAATGCATGCCTCCAATGCTTTACAGGATGAGCAAACTCATGTGGTGCACAATAGGGAACATGAATATGTGGGACAGCCGTCCCGTGGCAAAGAGTAGATGCAAGAAGAAGAGTCCATAGTCTTGAGGACTGAACTTACTCGTATGCAGGCTCTTCTCCATGCACAACAAGAAGAATTGAATCTCTATCGCCGCGAGGATCCATTGGTACAGGATGGTTTGAAGGCCAAGAAAGCTGAATCTTATATGGATCATGCAATGGCAACGATTGCTCAAGAGTTGCACATGCAACCGAAGGATGCAACACGTGCATACTTGGCTTGTACCGACGATGCCTATGCAGAAAAGGCAACCATCCCACATGTCTTGGAATCCCCACTGGTGCCCGAACAAGAACTTATGTCTAAGAGGATAAATCTTCATGCTATGGGAGAGGAATAATCAGGGACTTCACGCTATGCAGGAATACCTTATGTAGCCCGTGAAGGATACAATGTTTATGGCAGTGGTCAAAATGTATGTCAAATGCCATTGCCGCCTGAAAATGTACATGCACAACACATGCAACATGGGCTGCAATTTTCTGTTGGTGCAGGTATTCCGCGTATCTCTCATGCCACTCATGCCTTCGAGTGTGCTCGTGAGGGAGAAGTTATGGCTGAAAATGTATCAATGCATGTTGAGGGGCCAGCCATGCCTCATGCTCACCTTTTGGTCCAAAAATGATGCCAGTCTCACAGGGGCTGTCCCAATGGACAAACATGGGGGAAAACATGTTGAGATGCACACACATGCAGCAAAGTCTCGTGACTTCAAAGCCGGAGACAAATCTGTGAAGTTTGACACATATCATGGGGAATATGATGCATAAAAGGCACTTGCTTTTATTGCCCAGTTTGATATTGCTTTCAGTGATGAGGATTTCACTCAGAAATCCATGATCCGGCATGTAAGCATGTTCATGAAAGGCACTGCTGCCCATTGGTGGCTCACGGGGAAGCTTTCACCGAATCCTGTTAGATCATGGGAAGAGTTCAAGGAGAGGTTCTATGCTCAATTCTTGCCTCCCAATGCATTGAATGAGATAACAATGAAGTGGGATTGGGTAAAGCAAAATGAGGGGGAATGTAAATGCATATGTACAAAAGTTTTGGAAAGTGCTTTTGGAGGTGTCTCCATTTATGCATGTCACCGAGGCGGAAAGGAAGAGAAGGTTACTCTAAAATCTCTTAGTAAGACTCCGTCACTCTGTTCGCTTCAGGTACTAAAGATGAGGTTCTGGTCAACAATGATTGAAAAGGTCTTCCAAACGTTGCCTCATATGGAGTCTGCCAATAGCTGAAGAAAAAGAATCATTTAAAACAGCTTGAACTAAAGGCAAATAAGATTCCCACTTACCTTGTTGATCATGGACATAACACTTCAGCACATCAAAGGCCAACTGGTTGTTTATCTCTGTCTGGCCGTCCGTCTGTGGGTGAAATGCAATGGAAAAATTCAATTTAGTACCAAAGTTATCAAACAATGCCCTCTAAAAATGACTGGTAAACTTGGCATCGCTAGCTAGAATGTGTGAAACCATATTGCAACAATTTTTGGAGTTGACCGTCCAACTTTGTCTCTAGGGCCGGCCTTTTCTCCAAGGCCTGTATAGAAGCCGTACATGCTTGCATCTGTTCTCCTTGTCGCGCTATGATGCACATAAATTCCCGGAACATGGAGTTCATGTGATCCGTGATGACCTGGCTTTTGGAAGTAGTTGTTGTCTGTCATGTGCACACACATGTACATGCTAATCCTAGGACTAATTCTAGAGTGGAGCCAGATAAAGAAGGATTAACAGATATGGCAAGGGATGGACTGGAGTGGACAAGAAGACCTGTCGACTGAGTGGAATGCATGAAGAAGCTGTGTTGGCTGCAGTAAACAGGTTGGGTGCTTCATTAAAGAAAAAAGTGTCGAGGCGGCTGGTCGACCAACAGTTGGCCAGTTTTCTAGTTGGTCCAAGGCCTATAAAAGGCAGTTATGCTCATCGTTTTGATCATTCACTCCCTCTTGGGTGTGGGTCTAGATATAGGACTAGAGTTAGGGTTTTCTACCTTTTCCAGAAGGCAGCCCATGGCTGCAAGGATTCGTGTACCTTTTTGTACCATATGATATACTGAATTTCCAGCTCTCTCTCTCTCTCTCTCTCTCTCTCTCTCTCTCTCATAGGCCGAGTTCGGTCTTTTGGAAGACGTTAATAAAATCTTTCTTTCTTTCTTTCTCTCTCTCTCCCTTCTGTGTGCGTTTTGCATCAGCATGCTTTAGATGGTGTTTAGGGCTGAAAGGAGACTCTCAGAGCTTCCCCATGTAAACATTGGTATCAGAGCATCAGGCTTAGCAAGGCTAAACACCAATTCCTTCCCATATGAAGGTGTACAAGTCCAAGGTACAGGAAAGTGCATAGGTAAGAGGCCCAAGGCAAGGAACACAAGATAGGGAAGAGCTCCTAGGAGGTTGGTTGGTGGTGTTCCACAAAGCCCAAAGGGAATGGGAGTCTTGTGAGTTGGGAAACTTGAAAGGCTTTCAGGCAATGGTTCCAAGGGAGGATGATCCTCCAAGGGGTGGAGTGAGAGTGCCAGACTCGTTTCTCAGGAATGAAGAACAAGACGGTGTTCAGAGACAAGGTAGGAACAGATTGGGGACTGGATGGAACAGATGCAGAGATCTTCTTCAGAGTTAGAGTGGATTTAGAGACTAGGCCGGGTATTCAGTGAAAAGGTTGCCAGAGTGGGAAGGATGACAGAGGGACTCCGGGAATAGAATGGGATGATGACAGTCGTCCAAGAAGCAGATTGGAATCCCGTCATCAAGTTTAGCAGAGGGGGATGTCATGTGCACACACATGTACATGCTAATCTCAGGACTAATCCTAGAGTGCAGCCAGATAAAGAAGGATTACGAACCAGAATTTTGGAGCATTGATGTGCAAGATATGGCAAGGGATGGATTGGAGTGGACAAGAAGACCTGTCGGTTGAGTGGAATGCATGAAGAAGCTGTGTCGGCTGCAGTAAACAGGTCGGGTGCTTCATTAAAGAAAAAAGGTGTCCAGGCGGCTGACCGGCCAGTTTTCTAGTTGGTCCAAGGCCTATAAAAGGCACTTATGCCCATCGTTTTGATCATTCACTCCCGCTTGGGTGCGGGTCTAGATATAGGACTAGAGTTAGGGTTTTCTACCTTTTTGTACCATATGATATACTGAATTTCCAGCTATCTCTCTCTCTCTACTCTCCCTTCTGTCTGTGTTTTGCATCAGCATGTTTTAGATGGTGTTTAGGGTTGAAAGAAGACTCTCAGAGCTTCCACAAGTAACTCTCGAGGAAATAGTTTCTCTTGGGATCTGGTGTTCTCTCTCATCGTCAGAATTCACCATAGTGGGAGTGGTCAACATTTTCCTTGACCGCAACAATACCATCCACTATGTGTGTGGGGGGACGTTTCCAGTTGCTTTTGGAGGCTAGAAACCAACTGTCCGTCAGGGGATAGGAGTCACACCGGAATGTGAGTGCAACTGGTGTCTGAAAACCAACCACACAAGTGAAAAAAAAAATTCTTTTTTTTTTCTTGGCTGAATCTTTTTACTAGTGTCTGAAAACCAACCACACAAGTGAAAAATAAAATTCTTCTTTTTTTCTTGGTTGAATCTCTTTATCAAAAGGCAAAGCTCTGATACCTCTGTAACAGCTTACAGACAAGATTATACTTTAGATAATGAATATTTAGCACCTTGGTTCCTGACGATTGCACAATGTAGCGGAAGGAAGAGTACAAGAAAGAGGGAAAAAGAGAGAGAGAGGAGAAACACAATAAAGACACGGTACACCTGATCTGCAAGGCCCCCACCAAGGATGGTGCATTTGCTTTGTTGAATGATGAGAAAAAGGCTGACTTTTGGAGATCTTCCCTTGGCTGTAAACCTTCAGCCTGAAGATGACCTGGTTCTTGACCTTCAAGTTCACCTTTGCGTTATGCTCCCTTTGGCTGTCCTGGCCCTCGGAACACATGAGCACTTTGTGAATTATGAGATGCCTAAATGACTATTTAGCCCATGCTTTTATAGATAGTTGCTGGTTGGTGGGTTCTAGTGGCTGTCAGCCTGGCCGCCTGTAGTATGGCTGCCTGGGTGCTGGGCCTTGGCCGGCTGGCTGTCCAAGCCTTCTAGGCCTGGCCGCCTGTAGTATGGCTGCCTGGGTGCTGAGCCTTGGCTGGCTGGCTGTCCAGGCCTCCTAGGCCTGGCCTACAGCCAGCCCATGCCCATTAGGGGCTGGCCGGCTGGCCTCTCGCCTCCTAGGGATGGCCACAATGTTTAGGGGATCTATGGGCCAAAGCTATGGCCCATGGGCTGCCCTAGCTAGCCCAAGCGTTGGGTACAACCCGACACTATGCAAAACCTACATGCAACTACATGCTTTTGCTGCTGCTCATGGCCTGGCCGCCTGCAGTATGGCTGCCTGGGTGGCTGACTGGCTGTCCAAGCCTTCTAGGCCTGGCTGACAGCCAGTCCATGCCCACTAGGGGCTGGCTGGCTGGCCCCTTGCCTCCAAGAGGCTGACCATCAAGGCCCATGCCCTATAAGGGCTGGCCACAATGCTTAGGGGTTTTGTGGCCAAAGCTATGGCCCATGGGCTGCCCTAGCTAGCCCAAGTGTTGGGTACAACAACCCGACACTAAGCAAAACCTACATCCAACTACATGTTCTTCTCAGGCGCTTGGGCCTTGGCATCTAGCTACAAACCGAATACCCGGAACACCTGTCATCATTGGAGAGGGTGACTCACAGTATGGACTGGCACTGTTCCATGTGCGGGACTTGCACACCTGACCAAAACCATGTACGGGACTTGTACACCTGACCTTGGACGCTTAGAGTGGAACACTGGCTGACTCATCCCGGATTGGGGCTCACAAGGGACGAGTTTCCACTCAAGGTCTTGCACTTGCTTGTACAAATATGAACACGTGGCATCCAAGTGTGGGATGCACGGGTAGGCCTGGTCGCTCGCTGAAGCTCCCGCACTCCCTCCCCCTGCTCGCGCTGCCTGCACGCCTTTCCCCTCACCCACCCATGCGCCCCCCTCTCCCCCCCCGCCTGCCCTTGCTTTTCCGCCACCCCTCCGCCTGGCTCTCTCGCGCTGAAGCCCGCCCCCATCTTCTCGCCATCGCGCCCCCCTCCCCTCTTCAGCGCCCCGTCCCCCCCCCCCCCCGCCAGCCCTCTCTTTCCCCCTTCCTCTCCTTTCTTCGCCGCCTTAACCCCCCCCCTCCCCTTTCTTTTTTTTCTGGTTTTTCCGCCCCCAGGGGGTTCTTTCCTTTTTGTTTAACCTTCCGCCTTCCCCCTCCGCCCTTTGTGTGCAGCTAGGTTCTTGCAGGTCTCTCCACATTCGCTCCGCCTTCGCCATAGCTTCAGACTGTGATGGAGGCTCCTCCCGCCCCGCCTCAGAGGGACTCTTCGCCCCCTCGACCGCCCCTGAGGATACCCCCATCAGGCTTTCTCTTTCGCCAGAAGAGAAAGCGAGCCTCACCGTAGAGGTGGAACGCCTCAAGGCACATTCCACCATCTGCCGTATAGTTGGCACTCGCCCCAGCAGAGGGGAGATCCGGGATCTTCTCCAGGCGCGCCTTCTTGCAGATGTGGGCAAGATCCTGGACGTTCAACTACTGGGCCGTGGACACTACCAGATCGAGTTCGAGACTGCCTAGAGCGTGGCCCAGGTCCTAGCCATGAGTCCCCTTGACATCAGGGGCGCTCGGACATTCTTCAGACCTTGGCAGCATGGCTTTGACCCAGCAGCGGCTGAGCAGGGAGAGCGCCTTTTCCATGTTACAGTTTGCTTCCCTGGACTCCGCCCCGAGTACCTTCCGCTCCTTTCGAGGATAGGAGCACTGGTGGGCTCGGTGCTCGAGACTGGCCCCACTGCAACTTCAGTGGTGGCTAGAGCAGCTGGGCTACCTTCGGTCAGAGTTTTGGTTCCTGACATCTCTTCCCTTCCGAAGGTCATTCAGCTATCTCGGATTAGGGGGGGATGGATTGATCAAAGAGTGGAGTTCTCGGGGCTCCCGAACCAGTGCTTTATTTGCAGACAGGTCGGCCACCTGGCCAAGGCCTGCCCTTGCAGGAGACCCCGACCTGTACCGCAGCAGCAGGCCCCTGATGGCCCGCCCACAGATGCGGCTCGGCAGGCAGCCTCTGGGACACGTGCTCAGCCCACAGAGACCTCGGAGTGGCAGCCTGGATAGGGGCGCCGTCGAGGGAGACAGCCCTAACAGCACGCCCAAAGACCGATGCAGCAGCAGCCACAGTCTCAGCATCACTGGGTTCCCGTGAGGAACAGCTTTGCTCCCCTCCAGGAGGAGACCCCAGCACCGACTGAGGACCAGGAGATGCCAGCACCCCCTCCTTCGCCCCCACCCCCCCTCCCCCGTCCCCCCCTTCCGCCTCGCTTCCACCTTCACCTCCTCCCGTCCCCGCTCCGGTTTCGGCAGCGGCTCCTCCCCCACCCCCTCCCCCCCCCCCTCCTCCCCCCCCCCGCTCGCCTCAGCTACTCGGGAGGCCTTGGCAGTCCCCTGGCGTTCACCTGTAGTCCGGAGGGCTTTGAGCACCGCAGAGGAGACTTACCATGCCGATTCGGGCTTCACGGATATCCTCTATCCGTAGTCGGCTGAGTCGTCTCGACACTAGACAGCGCTCGGAGGCTTTTGATTACTCCTTCACACGGCTTTTTGGAGCAGAGGGCCCCCATGAGCCAGCTATTCACCCATCAGAGTGATGTAGTGATACCTCCGGCCCGTGGGGAGGAGGCACTTGATTCAGCGGTGGCCTTCTCATTCCCTCTCTGTGGCCCATGCGACCGGGAGTGGACTCTGGAGCTCGCTCTTAGCACTTTGAAGACTCAGGCAGTTGAGTTTTCTCACCATGTGAGCGATCTGGAGGTGACAAATGTGATAGGCCGACTATGGGAGTTGGCTCATTTTTTCATTGATCCCGGGAGTGTGGATGCCTCAGGGATTCGACATTTGGTCGTTCGCATAGTGGCAGACTTAGCACGGGACCCTGGATATGTATGCATACACGAGGGTGCTCTGTCTGAGCGGGAGGCAGTCACCATGGGACAGCCACTGGCGCCTGATCCGAGATTCTTGCACCACACCGGGTGGGCAGATTCGTAGCCGCTCGGATGAGGACTATTCTCCATCCAAGCCGCTTGCGAAGGCCTGCCGTATGGCTGAGACAGCATCCACCTCAGCAGGTCATCCATGAGGATCATCTCATGGAATGTACAGGGCCTTGGCGGTGCACATTATATACGTTATCGTGGTTGCTTGAGGGAGGAGCTTCAGAGATGCCTGGTTGGGGGCAGTATTGATATTTTGATGATGCAGGAGCACCATTTGGGTGAGAGCAGGATTCGGAGATATGGTTCGGTGATGCCTGGTAGATGGGACACCTTTTGGTCTGCAGGGTTTGGCCCCTTGGGTGGGCAAGGAGGAGTATGTATGGTCATTGCGGATGTATGGCGGCAGGCCATTGTGGATCGCGGGATCATTGTGCCTGGTAGAGCACAGTATGCCATTTTGAGGACGCATGATGAGCTCTTTGGCGTGCTCAATGTCTATGCGCCCAACCATGCTAGTGCCAGAGCAGAGTTTTGGACCCAGGTTACGGATGCATTGCCAGAGGCCGCACATTGGTGTGTCGGGGGGGACTTCAAAGCTTCTTTTGCAGCGGCTGCAGGCTCGGGCTCCCCCAGTAGGGGGCACTTGGGCACCAGAGATACGATGGATCTTCATAGAGATGAGGAGGACAGGCCTCAGTAGAGGATGGGAGGACAGATTTGCCTTGAGCATCCTGAGAGCTTGGGAGTTGCTGAGACCGGGGCTCTCTCAGAGATCTCCTTCTTGTGATGAGGAGCGGGCCAGACAGCCGCTCATCTGGAGCCCATCGGTTCGCACAGAGCAAGGTCATATGCTAGGTTCTTGACCTCGTCTAGCCTGGGGACCATTGGCGGCAGGTCCAGCACGTAGTTTTGGAGGCTGGCAGGCCTTCTGCAGTCTCCCAGAGGAGATCCAGGTGGAGAGGCTGAGTCACTTCAGAGGGGGGTTGATTATGAGGGATGACATTCAGGAGGCACTCACAGAGGAGTGGTTCACGCCTCTCGAGCCCGTGGCCCCATGGTGGATGGGAGCCTTTACTCAGTTGGAGATCCTGATTGCTGTCAGAGCTTGCACTGAGGATGGCAGATGCCTCTGCTATGAGATCCAGGATGAGGGCAGGCTTCAGAGAGTGGAGGTGGAGTCGCCTTTGGTTGGAGAGTGCATCTTTCAGAGGATACGGGTGGTGGCCGCCGCTTCTCGGAAGTGGCATATTGGCCCAGACCCTGCAGATGTGGACTCTGATTGGCGCATATGGGCATATGCAGCGCGCCCCTTGGCCCGGCTCCAGTGGGACCCAGGCGAGTACGAGTGGCATGATCCTTATGCATCCCTTGAGGCCACAGAGATCACCTTTTTCCAGTATACTGTTCGGTTGGGGCGACATATTTTGACGGCGAGGAGGATGGTCTCTCCAGCTGCATCGGGGCACTGGCGGCTACAGGGACTCTCTCAGGAGTTCCTGGAGGATTTTTGGACCAGGATCTGGGCTAGTCGACAGGCACGCAGGATCTCGACTTTCCAGTGGCTGGTCCCCCACAGGGGCTCTGCAGTTGGCACCTGGCTTGTCTACAGCGGTCTTCCGGCGGCCTGCGTCCGATGCGGCCACCCTAGGGAGACACAGAGACATTGCCTATGGGATTGCCCTCAGGCGTAGCAGATTTGGCTGCGGATGCTGCGCATTTTGGCCCCCCTTTCTCCAGAGGGTATGTATATGTGGGGTGCCGTTGCTTGGTCGACTTCGTCAGGGCCTGCTATGGGCTATGAGACGGAGCAGGACTGCCAGGCCATCAGATTCATTAGGGGCCAGCCTCGCCTTGTTCCTTCACCGGACTTCTCGTCCGCCGGCTGGACACAGGAGAGAGGGATCTACGATGGGAGCTCCTCAGCAGCCTCACCATATGGTTCACCTGGAGGGCCTGGTGCTTCAGGGCCTTTGAGGGGAGACTGGAGCCACCAGCAGAGACTGTTCGGGGGATCTGGCAGGAGTTGATCCACACCCTGCGAGGATAGTATGACCGCATCCGGGGCGACTCGGCGGATGAGGCGATCTTGCGGCACCAAGCCTTTCACACCACTTGGCGCAGCGGCCCCTTCTATACCCTACATGCGGGGTCCCCCCGTTGGCACTATAGGCCACCTGTTTGGCTTTTCCCCCCTCCTATTGTATGATATAGCCTCTCAGTTCTTTGTACTGATACTTGTACTTTTCAGCACCTAGGGAGAGTCTCCCTGGCTGCCTTGCTTTGTTCTCTGCTTTGTTTTCTTATGAGCAGAGAGGATCTTTTGTAGCCCTACGGGCGTTTTTTTTATATAACTAATATAACTAATGAAAGGATCTTTTCTCGGAAAAAAAAAAAAGTGTGGGATGCACGAGACAAGTGCCTACAAGTTACAACAACTATAGGGGGATCTTCTTCGATGTGTTCTTGGCAAGCTTTGACCAACTCTTGAGTGGCTTCTAGCCTGCTCTGCTTCTCTATGGGGTTTGGGCACTATGCTAGCCTCTTTGGTAGGTTGTTCAGGTCTAGGACTGCTTCTTCTTGGTCATGGGTGGTTGTAAAATAAATTCCTCTTTCAAAGGATGGTGATGAAACATTGGAGACCATGTCTTTGCTTGAGCTCTCTTGGATTGTCACTTGGTCCTCCCCTCTCCCTATCTTCTTGGTTCTTCGCCTTCGGATCTTGGGGGTGATTTTCGCTTGTTCTAAGACTTCATTAGCAGACTGGGCTTGCCCTTGAGTCTTTTGCGGTTGATAAGAGGTGGAGGCCTCTCCTGATTTGGGAGCTGTTGATCGTCTCCAACTTTGCATTGCTATGGGTGAAGGTACGTACACAGGCCCAGTCGAGCACGTACTGTTGGGTGTTGGACTCACACACTCACACACACAAACTTGCACATTAGGGTTAGGTGCAGGGTAGAGAAGCTCACACACAGAAATGAGAGAGAGAGAGAGAGAGAGCCAAAAGTGTGGTATCCAGGGTGTTGGACTCACACACTCACACACACAAACCTGCACATTAGGGGTAGGTGCAGGGTAGAGAAGCTCACACACAGAAATGAGAGAGAGAGAGAGAGAGAGAGAGCCAAAAGTGTGGTATCCACAAAATGCAAGTCAACCCTTGCATGTGTGCCACATCCATATAATATAGAACTACAAAATATTATATGTGTCCTTTCACACTTGATGTCCAAGGGGAAAAACCACATGGGAAAAAGTGCCCTTGGTTAAGCCCTGTTCACACATAGCACTACCATAAGTGAGCATATGCCTACAAATCCCCCCTGTAGTGGAAGTGTGAACCTGTACAAGGTAGCAGATCACTCTCTGTATGAGAGTAAGCCCAAAGCTTTGCGGAAAGCTTCAAACTTTTCTCGAGGTAAAGCCTTTGTGAATAGATCTGCAACATTATCCTGTGTAGGGCAATAAGATAAACTGATCTCCCCTGCATGTAGCCTCTCTCTGACATAGTGATAATGAATCTCTATGTGCTTGGTACGTGCATGAAATACTGGATTTCGTGCCACGGCCATAGCACTCTGGCTATCAGTGAGAATGGTGGTGGGTGTCTGCTGACACTCACGAAGATCAGCCAATAGTCTCCTCAACCATACACAATCTACTGTAGCTGTAAAGACTGCCCTGTACTCAGCCTCACAGGTAGATGTAGCAACAGTGGGTTGCTTTTTACTCAACCAAGATATGCATGAGCTGCCAAGAAACAAACAATTCCCACTGGTGGATTGCCTGGTATCGTAATCACCAGCCCAATCTGAATCACTGTATGCATAAAGCTGCAAGCTGCTTCCCCTTGGATAGAACAAACCAAGATCCAGGGTACCCTTAAGATATCGAAAATGCGTTTGATTGCTTGCCAATGCTTTGTGCCTGGGCTGTGCATGAATTTGCTCAACAAAGACACCCCAAAAGATATGTCTGGCCTCGTGTTACACAAGTAAATGAGGCATCCCACTGCCTGGCTATAAAGGCCGGCCTCAAAAGGCTCTCCAATATCATGCATAGTAAGCCGTACATCTGATTCTACTGGAGTAGAAATGGGCTTACATTCATCCATGTGAAACCTTTTTAGCAAACTTTTTATGTACTTAGTTTGCTGCATAACAATGCCATCATCTGTATGCATAAACTGTATGCCGAGATTGTAGTGTTAAGGCCCCAAATCTGACATATCAAATTCAGCTTTCAAATCAGCTTTGAAATCTGAAATTTGTGCTTTGTTTGTACCTGTAATGAGCATGTCATCTACATACAAGATGACTATGAGAATATCGGCATCGGTTTTCTTCACATACAATGTGCTTTCAGCTGGACTATTCTCATAACCTTGGCTGGTTAGATGAGCATGTATCTTATCATACCAAGCTCTTGGAGCTTGTTTTAACCCATACAATGCTTTGTGCAACCTGCATACTTTATGTTCCTCACCAGGAACTACAAAACCAATGGGCTGATTTACATATATTTCCTCTTGTAAATCCCCATTTAAGAATGCAGTTTTGATATCCAATTGATGCACTTTCCATCCTTTATGGGCAGCCAATGCAATCACAGATCTTATTGTGGTCATTCTCGAAGTAGGAGCAAAAGTCTCTTCATAATCTATTCCCTTTTTCTGGGAGTAGCCTTTAGCCACAAGTCTTGCTTTGTACCTGTCAATAGTACTATCAGACTTTCTTTTGACTTTGTACACCCACTTTGTGCCAATTACATGCTTGCCTTTAGGCAATTCCACAAGATCCCATGTATTATTCTTCATGATAGAAGAAATTTCAGCTTGCATAGCTTGCAACCAATGCTCATTCTCATGTGCTTCTTCATAAGAAGAAGGCTCTTCTGAATCAAAGAGACCACCCATTGCGAATGCAGACTCCCCACGATGTACATTCAAGGCATGGCTGGAACTAGCCCTTGTTCTACCTGTGAGTGGAGCTGCAAGTTTGCTTTCTTGCAAAGTTTTCAGCAACCATCTTGGCACTGACTTGGCTGTGTCTATGGCTGTTTGCTCTTCCCTGACAAGATCTTCCACTTCTTCCACAGAAGGGGGCTGAATGGCTGGCTGGTCCACATGTTCTACATGTGGATTTTCTTGTGTAGGGGCTGGCTGATCTGAATCCCCTCTAATTGCAATGGGTAAAAGTCCATCAAACATGTCCTGTATGCCTGTATCATTGCTTTTATATAAGCTGACCATGGGCTGTTCTGAATTTTCAGCAAATACCACATCTCTACTCACAAAAATCCTTAGTGTAGTTGGATTATAAAGACGGTATCCTTTGCTTTCATTGTTGTAGCCTACAAAAATGCATTTAATTGCTTTGTCATCAAGCTTTGTTCGGAGTTGTTCTGGCACATGTGCATATGCCAAACACCCAAATGTACGCATAATATCCACTGTTGGCTTTCGGCTATACCAAGCCTCAAATGGTGTTATGGTTTTCAAAGCTTTTGTTGGACACCTGTTCAACACATGAGTTGCACACATTATAGCTTCCATCCAAAATTTGTACAGAAAAATACCTCCAGGCAAGGGCAGCAGGCTTGGAGCAGACAACTTGAAAAAAAAACTTGGCGATGGAGGAAGTGTTGCAGGTGGCGAGCAGGCGGAATGTTGAGTCAAGCAATGTTGGGTAGTCGAGCTGGTGG
Organism: Cibotium barometz; assembly: GCF_041138505.1. Taxonomy (NCBI): domain Eukaryota; kingdom Viridiplantae; phylum Streptophyta; class Polypodiopsida; order Cyatheales; family Cibotiaceae; genus Cibotium; species Cibotium barometz. The sequence continues at coordinate 1,105,784 of NC_141058.1, forward strand.
CGGGCAGGCGAGCAGGCGGAAGCGGCAGCCGTGTATAGTCGAGCTGGTGGCGGGCAGGCGACCAGATGTAACTGGAGTCGTCGGTGTAGTGGGCTAGCGCGAATGGCCTGAAACGGGCGACCAGGGGCGGGCGAGCAGTGGAGCCGGAGCGGGAGCCGTCAACGGCAGGTGTCCAGGTCGCTGGCGGCGAGCGAAGGCCACGAACAGAGTTAGCGTGGGGCACGAGCAGAGGCGGTCGTGGGGTAGCACACTCGGAGGTCGGAGCAGACGGGAACGGAACAGCGACGGCGGGCTCGGAGCGCTGGTCGAGGCGACGGCGACGGAGGCCGAACGGGACGAGATGTCCGGTGGCTGTGACGGAACGGCTAGTCTGCAGGCGTCGACGGAACGGGACGACGTTGCGTCCGTTGGAGTAGCACCGGCCAGAACGGGGCGGCTGTAGCGCTGACGGAGCTGGTCGGCGCCGCCTGCAGAGGAAGCGCCGCCTGGGAGGCTGGGCGGAGGTGGTGGGCTCCCCACTAGTGCCGCCCGTCTCTGGCGGCCGGATGGTGGAGCAACTGGACGGAATAGGCGGACGGACGTCCGTCGACGGAAAAACACAGTGCCGACGGAAATTCGCAGTCGACGAAATTTTGCAGTAATTTTTCCAGCAGCAGATTTCCAAGGCCAGCTCCCAGCTCCCAGCTCTGATACCAAATGTTCAATTACACTCAATGTGTATACATACGCGACAAATCGCAGCTGTAATGTGTGAACAGGGCTTAACCAAGGGCACTTTTTCCCATGTGGTTTTTCTCCTTGGACATCAAGTGTGAAAGGACACATATAATATTTTGTAGTTCTATATTATATGGATGTGGCACACATGCAAGGGTTGACTTGCATTTTGTGGATACCACACTTTTGGCTCTCTCTCTCTCTCTCTCTCTCATTTCTGTGTGTGAGCTTCTCTACCCTGCACCTAACCCTAATGTGCAGGTTTGTGTGTGTGAGTGTGTGAGTCCAACACCCAACATTTTTTTTTTGAAGTACAAAATATTATATGTTAAGAGTGTCCTTTCACACTTGATGTCCAAGGGGAAAAACCACATGGGAAAAAGTGCCCTTGGTTAAGCCCTGTTCACACATAGCACTACCATAAGTGAGCATATGCCTACACGTACGTAGCCCGACTAGAGAGAAATTTGCACTCCAATCGGGCCAATGGCAAATACTAGTATAGCAAGGGAGTCCCAAGCTTCCCCGGCAGCGGTGCCAAAGATGGGAACACTTGAGCCTTGCACGACAGGAGAGAAGAAGTGAAGAATGCGAGGGTCGTTGCCGGTTTGCACCCTTATCCGTTTGTGGTAGAACAACCCTCTCTTGTGGAGAAGCTAGGGTCCTCAACCTTGCCTCCCTTGGTGGCATCCCAAGGGAGATAGCACTTGGGTAGTGAGCAAAGAGGGAGAAAAGCTCAATCTCAACCTCAATACCAACATTGGTGAGAGAATGGGGAAGAGATGGAGATGGAGAAGGAAAGGAAGAAGAAAAAGAAGAGAGCAAGTAACATCACTCTACACACTCACCACACAATCCAAACAAGAAAGCATGCATCAAAGAGAGCAAACATGCAAGCAACCATCAACACGAGCATAAAGCTAGACTCAATTGTGATAATGGGATTATGTAGTGTTCTCATTAGTCAAAATGACTTATATACAAGCCTTATATTTACAATTTTCGGCCGTCCAAAAGCTAGAAATAGGTTTATTTTCTAGGCTAAGTATATACTACTAGCATTACACAAGTCCTAAGGTCGCTAAATGACTATTGTCCAAAATTACACAAGTAGTAAGCTCGGAGATATCCCAAAAGGGTGTAGCGGAGTAATGTTACCATTGTGGTTAATAGGAGCGGTCACTTGCCTAATCCTGCTGCTCGTGTTGAGCTTGGGTGACAGCTTTGTGTCAGTAGATGTATTCCAAAGAAGTTTGTGATGAAGGTCCGAGAGGCATCTCACTAGCACCGATTCCGTGGGTGCTGTCTCACAGCTAGACCTCTCGATGGCGGCGAAGCTCCAGGAGGCACATGCCCAGGCATCTGTAGTCCTCACGTTGCATAACCTGTAGGAGAGGGCCATATTCATCTTGAAAAAGACAGTGGAACCTCTCGTGAATCTCGTAGTATGTTAGGCATGTAACATGCGGAAGCTCTGGGAGTCTTCTTTCAGCCCTAAACACTCCTGGAAACATGCTGATGCAAAACGCAGATATGAAGAGAGAGTAGAGAGAGAGAGATATGCTAGAAATTCAGTATATTAATATGGTACAAAAAGGTACTTAGTCCACAGCCCTAGGCTGCCTTGAAGAAAAGGTGATAAACACCCAAAATTCTAGTCCCTACTTGGACCCTAATAATCCACCCCATAAAGGAATGAATGACTTCTTTCTGTTCGCTACATTGCTCCGATGTAACATGAGTTTGCAGATATGTGTTTAGACGCTAACGACTTATCGTCTCATTATCACACGTAAATGTATCAGACACAGAGTATCCCCCGGAATAAACTGCACCTATGTGGGCTCCGATAATGAAGTCATCTCATCTAATATGATCTTATCTATTCAGTCCCAACTGTCGGATTCATTATCACCCGATTTATCGAAACGAACAGAAGGGGAAACTGTTGATCATGCACTCACAACAGTTCAACCTATTCCGTCTAATCTGCATGAATCTGCGACATTACTATTAACTCATTCAGATAGACTTTTTAATTCTATTTCAGATCTGAAAAGATTACTGTCGAAGTTGAACTCATCCCCTCGTGAAACGAAAGATTCGTTTCTATCTTCATGCAGTAGCGATGGGTTTTTTTTGGAAAAAACGTTGATAGACTCTAATCCCAACACATTGTGCCTCTTGTGCTATTTATAGTCCCTTGTACTTTATGGAGAATTGGCCGACTGCTGGTTGGCCAGTTGACTGGACATCATTCCATATTATTGATTCGCCCTGCAGCTGCCTCATGTGGATCAGCCGACAGACTGTTTTATCTCAGCCGACAGCTCCCCTTCAGCAGCCGACAGCATCCTATGCCTTCCATGTCCCTGCTCCAAGTCCATAGTGGTTCTCTTCTACACCTTGTGCTCCAAAATTCTGGTTCTTACTGTCTTTTTCTGGCTGCCCTCTTCTGGGTAATCTCTGAGAATGTCCATGGCATATCCATGCACATGACATCCCCCTCTGCTAAACTTGATGACAGGATTCCAACCTGTTCTTGGATGATTGTCATCATCCCACTCTATTCCTGGAGTCCCTCTGTCATCCATCCATCCTTGGCAACCCTTTTCTTTGAAAGCCCGGCTCGGTCTCCAAAACCACTTTGTCTCAGATTAAGATCTATGCATCTGTTTTCCATCTAGTCCACAATCCATTCCTGCCGTGACTTTGAACACTGTCTTGGTCTTCATTCCTGAGAAATGAGTCTGGCACTCTCACATCACCCCTTGGAGGATAATCCTCCCTTGGGACCGTTGCCTGAGAACCTATCTGGCTCATAGGACTGCCATCCCCTCTGGCTTTGTGGAACACCACCAGGGAGCTCTTCCCATTCTGTGCTCCTTGCCTTGGGCTTCGTATCTGTGTACTTTCCTGTACCTTGGACCTGTACTCCATCATATGGGATTGATTTAGTGTTTAGCTTTGCTGAGCCTGATGCTCTGATACCAATGTAACACGCGGAAGCTCTGGGAGTCTTCTTTCAGCCCTAAACACTCCTGGAAACATGCTGATGCAAAACGCAGATATGAAGAGAGAGGAGAGAGAGAGAGAGATATGCTGGAAATTCAGTATATTAATATGGTACAAAAAGGTACTCAGTCCACAGCCCTAGGCTGCCTTGAAGAAAAGGTGATAAAACACCCAAAAGTCTAGTCCCTACTTGGACCCTAATGATCCACCCCATAAAGGAATGAATGACTAACACATTGTGCCTCTTGTGCTATTTATAGTCCCTTGTACTTTATGGAGAGCTGGCCAACTGCTGGTCGGCCAGTTGATGGGACATCATTCCATATTATTGATGCGCCCTGCAGCTGCCTCATGTGGATCAGCCGACAGACTGTTTTATCTCAGCCGACAGCTCCCCTTCAGCAGCCGACAGCATCCTATGCCTTCCATGTCCCTGCTCCAAGTCCATACTGGTTCTCTTCTGCACCTTGTGCTCCAAAATTCTGGTTCTTACTGTCTTTTTCTGGCTGCCCTCTTCTGGGGAATCTCTGAGAATGTCCATGGCATATCCATGCACATGACAAGGCATCTGAACAAATAGTGCTCCTCTGCCTCCACCCCTTTGGTTGTGCATACCCTACTTGCTAGTGCCTCTTGAGGGAGGCTGCCCGCTCTGCTAGACTCAATCCATAAACATGAGATGATACCTCAATTCGCCAAGAGCGATCGGCATGCCATGTGACATGTGCCTGTGGAGGTATTTAGGGCTCACAATGAATCCGTCCTTTGAAATTCACAAGAAATACTGTGTGAGAACTGGAGAGAGAGAGAGAGAGAGAGAGAGAGAGAGGGGAGAGTTTTATGGGTTTTTATGTGCAGGTTATGCTTGGATCTGGAGATTTATCAATTGAATCATGGATGCAGTGGGCAGAGTCAACATACAAAGACAAATTTCGAGGCTGGGTTGGATTTAGTGTCCCTGTTGCACACCGCATCACAGCCGGGTAAAGCATCTTGAATGCAATCATTGGAAGGGGATGTCCCTGATGTCAACTTAGGTTTCCATGTTGCTTGATGGATTACTTGTAATTGTTGAATTCTTGCTTCCCATCAGGTGTGATATACTCTTGATGCCGTCTAGATTTGAACCATGTGGTCTGAATCAGTTGTATGCAATGAGATATGGCACAGTACCGGTTGTTCATTGTACTGGCGGATTACGGGTATGTTGGTATCAGAGTGAAACATGCAAGATGATTTTCGACGACATGCTCCATATTGTTGAAGTCATTGATTTACAGTTGGCTTTCACAGGATACTGTTGAGGATTTCAATCCGTTTGCAAATGGTGGACAAGGAGCTGGCACAGGGTATGTTTAAACCAAATTAAGCTTTATAAAAGGCTTGTTTGCTTGAATTATATTTTATATTTTAGAGGAAGGAGTTGCCTACCTGCTTCCAATTTTCTGCCAAGTTGTTGCTGCCCTCACTTCCAGCTGTTGCAGTCCACGTCTGCAGACCTCCCTTGAGCCAGGGCTAATAAAGCTCACTCCCACTCACTACCACATATCCATGCCAAATCAGCCCTGGCATCCCATACCACCAGAGCCTGCCTGTACAGGCCCTCGGCAAGACTATGTGATCCGCCGTGTCCATGACAGGAGTAAGACAACTCTTCGTCCAAGCCTTGACCAACTGTCAGTCAGTCATGATAATGAATCTTGCCTCACTTACATATTGATAATTGTTGCTATAAATAACCATCCAGTCATAAATAGCCAGTTCACATGGATTTATTAATAATGAACCTTAGCCACCCGTATCTGCCTGCTTTCCATAATTTGAGGGCTCTCCTGACCCTGCCAAATTAGGTCCTAATCCCGAGGATTAGTATTAGGTGCGTAACACTGTTCGGTCCTGTCTGTGTCCATTTAGAGGTTTAACTCCCTTGAAGGCATGATGTAGGTGCTACACGTCACGGTCCTTGCCAAATTCCTATGTAAAGGTATTGGCACATTTTTCTGGACGGAAGCGATCTTCTTTCTTTCAACCTTGGTTATGCAATATCTTCATCTGTAAGCTCTTGCATGGGTTCCATATGGCCATAATCACTTGTGATGTTCCTTGGTGTCAGATGCAATTTTATTTTCATTTCCCCTGAATCAGCCCATGATTGCTGGGTTTGTATTGCTTCTAGTCAAAATAGATGGTCAGGACACCACACAACTTTACATGGCTTGAAATAAGGTGGTCCTGGTGGCCTTCCGTCAAAACTGGCCTGTAACTTAGCATCTGTTGCTGCAAATCTTTTAGGCACCCTGTGGTGCCTGACACATTATTGCATGAAATATTTGGCATTATTCTTGTCTACGTTGGACATAAGACAGATAACCTTCAGAAGCTCTTGCTAGTGCTGGTGGTGAATCCACTGCAATGTTCTCAGAGATGGACAATGCCTGCAATAAGCTTGTTAGTATGGAGTGGTCGAGCCTGGCTGGCTTTGCATGACATACTACATCTCATCTTTTCAAGTTGCTTTCCTTCAAAGTGAGTGGTCAGCATCCATTACATCATATTATCACTTCCCACAATTTTGTAAGCTTGGAGTTATTCCAAAAAAGTGAGAAAGAAAGAAAGAAAGAAAGCTGTATTAACGTCTACTAGAGGCCGAACTCGACCTATGAGACAAATCAATGTACAACTATCAATGTCTTCTGGATGTCCAGAAAAAAAAATGACAAAATGAACACAGCTCGATGATTTATCTATGTAGATTTGTCTACTACTGTGACTTATCTTTATGCATGAACCTGCACCTACCCATGGGTGCTGATGACGTGAGTGGGGATGCCATAGTACGTAGTCTATGCTATGGATGATAGAGTTGATGATCTGAAGCTTTGTGAGTAGACTCTCATGAAGTTGAGATCGCACTTTGGTTAATAAGTTAAAAAAATAAACTGAACTTTCATTTGGTGTATTCCTAAGAGCTATACTTGACCTCACCTCAAGTGCCATCCACTTAGTCTGTCATGTGTGCATTTTATGCAACACCAACAACCCTAAGCCTTGAGTTATGAATCAAGTATGCCTTGTCTTGGAAATTTAGTAGCCCATTTCTTAACCTAAACCAGCATTTCTTTCGCATTCTAGCTTGCGTAGACCAGATATTACCTTGGCTGCCTTGAAAGCTGGCACATTTTCCTCTTAGTATTCATGCATCTAAACTTGAGGAATAGCACATGTGCATGCCCACAATGCTGTTAGCTTCTTTTTGTGTGCCCAAACTCAGACTTCTAGAAGCCTTTTTTCTCCAATACGATGATGCCACGCCAGCTAGAAGAGCTGTTCATGTCTCTTGTATGATCACAGCCAAGTACCTGGATGAGGACTCGAACTTCTTGGACACAAGGGCTGACTCTGAACTTGACAGGGAGATACCACCCTAATGTTGCATAGAAACGCGTTTCGTATAGGTTTGAAACGTACGAAACGTTTCGTCCTGTACGAAACGTGTTTTTTATTCATCATGAAGATTTTAATACCCTACAGCCCGACACATCGAATTGTTTCGTACCTTTTCTGTGCGCGTTTCCCAGTGGCGGCCGCCTGTACTTTTTCGCCATTTTGTGTGCCAGCTTGCCATCAAATCAACGCTCGTGTCAGCCCGCCTGCACATGAGGATGAGCATGAGGATGCAGATGAGGATGAGCATGCAGATAGCAGCTAGCAGCTGCCAGCATCATTTTATTTGGACATGTTATTTATTTTGATCTTGGATTTTGAGTCATGACTCATCACCCACATGGTGATCCTTTTGATTTCTGTTTAGTCATCACCCACGTGATTTGTGATATTATCATATCTTACATGTATTTTGTTTTTATTGAAATGAATTCATTGTAGTCTCTTATGAGTTATGTCAACAGTTTTTTCTTTTGTATATTTCAAGTTTAAAATATACATACTTTTTCTATTTTGTATGAAACCTTTTTCTACCCGTTTTTTACCTTTTATGAAACGTTTCAAAACGTATGAAACCCGTTTCATACCTGCCGTTTCAGAAACGCCTGGCAACACTGTACCACCCAAAACCAAGAACATGGGAAAAATGTTGTCCTCGCGGTCTTTATTACCTTGAATAGGTTCCCATATATTTTAATGGTGCCAGTTTTTTTTAAGGTATCTGGATTCTGGGCCTACATTACATGGCCCCCAATATAGACCCAATAGGTGCCATCATGCTATGCAAAAGCAGCAAATGCACTTTTTTTGCAGCGAAAATGAGAGTTGGAGGCACATTGTGAGCCATGATTGGTGTGCCTTGTATGCATTAGCCCTGGGCACAACCAAAGGGTTCTTGGGCCTCAGTTCCATTAAGGAGATACGCAGTTGGGCCTCATAGAGAAAGCATGCATAGGAACAGTTTCCAGATCTCTGGTATAAGTAAAGCTCTTTAAATTTAATGGTTGTGAATAGGCTTGGTTTACTCTTAATTATCAAGAGTCTTTTGTTTCGTGGACCTTTAAAGTTTCCTCTCTGAATGGGAAATAAATAATAGATGATTAACAAACTCTTTTATGTGCAGGTGGACTTTTTTTCCTCTCACCAAGGAGGCTATGTTGGGGGTAAGATGTATGAATTGCTCAAATTGTTGTCATTTTGATCTCCACTTGTAACTAAATGCAAAGTTGGCGTGGCAGGCTTTATGGACAGCCTTACAAACATTCAGGGAGCACAACACATCATGGGAAGGCATAATGCGCCGAGGCATGGAGCAGGACTTTTCATGGGATCGTGCAGCGTTGCAGTATGAGCAAATCTTTGAGTGGGCAATGATTGATCCTCCCTATGCGTAGGTGGCAAGTTTGTGGCAAACTGAGTGGCTGCTCCATCTGAATATCCCCAAAATGGTGAAGTGCAGCTTCATGGGTGTTCTAAGTTCTTTCTTGATAAGATCATGTAATAAAGCCCCTCTAAATGCTTGCAGCTGTCAGCCTTGTTCCTCTGCTTCCTATTGGCAGTTGGATACTTGAAGTAAATGTACAGCATGTTAACAATGCTCTACTTGAAGTTATCTTGGCAAGACTTCACAAGCGGCGTTCGAGACTCTGCTGCAAGTACCACCATGTAGCCTTCCTTTGGCCATTTATGCCATTTGATCATCTTCAAATATTGCCTTCCTTCAGCCATTTCTTCAAAAACATTCGTATTGAGCATGTTCATATTTTTGATTGTATGAGATGAGGTGGAATGGCGGGATTTACATTTTAGTTAAAAAAACAATACCTTACCTTTTAGTCAAATACTTGTAGTAGCTCAAAATTTGCCATAGATCAAAGGCTATCAAAAACTTTAATGAGAACCACTCCATTAACGATCTCAAGTATCTGTTATAGACTGAAGGCTATATAAGGAGCCATTTTCAATAGTATGTGGTGCAACAAACAAGGCCACACCTAAAACCTGTCTGAGAGACAGTGGTATACAATCACATATATACTCCAGTCTTGACATCAGAAAGCAAAGAGGCTCATCTTTCATAAAAAATTGGTAGAAGCCCCCCCCCCTCTCTCTCTCTCTCCATATATATATGTATGTATATATCTGTCTGTCTAATGCGCAAGCAAGCTGAAACCCTGTCCAGGAGTAGCCTAGAATGTGGATAGGTCCAAAGAAGGTGCAACACCGTCTCAGTCTGTGCACCACGATGAGGCACATATGTTGCGAGTGCAGAAGCACACCCATTGGGAGAACTCCAAGCATACATCTCCAGAGAAACATGCCTCCTTTCAATGCCAAGACGCTCTTCCATATCCCTCTTAAACATTTTCTCCACCATAGTAATGGTTTTTGCAAGTGCCACATATTACATACAGGCGTAATCCATGGTGGTGGTTGCAACCTCACATATAAATTCTTAGTTGATATGGCATCCGAAGGCACCCCCAAGACCTTCTAGTCACCTAGGCAACGGTATTGGTGTCTAGTCACCTAGGCAACGGTATTGGTGTAAAGGGGGACAACAACTCACATATCTCATGCCACAAAGGTCTATAATGCATACCGATCCAAACGCACGTCGAGAGCCATAGGAAGGACTTCGTGTTTCCAGCTTGGTCCACCACATCATGGATCTCAATTATATGTCCCTTTTTACCAAGACGAAAGCTTTTCTTGGTTGCGTGAAAGCCAACGGGCGATCAAGAGCCGCAATCCAATGTATGCTTTCAGCCATTAGCGAATTTCCTCGCACCATGTCACGACTATTCCATGTCACATGTTGTAATACTTTCTTGCAGTCTTGAATAAGGTGCGTGTTGTAGGAGTAGTCGAGTATCTTTCCAACAAAACGACCAAACACGTGTAGTAGTCCAATCACCAAAGCTTGAGGATCTCATCCTAACACACATGGTTGCTAGCATCCGTGACCAATGTTGCCGTTGCGCTGTGAAATTTGACAACAGAGTAGCTTTTCGTGCAAGGACGTATATATAGGATGTTTTGTCCACCATGCATACGAGGAGTACATAGTTTTACCATTGAGAATAGCTTGAGAGAGATTTGAGTGCTTTCTTATGGTGCTTTGATTTCCAAAAGATCTCTAATATTTATGACATAAAGGTACCAATCCGATCCCGCGGCCAAAACAAAAGAGGTAAAAAGAACTGAATATATGTAATGAGTATGGATTGCACTATTCTCAAGCGCACATGCAGAAGCCAAGTGGCAAGCTTCCAATAGTACATTTTTCCTTTTACTCGATGTTGTAATATCCAATCTACCTGTGCATTAGTTGTAGTGTTCCATGCCAGCGGGATAACCCAAGTGACGCATAATTTGTGAAGGCTCAATTATTTGCTTGGCCATATATGAGCATGCCAAGCTTCAATTTTCATTGGCAAGAGTTTGGATTTTCTAAATTTGACTTTGAGGCTTGTTGCCCATGCAAAAAGGTCAAGTGCTACCATTACCAACTTGAGATCATCCATATCATTTCTAAGCACAAAGAAGGAATCATCTGCATATGCTTGTCCCACAAACTGTTCATCTCACTGATGGCAAAACGAGCCCATGTAAAGTATGCATGGTGAGAAGGCAATCCATATGTAAAAGCGGTGGATGTGTGGCAATGGCATATAGTAACACACTCAAGGGGCAGCCTTGGTGTACCGATTTGCCTAAGCTACATGCATATGTGAGTTCTCAATCCACAATGCCTAAGCTACATGCATATGTGAGTTCTCAATCCACAATGCCCTATCTTCATAAACCTAGTAAACAATATTCCTCATTTTGCGACCAAAGCCCATACGACGCATGGTTTTCGCCACGAAGTCTCATTGGACTATGTCAAAGGCCTTTTCAATATGTACTTGCATCAGAAGCACATCTTGTTTTGTGTATTTGGCATAGTCAATGCCAATGTATGCATTCGCAATGTTGTCCGTGATGTGTTTGTGAGGCACACACCCATATTGCACTGGATGCAAACCTGTATAGATAGAGACCTTGAGGTAGTTAACTAGCATTTTTGCAACCAATTTGTATGCCATTGGCATGGGTGTGATGGGTCTCCAATCTACAAAAGACTCACACAAGCTCTTTTTGGAAAGAGTTTTAATATTCTGTCTTTCCAAGAGGAAGGCGATTCCCAATTTTCCCATGCAAGATTTATCATATATAGCAACGACACTTTCAATTGGTCCAAAAATTGCACGAATAATTCCATTGTTAGTCCATCCCAGTCGGGGGCTTTCCAGCTCCCCATGTCATGCAAAGCCTACTGTAATTCTGCTTTAGCAAACTGTAATTCTGCTTGAGCAAAGGGCATTTCCATAGTACTTGCATCATCTAGGGACAGTATTGGTTGTACATGAACCAACAATGCTTCCCTAGCGGCTTGCATTTGCAGCGAAGGGGTTGTTGGGCAACAAAGAGTGCTCCAACGTGAGCTACATATGCATCTGCAAGTTCTCGTTTTCTAGACGTCCATCTTCATGTGTCCATTTTAACCCTCTTAATGTTATCTTTCTGTCAGGCATGGCGGAGCTTTCAGAAGAATAGAGGATCAGCCCTTGTCTCGCAAGCATTTCTCCTTGGCTGTCACTTTTCATTTTTCTAGTTTTCTCTTGTCATTTGCAGCAGCTAGTTGTTCTTTAGCAATATAAAGAGCTTCTTCCTCAGCAGGTTGTAATGGGCGTGCATCAACCAGTTCGTGCAAGGCATGACATTTGAGTTTGGCTTGTGTTACCATTTCCTTTGTTTTAGACAAGAAGCTTTTGCCATAATCTTGAAGAACAACTTGCATACGGGTCACAAATCTATACCACGCAACACTTGGATCTTGAAACATGTGGGTCGCTAGCGAAGGGATGCCATTCTTCACCATTTATTGGAAACGATCATGTAACAAATAGCTATTGTTTATTTACAACAAGCATTTGTTATACAAGGGCATATCATCTATTTGCAGTCCAAAATAGAGACCCATCCATAGTGGAGCATGATTTGATAGTTGCAATGCATGGTCAATCCACATTTTGCAAATTCATAAATTGATTTGCATTTAGCAAGTACCATTTGTCCAACCTAGCACGATAAGAAAATATGACCAAGTGCAAGAAAGTGTAACCAAGCATTCCTTGTTTGACATGCGACCGTAAATCTAGTGCATGTATTTCGTCAACCATGTTTACCCAAGCAACCTTTTCCAAAGCCAGCATGTGCAAGTGCCGCGAGGAATAATCTCTCAACGAGGGCACATTATTGAAGTTGCCATAGATAAAGGCATTTTGCAACCATGGAGAAGCTCTAATTTTAGCCCATAAGACAGCTTGCTTGGTTGACGCTGTGTGTTATAACCAACCATCGTCCAACTGGATCATTTAATGCAAGCGTTAGGTGTAGTTTATTATGGATCATCATAAGCACACCCCCCAGAGTAGTCCCTTGTACCTGCATAAAAAGTGCTATATCCCACAAAGTAACCCAATTGACCAGTAAATTGATGTTGATTGTGCTCTTTGCAAAGATATCACATCTAGCTTCATGATAACAACATAAGACCATAAAAGTTGTCATTTTTTAGGTTTGCACAACCCACGGACATTATATGTCATGCATTTGATCGGTGCAGTCGTGTATATACAATGGAGAGTATGTACAAGGCCATGAAACTATAATTATAGGACATCAGGTGGTGTTCATGGAAACATCACCCGGATCCAAAACATCATTACTGAGATCTTCTTCAAAGTAAGCATCAGAATGCTCCCCAAGATAAGACTACTGTCCTGAAACTATGAGGGCATCCTTATATGTGCCTTATGCAAATTTTTGTCTAAGCATCAACAATGGTTGTTCCCTCATCTCCCTTGTTCGCATAGACATTTGGCTTCTTGCCATTAGATATAGGAACCAATTGCTTTGCTTTCAGAGGCTTTTTTGGCAAAGTCCAATCCTCGGAAGCCTCCAAGACTTGCATTTTTTCCTTTTGCTTTGAGGTAGATGCCACAATTACTAGTTGAGATACTTTGACTTGCGTTCCTTTTCCTTTTTCATTTATATTGTGCAAAGTCTGTGTAACGTCTTGCGATTTGGCCTTTTGTTGAATAATGTGCCTTGCAGTGAAGCTATGGCTCTTTAGGGATGGTCGAGGGAGGTAATTGCAATTGTGGTTTGGGACATTCTGACTGCATATATCCAAATTTCCCACATTGGAAACACTCACCCACAAATTTTTCCCATTTCAATTTGAAAGGCCTTTCTCCTATCACAAGGTTCCCTGAGTCAATGACAATGCCTGGAAGGGTGGGTTTGTCAGTATTCCATAAGATACAAAACCGATTCATGTTTCCATTCGTTCTGGGGGAGAAAACTACTTTCCCCAATCCTACGGCAATCCCAGGAAACAAGTGTTTCCATGTGTAGGGAAAGTCTACAACCTCAACCCATACCGGGCATTCATGTCTTATCAGACTTTGGAAATGCGACCAAGGCAACACATGCACCATTTTTGTGCTGAACATAAGAGGAGACATCTCCAACAACAACAACTGCTTTTTTGCTTCATTATCCAAAAGCAAGACCTCATAAAACTCGCGGGGCACCAAAGAAAATTCCCTACACAACATGTTTTTTTAGGATGAAGACTATCCGCCGAGCCACATCTTGGGTTAAAGGCATCTTGCTAGGCAAAAATAGAATGAGTGCAATTTGCAATACTGCTTCATTGGGTCCATGAGATCCTATGCGGGAATCTGAAATGGCAAGGGACTCTCCCATGTCTTCCTTGCTTGAGCAAATTCTTCTGACAAACTCTCGTGCAGACATCAGCCACCTTCATTTGCATGATTCCTCATGTCTTTCTTGAGTTTGTAAGGGAGAAAATTTGCTCCGAAGAAGAAGTAGACATAAAAGGGAGACAAAGTGGGAACTGTCGAGAAACTTCCAGTAGAGAAAGAGAAAAAGAAGTGTTGAGCAGGGGCACACGGCCACCTAACAAGAACTACTGCAGTTCTGCACTGGTGATACTAAAAGCGACCTGACAATTAGAGCTTTAAGATTGTGATTCAGAAATCGTAGCCGTATCTTTGCTGTACAGCATGTCAATGGCGGCTTTCTGTTGATGGCGACGAACTAAAAACACATAGCCCTCCCTACTGAGGCCGAAAGATGAGCAAGGCGAGGAGCAGCAAACGAGTGAAGAGGGCGACGAGCAGCGAACGCTCCACACACACACACACTCACTCTCTCTCACACGCACGCAAAAGTGAAACCATTTCTGTCACAGAGTGGGACATTCATAGTTGTCCTAGAGTGGGGCAATTGCTACTAAGTTTAGGAACAATGGGAAAACACTTCTAGCTGTTGAAAGGAAAGGTCTCTAAGTTCATGGAGAATCTTGGAGGGATTGTAAAAGGGCACTTCAAGAAGCAAGCAAAGAGATGAAACGAATTTGTAGAGAAGAGTAGCTAATTCTGAGGATGGTAGACAGTCCATAATCATGCTTAAAATCTAGTCCACTCAAGGAAGTTTGTATAAGCTGGTAGTCAAGGAGAAGAACAACTGAAAAGCCAAAACATTTGCTCGAAATGCCTCCCACAAAAATGGGTCTGGGGTGTTTGGACAAGTTATCAAGAAAACCTCAAGAGTGCAAGCAATACCAAAGAAGGTAAAGTACTTTCTCTCTAGGATGGTGGGAGCAACGACTACAAGAAGCAGTCACAATATGGCTCCATGCCAAAAGAGTTCCCACTAGGAATACCCCAGCCACACATCTCCATAGAAACAATCGTTGCTTGAGGGGCAATCCGCTCTTCCAAATTCTTTTCAATGCATCTTTTCACCAAGCAAGAGATTTGGACATATGCCAGAGGCGATTTGAATGGTTCTTAATTCATGTGGGGGTGGTAAGAGCAACATGTAAGCCTTGGCTGCGGGCGGACAATTGGTAAAAAGGCACATGAGAATATCATGGAAGGTGCCTATTAAAACACCAATCTTGGAGTCTCCGTGTCTCAAGCATTGGGATTGGTTGAAAAGGTTGCATCACTTTCGATATGACTCTCCAGAGTGACCTATGATGCATCCCCAAATTACGTTGCCTGACGGCTTGTGGAAAAGTAAAAACATAACCATTTTTATCCATGATGTCGCATTTGACAAATCCCCAATGTAGATAGATTGTAGGCCTTTCTTGGATGAGACAAAGCAAGTGGTCGGCGGTCAAATGCCCTACTCCAATGAATAGTTAGTAGCAGTAACATTGAGCTACCCCGGTTCGGAAGCCTACCGACCATTGTAAATAACATAGCATAGCTTTCCAATCTTGAATAAGACCAGTCACATATGGAGAGCCAGGAATATGACTAGTGAAATGTCCAAAAACTATATCATCCTAATTGATAATCCAATGCTAATATGCATATGTACGCATGTTAGTGCACATAGCTTCCAATATATATGTCCATAGATTCACTTGCTCTATAAAAGTAGGTAAAAGAGTGGCTTTTCTTGCTAGTATATGATAATGAATATTAAGGACGTTGAGTCTACCATGTATTTTGGGCAAACATATGAGCTCTTGCCTCAACAAACGTAGCCCTTTTCTACCCGGTTTGGTTTTCCATAGGCATTCCATTGCTCTAGACATGAAATTGTTAATTTGTCTATGCGACCAAGGCAGTAGTGGAAGATAAAAGTGCACATATGTCATTATAATTGACTGCACTATCTGCAATCGCACATGTAGAGGTCACATAGATAATTTCCAATATTCAATTTTATAGTGCCGTTTTTGAATCACCCATTGAGTCTCATCCTTCAAGGACAACTCCCAACCAATGGATAACCTAGATGCTTGAGTATCTCATTAGGTGGCAAGATCTAACCCGGCCACAAAATCTTATGCTAGTCATACTTTTTCAAAGGGAGCAACTTGGATTTTTTAAAATTCACATGCAGTCCTACAACCAAACCATAGAGAGACAATGCTTTCATGAGAGCCCTTACATCAGCCTCCGTATTCTTGGGAAAAAAGAAGATTCATCAGCATATGCTTGCACCATAAGCTGTGTACCATCTACCATGGAAAGACCATGAAGTTTCCCATCTTGTGTAAGTTTTTCCATGTAGAGGAGCTTTGGGTGAGTCACGATGGCATATAGTAGTGCACTAAGCGGACAACCTTGCCGAATAGGTTTCCCAAGATGCCAAGAGGCTGAAAGTTCTTTGTCCAAAAAGCATTTAGTTATTCCCTCTTGGTAAAGCCAGTAAATGGCATTTTTCATTGTAGGCCCAAAGCTTATTCAATCCATTGCTACCTGACCTATAAAGTCCCAATGCATTGTGTCAAAGGCCTTGGCTATGTCTATCTGCATAATGAGAACATCCTACTATGTATACTTGGCATATTCAATGCTTATGTATGCATTTTCTATATTGTGAGTGATTTTTCTAGGGACAAATCCATACTGCGTTGGATGTAAACCTACATGTAGTACAACCTTTATTCTATTAACAAGTATCTTGGTGAACAATTTGTATATGACATCCACTAAGGAGGATATAGTTTCATTGAGCTATTTTTTGGGCAACAGTTTCAACAAACCTTCTTTCCATGGTCATGGCAACTTTCGAACATTCCAATAGTGATTTACCATAAGTAAGATATTGGCAGCATATGTAAGAGGATATAGATATTTCTTGGTTTAGTTTTGTACAACAAATGCAGGCTATGATACAGGACTATGGCGGATTGTATATGGAAGAGAATAGAAGACAAGTAGAACAAGCCAAAATTGCACTGCAAGAGTACACTAAAATTAGCTAGCTTAGAGGGCTGAATAATGATAAAACAATAGCTGTTACATAAGATGAAAATTTCCTCTACCATAATGATAATCATAAGCTAGGGTGAGACAGAAGCCACTACATGATAAAAGGTTGCTCCATCAAAATCTTTTTTCAAAGGCTTGCATACTTTCAGACAAAAACATGCATCGCAAGGGTCAAAAGAACAGATGGTACTTGGGCATGTACTAAAGCTCAGCTTGTGGATGCTTGCCATGAATAATTTTTTGTCATGTCTACTACCCCTCTATCTCTTTCAAGGGGGGCTCTTGATGTATGAGAACTTTTGTTACAACAGTGGGTTATGCCTGTCATCACACAACAAGAGGCTAACAACATGGATGAGCCCTTCATAGACGGAGAATTGGATGATGCTGTAAAAGGTCTAGGCAAAATGAGCATGTGATAAGTAACTATTCTTAATCATAAGTAGCCTTCTGTCAGAGATAGTCATTGTGTCAGAGATAATGGACAGTCATTGTGTCAGTCATGCCAAAGTATAAGCCAAGCCATACCGGCAAATGATCAGAGAGGCACAATGTGTGATCAATCCACATTTTCCATGTGTATGCATCATATTGAGCATCATTAATCATAAGTAGCCTTCTGTCAGAGATAATGGACAGTCATTGTGTCAGTCATGCCAAAGTATAAGCCAAGCCATACCGGCAAATGATCAGAGAGGCACAATGTGTGATCAATCCACATTTTCCATGTGTATGCATCATATTGAGCATCATTGAGAAGATTCCATCTATTTAAGCATGACCACTAATGTGATAGCATTATGATGGAAAGTATAGCGTTTTTCATGTGGCATGAGTTGCCTCCACAAATCACATGCATCTAAAGAAGTCGTTGTCTCCACAAATCACATGCATCTAAAGAAGTCGTTGTCTGAGCCTAATCTTGCTTTTGAAAATGCATCATGTGAGAGTGGTGAGAGGTATTATCATGAAATTCAAGCAAATTATTGAAATCCACTGTAATAAAAGCATTTGAAATCAATGGATATGTTTGTAAGGAGTGACACATCATAGATCTATGTGCAGAAGTTTGCGATGTATAAACGTTTTCAAATTCATATAGCTCTCCTACAGTCATACATCATATCACGAGACAAGGACCATTTGGATCATTGGAAGCCAATACAGGCAACTCATGCCTAACCAAGAGTCCTAGAAAAATCTTGGGTTCCCGCATAGAAAATATAGTATCTTGAGAAGACCCCTTCTCTTCCAACAAAGTTGTGCAGATTATATTCTTGCAAACAAACCACATGGAGATGCATAGTATTTATATATGACCACAATCATGCTATAAAAGCTTCCCTATACTTAGTTTCACAGCTCGACTGATAAATGCTAAGCCATGATATACATGGATCACTAAGTTGAAGGAAAATGCCATTAGTGGACACTTATGTGTCATAACATTCAACCCAATCTGAATTATTGAAAGCATGTAGTTAAATATCACACCCCTTAGCATAGAAAAGGCCAAGGGATTAAGTGCCCCATAAGTATCGAAATACTTGCACTAGTGGACACTTGCATGTCATAACATCCAACCCAATCCGAATCACTAAAAGCATGTAGCTGAATATCACCCCCCTTAGCATAGAAAAGGCTAAGGGATTAAGTGCCCCATAAGTATCGAAATACTTGCACTAGTGGACACTTGCATGTCATAACATCCAACCCAATCCGAATCACTGAAAGCATGTAGCTGAATATCACCCCCCTTAGCATAGAAAAGGCGAAGGGACTAAGTGCTCCATAGGTGTCAAAATACTCACTTTGCAGTCTGCCAATGCTTACTTCTAGGACTTTGCATAAACTTGCTCAACTTAGAGACCCCAAACTAAATGCATGGAGTTGTATTACATAGATAGATGAGGCACCCACAAACACGTGCTAATAAAGTGATGCATCAAATGGTTTACTTGCATCCTGGAGACTGAGCCAAAACACATGTTGTGACACGAAATTGGGGTTTGGACTTCGGTCACTTCTCAGAATCAAAACACACTTGTATGAAACCTCATAGCCTCCTCACCTCCCTTTCTCTCCCTAGGTTAAGATAAAGATATACACTCAAAGGTGAGATCATAATTCATGGAAGGAAATATGAAAGGCTCCGGAGAAGCAAGAATTTCAGCCAGTCTTGCAGCTCCAAACAAGAGGGCGATTCTTTGTTGGAAGAAAATCTTCTGACTCAGGATTATGTGAACGGAAACATACGAAGAATATTGGTAAGGTTCATCCGTTCGAATTGGACGATTTAGTCGGAACATATTAAAACAAATGAATATAGCAATCACTTACAAGAGGATAAGACACATGGGGTTTGCCTTTTGATAAGAGATTAGGAGAAATTAATCATGATTAAGAAGAAATAATGGCCAAAATCTATAAAAAACAGAGATGCACAGAGAATTGCAGTTTTAAATCCATATAGGCTATGCAAGAGAGGATTATATAGATGCGTAGAGCTTGAAGAGAGCTTCGCGTCTATATAAAAACTTTCAAAATGGGGCAACCGAGCGAAAAGTTGAGCATTTTACTACAAGACTATAAAACTGCCAAAATTCTATAAAAACAGAGATACACAGAGAATTGCAATTTTAAATCCATATAGGCTGTGAGAGAGAGGATTAGATAGATGCGTAGAGCTTGCAGAGAGCTTCGCGCCCATATAAAAACTTTCAAAAACGGACAACCGAGTGAAAAGTTATGAGCATTTTACTACAAGACTATAAAACTGCCAAAATTCGCCTAAAAATTAGCAACTTTGGGAGAAATTCTGATCATCAATGAAGTAAGGGATTAAGAAATTAGTTACATGAATGGAAAGAGCATAGAAAGAGCTTCCTAGCCATATGATCAATTTTAGAAACCAATACCCGAGTGATGAGTAATTACCGGTTGAAAGAGCTTCCTAACCATATGATCAATTTTAGAAACCAATACCCGAGTGATGAGTAATTACCGGTTGAAATTTGGGTATTGGACCACAAAAACTGCACTTCTCTCTCTTTGCATGAAACCTCAATTTTCACATAGCCTCTTGCCTTTCATCTCCTTCATGATTCAAGCTAGAGGGTAAGGGTTAACATTGCTCAGCGGACAATCGTAAAGATTTACCTATGGTCCCCAAAGTCTTTCCACATGCTCATTACCGCTAAAACCATTGGTACCTCCAAAGGAGGGCGGCAATAAGGCAAGGGCTACCTTCACAAGCCCACCAAGATAATAACTCCTTATCCCACTTATCATGAATCATCAAAGAGGTCCAAAATTGGGTTAAGCATGAGGAGCTAATGCTAAATGAGACATTCACATGTAAAGAGAGTGTTTGAATAGGGGTTTGAAAGATAAGAGAATGGCAATGACACAAAATGCTTAATTGAGGAGGCTCATTCCTTGATTTGAAAGGGAGAGGAGGGCTCCTTTTATAGGTGGAGAATCACCCTCTCTTCCATTGTTACAAATTACAACATAAAAATCTTCAACCCTTCAGTGACATAAGGGTAGATGTCACCATCAATTGTCCTCTTAGGCTAAGTCTTCTATTGATTATTAAATTGAAGACTTTTTGACTTTGAGAGTGTCCAATTATGCACCTACACACACTCCTCCACATGCCTTCCACACTCCCTAACTTGTAGCCTTATGGTGAATACCATATTAATAATACAATAAAAATCCATGTGAGCATGAAGGCCCACTTTTATTTTTCACATCACTAGCCTATCTACCATACCAAAGTATTTATCAAGCATACTTGTGGCATTTACAATGTGTGCACCCTAAATCAAGTAAAACCATTATATTTGAAGATAGAATGCTGTTATCGGGGTAACCGTCGTGCCGCCGCATCACCACGCCGTTATTCCATTGTGGGCACCGCAATCTTCTTGGACAAGCTTCCACCTTATTACCATTGAGAAACCATCAAAATATGCACAAAATTGACAATGAAAGATATCAATTTTTCACGTCACATCTTCCCCCCCAGCAGATCCTCCATGCTTGTCTGGGGGGTCTGTTGGCCATGGTGCTCGAGGGTAGAATATCTTTAGCCGGTACTCATTGGCACGTCCGGGAACCTCCTGGCCACTTGCATCCTCTAGAAGATAGGTGTTATTTTTGAACTTTTGCTTTATCCTGAAGGGGCCTTCCCATCGCCGAAGAAGCTTCTTATCTAGCCGTTTCTCCACACGGCCATCATACCTCATGACTAAGCTTCCTTGCTTGAGTTCTAGCTTCTTCTTCTTCTTCGTGAGAGTGTCATGCCTTGCCTTGCGCCGTTGTTGTGCAGCCTCCAAATTTTGAAGTGCCTGAAGTCGCCTCTCATCCAAGATCTCCAGTTGTGCTAGGCGTTGGGCATGTGTTTCTTCTTCATTATTCAAGCGTGCAAAAGATGTGCGAAGGCTTGTGATTTCCAATTCTATTGGCAAAATAGCCTCCATTCCATAAACTAACTGAAAAGGTGTGAAACCAGGAGAGAGTTTGTGAGTTGTCCTATAGGCCCATAGGACCTCTGGCAAATGCACATCCCACTTTCTCTTCATAGTATCCACTAGCTTAGACAAAGATCCACAAAGCAGTCCATTAGTTTTTTCTACTAAACCATTACATTGGGGATAACAGGGAGTTGACATAGCATGCTTTATTTTTAATTTCTGCACCAAAGCTTCAATCAAGTCATTCCTGAAAGACCTCCCCCCATCTGTAAGGATTTCTAATGGACACCCAAATCGGGCACATATGTATTCCCTTAGAAAGGATGCCACAGCCACTGCTTTATTATTGACCATTGCCTTTGCTTCTGCCCACCTTGTTGCATAATCTGTGGCCACCAATATGTAATACTTCCCATGTGAGGAACGAGGAAGTGGACCCACTCCTATGGTCCTTTGATTTGATCAAATAGAGATCAACTTTGATCAAATAGAGATCAACTTTGTTGGTGTTGAGGTTGGGCTCCTGGTAGGACCTAGTAGGAATGGAGTTGGCATCAAACACTCAAATAGCTTTCTTATAGTCCATGGTATCCAACAGTTTGAATGGGCTAGTTTGGGGGATCAATGTACTCATTATTTTTTGGGTGGGGGCCATTCGGAGCATGTGAAGTGGTCAGATGACCTCTCCTAATGTGGTAGTGGGGTTCAAAAAAGAGTTGGGGGTTGGCGAGGTGTGGCAAGGTGGGGGGTGTGACCATGGCGGTTAACGTGGCAGTTAACTGCCACATCAACCTCCATGATGTAAGCTGGAGGAAGGTGGGTAAGCTAGGCAACTGGCACAACAAAACTCATAGGCGACTAGCTAGAGTTGAAGTTATGATACAGTTCTTTTTCTTGTTATTCCAGAAGAAGTGGGCGTTTAAAGCGATGTTTGAGTTTTTTTTATAAAGGTAACTAAGGTCTTGTTGGAAAAAAAACTAAATAAATTCAACTCGAATTTTACTATTCAATGAATTTATTTTTTCACTCATTGTGTGACCCCATTTAATGTCTTTTGTCCGTCATCTCACCAAAGTCAATTTGATAAGTATGCGGCTCAAGTGATGATTGTTCTTTTGCATAAGGCCATAACAAACTATCAAGACATAAGTTTGAGGCTCAAGTGACGATTCTTCTTTTGCACAAGGCTATAACAAACTATCAAGACCTAACACCTCTATACTCTTAATAACATGCCTTGATTAAGCATGTAATAAAAGCTATGATTTAAGTTGATTAACATGCCTTGATTATGCCTTGATTAAGCAAGCACACTGGATTTTAGTTGTTGTGATTAGTGCATGATAATCACTTGTTGGGGCTCTTTATAAAGGGCATATATTCCCTCATTCTTTCATCCGGTCATTTAATAATTTCTTCTTTTCAGATACAATGAGGTGCCATCTAGTTTGTTATCAAAGGAAGCTTTGTTCTCCTCATCTCTTTGATAAGCTATACATCAATCTATGTTTGATGATCATTCTGTTGTTGTGAATTGCATTACACAACACATTGAAAGTGATCCATTACGATGCTAGTATGTTTTAATAGTTGTTAAAGACCTATCCTAAGAATTACTACTGAGAGATGAGAGAGAGACCTGAAAGGAATGAAGGGGGCCAAAGATATTGGCACCCTAGCTAAGCTAGCAATAATAGTTGATTTAGTTGTGTAACTTAAGTGCATGGTTAGGTTAGGGTTCAGGTTGGGTTAAATTTAATCATGGTTAGTATGTGTGTGTATAAAAGACCATGTTGTTGCCTTTTTATCATTTTTGGCCATCACGAGCAAGGAGGTGATGTTCTATCTCTCTCTTTTTCATTTTTGAATATAAAGTCTTGCACATCTTGCATGCATCTCTCCCCCCCACAAATACACATTCGGTGAATCACTTTCTCTCTATTTTTGCACAAATTACAAAGATAATTCTCTCTCTCTCTCTCTTTCTCTCTCTCTTTCTCTCTCTCTCTGATTGAAATGTGTCCATGCATATATCTTCTGGTGCCATATCTAGATATCTATCCTTCATGTTGGGAATCCTACATGCAGGCAGAGGCACACATGCAACCATACATAGCCAACCTGCTCTCAGTGGTATTTAGACGGAGTATTGCACGACTTCGAACTCGATCACACACTTTATTGATCGAGACAGGTGCATGGAGTGGATAGGCACGAGAGACAAGGTTATGCAAGCTGTGTGGACTACAGAGTGTAGAATCAAAGGAGCACATGATTATGACATGCCCAGCATATGCACACATACGGGCTGACTTTGATATCCCTTTACAGGGGCCACTTCACCAGTTTCTGACCACTACTCCTATATCAAAGTTAGGGGCTCTCATCACCCGCATGTTACGCTTTGGGAGAACCACGTTGCATAGATCGTTCTTTCACCGTAGCTACCCTTTCCGACCATGGGGGAGGAGACTCATTGTATATCTGGAAAGGTCCCATGGGTCATAATTTGGCCTTCCGTGGGGGTGGACGATAATAAACTACTCTACTCTACTCTACTCTCTTATTTTCTCTTGTATACACAAATTTCTCCTATACATGCATAGACACACACATATACACTAAACGACACTTACGCACACACACACATACTAAAACACACTCATGTACACACACACACACTCAACATACACAAATGAATTGACATCACTCCCCTTGAATTTTAACTCATTTGCAATGTTGTATGTTGTAGAATGGCTTCATTAACCTGTTCTTAGCTTTTTGTTGGTAATGATTCAATATAATCATGGACATTGATTTGGTTGGTAATGGTTCAATATAATCATGGACATTGATTTTAAGTTTTTCTTCATTTTGGCAGGTGGCTCCTTGGTAATTTCACAATGGAGGGGGAACAAGTCCGTGATTGGTTTGCAGGGACTGGTGTCATGGCTAAGGCATGTAAGGAGCTTCGCCCCGACATTGTATAAGCATAGAAAATGGTTGGTTGTTCTATAATCAAGAGCTGGCTTATTTGTTGCAATACGTGCCCATAGACCTAGGTTCTAATTTGTTTGACGGAAAAGAATCTAAAAAGATTACTCAAGCAAGCACGCAACCTCAAATTTTGTTGGAGGAACCTTGGTGTGGACAACCCCAATGGTTGCCACGGCATAGTGCATATGTACCATGTGGTGCTACTTCTACAGCTTGGCAACTTTCTTATTATCCACCACCACACCTGGAGCTAGGTCAATACAGCTCGGCAACTTGCTATCATCCACCACCACCTGGAGTAAAAATGACACATGTAATGATGCCATACCCTTATTGTATATCACAACCTAACATGACTAACCCATATCAATATCTGAATTGGGAGGAACCTCCACGACCTAACACAAGCCAGCAAGATCATGCAACTTCAAGTAGTGATTCCCCACATGGAATATGAGTCATGGAGATGGCCATATCATTGGTTTCCAAGAACACTTATTCCTATTTCATGTATGGAAGTGACTTTTATCAATATCTCACAAAAGTGTGCAATGTGTCAGCATGTACATGTGTCTGCAAGCTCATTCGTCTCACCTAAGGTGTCACAAACTTGATTGAAGCCCTTGAGGTGTCTTCTAGGATCTCCCTCTTGATTGAACTTGTGTATAAGCTTCGCGATTTGTGTAACCTTTCCAAAGCTACTCTGTCCGTTATCTCTCATGACTGGTTCTATACTTTCCACCATAGCTCTTCCCAATGCTTGTACAAAGGCTATTGGTGGATCAGTGGTACAGTAGGGACAACATGCGGTATGAAGCATGCCACCTGAACGAGTAATGACATGAATCCTGAAGGAGTAACATGAGTCCGATAGGTGGGGGGTCATATAGGAATTTCCATAGGTATCGATGGCATATGAGCCAAGGGCACCACTGGTCTAGTCATTTTTGAGGATGTCCCCCTTGCTCTAGGGTGCATTGGCAAAGTAGAGAAAGATACAAGAAATCGAGGATCTTGGGTAAAGGTTCCTCCTTCTACGGCCCTAGTCGATGAGATGAATGTGTTAACTAGGCCTAGAGCCATTGTTATAGGGATTGCTAGTACAATCATGGTTTGCCATAGTTGTGACCAAGGGCATGAAACTAATGGAAAATCTTGCATGGTTGGTCACAAGTGGTGCCATTATGAGTGGTGTAAAACCCATTAGCACAAAATATGGAATTATGCTAACAACATCTTTGGTTGGCACCTCTCGACTACGGTCTTAGAATGTGAAGTCTAAGCTTGTAGATTATTAGAGTCCTAGGTAACCTAGAGGAACAATAGCAGCAGTTGGTTGGTCCATTGTGTAGCTGAGTGATACTACAAAAGTAGGATCCATTGGGCTCATAGGAGGTGTTACCATTTTGCTCATTATGGGCATTCTTACGTTGTACGTCCCGACTTACGCCATAGGTCTTTGGATTCTTTCATGTTCAATGATCCTATGTATGCAATCATAGATGCCCTGCAATCATTCCTCCTCATTGTGGGCATTCTTGCGTTGTACGTCCCGACTTACGCCATAGGTCTTTGGATTCTTTCATGTTCAATGATCCTATGTATGCAATCATAGATGCCCTACAATCATTCCTCCTCTGTTGTGACCCCAAATATTGATTATATAATCCCTTCCCAAATTTGCACCATAAGCTTGGGCTATGGCATAATCCACCAGAGTCTTTGTTGATGCATCATACTCCTAATCATTTGAAGACATTGGTCCAAGATTTGTAAGCCTAGCTCTTTTCCCGAGGTAGACACAATGTTATTGCCTAGGTCAAGACTATTGGTACTACTTGTGTAGTCTTGGCTTGGAACTCGTTTTGGGCATACTATGGTGTCTCGATTGCTAATCGTTATTGTGCCAATTGTAAATTCTCTTCTTCCTTTGCTCTAGAAGCTACATTAGTGTCTTTATTGCATGCACTTCTTCTAATGTTCTACCATCAAGCATAAGCACTTGTGCAGGGGGTGGTTTGATAGTCATAGTTGCAGGCAGTAGGTGCAATAGAAGTTGTATGAAATGGGATATCAATGTGAATTCTCCCTGCTTATAACGATGACACTACCTCAGGTGTCTCTCTAGAGTTTACCTCAACTCCTTCATCATGTGATCAATATATAGTAAGACTTGGTTCAGAGGTAGCGGTTGAGGCCGAACCTCTAAGGTAGCTAGCTACACGGTCAAAAAGGCTGGTTGCTAGCATGACCGGTGAAGCATCGTTAGGGTTCTCACTTCTTGGTTGGGGGCTGGGGATCCTTCCATTAACCTAAAATTAGACAAAGTATCACTGGCCCTTATTGTTGTGAAAGTCCTTGTACAATGCCAAACTCGGTTCTAGCCAAAGGTCTTGAGCCTAGTGTAGCAGGTTGGTATGCACCTAGCTCTATAGATGTACTATTGTCTAAATATGCCTCTAATACACGCCTAGATCATAGGTGTATGTGAATATGGGGTGTTTAAAATTCCTACAAAAGCCAACTTAGGTGCCCTTGTGCGTATCTTCAAGCTCCTAGCTAATGATTACACCAACCAAAGCATTGGGATTGGAAGAATTAGGGACAACCACTGGGGTCTATGTGGGAGTTGGGCTCACCTCAGAAGCCGTGGAGGCTGGGTGGTTGTTTGTGGAGTGGTAGTCTTCTTTGGAAAATCCTTAGAAGTGTGTCCTTTTGTGTGACAAAATAAACACCTACCCTCCTTAAATTGAGCTGTCTCCTCAAGAGTCAATTTCCCACCGGTCTTGCTGACTTGAGCTTTCTGGTCTAGAGTAAGCTTGGGCATGTTAATCGAGTTCTTGGAGCCAGAGTCTCCCATGCTTTGTCCTAGAGAAGACCTTCTCTGGTTCTATCCTTTTCCCCTTGAGGCAGTTGCCTTAGGAGTGGCAGGCTAGGAAGTCTTGGGATTTTCGCCATTGTACTTCATTTCAACACTCTCCACAAGCGAGAGTGCGACCTCGAAGGTGGCTGGCCTAAACATATGCACCTCCCATTGGATTGTCAAGACCATAAAGGAAATTCCCTTTCTTGTCCTTATCAGATATGCCCAATTTCAAACATAAGTTCAAAATCTTATTGTCAAATTATAGGACTGGTTGCGCAGTTTGACGTGCCCCCCTAAACTCATCTTCGAGTCACTCAAGGTAATGGGGTGGTAGAAACCACTTAAGACTGCGGACAAGATCATCCCAAACATAAGATTACATACCTAATTTGGTGTGGGCATGATTCTATGGGTCCACCACAAGGAATGGCCTCAACTTCCAAGTACCAACAACTAGCTAAGATCACTCTGTCAGTATCATTCTTTCTAACTACAACAAAATAAGCTTCAAAGCGATGCAACCAGGAATAAAGAGTTGTGGGGTTGAATTTATCATTATACTTATTGAAGTTTATCTTCTTGGAAAAATGACTCGAGGAAGTCATTGGTGTCATTATTGCATCTAAATCTACAACATATCTTTTGTGTTCCACACGTTGTCGGTCATCATCTTGTGCAGTAGCAGCATAGGATGATGTCGCACAGTCTTCTATCAATCAAATATCCATTGCTCGCATTTGCAACTCAAGCATCGAGCGCATCAAGGTTGCGGTTGTAACCCTTCAAAAGGCTGCGGTTGTAACCCTTCAAAAGGGGTCATTCGGTAGAGGATCTTCTATTGGAATCTGGAAAATAGAAGGATGGAAGAGGAGACAAAGAAAAAGGGGTTGGAAAATGGGTTCGCTCTTCGAGGGCCAAGATCTATACCTTCTACTATTTGGATTTGGTGCTTTATTATGCACAATTGCTAGCATCATCTGGTGGAACATATCCTACACACTCATGTATGTCGCCCTCGAAGGACTGGTGATCTTTTTTCTGAAGTTTGTTGTTCTCTCTCTTTACAGCTCGCCATAGTAGGAAACTGCACTATCTTTTTGGATCGCAATCTTACCATCCATTATGTGTGTGGGAGACTTTATGGAGGCTAAAAACCAACCATCCATCTACGGACATTAGTCACACCAAAAGGGGTGGTCCGTGGGAGTCTAAAAACCAACCACACAAGTGAGAAAAAATTTCTTTCTTTCTTATTTTTTTTGTTTTTTGGGTGAATATTCACACTTGAAGAAGGCTCTGATACCAATGTAGCATGTGGAAGCTCGGTGGAAGAATCGGTAACTTCAATGCTCAGAATTCAGACAAAGATAATGCATAACATAGAAGAAGATGTAGAGAGAGAGAGAGAGAGAGAGAGAGAGAGAGAGAGAGAGAGAGAGAGAGAGAGAGAGAGGGGGGAGGGAGGGAGGGAGAAGAGGACATAGTATTAGGTCTTGAATACCCTCTGTAGTACAGCCCCCACCATGAATGGTGTATTTTCTTTATTAGAATGATGTAAATCTGAAATAAAAACTTGTTCTTGACCTACACTTCTTCACCTTGGCTGAGCACTTCCCCTTGGCTATCCTGGCCATTGGAGCACATCAACCCGTTGTGAATAATGAGATCCTAGACTGAATTCTGGTCTTGGCTTTTTATACCCCTTCTATGCTCTGGTCAGCCTACTACCTCATGACTTGGTCCAAAAAGCAAATAAATGACATCTTAACACCATGATGCCCTCGCCACTCTATGCATGCTACTAGGCAACGCCTTGGTTTGGTTGACTAGTGTTGGGCAACCTTTTGGCTTGGCAGACTGGGTGCTCGGTAGCACTTAGACCTGGCCCCCTAGCTATGTTGGCCCAAAGGCTTGTCAACTGCCTGGCCAATCCCTCTTGGGTTGGCCGATAGCCTGTCCATCTAAGGTTAGTGGGCAAGGCATGGGACTTGCTGTGCCCCTCTTGGGTAGCCTAAGCATACCCACCAATGCCCACATCAAGGGTATCATACTCTCTTCTGGGGTAGCCCTATGGGGGGCTGGACCCCATCCTACATGCTTCTACAGACGCCTAGTGTCTGATTGCAAACCCAACACTCAGATGATCTATCATCATTATAGAGGGAGAATCACACTACAAATTGACACTGCTTCATGTGCAGGATAATGCACACCTGACCTCGGATGTGTAGAGTGGAACGCTAGTTCACTCATCCCATACTGGGCTCACATGGGACTAATTTCCACCCAGGTCCTGCACCTGCTTGTTCAGATATGTCTACATGGCATCCAAGTGTGGGATACACGTGACATGTGCTTGAGCCTTTTGACTTGTGCATATATATCTAAAGCACTTCATTGTGCTTTAGTCCAAGGCATCACTAAGTCTTCTTTTGCATTTAGCCTTCATTTTTGCATCTCCCTTAGTAGATCTAAATGTGCATAAAGGCTTATGAAGGAGCTTCATAGTTTTCTTCAGTCTCCTTGATGGTTTAGCTGACGTTTAGTCTACATAGTCCTTGTGTTTGACCATCCTCAATCAACCATGTTTTCTACATTGTAAAGAATTTCTCCAAAGAAATAAAGAAAATATTGTTGCTTTTGGGGAAGAGGGGCTCTTAAGTGGGTAGATTGGGACCTAATTTGGTGTTGACTTTTCATATTCTCTCTCTACACACTAGCGATCGGTTGCACACATTGGAACCGCTTTCTATATAGTGCTAATTACGCAAACACCTAGCACTTATTTATTTCCTAATTAATCACTATTTAATGTTTAACATTCCCTCGCATAGTGAAAATGTGGCTAAAAAGCCCAACCCCATCATTGACTAGGTTTGTTTTTTCTTCTAGTAGAAGTAGTAGAGTTTGTAGAGTCTTCATTAGCTTTCAGCTTTGCAACCCTCTTTTGACACTCTTCAATGTAGTGCAGCCCTTGCTTGTGGTAGTAATGACACTTTCCTTTCTTCTTCTTGGTGTCACCTTAACGAGTCCACTTTTCCATACTAAAGAAGAATGCCTCTACTTGTTGGATTTGTTCTTCCTTGTCTGCTCCACAAAAATCCATTTAGCTCCTCAAAGGATATAGGATTGCCTTCTCTTCTCACAGAGATATTCAGAGAAGTATGGAAAATCTGATAGGAGTCAGGTAAGGAGTTAAGAATGGTGGTGGTGGGTCTTTTGCTTTTGTTTTCTTTACCACCTTAGAACTTTCAGAAGTTATTGGGCTCATGTGGTTCTATTGTAGGCTCATTTGGCATTGCTTGTGCCTTTCCTTTGTTACATTTTGTACCCTTTCTTTTCCATTTTTCCCTTTTGGAGTCCTGATGTGGAGATAGTGATGCTTGAGATTCTTGCAATTGCTTGGCTTAGGTCCTGGTTATAACCTTCAATGGTACTTCTTTTTCATCATCCGGAATTGACACATTGACTATCCCCAACCGCGTGTTGGAGATGATGTACTCTTCATCGAGGGATTTAGAGTTGTTGGCTTAAGAGGGAATTGATTAATACCACACTTTGTACACATCTATCCAAAGGTGGTAGGCTAGAGGTAGCTGGTTCTAGTTATCTCCCATTGGGAAATCAACCACTATGTGAGGTCCATGTACAAAGTGTGGTATTGATCAAATGATCAATACCACACTTCATCAAAGGTGGTGGTATAGAGGTACCTTCTTCTTTTGGTTCTCTCTCATTGTTGGGAAATCGACCACTATGTGAGGTCCATGTACAAAGTGTGGTATTGATCAAATGATCAATACCACACTTCATCAAAGGTGGTGGTATAGAGGTACCTTCTTCTTTTGGTCATTGGGAAATCGACCACTCTGTGAGATCTTTTACTATCTAAAGTAGGTTAATGGAGCTCACCTTGGTGCACTGACATCTCTCAATTTGTAAGCTCCAAATTCTATTTGCATTAACATAGTCAACTGGTGTGTGTCACATTAAATGCTTAGGTTGGGCCATGTGTGGTGTTCACCCCTTATGGTGGGCTTCTAACCACTTAGTATAATTCATGTATGTTAGGAGATTCATCAATAATCAATTCAATCTTGTCTAGCCTTATAGGAGTAGTTCCTAGTGGAGCGAGTTAAGGAGAGGTAACACTAGCGATGGAATCTCCATGTCCCTATAAAAGGATTCTTAACAACAAAAATTGGGTTCTGCAAGTTAAGCTCCACTGCTGGGAGGTGGTTTTGGCAAAGCTAATGGTTGTGGAGGTGTTGACAATGTTGGCACTGTGGTCATTCTCATCATTTGGGCATGGTAGCAATTAGTTGATTCATGGTTTTGGCAAAGCTAATGGTTGTGGAGGTGTTGACAATGTTGGCACTCTGGTCATCCTCATCATTTGGGCATGGTAGCAATTAGTTGATTCTCTCGCTCTAAGGACATGGTTGTGTGGTTGCTTCTACAAAAAGCACACCACGTCAATTTTTGTCTAGGAGCTAAATGAAAATGGTCTAACTCTCTTGGTCAGCTTTGAGTACTCTTTGAAGTCCTTTGATCACAACAAATGTCTTTGGCACTCTTGGGTGCCTCAGCCTTCTTTGAATCTTGGCTTTTAATGTTGGGCTCCATCTTATTGAGGACCACTGCTTAGATTATTTGTGGTTGGGATGCCAGTGAAGTTATCATCAAAGTCTATGGAGCATTCCACTAACATTCATATAAATGATTACCTAGTGAAGGTTAAAAGACTTGTAGATGCCCTTGATTCCATTGGATTAGTAGTAGATGATGATGATATCGTTTTAGTGAGACTTTGAATGGCCTTGGAAAGGAATACAATTAGTATCATACCTCCATTAGAGTTCGACAGAACTCTCTTTATTTTCAAGAATTGATGCTACCCTTCTCATCCATGAGGAGATGAATATTAGGAGAGGTTTATCCTCTAGAAATTTAAATGAGTAGACCTTCTAGTCAGATACAAGGTAGAGGCAGAGAAAGATCATCATCTAGAGGCTAAGGTGGAGACCATTTTGGAAATAAAAAATCATGGGTAGTAACAACAACAAGAATCAAAGGTACAAATAAGTGGAAGAGACCACACTAGAGGCAGGAGGAGCCAACAAGTGCACCAAGGTGGTTAGCAAAGAAATCAAGATACAAATAGCTTAGAGTGTTATGATTGTGGCAAAATAGGGCACATGGCAAAGGATTTCTATAGGAAGTAGAATGATATCAAAAGTGGAAAGTTGTAGCAAGGCAACTATGCCACTGGCAAAGGACTGCTATAAGAAGTAGAATGATATCAAAGGTGGAAAGTCGTAGACAGTAAAACATGAAAATCAATAAAACCATAGATTTAAAAATCAAACAAGTTAGAAAAATTAGCTTACATGGAGCTTGTAAGCTTTCCTTTGGCTTGAGGGATTGCGGGTTCTACTCTTGTTTGAAGCAAGAGTGGCCACCAATTCACTTTGGAGAGGAGTAGGCCAAACACAATTGAATTATTAAGAAATTCAATGTAGATGGCTCTAGTAGGAGTAGAGTAACACTACATAAACACTATTAAGCTTTTACAAAGGGGGAGGCTTCTATTTATAGGAAAAAGTGAGCCTCAAACCAAGCAAACTGATTCTAGAATTTTCCAGATTAGTTTGGTCAATTTTTGACCATCTTTTGGTCAGTTCAGCTTACTTTTTGGATCTAGTTTTGAAATAGGAGAGAGGAGAGATGAAATATCTCATTTAATTGATTTAAAATTGGGGGGTAATGATGAGAAAAAAGGTGCCTACTTCATGAGGGGAGATCCCCACTGTGAGGTGTCAAAATTCAGTTTTTTAAATCTTTTCTTTGGTCCTTAGTCCACTCTTCATCTTATGTGAGCATTTACTTATTTTTGGGGGGTTTTCTTTTATTCTTCAATTTATCTCCTCCCTACATTTGGATTAATCTTATAGGTCCATAAGAACCTTAATCCAAAAATTTTAGAATATCTGGACTCTTAGGCTGTGGTCTTTTGTGCAAATTATAATTTATTTCTAATACACCTTAGGAATTTCTTTTTAAACTTCTGTTTTGGGGGAATTTGTTTTAATAAGAAAGGGTATTTTTCCATCCAAAGATATCTAAAAACTGAATTATCTCTCTCTAGAACATTTTCTCTCTCTAGGCCAAGTAGAAACAAGATCTTTTATTATTCTGAAAAGGGGATTGATTTTACAGGGGAAGAAACTGGACATCTTGAGGGGCTGGGGAGGAATCTTACATCCTCTCCCACTTGAAAAACGCGAGATGTCCTCATCTCACAAAATGGGGGTAATCCCACATCAGTTCAGCTTCTTTCTCCCAGGTGGCATCTTCAAAAGAATAGAACTTTCATTTGATTAATAATTCTCTCAGAATTCTGTTCCTAAGAACCTTCTCTCGAACTTCAAGGATTTCTTCAGGTTGGAGTTCCATCTACCCTTGGGTTGAAGAAGTTAAGAGTTCATCATTAAGCACATGATTCAGGCTCGGTACATACTTCTTAAGTAGGCTAACATGAAATACATTATGTACTTTGAGATGAGGAGGCAGAAGAAGTTCTTAGGATAAGTCACCTACTTTCTTTGTAATCAGATATGGCCCACAGTATCTGGGGGATAACTTCTTGTACTTCCCAAGAGATAGAGAACTTCTTTTGGGGCGGCGTACTTGAATGAAGACCATATCTGCTTCTTCGAATTTTCTGTCTGACCTCTTCTTATCTGCATACTGCTTTTGTCTATCTTGGGAAACTTTTATATCCTTGCGGATTGACTGTATCTGCTCCTCCATGTCGTCAAGCATCTATCTGGACATCTCGACCCTAATCAATGGGTCGAACCAAGTTAATGGTGTTAGGCAGTCTTGTCCATATATAGAGCTTTGAAAGGGCTCATCCCAATACTTCAGTGGATAAGAAGCATTGTAGGCAAACTCGACTAGGTGCAGATAGCTTAGCCACTTCTTGGGTTCCCTGCCACACAGCAGCATGACCGAAGTATATCTTCAATTACTTGGTTCACCCTTTCTGTTTGACCATCAGTCTCGGGGTGGTAAGCGGTGCTGAGATCCAAGAAAGTTCCTATTGCTTCGAAGAATGCAGTCCAGAATCTTGATGTGAATTTGGGATCTCGATCACTTACTATTCTCCTGGGTAGGCCATGTAATCTGAAGATTTCCTTGAGGAACACTCTGGCCACATCGACTGCAGTGTAGGTTTCTTTTACTGGAATCAGATGGGCAACTTTAGTTAGTCTATCAACTACTACGAAGATGGAGTTGTAACCTGATTGCACTAAGAAATTTCCTACTGCTTCAAAGAATGCAGTCCAGAATCTTGATGTGAATTTGGGATCTCGATCACTTACTATTCTCGATCACTTACTATTCTCCTGGGTAGGCCATGTAATCTGAAGATTTCCTTAAGGAACACTCTGGCCACATCCACTGCAGTGTAGGTTTCTTTTACTGGAATCAGATGGGCAACTTTGGTTAGTCTATCAACTACTACGAAGATGGAGTTGTAACCTAATTGCACTAAAGGTAGTCTAGTAATAAAATCCATACTGATACATTCCCACTTCATATGGGGGATGTCTCTAAGGATGTAACTTCCTAGGCATTTTACTCTCTCGGCTTTGACTTTCTGACATATCAGGCATTGACGTACATGGTTAAGTACATCCTTTTTTAGTCCAGGCTAAAAGAAGCTTTTCTTTACAGACATGTAGGTCTTGATGAAACCTGGATGTCCTGCTGTAAGGCTATCATGGGCTTCATTCAGAATATGGGCTTCATTCAGAATTTGACCCTCCTCATCATTGGGAATGCATAGCTTGCTATTATAATACATAATTCCTTCATCTAGGTTGTACCCTTGAACTCGGTTCAACTCCTGAGGAGTTTTGCTTTCCTGCATAAGTAGGGTAGCAATAGGGCCAAAGAATCTATCATGCATGATCTTCTCTCTTGCTTTAATAATCAATGGATTTGACACCACTGTGATTGCAAGCAAGGAGTCTTTTCTATTGAGGGCATCTGGCTACCACATTTTCTTTGCCTGGGCGATACTTGATTTCAAAATAAAATTCCTGCAGGGTCTGCATCCACCTTCTTTGGTGCATGTTGAGATCCTTCTGAGTGAAGATCCACTTTAAGCTCTGATGATCTGTCATCATCAAAGTGAATCTTTGACCTAGTAGGTAATGTCTCCACAACTTCGGGGCATAGACTACTGAAAGTAGCTCCAGGTCGTGGACAACATAATTTCTCTCATGCGTTTTGAGTTTTCGGGATTCATAGGCCACTGCATGACCTTCCTGCATGAGCGCACCTCCCAAGGCAAAACCACTGACATCAGTTTACTACCTCAAAGGGTAGAGAGAAATTTGGCAACTTGAGAAAGGGATTGGTTACCAAGGCGGTCTTCATCTTATCAAAAGCACTTTGACACCTGGCAGACCATTGAAACGGGGTATTCTTCTTGAGAAGATTAATCATCAGGGGGGAAGCTATGAGAGCATACTTAGGTATAAAAATTCTATACCAAAACCAGTTAATCCAAAGAATCCCCTGACTTCTTTCACTGTCTTAGGTTCAGGCCAAACGATGACTGCTTGGACTTTTGCGGAGTCTGGAGAAATTCCGTCTTTGCATACCAGAAAGCCCAAGTATTCAACATGGTCGACAGAGAAAGTGCATTTGCTCTTTTTTGCAAAGAGTTGGTGCTTCCTTAGAATCTCAAGAATTTTACAGACGTGAGCTTCATGGTGGTCAGCTGTATTCTTTGAGTAAATCAGAATATTATATCAAAGAAAACAAGAACAAAATTATCCAAGTATTCTCTAAGAATGTCTTGCATTAGGCGATTGAATGTCCCTGGGGCATTTGTAATCCAAATGGCATGACTGTAAATTCATAGTGCCCATAGCGAGTATTGATGGTTGTCTTTGGGATATCTTGATCATTAATCCTGATCTGGTATCCTGATCTGGTAATACCCTGATTTGAGATCTATCTTTGTGAAGATCTGGGCTCCATTTAGCCTGTCCAGAAGCTCATCAATTCTGGGGATAGGATACTTATTCTTAACTGTCAGCTGATTGAGACCTCTGTAATCCACATAGAGTCTTAACGTTCCATCCTTCGTTTTTTGAAAGAGAACTGGCGCTCCCCAAGGTGAAACACTGGGTTACAAACCCTTGTTCTAATAGCTGCCTAAGTTGTTCCTTGAGTTCAATGGCTTCAGGGACTGGCATTTTGTACGTGCGCTGGGCTACTGGCTGAGCTCCGGGGGGGGGGGGGGGGGGTCAATTCTATCTCATGATCTACTTCCCGAATCGAAGGCATCTTAGTTAGCTTTCTGCAGGGAATAAATCATCATACTTACTTAACCATTCTGGTTCTTTAGCCTTTAACTTTGTGTCTACTGGATTCATTTTGACAACATAAATGAGCTGCTTCTTTCTAAGTCCTTTCAGTAACTTAGAAGCTTTTACTAATTGCAGATTTGGGGATCCGAAAATTCCAGTTCCTTGAACTTTGTTCCCGTGAAGGTCACGGAAGGAAATGGTTCCATTGTGACAGTGAATGTCAGCTTGATTTTTGTGGAGCCAATCCATTCCAAGGATTCCGTCGAAAATTCCCAAAGGTAAGACTACTGGCAGTCAGTTACATTCCCATGTAGATTAGACTGGATACGATTTGTCTCATTAGTGAGTGAAAAGAATCTTCCCACTGGCCAATTCAACTTGCATAGGTTTCCCTGATTTCTATTCTAAGACTAGCTTACGCAAGCATCCTAGGGAAATAAATGAATGAGTACTGCCTGAATCAATCAAAAGCTTAAATGGCTTACCCTTATACTCAGGTGGATGGCTTACCCTTATACTCAGATGAATGAGTACTGCCTGAATCAATCAAAAGCTTAAATGGCTTACCCTTATACTCAGCTGGAGTATGGACGACAGAGAATTGATGATTTGGCCCTTGGTTTTCAATTGCGGCATAAATCTAACCTCTTTCCTCTTCCACTACTTCTGCTATCGTAACTGCTCTTATACTCAGCTGGAGTATGGATGATAGAGAATTGACGATTTGGCCCTTGGTTTTCAATTGCGGCACCTCTTTCCTCTTCCACTACTTCTGCTATCGTAACTGCTCTCGCTGCTGCAAATTGGGGCGGAACTCTTTCTCTTTGGTTACCCCAGTTCTGGGAGGGAGTTCTGAGATTACTCTGAAGAACAGAGGCAGATGGTTGAGCTGGAGTCCTCCTAGGACTGCCCTAATTTTGGCGAGATGGTTGACTAATACGAAGGGGCTGGTCTCTGCACTCTGGGTCCTTGACTTCCTTGTCCTCTTGACATGGCAGGAGTCGGGCAGTCTTTAAGCTGGTGACCGAGACCCTGACACCCAAAACACCTATTCTCACTTCTAAGCTCATCCCTCTGAATCCTTGAAAAAGGTGGGGCTCCTGAGAAAGTGTTCTGAGGGAAGGGTCTTCCTTCACTTTTGAATCTCCCAGCATCTTGATTCTGATTAGGGTCTTGCTGCCTCTTTGGGGGTGGAAAGTTTGAAGCACTTCCCAAGGTTTGGAACCTTTTAAAGTTTGAGGGTGTAGGCTTTGGCGGGACCTTAACAACAAATGCTTTGGCAAAGTCCTGCCATTGAGACTGATTTGGCATTTTTCACTAAAGTATCCAATGGCTCGTTCATCCCTCGAGTGAATCTAGCCCCATCAGCTGCTCTTCATCCAAAAGTGGAGAATATTTGAGGAGAAGGAAAAATGCCTGATGGTATTCTTCAATTGTCCAGCTATGCTGCTTCAATTCCAAGAACTCATTCATTTTGGTTTTCAAGAAGCCCGGAGGATAGAACCTCTTCCTGAGGTAAGCTTTAAGATCTGACCAGGTCTGGGTATTTCGGTCGAGACGGTTTGTCTCGCAATGGTTCCTCCATGCAACCCTGGCCGTTTCCACAATTTTCAATCTAGCGAGAGACATCTTGCTCCTCTCATTATAACCGATTACATCAAAATACTCATTATAACCGATTACATCAAAATACTCATTATAACCAGTTACATCAAAATACTCATTATAACCAGTTACATCAAAATACTCGGTTACATCGAAATACTCATTATAACCGGTTACATCAAAATACTCATTATAACCGGTTACATCAAAATACTCTTCCATTACCTCGATCCATTTTTCCACTGTTTCTCCTAACTGTTCCCCTTCACCCTTTAAGGGACGAGGTTGGGATTGGTGCAGGGCTTTACGAATGTCCGGATCTAACTCTTCATCATCGGTAAGAGGATCCGGTTGCCTACCACGGCCCGCGTGCCTCATGATTCTGATGACAAAATGAGATTTTTATTAAGTTAACTTTCTCATCAGATTTATGACTATTTAATTTTTGAGATTTATTTCTTAAACAAATAAATATTCCATCATAATTCTTAAAAACAAGATTCACTCTGATAATTTTATTAACCAATATTCACAACCACGAATTCAATTTAGAATCTTTTGCAAAACATCATTTATTATCAAAAGTTTTTGATATATACATAGAGCGTCTCGGCTCCAAAAGTCACTACCTCAATCTCGTATGCATAAAAAGGCGATACTGCAATGGAGACATGCTATGATATACATGATTCATCACTGATAATGGTGCTGTAATTCTTCTCCTAGGAATAAAGCGGCTAAGAAGTCAAAGTTCGGCAAGAAATTCTAAAATTCCAGGGTGAATGATTATAGAGTTGGACATAATGAATAACTCCTAGCCTTATCAAGATCATGGCTAGCAAGATATTCTGTCTAAGTCTCTGACGTTGATTGGTATTGACGTTAATACTTTGCCCTCCAGAGAACCACATATGCTGACGTCGCTCTACTGGATCGGGAAAGTATAGATCCTCAAAGTGACGAGCGAGCCTCACTCTGCTTTCTCGGGTTGTAGCAGAGTTGATGAGATTTTCGAAGGCAAAGGCGATCATATCCTGACTCTAGGAGAATCCAGGAATGCTAGACAAATTTGGGGTATCTATCTAAAAAATCCAGTTCAATTTATGAGTTTTCAATTTATGAATTCATTTCAAACATAATCTTAGCAAGTGAAAACATTATTTACCAGATTTACTTTAAAATTTTAGGCAATTTCTGCTACTGTTTCATAAGTTTACAACAACAAGCTCTGATACCAGCTGTGAGACCCCTCTGCCCCCTCCGCGCATCGGGATTCCCGGTTGTTAGCAGGCTGAATCATTAATGAGTTTAACCTTATTGGATATATTCTTGAGAATGCATGCAGTCTTTAGTTAACCTTGGAATATGATTGTCTTAGGTCTAGGGTCAAACCATCTTAATGTTTGACACCTGGCCATGTGTGTGTTGACCTCTAGGACATAGCTTTTACCCCTTTGTCGAAAGGATGCAAGACAAATTATAGTTCAGGAGCGAAGATCAAAAGAAATAAACTTTTAAAAAAAAGCGCCTACAATAAATGGCAATACAAGTCTATGATGTGCTTTAATGTTGGCCTATCGCCTTATTGATACTTGGTAGGTGAGGAGTATTCTACTCCAGACCGATGCCTTGGTTGGTAGGGGGTAGCCTTGCCTAAGGTGGACTATTAGATTCCTGGATAATGCCTTGTGTTAAACATGGTACTAGGATCGATGTTAGTTTTGCCTTAGGAAGGTCGCCATTGTGTGTAAAAATTGTCACGTGCATTAAAAAAATAAAGGCAAAAGGCTTCTGTAACTCTGATGTTTCTTGTGTCCCTAGGCTCGCGGTATTAACTTGTTCTTAGAGTAGACACGGTGTGGTCATCTGTTTATTTATTAAGCTTGGTTATTTTCCTTGACTTAGGCCAGTTATAAACCTTGATTAACCTTTGACACCTCGCTAAATCTTGATTTACTTTCAATAATTTTAAACTCCTGTTAATTTGCTACACTAGCTCATTCATGTGACCCCTTAAACTAAGTCTCATAGCAACATCCATTGTGGTCTAACATGCTTGAATTTATACACTTTATATCTTTTAAATTCCAGCATACTTTCACTCTACTTCCCTGTTTTGCAGACGGTCTACCACAACAACCCTATCGAGCTTACCATACCATAGCTTCCGAGGACGGAATCTACATCAGGAAGGGGGGCATGTTAACCTATGTGACGGACATTGAGGTGTACTATGTTTTACGTCATTAATTTAAATATTCTGAGTCATGGGCCGGGCTTGTCGGCACCATATGTTAAGGATAAAGGGATTGGGTGATCGCCGATGAGAGGTGCACCTTGAATATCAGCAGGGTAAGGGTTAGGATCGGCCGGCCATGTATGGGCACCCATGTGTGAACGGCCAAGTCACCTATAAAAGTCAAATGTAACCCTAAAACCCTCATTCTCATGTGTTGAATACAAGAGTGCTCTTGCC
The DNA here is from genome assembly GCF_041138505.1 of Cibotium barometz. Lineage (NCBI taxonomy): Eukaryota > Viridiplantae > Streptophyta > Polypodiopsida > Cyatheales > Cibotiaceae > Cibotium > Cibotium barometz. Next base: position 1,146,655 of record NC_141058.1, read on the forward strand.
TTATCCTCTTGGTTTCCTCCTCCTGCGTGTGTGTGTGTGAGAGAGAGAGAGAGTGAGAGAGCGATCGAGCACTGTGTAGCGGCACGACGGCGGCGCGACGGCGGCTCCTTCTTCACTGCGATGCGGGAATCATGGCGGCGGTTTTAGCGTGGTGAGTGACACACCTTTGCATTCTGTTTGAAACACTCCTCTTTAAAACTTTAACTTATAAAACAATCCATTGACAAATAGTTATTAGTTACAGATGTCATAACTCAAAATTTCCATCTAGTCCCTTGTTTCTAAAAAAATAACAGTATCACTCTGGACTCTCCATTTTGAGACCAGCTGGTTAGCAAACGAGATCTAGTAACAGATTACAATAATCATTTCGTCCATCATACATATCTTCCACAACATATGCATGGGTGTCCTAGGCACCGCGAGCCCGTGCATCGCCTGGTCAGAACCTTGGCACTTCACTCAGGGACCGTTTCGTCGGCCCTCATCCATCGTACCAGAAGCGCACCATTTTAACCGTATCGAGGCTGGCTTTGTCGCATGAGTTGTCCTTTGAACACTCCCCACCAACTGTTGCAACCAAACTAAATGCTCCCTCCACCATTCTGGCGTAAGACAGTCCTTTAAGAAAACAGGGTTTCTATGCAAGCTTCCGATTTGATTTTCTTTTGAATACAATGAGTATATCTCGAATCAGTATCCCCAAAACTTCTTGAACGGAATTCTGAATTTCATACCAAAATTCCTCAAATTCTATAACCTTGATCCATAAATCAATTCGAAGGGTCTCAAACTTAGTTTCAGATTTGGCGGGAGTTTTGAGGGTATTTTTCTAAACTGGTCACATCTTCTTTCCTCAAAACTGACGAAAGAGTTTGGTCTTGGTCATAGTCTGATTCAAAGTTTGAGTCTGATAAGATTTTTCCTTAACTATCTTTCTCGAAAAGGTTTGATAATTGAGTTACTATTTTACTGAATTTCTTTCTTTGAATATTCACTTAACTGATTTCTAAATTAGTTATGAATTCCAATGAGGAATAAATTAATCATTTATCTGAATATTTTGATCTCGATAGATTTCTTGAATTTTCTTTTTACAATCTGTGTGAGTATAAAACGATAGAAATTTCTCTCTTAGAGTATTTGATTATTCATTTATCAATTTCTCATAGAATTTAAACATAGAATTTAAGAGAATTCTAATTTTGATATAAAAATTCTTTATGCATCTATTTATGCATAAAAATCAACTTCAATGGGAATAACACTAAAAAAACCTTTTATGCATTTATTTATGCATAAAATCAATTTTTATAAGAATAACATTTTTAAAATAAAAAGAATTTCTTTATGTATCTATTTATGCATAAAAATCAATTTTTACAAGAATAACACTTTTATAATAAAAATTTCCTTTCTGCATCTTTCTATGCATAAAAAATCAATTTTAATGAGAATAACACTTTTATAATTAAAAAAATCCATTATGTATCTTTCTAAGCATAGAAATTAAATTTAATGAGAATAACACTTTTATAATAAAAAAATTTCCATTATGCATCTTTCTATGCATAGAAATTAAATTTAATGAGAATAACACTTTTATAATAAAATAATTTTCCTTATGCATCTTTCTTTTTTTTTCCCGAGAAAAGATCCTTTCATTAGTTATATAAAAACGCCCGTAGGGCTACAAAAGATCCTCTCCAGCTCACAAGAAAAACAGAGCAATGAACAAAGCAAGGCAGCCCGGGAGACTCTCCCTAGGTGCTGAAAAGTACAAGCATCAGTACAAAGAACTGAGGGGCTAAATCATACAATAGGAGGGGGGAAAAGCCAAACAAGTGGCCTGTAATGCCAACGGGGGGATCCCGCGTGTAGGGTATGGAAGGGGCCGCTGCGCCAGGTGGTGTGAAAGGCCTGGCACCGCAAGATCGCCTCATCCGGCCCCGGCGGATGCGGTCATACTGTCCTCGCAGGGTGTGGATCAACTCCTACCAAATCCCCCATACAGTCTGGTGGCTCCAGTCTCCCCTCAAAGGCCCTGAAACACCGGGCCCTCCATGTGAACCAGATGGTGAGGCTGTTGAGGAGCTCCCATCGTAAATCCCTCTCCTGTGTCCAGCTACTAGCGGACGAGAAATCCGATGACGGAACAAGGCGAGGCTAGCCCCTAATGAATCTGATGGCCTGACTGTCCTGCTCCATCTCATAGCCATAGCAGGCCCTGATGAAGTCGACCAAGCAATGGCACCCCACATAAACATACCCTCTGGAGAGAGGGGGGCCAGAATACGCAGCATCTGCAGCCAAATCTGCTGCGCCTGAGGGAAATCCCATAGGCAATGTCTCTGTGTCTCCATAGGGTGGCCGCATCGGCGGATGCAGGCCGCCGGAAGACTGCTGTAGACAAGCCAGGTGCCAACTGCTGAGCCCCTGTGGGTGACCAGCCACACTGGAAAGTCGAGATCCTGCGGGCTATCGACTAGCCCAGAGCCGGGCCCAAAAATCCTCCAGGAACTCCTGTGAGAGTCCCTGTAGCCGCCAGTGTCCCGTTGCAGCAGCTGGAGAGACCGTCCTCCTCACCGTCAAAATATGCCGCCCCAGCCGAACAGTATACTGGAAAAAGGTGATCTCTGTGGCCTCAAGGGATGCATAAGGATCATGCCACTCGTACTCCCCAGGGTCCCACTGTAGCCGGGTCAAGGGGCACGCTGCATATGCCCATATGCGCCAATCCGGGAGCACATCTGCAGGGTCTGGGTCAATATGCCACTTTCGAGAAGCGACAGCCACTATCCTCTGAAAGGTGCACTCTGCAACCAAAGGCGACTCCACCTCCACTCTGTGAAGTCTGCCCTCATCCTGAATCTCATAGTAGAGGCATCTGCTATCCTCAGTGCAAGCTCTGACAGCAATTAGGATCTCCAACTGTGTAAAGGCTCCCATCCACCGTGGGACCACTAGCTCGATAGGCGTGAACCACTCCTCTGTGAGTGCCTCCTGAATATCATCCCTCATAATCAACCCCCCTCTGAAGTGACTCAGCCTCTCCACTTGGATCTCCTTTGGGAGACTGCAGAAGGCCTGCCAGTCTCCAAAACTACGGGCTGGGCATGCCGCCAAAGGTCCCCAGGTTAGACGAGGCCAAGAACCCAGCATATGACCCTGCTCTGTGCGAACCGTTGGGCTCCAGATGAGCGACTGTCTGGCCCGCTCCTCAACACAAGAAGGAGGTCGCTGAGAGAGCCCCGGTCTCAGCAGCTCCCAAGCTCTTAGGATGCTCAAAGAAAATCTGTCCTCCCATCCTCTACTGAGGCCTGTCCTCCTCATCTCTATGAAGATCCATCGAATCTCTGGTGCCCAAGTGCCCCCTACTGGTGGGGGAGCCCGAGCCTGCAGCCCCCGAACAATAAGCTTTCCCAATAAGGCTCTACTCTGATCGACTGGATCTATAATGCCCAAGCCTCCCTGAGCCAGCGGAAGCGTAATAACTGCCCATGCAACCTTTGTCGCCCGGGCTGGTTGACCGTCCCGCCCAGACCAAAGAAAGTTCCTGATCAGCCTCTGTAACTGGCTGATGCAAGAGCTCAAGAAGATCTAGCAAGACGTAATGTACCACATGGTCGCTAACAGCACCCTGATTTGCCACCACCACCCTCCCAGCCAAGGATAGTCGAGCTGTACTCCAATACAAAAGCTTCTTCCGAATGCTTAGAAGAAGCGGGGCAATCTGCTGCTCAGGTGACAAATCTAGTCCAATTTGGCATCCCAAATACCGCACTGCTGTTCCATCTAAAACCGGGGTCCGGGGTCCGGGCTCCATGCCGGAGTGGGAGCGCTACTTATCCAAAAGGCCACTGTCTTGCGCCAATTGATCAATGCTCCCGAAGCTGCACTAAAAACCTGAAGCGACTGCTCTGCCCGAAGAAGATTGGCCTCTTGGCCATGCAAAAATAAGCCCGTGTCGTCAGCAAACTCAGCATCGAGCAGGTCCTCCCCCCAGACTGGGAGCTGGAGTCCTCTCAAACCAACCTCCTCTGCATCGAGCAGGTCCTCCCCCCAGACTGGGAGCTGGAGTCCTCTCAAACCAACCTCCTCTGCATCGAGCAGGTCCTCCCCCCAGGTCCTCCCCCCAGACTGGGAGCTGAACCTCCTCTGCCGTCAAATACATGCTCATAGCCTCCACAAAGAAGAGAAAAAGAAAAGGGGCGAGGGGACACCCCTGACGGACTGATCTAGTCAGCTCAAAACTCGTCCTCCTGCCTTATGCATCTTTCTATGCATAGAAATTAAATTTAATGAAAATAACACTTTTATAATTCAAAAAATTCCATTATGCATGTTTCTATGCATAGAAATTAAATTTAATGAGAATAACACTTTTATAATTAAAAAAATTCTATTATGCATCTTTCTATGCATAGAAATCAATTTTAATAATTAATGTCAGTGATATCCATGCATATTCATAGGTGAATATGTACATGGAGTAATTAGAATATTTCTTTTATATGCAAAAATGGTGGAAATTACTCTTTTGGAATAACATAAAAACAAACTTTCTTTTCCACAAAATTCTGGAAAATTTTGCCATAACCTCCTTTGTATGGCTGACCATTTCTCATTTTTATCATTCTTTAATTGACTTAATTTAACCCAAATTAGATGTATAGGATTCTAATCTACACAATTTTTAAAATTCAAGAGAGTAAACAATAAGAAAAGTTTAATTAATCTTTTAGTTAATCTTTCTAGGATTAAGAAAGGCTGTCCAAAGTAAAGAAGAGAAGGGAGTGGCCTTTTCCTCAAAGGCTTAGCATTTGAATTTAATTCAATCAACAGTAAAACATGAAAATCAACAAAACCATAGATTTAAAAATCAAACAAGTTAGAAAAATTAGCTTACATGGAGCTTATAAGCTTTCCTTTGGCTTGAGGGATTGAGGGTTCTACTCTTGTTTGAAGCAAGAGTGGCCACCAATTCACTTTAGAGAGGACTAGGCCAAAAACAATTGAATTATCAAGAAATTCAATGTAGATGGCTCAGAGTAGGAGTAGAGTAACACTGATAAACACCGTTAAGCTTTTACAAAGGGATTGGCTTCTATTTATAGGAAAAAGTGAGCCTCAAACCAAGCAAACTGATTCTAGAATTTTTCAAATCAGAAACAAGTTAGAAAAATTAGCTTACATGGAGCTTGTAAGCTTTCCTTTGGCTTGAGGGATTGAGGGTTTTACGCTTGTTTGAAGCAAGAGTGGCCACCAATTCACTTTGGAGAGGAACCAAAAATAATTGAATTATCAAGAAATTCAATGTAGATGGCTCAGAGTAGGAGTAGAGTAACACTGCATAAACACCATTAACAAAGGGGGAGGCTTCTATTAATAGGCCAAAAACAATTGAATTATCAAATTCAATGTCGATGGCTCAGAGTAGGAGTAGAGTAACACTACATAAACACCGTTAAGCTTTTACAAAGGGATTGGCTTCTATTTATAGGAAAAAGTGAGCCTCAAACCAAGCAAACTGATTCTAGAATTTTCCAGATCAGTCTGGTCAATTTTTGACCATTTTTGGGTCAGTTCAGCTTACTTTTTGGATCTAGTTTTGAAATAGGAGAGAGGAGAGATGAAATATCTCATTTAATTGATTTAAAATTGGGGGGTAATGAGATGAGAAAAAGGCGCCTACTTGATGAGGGGAGATCCCCACTGTGAGGTGTCAAAATTCAGTTTTTTTAATCTTTTCTTTGGTCCTTAGTCCACCACTCTTCATCTTATGTGAGCATTTACTTATTTTTGGGGGGTTTTTCTTTTTTTCTTCAATTTATCTCCTCCCTACATTTGGATTAATCTTATTGGTCCATAAGAACCTTAATCCAAAATTTTCAGAAAATCTGGACCCTTAGGCTAGGTCTTTTGTACAGATTATAATTTATTTCTAATGCACCTTAGGAATTTCTTTTTAAACTTCTGTTTCACGGGAATTTGTTTTTATAAGAAAGGATATTTTTCCATCCAAATATATCTAAAAATTGAATTATCTCTCTCTAGAATATTTTCTCTCTCTAGGCCAAGGTAGAAATAAGATCTTTTATTATTCTGAAAAGGGGGTTGATTACAGGGGAAGAAACTGGACATCTTGAGGGGCTGGGGAGGAATCTTAGATCCTCTCCCACTTGAAAAATGCGAGATGTCCTCATCTCGCAAACTGGGGGTAATCCCGCATGAGTTTGGCTTCTTTCTCTCAGGTGGCATCTTTAAAAGGATAGAGCTTCCATTTGATTAATAATTCTCTCAGAATTTTGTTCCTGAGAACCTTCTCTCGAACTTCAAGGATTTCTGCAGGTTGGAGTTCCATTAAGCACATGATTCGGGCTCGGTACACACTTCTTAAGTAGGCTGACATGAAATACATTATGTACTTTGAGATGAGGAGGCAGAAGAAGTTCTTAGGCTAAGTCACCTACTTTCTTTGTAATCAGATATGGCCCATAGTATCCGGGGGATAACTTCTTGTACTTCCCAAGAGATAGAGAACTTCTTTTGGGGTGTACTCGAATGAAGACCATATCTGCTTCTTCGAATTTTTTGTCTTACCTCTTCTTATCTGCATACCGCTTCTGTCTATCTTGGGCAACTTTTATATCCTTGCGAATTGACTGCATCTGTTACTCCATGTCGTCAAGCATTTGTCTAGACATCTCAACCCTAATCAATGGGTCGAACCAAGTTAATGGTGTTCGGCAGTCTTGTCCATACAGAGCTTTGAAAGGGCTCATCCCGATACTTCGGTGATAAGAAGCATTGTAGGCAAACTCGACTAGGTGCAGATAGCTTAGCCACTTCTTGGGCTCCCCACAGCATGACCAAAGTATATCTTCGATTACTTGGTTCACCCTTTATGTTTGACCATCAGCCTCGGGGTGGTAAGCTGTGCTGAGATCCAAGAAAGTTCCTACTGCTTCGAAGAATGCAGTCCAGAATCTTGACGTGAATTTAGGATCTCGATCACTTACTATTCTCCTGGGTAGGCCATGCAATCTAAAGATTTCCTTGAGGAACACTCTGGCCACATCCACTGCAGTAGTGTAGGTTTCTTTTACTGGAATCAGATGGGCAACTTTGGTTAGTCTATCAACTACTACGAAGATGGAGTTGTAACTTGATTGCACTAAAGGTAGTCCAGTAATAAAATCCATACTGATACATTCCCACTACATGTGGGGGATGTTTAATGGATGTAACTGGCTCCTGAGAAAGTCTTCTGAGGAGGGAAGGGTCTTCCTTCACTTTTGAATCTCCCAGCATCTTGATTCTGATTAGGGCCTTGCTGCCTCTTTGGGGGTGGAAAGTTTGAAGCACTTCCCGAGGTTCGGAACCTTTTAAAGTTTGAGGGTGTAGGCTTTGGCGGGACCTTAACAACAAATGCTTTGGCAAAGTCCTTTGCCATTCTGATAGCTTCTGCCATTGAGATTGGTTTGGCATTTTTCACTAAAGTATCCAATCGCTTGTTCATCCCTCGAATGAATCTAGCCATCAGTTGCTCTTCATCTAAAAGTGGAGAATATTTGAGGAGAAGGGCAAATGCCTAATGGTATTCTTCAATTGTCTGGCTATCCTGCTTCAATTCCAAGAACTCATTCATTTTGGTTTCCAAGAAGCCCCGAGGACAGAACTCTTCCTGAGGTAAGCTTTAAGATCTGACTAGGTCTCAGTATTTCAATCGAGACGGTTCGTCTGCTTTTTTCTTAACCGAAATCAACGCTTTTTCTTAACCGCCGTTGATCTAATCATTTGAGAAAGTCTTTAGGTTTTTATTTAACTACTCAAATTCTAAGCGTTTTCCTATTATTTCAATTTTATTATTAATACTCCATTGATTCCAACCTAACCCCATCTGGCCCATGGGTTAGCCACCACCCAACCCCACTAGAATCGGTAGAACCAGATGATTACTCACCCACCCATAATTGAATGCCTTTCTTAACTTTTGCTTTCGAATTCAGATATGCACACAAGTTGTTCTTTGAACACTCCCCACCAACTGTTACAACCGAACTTCCCTTAGAAAAACATATACCAAATGCTCCCTCTAGCATTCTGGCATAAGACAGTCCTTTAAGAAAACAGGGCTTCTATGCAAGTTTTCAGTTTGATTTTCTTTTCAATACAATGAGTATATCTTGAATCAGTATCCCCAAAACTTCTTGAATGGAATTCTGAATTTCATACCAGAATTCCTCGAATTCTGTAACCTTGATCCACAGAGCAATTCGAAGGGTCTCAAACTTAGTTTCAAATTTGTTATCCCTTGGCTTTTTCCATCGTTTTGCCTCTAATCTATACATAACTCATTGCCCATTATCTTGATTAATGGTTTCCCATGAAAAAGATGTGGATTTGATGGCGATTTGTGTGAGATTTGGTGTAGAATAGCTCTCTTTTTTATTTTTGAAAAGAGTGCTTTTTGCTTAATTTTTTAATTAATTTATTATTTTTGTTGTTGTTTTTGTGGCTTTTCATGTTCTTAGGGCTTGCACATAGTTTGTATTAGGCTTAGTTTGCATCCATTGCATCAAACAATGCAATAGAATGCAATTTTTAGTGAATGTTATCTCTCTTTAATGTTAAACATAGAACTAAGATCATTAATTCTAGTTTAATTGTATATTTATTGTTAAAATTGTTTGGATTAGAGTGTTAGCAAGCATTAGGAGTAGCTTAATCATTTAAAAAAATTTCTTAAAAAATCCTTGAATTTGACTAATTTCTCTTAATGCACTGGTTTTTGTTAGGGTGATTAATCTTGTTCAAGAGGCCAAAAATTTAGAAAATGTGTTAATTGGAGTCTAAATTGATCATATGAGTAGTCGAAATTGGTATTTTTTAGTGTTTGAGAGCATCTAGATGCATCAAAACACCTAATCACATCAATTGGAAAATTTTGGCTCTCTTTGCTTAATTTTACCTTAAAAGAGGAGACCATAATTAAGAGTCTAATTAATCTCCTATTTTAGATTAATTTACACAATTATTGATGCACAAAGATTGGCATTCCCTTGCTCTATCCAATGATGTGCTCAATTGTGTGAATTACTTCGGGATTAGTGGTTAATTAGAGTCCTTGATTAGTGTAAAAGAGAAAAAGATTAGTGAAAAGAATAATCTTAGATTAATCTTTAATCACTTTTTTACATAACTCATTAAGGCTAATGAGCATTCAATGAGTCATGAGTTGTCAAAATTGTCCATTTTGGGGGTCATTTATGAAGGGTGTAAGGGGTGTCATTAAAAGCTTGACTTTTTTGATTCCCATTTATCTTTTGGAAAAATGCCCATACCCCTTTCATTTTAAATTCAAAAATATTTCCCCCCAAAAAAGAGAAATTCGTATTTCCCACTAGACTTCCAAAAAAAAGGGCCGTGAAAAAGTTTGACCGTGAAAAAAAATATGGCCATCAAAAGGCCCGACAGTGAAAAAAATCCCGGTCGTCGCTCGTGAAAAAAATCTTGACCGCCGTGAAAAAAATCCGGATGTGAAAAAAAGTCTGGCCGTGAAAAAAAGTCCAGCCGTGAAAAAAAATCGACTGTGAAAAGGCAGACGTGTAAATTCCGGCCACCGTGAAAAAATTTCGATCGTGAGTGAAAAGTCAGACGTGAAAAAGAGACTCTAGAAAACACCCCTTTTGGAGGCCCTTATCTCCTAAACTATATATCTGATGAAGGTGCTCTAGGGCTCATCGAAAAGTTGACATAGAGATTTTCGACCAGCAGTCTCAAAATTTGACCCAGAAATCGAGGCAAAAACAGTCCAAAAACCACGAAAAATTGTAAAAAAAAACAGTGTGAAAATGATGATGAGCCATATTCGGGCTACTTTTTGAAGGTCTAAACGACAAAATCACGAACGACTCAAGGAAACAAAGTTATAGTACTCCAAAAATAATACAACTACCTCATAAAGAGTTTTTCAAAATTCCTTTTGGAACACCCTCAAAAACATGCTGCAAAACAAGCAAAAAATTTCTTGGAAAATTTTTTCGTCTCTCAAGACAATGATGGAAAATAGGTTTTAGGACTCCTCTTCCATATGGGAAGTTCCTAGCATACGCTTTTTTCAAAAAAAGAGGTCGTTTAGGTGCATATAGCACCTAAGCTAATTAGGGCGAACGGACACTCGTTTGATCCAATGAAGAGTATGTCAAGCCTCTTGAGGATGTAACGGGCTGTGGAGAATATAAAAAGAAAAAAAATTTGTGATTGCTCATTAAGGAGCATTTAGGCACTTTGACATGGCCACGATAGAGGGATTGCCAAGGATTACACAAGGACTGAACCCAATGGCTGACATCTTCGAGCCATTGAGATCTATGCCACAAATTCACCTCCCAATACCATTGGCCATGCCTATAACAAGCGTGTCATTAGGTTTTAGTACACCCCCTATCACTTCGATCCCACTAGGCTTTGGTCCCTTACCTAACATTCTCGCAAATCCTATAAGTACCAACCCTTTCCTAGATGCCCACACCTTGGACATACTGACTAGTCTAGGAATGGGGATGGCCCAAGGACTCATTGAGTCTCTTCCAACAAGAGCACTCACATACGGCCTCAGTGACTCATACAGCCATACAAATTTTTAAAATTATGGACAAATATGACGAAACAACAAACCTTGTTCAATTCATTCAAATGTTTGAATAGAGATGTGAAGCCTTTGGAAATCCCAACTACCCCACTAAGACTTATGCTTAGAGGGAAAAGCTAGTCTCGATGGTTCATCGCATTGATGCCGGCGATCAAGACCAACTTTAAAACCTTGAAATCTGCCTTTATACATGGCTTTTCTAGACAAGGTGATCGGTGGAGTGCAACAACAGAACTCTATTCAATTGAGCGTCAACCAAATGAATCCATTAGAGATTTTATCCTTAGGATAAAACTCTTGGACTCACGTTGTGAGTCATGGGGGGAAAATTAAACGATGTTCAATTGAAGAGATGTTTCATGATGGGCTGGAAGAATAACCGCTTATACAACTTGATCATTGTGTATCCAATCCGGAAACATTCGATCAATGTTGCAAAGAAGCACTACGTTTAGATGACAACATGCTAGAAGATGATCATGCTACGAGGTGTTCCTCATCTAAACCAAGTGAAGCAATGGGGCAAAAGAAAGATCGATCTCGAAATTGACATTTCCAAAATTTTATGCAGCCTTGCTTAAAACCTTACATCCAACATCTCTAAGAGAGGATGAAAATCTTCAAAACTAGACATCCTTAATGCCTTTAAAAGTGAGGAACGAAATACCTTGTGTTGAATGCAATCACTACGACCATCCCAATCCTCATTGTGTATACAAGGCACCTATTCTTCCATACTACATATATTGTAAAACCTTTGACCATGATACTAAAAAATGTCCCGCTTCATCCACAATGTACTCAAAACCTGCATCTCCCGTGCACCAAACAGAAACAGTCCAAAGGATAGAAACTGCTCAAGAAGCAGTTAATCGAACACTTCAATGTTTCTATTGTCGTGGACCTCACAAGGTGACACATTGCACAGTTTGGAATACTTCCATGTCCATAGTCACTGACACCTTACGATGACCAATGTGTGAATGATGTGGCATTGATCACATGTTCCAAGATTGCCCAAGATGATTCAATGCAACTTGTCTCACAAAATACAACTCTTAACTCTTAAGTGTATAAAACGGGCAATTGTCCATGGTGCCCTTGAATGTGCTTACACGCTTACAAGCCAAGGCACAAGAAACAATCAAAAGGAACACAAAAGACAATACCTCAACATGGGTAGAAGAACATTATTCAAAATAGAACCTAAAAGGAGCAAAACCTTCTAAAACCAAAAAAAACAAAGAACAATAAACTGTCGAAAGCAAGGTCGAATTAAAAGACAAGGAAAAGGAGCATGTAGAGGACATAAACCCAAAAGGGGACATAAACACAAAAGAGCCAAAAGCTATACATGATGCAGAAGCATCCACCTCAAAGACCACCACACAAACCTCAACACCCATATGTATGACACAGGATACAAAAACCCAAAAGAAAAATTGATCTCGTTGCATGGGTAAACGTAATGAAAAACTGACAAACCAAAGAAAGTCAAAAAATGAAACAAGTCCTAGTACATCACTAAGTGAGGATGAAACAAGTTCTTACTCTTCGCTCAATGCACCACATAGACCAATCAAGAAACTAGAACCCACCCAACCACCCCAAATGGATAATAATGATCACATGACATATGCAAAATAAAAAAAGCAAGCTCAAGAGAGCATGCTAGCTTGGTTGAATGTCTTACAGGGTCACCGGTTGTGATTGAGTCTCGTAATGCCAATCATAAAACAGCAACCAAAATACAAAGCCTATATGAGTATCGATTCCCCTTTTCAAGAGGAAGGTATACTCGCTATAGAAGAGTCATTTGAAACAGATTGTACGAACTATACACTCAAGAAAGCACGTGAGGAATTCGATAATTCCCTTACAAGATTAAAACAGTCTCTCAAAACCTCATTCGGAGGAATGCTCTTCTCTCATGATAAAGCCAGCATCACATCAGTACTTCACCTTTAAGGACTCAACCTAAGTTATACCAAGACATAAAGAACTCCAGAAAAAAGGACTGTAATGATTTGCAAGTTTCCAAACAGACCTCATTAAGAATTGTCAGAGGGCCAAGTGTGCCAGTGTACGCATTGGGTACTCTTGAAAAAGCTGAAAGCCAAAATGAGGATGAAAGTGAACGGGAGTATGAAACAAAAACGGGATCTAAAGCCGAAACACCCATGGTTCCTTTGGAAGATTCTATCATGGTATGGTTGGATTTTCCTACAGGCAATGATGTTAAGCGCAAACGCGCTTAACATCTTGAGGGCTAATCAAGCACAAACGCGCATTGATTAGCCCTCAAGAAGCTAGTCACATAACATCGTGACAATAGACACATGGGTGTCATTAGGACAACCTAAACTCATTCCTACAAGCAATAGTCTTACAAAAGGAGCCAATAGACAAAACATTGAAGTTCCAGGTTACTTTAGATACACTACTCAAACAATTGATGGAATTGATGGTGGCGATATGGAATTTACATTCCATGTTACCCTAGATTTCCTTGAGTATGATGTCATCCTTGGCAGAACTTGGATAGGTGAATCGTTGTATTCAATAGGATGAATCCATGCAAATACTCACCTTGAACACTACTACAAAGCAATGTAAAATTGCTATTTTATGGGAGGAAGAGACCTTGCAAAGAGTTGGAACTTCCAAAATATATTACTGAAAAGATCCCTGGGATTTTGGTAGGATTGGAAATTTCAAATAAAATCACCACAGCTCAAGCACATCTTTATCTAGCACGAGAATACAATCTCATGACCCTCGAGCTATGGGAATTGTTAGGTCAACCAATACTCACGGCACATCTTGAAAGGATTACCTTTATACAAGACTTGTACATGCCATGTTTGGGGTATTTTGAACGTACAATGTATATTGAAACTAACTCCCTTACTTGTGTAAGTTTTTTGTGGTTGAGAATGTGTTGGAAACAGATTTGATCTTGGGGCATAAATGGACTGCTGCTGCCCAAGCACCACCGTGCTTTGCTACTAGCGATAGAGTCATCATGATGGTCAACGACAAAAAATTGACAACAGCATACTGCAAGGAAGAGGATCAAACTTTAATGGATTTCTATGATGCTGAATGCAAAAGGATACAAGCCTCTTTCACAAAATCCCCTCTACACAATGACCTACCATCTGCATCAACCACCGACTCTGACAAAGGAAATACTCCTTCAACCCAATCCTCACCCATGAAGTTCAATGCCAAAACCTTGCAATCAACAACTATTCCTGAAGAAGTTCCCAGAGCCAAACCATCTATCTCTAACAAGGAAATCAAAGGAAAGACCCCGGAGCCTATGCATCTTCATCGACAAAACTCACCAAAGCAGACAACCACATGCTCAAAGGCCTTGTCATCCATAGCCACTCCACAAGAGACTCTAACCTCATCATCATCAACAATGCCCATGAGTCTCAAACTTGCAGCCTCAGTGTCAACCAAAGTCAAGGAGGGCCCCAAACCTTCCACACCAACCCAAAAGAAAACTCCACCAAGACTACCACAATCATGATATCTTAATAGTATCAAAATGTAGATGGAGAAGTAGCTACTTGTAGCTCAAGGCTACTATGAAGGTGCCAATCAAATTTGGGTGCCTCGACAGTCAAAACCTCTTCCTCAACGCAGCACTCAAGAAGAAGAGTACTCCACAACACTATCCATAAAAGCATGCTAGTTCCTCAAAGAACTCCACCAATCAAACAAGTGTGGGTACCAAAAACGCTACTGCAGGCACAAGGGTACTACCAAATAAATACCAAAGCTTGGGTCCCCAAGCGCATCACAAAGACCCCTAAGCTTGCAAAAAGAAGAAAGCCTCAACACCAAGCACATCGCGCCAGTTTACAGTGTTCATCAAAGATGGGTGCCTGTGCCTGTGCTTCAACAACAAGGATACTATGATGGTAATTCCATCATATGGTTGCCTCTGACTCATGAAGTAGATCATGAGATAGAGCTAACCCTCGGAGCCCAGCGTGCATACAAGATGCCAGTCCCAGAAACCATAGAACTTAAGGAGCAGTTAAGACAATTATTAGAGCAAGGATTCGTAAGACCCAGTGTTTCACCTTGGGGTACGCCCGTTCTCTTTCAGACCAAGAAAGATGGAATGTTAAGACTTTGTATTGATTATAGAGGATTAAATCAGAAAGTCAAGAATAAGTCTCCTATTCCTAGGATTGATGAACTTTTGGATTGGTTAATGGAACCCAAATGTTCACAAAGATAGATCTCAAATCTGGATATTACCAAATCAGAATTAAGGAATCGAAGAATGTGAAGAAAACCTCACCACTGACTTCACAACAACTTCACCTAATGTTCAACAAGAATGGAGGCCCAAGCAACGACAAGCAAATTTCTACCACTCTCATGCATTCAGCACCAACACAAGAGCTTGTCTGTTCAAGCAAACAATCATCAGTCTTCCCTACTGCCTCGCCAACATTTGAGCAATAAATTCAAGAATCAATATCCACATTTGCAAACGAAGACATATGAGCACATCAAGAACAAAATAACAATGCACTTGTCACCCCTCTGGATGTGACAAATAAGTGCATAAGATGTTGTTGTTTGTAAGTCATGACCTAGATGACCCATAAATGTTTTTAAAAAAACCCTTAGGGTCAAAATCTGCAACTTCACCGAATTAGGCCATTTCACGAAATAACCCTTCACTCACTGCCAAAAATCCTGCAATCTCACGAGCTCAGGTTTCTCACAAATAATAGTCTCACGGCTTAAGAACCTTCACTTTCACGATTTAAGCCCCATCACGGATTAAGCCATATCACGTAATAGCCACTATATATTTGTTAAGCTTATTGCTTACTATTCTTTTGGCTAAATTAATGTAGCAGTCACTCCATGAGTACATATCCATATTCATGCACTGGAGAATATTTATACCAAAGCCTCACCATCAACAACTTCTAGGTACATCCCCACAAGTCAATGGTCTTCAATCCTTAGTGAAGATACCTATATTAGCCTCGCAAGTTGACGTAATTCTTTCAATCCTCACCAACAAGTGGCTAATTCAACACAGAGCAGTTCAATAAGAGTCTATATGACTCAATTTTTGTACTTCATGTAAATCTGCTTCATAAGAGCACTTAAATATACATAAAAGCATAAAAAGCACATGGGGGCAAAAGAAGACAGGAACAGGTCCTTCTCAACAACATTTGACAAGAATCCTGCTACACAAAGGGACATCATCAAAGGCCAATTTCTTCAAATGATGAATGGCACTTCAATGAATCTAGATCTTTCCCTCTCTTCTCTCCCATTATTAACATCTCTTAGTGTCCCCACTAACAAAATCACATGTACAATAAACCACTAACCTCTTCATTCATTAACTAGCTTTTCTTATTTCTTCCAAAGACCATTGAATGTCATTCAACATTAGAGCCATCGAGACAAAGCTCGTTCATTCTCCCCACACAACAACGGTCTTCAATGCGATCGCCATCAAGAAGGGGGAATGTTAACCCAATTCTAGGGTTAACAAGAGCTACCGCCATTATCTTACATCAACTTGGATGAGCGCCCGTAATGGTGTGACGGAGTATTTATGGTGATTCTCGCTTCAAGAGCGTGTGGTAGCAACAAGTTAGGATGAAGTCCTAAGTGATGTACTTCATGGATATATTATGAGAATAGTCATTGTAATTGCATTAGGCCTCTTATGAGCCTAAAGTGCCCAGCTGGCCATAGTTTAAGTGAATGGAATGTGAACACTTATGGCCATGTATATAAGTGAATATCTCTTATAATACAATATACTCTCCCATTGTGCAATTGAGCCTTGCTCTTGCTAATCTCTCTCCCTAATGCATGCTAGTGAGTGTGTGTGAGTGAAGTGAGGTGAGAGGAGGGACGAGGATCCGTAGTACAACACGACGGTGTGACAACACTCACAGAGACATGGTGGAATTGCTTCTCAAGGAGTTGTAGAGTTTGGAGACCTCAAGGGTCACGAGCTCGGCCATTGGAAAGATCCTCACACGACAGTTGCGGTTCACCAGGTAATCTCTTTTTGATGTGTTTCAAGAAGGGTTAGGGTGAGCCATAACAAGGACAAGTCAGATGGCACAATCGAATGCTCTAGTATCTTGCCCACATAGCAGTCCCATTAAACCAACAAATGGCCCAGATCAAAGTGCCATTGACCCAGCAGTTGAGACAAGCCAACCCCGACTCGTCGGAGGAATGTGACATTGCATTCCAATGCCTCAAGTTGATGCTGTGTCTGAAGCACCCGTAGTTCAAGCTCCTAATTGGGAGTTGTCGTTTCATGTCTTTGTGAATTCCTCAGATGTGGCAAATAGCAGTGTTCTGATGCAGGAGGCCAAGAAAAAATGGTTCCGACCTATTTACTATGCTAGCCCCCATGACTCTCAGATGCCAAGCGGAATTACTCCACCACTCATAGGGAAGCCATGGGGATGATCTATTCAGTTGGCAAGTTTTGCCACTACTTGTTGGGCAACAAGTTCACCTTCCATGTGGATCATTCTGCCTTGCTCTATCTTGTGGATAAGTAGAGGTTGGGAGGCAAGATGGCGCGGTGGATACAAATGCTATAGGAATTCGAGTTCAGCATAGTGCAAACCCTGGGCACAAACCATATAGTGGCAAATTACTTGTCCAGACTAGAATGTAGCAAAGCCCCGATCGGCGTAGGGGATGACCTACCCAATGCAGAGCTATTCATAGCCGAAGCAATCATCCCGATTCCCCAAACATGGTATGATGAAATGTTGGCGTTTGTCACCACCGAGTCTAATGGAGGATAGCCTTTCTCACGAATAGAGAAAACAAATTGCTTTCTTTCCAAGTCATAATCGACCAGCCGTACAAAAAGGCATTGATCAAATCCTCTAGAGGTGCATTCCACCTCATGAACAAGTAGCTACAGAGAGAAGCCCATCAAGGAATCAATGGAGATCACTTTGCAAGAGAAGTAATAGGATGAAAGATCCTCCAAGCCGGTTTCTAGTGCCTATCGGTAATCGGCGATGCCTACAAGTGGGTCAAGCAGTGTGATATTTGCCAGCGGCTCGGCCAGCCGCCAAGACTTACAGAGACAGAATGCCGCATAAGCCAATCCTTCCCCTCAAACCATTCCAAAAATGGGGTCTCAACTTCATGGGATTGTTCAAGTCACCAGTCCGCTTCACCCCTGTAACAAGTATATCCTAGTGGGGCAACTGACTATAACACAAAGTGGGTGGAAGCCCGAGCTCTCTAGGACAATTTGGCCAAGTCCATGCCAAATTTCTCTATGAAATGATCATCAGCCGTTTTGGCTGCCCGATCGAGAGCTGATCATTGGACCAAGGCAAGCATTTTGTCAATGATGTCATCTGCCAGCTGGTCACGCAACATCTCATCATTCATAAAAGATCCACAGTGTACTATCCCACAGGCAAACGGTCAAGCGGATTCTACCAGCAAAAAAGACAAACTGGTCAATGAAAATTGCACTGATTGGGATGAGAAGTTATACTCAGCATTATGGGCATTCCGCACAACCTACAAGGTCTCCACAGGAATGACTCTGTTCAAACTCATATATGGCACAGAAAAAGTGGTGTCAATGGAGTTCCTGGTGTGTCGAGCCTTTGGATTGCTGTAGCTGAGAATTTAAGCCCCAAAGAGTCCCTGTAGCATCTAGATCAGCTCCTTGAGTTGGATGAAGATTGATTCAAGATGTTCTTCGTCACTACAGTGATCTAGAAGTGGAGGAAGAAATGGGTTGACCACCACTCCAAGTTCCGACTATTCAAGGAAGAAGATCTGGTCCTATTATTCCAGTCACAACGGATGGGTCTACATCCGACGAAGCTAAAGCTTAGGTGGACTGGACCTTTCTGGATCATGGAAAAGTTCTACGACGAAACTTTCCTCCTTGGCATGCTCATAGGGGAGCGCTTCTAGAAGTTGGTCATCGCCTGCGACCGTACAATGGGCCGATGCCATCTAATCCATTCATTTATGCGACAGCACCACTAACCCACTACCTCGAAATCCATCACATTAATTTGGGTGACCCTCTCCAAACAATCATTGTAGATTTACCTGGGAAGTCAAGCAGCGATGTGATACCCATCCATCATGATTATTCAACGGCGGTGTAGCAATCATGCATGACACGAAGCATGGTAACTATTTTTGGATTACCACAAACTGCAGTTAACTTTCTTGTATCTATCTGTTTGCATGTAGTCCCTCTTCTCGCTGTGCCTACAAAACCCTTCACCTCACCTACAACTCTCTCACCCACCGCCTCCCTTGTTCATAGCCATGGTGACCTTCAAACCTTTCACCAGTATCGTCACCAACAACATAGAAGTCTAGGAATGGTTAGGTATCACCAGCCTCGCTGAATTCCTCAACATCCCTTGGCACACAGTGCCTATACACCCCGACATAAAAGACCTAGTGCGGAAAATACATGCCGACGACAATCACCTTGCACGGTGATGAAACCACCCTCACCGAGGCTTGGTGGCTACGCTCTTGAAGCTGCCCTTCGTCGGCCTCACAAAGGTCACCCCAACCAAGAGAACGAGTACATTGTACGACACTTTGGCCTGCATGAGCGAGGAATACAAGCAGCTATTCAGAAGAACCCCATCCATATTTTGTGCTACAGAATGTTTTTGGAGACCATCTGGTTGTAGAACAAGACCCAGCACATCTCAGAGCAGCCATGGGCTGGCTTCACAAGGCGGAGAAAGGAAAAGGCATCAGTTGGGCAACCCTCTCCTTTGCCAAGCTCTAAAGATAAGCCAACCGCCTTCAGAAGAGAAACATGCACACGAAGATGGGCCAGGTCCTCACCCTCCTATTTCTGTTTGTGTAGCGCCTGTGCTAAACCTGCCCCCGGCCATCAAAGCTGCAACACCGCCCCCACATGCACTTGTGCCACAAGAAGTGCAAAACTCTCCAAAACCCCAGCCAGAAGACCAACTAGCACATGTCCCCATTAAAGTAGTCAACTTGGAGGACACTGCCAGCCTCAACAGCCTCAACACTACGATGGGATGCACCCGTACCACTGCCATGGCATCCCAATTGAAATGCAAGCTAATCTTGGCCTCTAAGATCTCCAAAGAAAAGAAGCAGTGCCCTCCACTCACCTGTCAAAGAACCCTCTGCTCATCCCAGTCACCCCAATACAGTTTGTGGTAACCTCTAGCACCACGGGTTCCTGAAGCCAGCCACCGCCCATCGATGTCCCCACAGCTCGATGGTACACCGAGTACCTCGCCCAGTGTTTCCAATGAGAAGACCCATTCGACACCCGCCAAGTAGTAGCCCAGACGCTCCGCTTGCAAGACATAGTCAACCACCTCCAATAAGAGTAATGCCCTCTGAGATCGGATGGCCAATGCAGAGAGCTTATTGTGGCCCAGTATGCCCAGTATGGTGGGGACCTCAGCCAACCCGATGCACTGAGAGGTTGTTGGCCATACTGGTGTGATCCTGTCTTCTTCTGTCCATGTGCTTTTTATGTTTTTATGCATATTTAAGTGCTCTTATGAAGCAGATTTACATGAAGTACAAGAATTGAGTCATATAGACTCTTATTGAACTGCTATGTGTGTTGAAGTAGCCACTTGTTAGTGAGGATTGAAAGAATTACGTCGACTTGCGAGGCTAATATAGATATCTTCACTAAGGATTGAAGATAATTGATTTGTGAAGATGGTGGCATTGTTTGGAGAGGTTTGTAATTTGAAGGAAATTTCAAGGCGATGGGTTGTACCATTGACCAGGCTTTCGCCCACCATGGCCCCCCCATCTAGAGATGTACCTGGAAGATGTTGATGGTGAGGCTTTGGTGCAAATGTTCTCCAATGCATGAGTATGGATACGTACTCATAGAGCAGGCTACATTAAGTGAGCCAAAAGAATAGTAAGCAATAATCTTAACAATTATATAGTGGCTATTGCATGATATGGCTTAATCTGTGACAGTGCTAGTTCTGAAGACGTGAGACCATATTTCTTGAGAAACCTGAACTCGTGAGATTGCAGGATTTTTGGCCCGTGAGGGGTTAAAGATTTTTGCACATATCAAAGAATCCATGTGAGTTGAGGTGGCTTATCTTTGTTTTTAATCTTGGATTCATATATGAACGTTTGGGTTGTATAGCTTGTTTTTAGGCTGGGCGGTTTTAGAGGTTTATGTGTATGTGCTTAAGAGCAAGATGCTAGTATCAATAAGTGAAGATCAAAGCTAAAGTATGTAGATTGCAAGAAGCTAGCGCTTGAAACCAATATTAATTAGACTATAAATATTATTATGGTCTTGTGTAGGCAAGTTGCAAGTTAGTTTGGCTAAAGAATCGTGTGAGGTAAAGATAATTGTAAGTTTTGGAAAAAAACCGTATATCATGTAGGTGTATGGACGTGTGTCTAGCAACAAGGTCCGTTACATTAACGTAAAAGATGGAGGATGGACAATATGTACAAAAAAAGATTTAAGTCACATGCCAATATCTAGGTACATGCCAATATCTAGGTACATGCCATTTGCACTAGATTTAAATATATGACAAGCCTTGATTTTCATAAAGAGATCGTACGAGGGAGTTGTATAAAATTTAAAAACTAGAAGTCACAAGGGCCATACATAAATAGGTTAGAAGAGTGTGATCATGTTTGTCATGCGAAAAATAAAATTGTTTGCCTTATTAGAAAATGTATATAAGTTAGTCTTTTAAGAGTATTTTTTAATAGTAGCATGTGGAAGGGTGCGATGATTTTCTTTAAAAAAGGGTAAATGACTTAAAGAATATGTAGGGAGGAAATATGGAAAGGTATGAGGAAGAATTTAATAGAGAGGGATAAAATAATTGTATTATAGTAGATATAAGAGATATATATTGAACTTTTATTCATTAATGAAAGGTAAGAAATTTTATATTAAGTATAAGATATTAGGTTATATGTGTGTGTGTGTGTGTGTGTGTGTGTGTGTGTGTGTGATTGTATCATAGTATTTGTTTAGGTAATACTTTATATAAGAGAGTAAGAGAGAGAGAGAGAGAGAGATAGAGAGATAGAGAGAGAGAGAGAGAGTGTGTGTGTGTGTGTCGGGGGGGTCCCTCGGTCACAGAGGTATGCACATCACATAGTATGGAGGGATGTGGGTTCTCATATACCATGTGAAAGGCCAACAACCTCTAAAATGAGGCTACATATTTGTGTATAATTTAGGTTAAAGAATGTTTTTTGGTACTGTTTAAATAATGGAATATTATATTTTTTAGGTTGAAAAATGGTTTTTTGGTACTATTTAAATATTGAAATATTGTTTAAATATTGGAATACTTCTTTTAATATATCTTTTACTAGGAATTCATTTCTTGAAAAATTATTTATGAGTATAGTAATGTTTTGAGCACCTAAGAAGTTAGAAGAGGAGGAGGCTAGGATAAGGTAGGATGTGTGAACTGGTTACTTTCAAACTATCAACAAAGGTTTGTTACTTTTTCCTTTTATGAATTTAGAGGAGGCAAAGGGTAAATTTTTTTTCCAATGGAATATTGATGAGAAATTAGAAATACTTGGTATCCATAGGATCGATGTGTGGAAAATATCCATGATATAAGTGTAGGAGGCAAATCTTGTGCAAAGAAAGATATGGCGATGGAGGTTTAAGCCATGGAGATGGTGCTCAAAGAGAGATAGATAGATAGATATATATATATATATATATATATATATATATATATATATATATAGAGAGAGAGAGAGAGAGAGAGAGAGAGAGATGTGATAGCCAACAATAGAGAGAGATTGCACAGCGTAACAATGATTGTACTATGATAATACTTCCACTATATACAATGCCTTATACAGGCACCAAGGCCCTATCTTATGTTCTCTTAATACACAAACCATTGGGATACTTACTACAACAAACCCCCTTTTAGAGTGAAGGAGCGTCATCTAAGAGAGAGACCTTTAGTATGATGATTTGGGCTCTAAACTGTAACCATGTGGTATAAAAGAACACAATGATGCCAACACCTAAACTCTCATGTCAAGCCTAATACAAGAGTTGTAAGATTCCTCTTATACTGAGCAATAAGTTTAATTGACTATGAAAAATATTTGTGTTCATTTTTTAGAAAATATGCAAATACAGATATTTAAAAAATTAAGGTTTATGTGCATAAATAAATAAGTATGATCCCTAGTGCACATGTGCATGTTAGTGTGCACACCTACAAATTAATATAGGTCAAAAGCTAAAATGGTAATTTTTTTTTATAGAAAGTGAATTAGAATTATTAAGTCAAGTGTTAATATTATATGCATAAGTAAATAAGTATGATTCATGATGCACATGTGTGCATTAGTGTGCACACCTACAAATTCATGTAGGTCAAAAGCTAAAATGGCAAAATTATTATGTCAAGTGCTAATATTTAATTAAAAATATTAGGGCCAAATTGCTCCCCCTTAGAAAAGTTCAATTGGTATGCACCATTATGTGTGTGTGCACATTAATTTAATTAAATTGGGCTAAGGGTAGTTCTCCTAAGGTTTTAAAAATGATGGTTCAGCCAAATCATGGATTTGGGTTGGTAGGTGGTGTTAATCTACCCATGGTATTTTGTTGGTGGTATCTAGTTTATGCAAAACAAAAGTTATGCATTTTCTATTAGTTCACTCTAGATAAAGTGCATGCATGTAATTCTAAGGTTGAGTTTAGCCCCCAATTTGTATGGTTTGCATGGTAGGTATAGCTTGATATACTAACTCGAGTAGAGTATGTGCATGTAGAAGCTTCAAGCCACCCCTTTAAAGTATAAATACCCCATCCCCTCCTTAAGATATCCACGAATTTTCTTCTTGAGAGTAGAAAGTCCATTTCATAGTTTTACTTGCCTATTACATGTCCTTGAGATATCCACGAATTTTCTTCTTGAGAGTAAAAAAGTCCATTTCATAGTTTTCACTTGTCTAGTACATGTTGGATAGGTGTCATCTCCAGATGGTGTCACGCTAGTGGCACACTCTTTAGCCTCTAGGCATTTTTGAGATTTATAGCATTCATTTCCATTTTTTCCTATTCACACACTTTTTGGGTGGAGGAAAGGGTGGAGGAACTTTCCTATATATATGAGGTATTGTAGTTCATTTCTAATGAAGTTGGCTAGTGGTTCATTGATGAGTTCTTGAGTACATTGTCTCTTCTCTCATCTCTTCTTTCTCACATGGTATCAAGAGCAAGGTGGTGGCGCACATAGAGTCTCCTTATCCTTCTTCCTCTCTACCTCTAGTCCTCTTCAACAACCCCGCTTTCAATTGCATTTTTTCATTCTTGATTATCTACTAAGCAGATGCGTTTTTGAGGATTGTGCCCGCACGACCTACTGGAATCATCGTGGTCTACAACTTTGCAGAAGAAAGTTTTCGCAAATTCCTCACCGTTTTTGAGTTATTCTTCGCAGACTGCTTGCATGCAGAATTTCTGCTTGCGTTTTTTGCAGAAGCTCTTACATGCTTGATTATCTGCTAAACGGATGCGTTTTTGAGGATTGTTCTCATGACACCTACTGGAATCAGCGTGGTCTACAACTTTGCAGAAGAAAGTTTTCGCAAATTCCTCACCGTTTTTGAGTTATTCTTCGCAGATTGCCTGCATGCAAAATTTCTGCTTGTATTTTTTGCAGAAGCCCTTACTCATCATCCTTGCACTCATTCAATGATGCAAGAGGCTTCAATATAGTCCCTTACCATCCTCTACAAGTGTGTTTTTAAAGCACTTCAATCCGAGTCCTACAACTCTACTTGCGGGTGAAAACATCGCCAACTAGTTTTCCCTGCATGCGGTAGCGTTTTTTTTGGAGGCTTCTTGTGGAGAGATTTCTTGGCTGCGTTTTCATCATCAACTTCAGCCCTCTTCATGGTGTTTTGAGGTACATATTCATCCTCTTTTCTACACCTTTCTACCGGCTGAAAATTTCACTTTGTTACACACTTTGTGTTTGCGTTTTTGTGGACAATCAACTCCTCCATACTCCTTCTACCTAAGGCTACATTCTCAGCCCTCTTTTGGTGGTTTCCACGGAGTCTATTGGTTCATATATCGGCTGCATTTTGTGGCTGCGTTTTTGCACTATCTTTGTGCATATTTTGGAGATACTTCCTTGGTGGATAGCCCATCTATTGGCTACATTTTTTGGAGGTACGACACTTCTTCCCTTGTGTTTTCCCACCCTCCACTCCCTATGGGATCTCGGAAGTCCTCTACTCCAAAAGACAAAGGCAAACTTGAAGATACTATGGATCCTACATCTCCTACGACGGTTGGACCGGCAACTACTACAATGGAAGTTGGTGCAATTACTTCTTCGGTAGGTGCTTCTACTTTCTCTTTTTCATCGTATCCATTACCTTCTACGGATCCATACACTCTTTCTTCTTTGTCCTTTATGCCTTCCTATCCACATACTTCTATGCCCTCTATGGTATACCCCCCTACATCATCTATGCCTTTTATGGCAACTTCATCTACTATGATTCCTTCTTCTACTACTTCCACTACTACTCCTCTCCCCACTCAATCATATCATCCCTTTAACCCATTCACTCAATCTTTGAGCCTTCCAAGTCTTTTCGATTCACAAAAGCTTACCCCAAACAACTACCACACTTGGTCCTTGTTTATGCAACTTCTTTTGGAAAGCGCTGGGGTGTGGTCTATAATCACTTCTCCTCATATGGTGCCTTGTCAATATCAAACCTATATGGATGAACGGGCCAAAGCTTTACTTGTGCATGGCATGTCTACATCAGTTGTGTCTCAATTTCTCTCTACAAGGAGTACAGCTCAACAATTATGGCACGCTATACAAATGCAATATGGAAGACTTTCAACGGTTAAGATGGCTAAGTTGGAAGAAGATTTGGATAAGCTTTCTATCTCCGAATCCGACAACATAGTGGAGAAGCTTGGAGAATTCAATCGAATCAAGCGGCAACTTGAAGAGTTTGGTACATTGGTAAGCAATCCGGTCCACAAGCTACTTGGTAAATTGCCTTCTTCTTTTGAATCGTTCAAAGATAACATCTTTCTTTGAGTTCTTTTCCCTTCCTTTAAAGAGACTATGGGTCTTCTTTCCCTTCCTTTGACATCTTTCAGCTTACTGATGCATTCGTTGCGAAGATGTTCAGGCTCCATATTCCATGCATAATTGATATGTAACTTCAGTAATTTGTCCATAGAGACTATGGGTCTTCTTCATGATAAGTGCCTTACTCGCAAGCAAAACAAAAAGGACTCGGCTTTTGTAAGCCAAGACAAGGGCAAAGGCAAAGGCAAAGGCAAGGGGAATGATCAACGCAAAGGCTCTAATTCCAATGCTAAAGATTCTTCAACCAAAGGCGACAAGGACAAATCAAAGGATTCTTCCAAGGAGTGCACTTTCTGTGGTCGTAGTGGCCATACGGAGGATCGTTGTTTTGCTAAGAAGGCGGCATCCAAGAAGGTAAAAGCTGAACTTGAATCCAAATCTAAGGGTTCTTCTACATCAACATCTTCTCACGACAAAAACAAAGACAAGAAGGAAGACGGTAACGCCAAGATTGCATATGTTGCTATGTCTTCTACTTCTTCATGTGACACATCACTTGTGGGTGGTAATCAAAGATTTTGATACGCATACTACGGATGAGTGGATTGCCGATAGTGGTGCTACCTCTCACATGACGAATAGTTCTTCCTTATTGGAAAACTATAAGTCTATCTCTTCATCAGTACACATTGGTCTACCAAAGCTTCAGAAACCTCGCCATCATATTTGTTCTTCTTGTGCTCAAGGAAAGCAACATCGGGCTTCTTTTCCAGAGGAGGCTACTCATAGGGCCACACGCATACTTGAGCTTATTCATGCTGATCTTGCAGGACCTATGGAAGTACAATCGCTTGGTGGATCCAAGTATTATATGCTTCTTGTGGATGACTTTTCTCGCAAATCATGGGTTTATTTCTTACCTAAGAAGTCTGATGCTCTTTCTCAAATTCTGAATCACCTTAGATGTTCATCTGCTCCGACACTCATCTACTCAGATTCACAGAGTGCTATTGCTTCAGCCAAAAATCCAGTTATTCGAGGTCGATCCAAACACATTGATGTTCATTTTCATTTTGTTCGTGATTGGATTTTTGAAGGTCGCATTCAGCTTGAGTATTGTCCTACCAAAGATAATGTTGCTGATTTGTTTAGTAAGCCTCTTCCTCAACCTACCTTGGATTATCTTCTTCAGCGCGTTGGCGTTGGTCCTCCCATCTGGACCTGAAGAGGAGGTGTTGGATAGGTGTCATCTCCAGATGGTGTCACGCTAGTGGCACACTCTTTAGCCTCTAGGCATTTTTGGGATTTATAGCATTCATTTCCATTTTTTCCTATTTACACACTTTTTGGGTGGAGGAAAGGGTGGAGGAACTTTCCTATATATATGAGGCATTGTAGTTCATTTCTAAATGAAGTTGGCTAGTGGTTCATTGATGAGTTCTTGAGTACATTGTCTCTTCTCTCATCTCTTCTTTCTCACAGTACATGTCCTAGACATGTATAGTCACTTTCTAGCACTTCTACCTCTTCCTAAGTACCTAGGTCTTGTCAAATTGAAGTATTGTAGCTACCTACAAGGGTGTTTAGGGATTCTAGAGCGTTGTGTAGGCTTTTATGATCTCAAATAGTATCTACATCAAGTTCCAAAGCTAGGCCAAGAGGCGTGTTTGCATTTATAGCTCATTTTACCTTTTTCTTCTATTTATCTTGCTTTGGATTGGTCTAAAATGATTTATCGTGGATAAAGTACTCTATAAAATAATTATGTGAAAACTTAGGACTTCACCTACTAGGGCAATAGATTTTCACAAGGATGTATATGCATAATTAACTAAATCATCTAAATGAGCAGTCCATTAATACGAAGGCATGAAGTTGATTTAAATGGAAGGACTATATTAATTTTTAAGCAGGGAATATTCTCTACACATGCTCTGAAAAATAGAAAATTATTTTGTCATAAAAATTACCTTGAGTTATTTTGATAAATTAAATTTAGGATAAATTTTAGACTAAGGGATAAAGCGCTATATTTTGATATTTATGTATCTAAAAATTTATGAGGTTGAGCCTTGGGTAAGATAAGATAAATTGATTTGATTTTAGATACTAATTTAGGGTTGAATTAAGATGTGCACTAAATTATGCTTATAAATGTGTACATTAAGTATGTTAACATTGATGAGAAATTAGCGAGACGAAGGGTTTGTTGGTATCCATAAGATCAGAGCTCATGCTATGGTGGGTGGAAATATCTATGGTGTAAGTGTAGGAACAAATATTGTGCAAAGAGAGATATGGAGATGGAGGTTCAAGCTATGGAGATGGTGCTCAAAGTGTTACAGTAATTAATTTATTATTGGGTAATCCAATAAGTGAAAAGAATATCTTGGGTGACCCAAGTGTGATTAATTTAGTTGTGAGTGAATCTAACCAACTGTGACATGTGTGACACATGTAAGAAATATGTGAGTTTGATTGTGAGTGAATCCAATCAACTCTTTTGAACTAATTTTTGGTGAGGGTGACCATAGTTGGTTGTGAGTGAATCCAACCAGCTATGATATATGTGAAACATGTGGTGTACTCTGTGAATACGTGTGATGCGTATGAAAATATTGTGAGTGAATCCAATGTAGGAGTTTGATCATGAGTGAGTCCGATCAACTCTAAGACACATGTGAATGTTCTGTGAGTTTGATCGTGAGTGAATCTAATCAACTTTAAGACTGATGCGTGTGAGGATATGTAGTAATTTTGAGTGCCCTCCTACACTCATGAGGAGAGATGACTATATACCTGAGGATGGGTATCATGATGACATGAACTCAGTGGGTGATGATGTGGATAGTGATAATGATATTGATGTTGACACATGTACACATGGTGATGATCATACACACATACACATGATGATAGTAGTGATGTATCGCACACACATACACATGATGATAGTGATACACATGCACATAATTCCACTGACACATATGCATATGATGATGATGTATCTGATAGTGATAGAGAGGGTGACATGTGTGAGTTAGATCATGTGATACTGAGCATCGATACTTCTATGCCTATGATCTTTCCTACGAATCATGAGGATAGTGTGTATTTGATTAGTGATGTTTTCATTAGCACACTTGATGGTAGTGATACTCCGCAGACTCATAGAGACACCTATGAGCATAGGACCGAGTTACTATTCTTTTAGGATTTCTATTTGTGGATATATCACTTATAGGACTACTACTCCTAGTATTCATAGAATTCCTAGCACTATTCGTGTGGATAGAGTTTATATATTTGAGCAATCAGGGATAGTGCATGAGAGTAGTGATGATTTCATTGATGTGAGACATTGTAGTAGGATTATGCATATTGACCATTTTCAAAGTGGATCATATGGCATAGATCTTGAGAGATTTGCATTTGATTTATACATCTCCTTAGATCCTATATTATTGGAGATAGATTTATCATGGGATTTAGGTCACATAGGGGCATCATTGATGGAGATAGACCATGTTTATGAGGATGACCTTGGAGACCTTGGGGATGCCATAGATGATGACTTAGGAGATGGTACCATTTATCTTTCATGTGAGGATACCTCTTTATTTTTCAGTGATGATTGATGATGTTAATGATTATATTGATATCTTAGATTATCATACACACATATAGGGTTTTGCACATGAGGAGGTAGTGTATGGTTTGGCTCATGCCCATATACCTATTGACGCAGTAGATCATGTCTTTCACATTTTGAGTGATACTATCTGGGATGATAGCATTGGTTCACTCTTACTCTCACATGATGCCAACCTTGAGATATGTTCTTTTGGCTCCAATTACGGATGTCAACACGAGCCTATGTTCTTTGGAGCCAAGGCATTTTCCTTTGGATACATTCTTTGCCACGTGAAGAGCAGAGTTTTTGGATATGTGGCTCGACATTCAGATGCACTTATGACATATCTCAGTCTTGGCCTACACGATGGCTCTTTTATGCTAGGACCATTTGACATTCTGACTAGGAGTTTTGAGCTTTTTTGGTGGATACCTTTCGTGCAAATTTACACTGCGGTTGTGAGGATGGGCTTATGAGTTTTCCTTTTGACCCGGGAGCTATTATTTCTTTGGAGTTAAGCTTTCCCTTTGATCTAGGAGCTACTACCATCTCAGCTTCGACGGTTCAGGATGTATACTATACACATCCTTTTGATCCTAGAGGATACTCGACTAGCTTCGTTATCGATAGTGGTTCCTTATTCTCTCCACTTGCACCAGATTATCGTGGGACCATTGCCTTGGATTTTACATGCCTCAAATTTCCTTTCGATCCAAGCAGTTTCATAGATACCCTCATCATCAAAGGGAGCTCTTTATCCTTTCCATTTGACCTTGGGGGTCATACGATTCATATATGGGTCTTCCGCTACATTGACATTTAGTCATGGATGTGATTTTTGGCTTTGTACATAGCCAGTTGTATATATCTTTTCTTTGGGCATGACCACCCTTTGATTTCGAGGATGAAATCATTGCAGGAGGGGATGGTTTGTAATAAAGTAGATTTCATTACACATGCACATAGGGAAGGGAGCCTAGGCACTTGGGCTTAGGGGCCTTTACATGTGACTTTTGGGGGGCCTTGGGCTATATTAGGCATAGGGATCATGGACATTGTACCCTTATGAAGTAGATTTCATTGCACATGCACATGGGGAAAGAAATTTACTTCATTAACAGAGCTATCCCAAGAGGATGACATAATAGCTTTTGCATTCAAGCATCTCCTCTCTTTAACTCATTATGTAGATCGAGTCAACATTTTGAAAGAATTTACTTTTTTGACTGATATTGATCGGAGGTACATGTGATACTCAGAATTGTGGATCTCATGGATAATTTTAACCAGGATGCGTGGCTATCTTAGAACATTTCCCTTGCAATGATCCTCATTCGACGGGATGTTGTAAGAGGCACAGTTCTTTATGGACCACTTTGGTGAGATCTTAGGGTTCATAGATTAATGTGTATAGGACCCTTAGAGGCTATATTCTTTGACATAGGATCTCTACCTCTAGTCAACCCTCTAATCATGTGTATTATGGCATGTGTATTCGGATGTATCATTGCTCCATGAAGGGCTAGGCTTGGTCGCTCTAATAACCTTCCTTTGATGTATTCGAATAAAACTTTTTGGAATAAAATATATGTTATCTTGTTCTTGTTAAATTTGCAGCAATGTGATGAGTTATGGTGGATCAAATGCTAGAATCAACATCATTAACAAAGAGATTAGATGATAATTAAGATGTGATTAGTAAGCAATTAATGTAGGCATGGATAATCAAAAACTAGCAAATTCTCATTAGGCCAATGCCTCAATTTATAGGGTTTACATCCAAGCATCTAATCCCACTGATTTCTCCTTGACTCACTCCACCTCTTTTGCTTGATTCTCTCCACCTCTCCCAGAATATCTCCACATCTCTTAAATCTCCTCATGCTACCCTTTATTCTCTCCTAGTAGATACTTCTCACCTTTTCACAGCTTTTTTCACATTTACAGATTCTCTTTTATAGCCTCTTGCTAAGGGCTTGTTCCTGCACACACCCTATTCACTTGTATGTTTCAACACCTCCCCTCAAGTGAATATTCCTAGCACACCTGGACCCTATACCAAGTTTTCCTCTTACTACTTGATAGTCTCCGAGCCGACCAGTGCCTTAAGTCCCTAAACTCATAGTCCTTGACACTCTCTCTCTCTCTATGTGTCCAAGGCCACTACAAGTGCCCGTGACCTTGACTAAAGTGCTCACACATACATCTACCACATGGCCTACATCATCGGTGGCTCAAAGGTGGTTTTACTTTGTTGGGGTAGGTTACATTGGGTTGTTGGCTTTCTCTCTCTCTCTCTCTCTCTCTCTCTCTCTCTCTCTCTCTCAAAAGATGATCTGACTCCACTTCCTTAGGAGCCTCCATGAAGTTTGCCGATGTTGTTCCTTCTCCTTTAGGTTTGTTTTAGCAGTCTCTTGCCATGTGTCCTGGATTTCCACAGTTGTGGGGGGGCAAGTGAAGGTCCTTCCTCCTACTCTGCCTCTTCCTCGTCCTCGTCCTCGAGAGTATCCTCCTCAGGTGAAGAATGCTTTTTCTTCTCTCCTGCTGTTGAGTCCAGCCATTTCTTCTCTTTGCCTCTGGTCTCTTGCTCTAGCAGAGCTCCTTCTATCTTGTGTAGCTTCAATTCAGGGACATTCTTTAATGTTGCTACAATGTTTTCATATTCACCTTTGTCCACAGTCTTCAGAAGCACTGCTAGTGCCTCATCATCTTCTACCTTTTTGCCAATAGCTGCCAGTTGTTGCTTAATGCTTTTATATTTGTTCAAGTGTGTGATTAAAGGTTCACTTTCCTTCATATCCAATTTGTAGAATTGCATTAACAGGTTTATCTTTGAAGTTTTAGCTTGTGTGCCAAATAATTGATTGAGTTCATCCCATGCATCTTTTGCCCACTGTATCCCTGTGATGCGATAAGTGATTTCATCATTTAAACTGAGTGCGATAAGTCCCAATGCTTTTTCATTATTGCTCTTCCACTCATTTTTCCCTCTCACCTCTGGGCATTTATCTCTTCCCTCAGATACATGGTTTTTGTCTGCCATGTGTAAAACAACTCCCCATTAAATTTGGCTATCTCTTGTGCCGTACTCATGATGATGTGAAGGGGGTCTTACCTCTTGATCCAATTTCAAGATTCAAGGGCAGTGTCTACACTTTTACAACTCAATCTAGTGTTTAGGTGATGATTACAATAGATTTATCAACATAAAATCACCAGAAATTACATTAAACCAAGGGTAACAAATCTGTACGGAATGGTTGGAGTATCAAACCATCTCCAAATTGCAATCTGAAGTTATAGGGATCTATATCAAATACCCAATGGTTAATTTGAACCCTCAATTGTACCAAAATATATTAATTAATACTAATTAATCATTGATTAGCAAATTAATCCTCTATTTTGTGTGCAAAAACAGAGTATGCGGGGAGTCCAGATCTGAGGCCTTAGAGTTCAAATGAGCTCAAATCCTTTTAAGGCCATCAATAGCAATTAGTCTAGTAGAGGATTAAGCTAAGAAACACAAGATTTGACCAAACATTGAATGCTTAATCTCTATTTTACCAAAGTCACATGCAGATTTAATGAAGAGCTTGGATCTCGCTGTAGACTTGATCAAATCAAAATCTGTCTTCACCAGCTTGTAGAGCACCCTTGAAAATCCCTAGGTCCAAGAGGAATTAGACCCATTGCAAATAGAGAAGAAGAGATATCATTTTTCCCTTAAAACAATGGTGCCTGCAAATTAGCAAAAAACAGGAGCTGCGCTTGGCGGTTTGGTGAAATTCTTGAATGGGCTGGAACCCATACTCATTGGGCTGGAGCCCAATGAGTATGGCTAGCTATGGCTGAAAGCTTTTGAGCTAATGTTGAGCCTAGAGGGAGCTCCTCCACCAGCAGGGGGTGCAGAGGTTAGTTGAAAAAGAGGTAAAAAAATCTAATTATCTACTAATCCTAATTAGCCAAGTGATTAGCAAGATAATGGGCTCATAAACTTGATGGATTCTAGGCTAGGCTCTGATACCATGTTAAATTTGCAACAATGTGATGAGCTATGGTGGATCAAATGCTAGAATCAACATCATTAAAACAAAGAGATTAGATGATAATTAAGACATGATTAGTGATAGCTTAATGTAGGCATGGATAATAAAAAACTAGCAAATTCTCATTAGGCCAATGCCTCAATTTATAGGGTTTACATCCAAGCATCTAATCCCACTTATTTCTCCTTGATTCACTTCACCTCTTTTGCTTGATTCTCTCCACCTCTCCCAGAATATCTCCACACCTTCTAAATCTCCTCATGCGACCCTTTATTCTCTCCCAGTAGATACTTCTCACCTTTTCACATCTTCTCTCACATTTACAGATTCTCTTTTATAGCCTCTTGCTAAGGGCTTGTTCCCGCACACACACCCTATTCACTCTGGTATATTTCAACAGTTCTCTGTTTGAATCTTGCCTTCTATTTTTAGTAATGTTGTGAAAAAACAAAATGCAGCATATCCTAGAACTTGTTAGCTTCCTTAGAAGGACAAGCGATCTAAGTTACCTTTGAGCATCTATCCAATGGCATAGTGATGGTGGCTATAAATATTTATTTATCTTAGTTGCCGAGAATTTTATTTTGGGTAGCCTTATCAGTCTATATTTATGTGGTGTCATTAGTGGGATGAAGACAAATAAAAGTTTATTATTGTAGTGATAGGCATAGATTAGCTTTCATTCTATGCCTCTAATCTGAGCTTTGCCATTATTATGAAACTTCTAGATTATTTGGTAAAGGAATACAGAATTCGTGGTAGAAGTATTTTTACCCTAGATGAGTATTTAGCTAGACTAATCATTTGAGTTTGTATCTTCCTCACAAAAAGCTTATATTTACAGGCCAATCCTATCATTTTCTACTTTTTGGATCCCAAGATTATAGGCTAGTACTATCGTTTTCTACTTTTTGCGAAAAGTTTATATTTATAGGATGAGTACCATGATTTTCTACTTTTTGGATCCCAAGATTGAGATCTTTCCCTGGTAATGTAATAAAATTTTGAGGAAAGACATCTTTTCTTGGTATGTAATTATTGCCAAAGATTAAAATTAAAAAAGGTATTAGATTTTAGAGGAATCATGAGGCGGCTGGGTGTCGAGCTCAAAATGTTGTACCCAAAATGGAACCATTGGATAATAACGTTAAAGAGGCACTCCATAGATCTCAGCCACCACCAGCATCCTTCTAAGGTGGAGGCAACAATCTTGAAGAGGCAGTGTTGAACTAGAGAGACTCTATAGATGAGTACTTTTAATATTGTAGGGTCTAATGATAGTAGTAAGATGGCTCTTGCTAGATTAAATATTATTGGTGTGGCCCAAAGCATTTGGAGGAATTACCTTAAATCTAACCATCTCAATCAAGACTAGTTGAGATGGGAGGACATCAAGAATTACCTTCATTAGAAGTTTTCTACCCCTAGGTTTCAAGAATTACCTTAAATCTAACCATCTCAATCAAGACTAGTTGAGATGGGAGGACATCAAGAATTACCTTCATTAGAGGTTTTCTACCCCTAGGTTTCAAGAATTACCTTTATTGGAGGTTTTGTCCCCTTCGGTTGGGTTTCAAGAAGAAAAGATGAATGAGTTCTTAGAGCTATCCCCAGGGCGCTGGCAAACCTACAGAGGCGTATCACTAGTCCTATATGAGGCTTGTTAGATATGCTCTGGTGATAGATGATGAGATCCTTATCCATTAATTTGTAAGAAGATTGGATACTCCTTTGACATATTAGTAAAGAGCTGAAGCAGTTAGGATGGCTGAGGATTTTGTAACGGAGTGGATGCTTTATCATAGTCTATCATTGATGCAGATGGTAGGTCTTCATGTAGAAGAGCTTCTGATCCTAAAGAGACAGCCCAGTATAAGCTCTTTTGGATCCCTTACCAAAGTAAAGCTTTATCAAATTCTGGTATGCCTAAGTCAAAGAAAAATAGGGGACATATTTGTTAGATATTTGGTAGTACTACAATGTGAGGTCATACACTCACACAATGGGAATTTTCATCCCACTGGGTTTTTCCCCATGGCATCCAGGTGTGAATGGGCACCTTAGGGTTAGCAGGTATATAAGAAACCTCATTCATAGTTTAGGGTTTCTTGCTCATTTATACTTTCTCTTTGTACTTGTAAAGAGCTTCATATCTCTTCTTTGAGCTTGCCAATCTCCCTGACACTCTACACCCTTATGTTCTTGCCTTTGAGAATTGTGTGTGTGTGAGATTAGCTCTCCATTTTGTGTGAGCTAACAGTGGTATCAAAGACAAGTTCTTCAAGCTTACAAGACTTCCATAGCTTGTTTGCTTCTTCAAGATTTCCATTACATGTGTTTTTCATTAGGTGGTGCAAGTTGCTTGTAGCTTTGGTGGTTGCTCAAGCTTCCATTGTTGTGTGGAGTTTTCACAACTCTCTATTGTGTAGATTTTTTCCATACTATGTTCAAACAACACACACAATGGACAACAGTTGTAGCAACTTCCACTTAGTTGGATCTCATACAATTAGATGCAACTTTTCTGTGTGAAGCTGATATAGTCATGTGAAGTACAGTTGTGTGAATTGCAATCAAGCACAACATTCAGGT
Organism: Cibotium barometz; assembly: GCF_041138505.1. NCBI lineage: Eukaryota > Viridiplantae > Streptophyta > Polypodiopsida > Cyatheales > Cibotiaceae > Cibotium > Cibotium barometz. The sequence continues at coordinate 1,182,733 of NC_141058.1, forward strand.
GCAGGTGGTAAGCAGGCAAGAGTAGTTTAAATCCATCTTGCTATAGTGTCAAGAGCTAAATAATCAATTGTTATCTATCGTGACGTGTTCGACCAGATCCATCAAGTAATTGGTAGAATTCATCTATTCACACAGGGATGGCACGTGGTAAATAAAATATACAATCATTCGTGTTTTGCTAATTGCTCAGCTAGTTATACAATTGCTCCATAGTCTAGTCCATCAAAGAATTGGTAGAATCCATCGATTCACACAGTGATGACACATGGTAAATAAAATCTACAATCGTTCGTGTTTCGCAAATTGGTCAACTAGTTATACAATTGCTCCACAGTCCAATCGTCTGTAGGTTTTCCAATCCTTCGATTTGATAAACCAATCATCTCGTCAGCTTTTTTAATCTCTACACGGAGCAATCACTTTGATTCCCAATTATGGCTTCTTTAGTTGGCCAATCTAATCATTTGATTATACTTTTTCAATTGGCAATTGTACTTTTTCAATTGTCAGATTCATCTTTTCTAATCGACAATTGTACCTTTTTTATCGTCTCAAGATTAATCATCCAATTTCACTTTTTGATCGTGCGATTCTTTCTTTCCAATCATTGGATTGGTGACCTATAATCGTCTGATTGATCTTGTCCAGTCTTTTGATCATTTTTTTCCAATCAGTCGATCGTACGTCCCTTGATTGTTTGAGCAAAGCCTCCAATTGTCCGATTGATTGTACTTCTCTTGATCGTCTCAAAAATGCCTCCAATTGTACAATCATCCATGATCTTTTCTTATTAAATTCTCAAGCAGTCATGTATGGCCAACAACTCATCAAATGGTTTGTTATTCTTTCCAAGGTTAAATTACTTCCTTTAGAGTTTATGGTCAGAATTGTCCTTATTTGCAAAGGGATTATGGGGTCATATCAATGGTGAACGAGCTTTGCCCTGGCACAATTTCTCCTACTACTCTTGAAATGGGTAAGGGCCAATAAATCTAGTACCAAAATCCTCAAATTACCACCATTGACCAAAGAAGATGGGATTCATGTGATGCTCAAGCTCTGGCATTGATTGCCTTGTCACATTCACTCTTGGAAAACATCCATGCTTACTTGGTACACTCTAGAAATAAATTATCGGGCTAAAAATGACACAAGGACTACCTTTCTCACAAGGCAACTTGATAATTGAAATTTGTAAGAAAAGGGGTCCATGAATGAACATTTAACAAAATTACAAGACTTAATAGAGAAACTTCTCAATATTGATATAGTCATTCCTTTCTCAAAAGGCAACTTGATAATGAAAATTTATAAGAAAAGGGGTTCGTGAATGAACATTCAACAAAATTACAAGACTTAAGAGAGAAACTTCTCAATATCCTAAAAAGGACACGATTAACATCACCCTTAACTTGTTGGCTTGAATCTTATCTGGGTCTTGATACCTCCCTCTATCTTTCTTTGAGAGGCTATGCAACCCCTCCTATGAATTAGGGGCTTGTTAGCTTACTATTACAGGAGGAAGAAAGAATGTTTTTTTTGAGAGTTCTAGCAGTGATGATCAAGCTCTAGAAGTAGCCAACAAGGATAAGGGCAAGAAATTTCAGCGAAAGACTAATTCCCATAAAACTTTTGAGGCTAAGGGTGATTCCGGAACAGCCAAAGAAGGTGACTTATTGGTATTGTACTGAGCACCAAGCTACACCCTAGTGAGAATATCGATGTGGTGGTGGTGGCCAATAGCCCATCAATAACTTTCTAGGCAAACCCTGCAGGTGGCTATAGATCCACGTGAGCTGAGATTTCGATGTGATGGTGTTGGAACATGGTGGTGGCTAATAGCCCGTTCGACGACTTTCTAGGCAGACCCTACAAAGATGGCTATAGATCCACGTGTGCCGAGATTTTCATTGTGCTATTGAAATCTGGCTGCTCATCCATTGATCTCCAAAGATGTTGCGGCTGCTGACTCCACCACGTCGACTGTGGAAGTTCTTCACATTGAGATGCTATGCAACATGTCGTGATTTGAGCCCCACGCATGATGATAGTGATGGTCATTTGTGGAATTACTCTAGGTATCTCCTTTTAGGGTAGCCAAATCCATTTTATGCTATAGTTGGAGTTCAATGTAGAGCTTTCGGGTTGATGCAGAGGAAAAGGACATTGTGAGTGCAAATTTGCAGTAGTAGAGGGAGAGAGAGAGAGAGAGAGAGAGAGAGAGAGAGAGAGAGAAAAGGGAGTTCAACATCAAGATCCAGTCCTGCTATTGTTATGGGCTACCACACCTCCAAGAGGGAACTCAATGCATTTACCTAAAGGATAGGCAATAGATCACAACTATTGTAGGGAAATTACCAATGCTTCGAACTTGAGTCCCTTGAGTCCAAGCTCACTTGTTAAGCTCCAAACCTCCAAGCTCCACCTCCATGCTGTCACCGTAGAGTCGCTTGCACCATCGCATAAGGCAATCACTCTCTCTCACTCTCCCACACAAGCATGAATCATACAAGCATAGAAGAGGAACAATGCTAGAATTCCCTCTCTCTCAATCTCTCTCAAGACACAAGGAAGAGCTCTCTATAGCACAAAAGGAGATTGTGTCTTTTCATTTTATGAGAAAATGCCTTATATACATTTGGCCCTTATTCACACTTGGGCGCCCAAAACTTACTTAACTAGGCCTTGGGTGGCCAATATCTCATAATGTACAATTTTAGAGTGCCATTTCATGACACTTATTAATGTCCTCAATTGGAGGATCATGTTTGTTAATCCAAAATGGGATTGACATCCCATTTTGTTAATCCAAAATGGGATTGACATCCCCCCCTTTTCCTAATGTAGGTTTTATCAGTAGATCCTGTTACCGAGGTCTAAAGACCTGGTCACCGAACTCATATCCGTAAAAATTTCTTCGTGACTGGAGCTTTCTGAGTGTTTGTCTGAATGCTAAGTGGGAGCACTAGAATCCTGTGTCCACCATGTCTTCGAATGTTACATGCATGTAGTTTGGAAGACATCTTAGACGGTGGTAGTAGAGCATCATGCCCCTGTCGGGATGGCCCTTGATTCATGTCTAACTTCAATTTTTCAGCTTCATAGCCATCATAGGGATCCTTTGGTTGATCAATCAGCACCACCAGCAAATTCAAAAATCTGACGCTTGCCACAATTGTCGGGTCTATAATTCTTTGCCATACTTGTATCCATGTAAGCATTTGCTTCCTTTGCTCCCATATGTCTGCAAATGTCATTGATATGAAGATTGGAAAGTTATAGAAAACATGGGAGTCATGCCTTTTGGCTTCTTGAAACTCTAGGGGTGTCCATCTTCTCTTCACTGGCATGTATAATGGGTCCACCCGCCACCGTGTTGGTGGTGCACAAATATAGACTTGGTTGTACTTCGAAATTGTCAAGTACTCCTCTTGCCAGTCTGGTTGTATTCCAAAATCTTTCAATTTAGGTTGCACCTCATCCCACCTCTTGTGTGTATAGGGTATGCCTTCCTCCACTTGCAGAAGTAGTAGCTGATCACATGAAGGTAACGATCCTTATTTCCAGCAGGTCAGCTAATTGGGGGTTTGCCAACTTTGTGTGCTTTTCCACATTTGCCCATAATGTGCCCTCTCGAGCCAAAGGAATTAATTCTTCTAAATCAGGGCGTGGAGCTCGTAGAGGGTATGGCATATTGTGCTGCTTTATTGGTGTGATCTTGGAGTAGGCTTCCGGCATGATCCGTTCAGTTGGCTCAAATGGAATGATTTCCATGAGGACCTTGAACATTAATTTTGGGTTTAAGAGAGGATTGCCCACACGAATGAAACCCTTGTACTCTGCAGTAGACAATGACTCCTCCAGAATTGTGTCATTAGTGAAGGCTTCAATATTATCATTGGAATAGGATAGCATACCTCTTGAGCATGCCATCGTGGAGATGGGTGAGGTGCCATTGTGGAGATGGGTGAGGTGCCATTGTCTCCTTGGGGACGAGAGGGTTAGTGGGAAAATCTATTTATTGAGGAATGAAGGTTGAGAAAACGCAGTCATCTTGAGATGTGTTAGTAGTTGGTGTATTAGGATAGGGGTTAAGTAGCTTACTAGCAACGTTAGAATAAACAGGGTAAGTTGACTGTGAAGATGAGGATGAAGATTCTTCTTGACCCTGACCTGTGCTAGGGGGTGGGTGGCTAGGCTTGTGAGACTTTATAAATTATTGTAAGTTAGGGATCTCGTTGGGATTGATAGTAGGATACTCAATGTGGGTAGTATCAAAATTGTATTGTAAATTTGTTAGCATGGCTTCTAAGTGTTTGTAGGTATTAGAGTATAGCTTTAGAATGCCAAAAGGATGATACAACATAGACTCACATAATTTTAGATGCTGGTGAGTATTATATACTTTGAGCCATCCATGACTTATAATCCACTGGTAACTATGTGCTACCACCTCGTAGCTGGCCCCGGTGTCTCAGGAAAGTCATTTGGGACAAACAGGTCTTAATTTTTGACACTGTTATCCAGAATTTTAGAATTTTGGAGGACCCGACACCAACTACTAAGGTTTAACGCTATAGGATGTAAAGGGTAAAAGAAGTTGTCTTGTGGATTAGATAATACTATGTCTCCCCGCAAAATTCTCATTATTATTATAGGGTTAGCATCTCTTTCAGTATTTTGTTTAATTAGGGTTAGTTTACCTAGGCCTGATTTATATCATACTGAAGTAAAGAGAGGGTTAGTGTAGACAAAAGCAAAGTGAGAGTTTGAGGAGGGGCCGAGGAGTTACTGGCAACTAACCTAACTCTGAGGCACGCTCAAGGAGTAGGTGGAGGTCACCGTTGACTTCTATCTTGGATCACCAACAACTGACGTTCTAGCTCTTGTAAGCAAGAGTTAGTGTTGCTGAGGAGGTTTGAAATTGTAGTTTCCCAAACCATCCTTGTAGCATCTAACTCCTCGAATCTTCGAGTTGCATCCTCTTGGGCACGCCTGGCCGTTGCTTCTCTTTCTTGAGCTTCGGTGATTTGTTGGAGCCTTTCGGCAAGCCAGCCTCTGAATGTTCTGTAGTTGCTATGTTAGTTGTGTCATTGCTTCTTGGTTTGCCAATTCTTTACTTTGCATTTCAACTTAGCTTGTACTAATAGTATCATTAAGGGTTCTTATTTTTTCTGCATGGGCCTTGTTTGTTTGTTCCCTCTCTTGGTGTAAGTGAGCTGCCTTCTCCTCCGCTACCTTTAGATGTGAGGTTAGCTGCTAGATCTAGTTTTGCAATTCTTCTCCTTTGGCCTTGGCATTGGTTTGGAGTTCCTATACTTAGTGTGCATGAAGTGTAGTGAGCTCATTGGTGTGGGTGACCTCTTCTGAAGCTGCTCATTAGCTTATTCTAATTTTGCCTTGAGGTCCACATTTTCCTTGATTCTTTATACAATTGTTTGACTGAGGACCATATTATTGCTTTCCAGGGCTTTATACTGTTCTCTTGCTCCTCCGTGGCCTTTAAGCTTTTCATGAGATGACAGCTTTATGGTAGCTTCCACTGTTGCCAAGTGAGCTTCCACTTGTGTGCATGCATCGTTAACTTGCTTCCAAAGGGTAGCATTACGATCGTGGAGCATGTGCGCTGTGAGAAGGTGGCACCGCCAAACCTTTTGTTCCTGCTCCCAGATTACACTTGTGCTTGCTCCTTCTTTGAGCCCAGCCTATGGTTGGTTTAGCAGCTCATCCCAGCCCTTCCATGGTCTCTTGCATGAATTGTTGATAGTCCATTTTCTCTAGGGAGGCGAGCTAGGATATTCTTTCCTCATCTTCCAACCACCTTCTTTTGCTTGGGCTCGAGGGCTCTTCACTTCTTTGCCTTTTGCTTACTTCATTGTGGGCCTGTAAGATTCCTCCCTCTAGCTTTTGAGGTGTAAAGGTGTAAGAACCTCCCCTTCTGTTCTTGTAATTATTCCCCTCTCTGAAATAGAAGAAAGATCTTGTTTTACCCTGTTTTGGCCTAGAGAGAGATAATCCAAAATTGAGATATCTTTGGGTATAAAAATCCTTCTAGTGTCTAAAATGGATTCCCCTGAAACAGAAGTTCAAAATGAACTTTCCAATGTGCATTAGGAATTAATTATAAATGGTATAAGGGACCTTAGCCTAAGGGTCTACATTTTCAAAAAAAATAGATTATGTTCCAATTAAGGTTCTACTGGGCCAATTAGATTAATCCAAGTGAATGAGATAAATCCAAAGAATAAAAGAAAATACCCAAAAATGAGTAAATGCTTACATAAGATGAAGAGTTGACTGAGTACAAGGTTTATTAGTTAAAAATAATGAGATATTACTAAAAAGATGAGATATTTTAGAATAATGATACATTTTTGACACCTTGGTAAGGAAAGGGGGACTCTTGAGGTAGGCGCCTATTTCACATGTGTGGAAGGATTTTTAATTTAAAAAAATTTGTGATATTTTTATCTTCCCTTTCTCCTGGATCAAACCAAATAAAAAAGGGAGCCAAACTGGTCCAAATCTTGTCCAAATTGAGTCAAACTGAACCTAAAAAATTCTAGAACCCAGTTGGACTTGGTTAGTGGCCTCCCTCACCTATAAATAGACCCTTAGTCTTTTGTAAAAAAACATTGGAGCTATACCATGCTTATATTGTATTAAAATAATCATATTTTCTATTATCCCTTAAATTTTTCTCTCTCTTGGGAGCTTGGAGCTCTCTCTCTCTCTCTACAACAACTCTTGGAATTGCTCTTCTCCTCTTGGTGGACCAATTGATTGGTCGAGGGCTTCACTGTACTAATAGAGAATCAAGCCAAACTTAGAGGTAAAATCTAATTTATGGTTTTTTCAAATTTATCTCAATGACCTTCTTCTTCTCAACCCCTCTCAAGCTTCAGAAGCTTTCTAAATAATTGTTTTAATTCAAATCAAGCTTTTCTTAAAGTCTTAATGCTTAATTAAGAGAAAGTTAATCTTTATGCTTAATTGTAATGCTTTCTTTAAGTAAATCTCTCTCTCTAAAAGAATAGCCATCTTTATGGCTAAATCCCTTGAAAAAGGATGCTTCTCAATGATAGTCTCTTAATTCAAAGCTAAACTCTAGGCTTGATAAGCTAGAGATTAAGAAAATGGTATTTTTATGATTTTGTGTTAACAAAAAATGGTTATTTTTTTAGATTATTTATAAGTAGTTAAAAACTACTTTGATTGATTCTAAATGAGAAATAGATTATCCTATCAATTTGGGAAAAGAGAAATAATGAAATTAGCTTAATCTATAATCATAATTAAGTTTATGATTATGGTTAAAATTATGATTTAAATTCATAATTTGATTTTAAGCGTAAAAGAGGAACTACTATTATATTTCCATTATAAGTTTTTATTCTTTAGAAAATTTTGAGAATTATCAGTAATAGTAGGAAAGCTATGGTAAAATTTTCAAAAAATAAAACATATCTTATTTTTATGCATAATGCTAAAAGGTGACTTCCTACCATATTCTAGGATTAGACATCCTATGCAAAAAGAATTATTTTCATCGTATTCATGAGAAATAATTTTTTATAATTATGCATAATTAATTGATTATGAGAAAAGAGTAAATTTTGGTAAATTTATTTTTATGCAAAAAGAGGAATACCCATGATAATTGAGATCTAAGTAATTAAATGGTAAAAGAGAAATTTTTGGTAAATTTATTTTTATGCAAAAAGAGAAATTTTCATGATATTTGATATCGAAGTAATTAAATGATAAAAGAGTAATTTTTAGCATAATTTAAATTATGATATTTATCAAAAGTAGAATTTTGAGCATTATTAATTTTATTGGAAAATATGGGTAGAATTGATTTTTGTAAATCCCATGAATCTTTTACTTAAAAGAAGAATATTGAATATATTTCACTTGAGAAATTTGAGAAAAAGTACCTTTAACTAGGCCAAGCAATTGGCAGAAACTTAGAAAAGTCTCATCAGTATCGAAAGTAGAAAACAGTACTAAATGTGGATGCGATGTGAATAGATGTGAATGCGATGTGATAAGATGTGAGTGGATGTGATGAGATGTGGATGAGATGTGATGTGATGTAAATGGATGTGGATGTGAATGTGATGTGATGTAAATGGATGTGGATGTGAATGTGATGAGATGTGATGTGATGTAAATGGATGTGGATGTAGATGGGATGTGATGTGATGTAAATGGATGTGGATGTGAATGTGATGAGATATGGATGAGATATCACTATCATCACTAGGCTCAATTATACCCATAGCCCTTTTCTTATCAATGTGTACATGGTTTTCATTTGCCAAGTGTAAAAGTTATCCCCATTAAACTTATTTTGCTCTAATGTGAGCTTCTCTATTATGCACAACAAGGAGGTCGTCTTACCGATACTATCGACAGTGTCTATCCCTTTTACAATATGCGATGATGCCCAAAAAATTAAAGGCTACGTGCTTGATATTGATGTAAGGAGTGTGAGTGTCCACCAGCAGCATGTGAACAAGGCCTTAGGGATGTTTGAGTGTGAATGCACCTTTAAGACAGGACAAGGCTTGAAATCCCTTGCACCATACATAATAATAAAATTAAAGTTTTATTGAATACCACTCTGAATCAGCAGGTGGCGGGCTTCAACTCTTGCTGGTTCATCGCAACTTGCAGGAGATGGAGATGGAGACCTCCTCTTCTCTCAACTCTACTACAGCAATAGAGACTTCCGCTTCTAGTTATTAAATAAGACTACTGTCGTTCCTCGAGATGTCTGCCCTTTTTTTTCTCTCTTTTTTTTTGCGCTTTCTTCTTTAGTTGATGGTCGCTTGTTGAGGATGATTATGTCTCATGCTTGAGCTATTCTTTGATGTTGGAGCTGTCTGCCTATCCTAAGACAACTCCACTCGTTAGCTAATATGCCCACTGATGAGCAAGACTTTGTTGCACCAGCTAACTGCCTGTTAACGTGGCTGCCTCTTTTGTTGATTATTGCATTGCTTCTCACCTCAAGATAGTGCAAAACTTAGGATACAAGGCCGCTTGCTCTACTATCCTATACACGCCGCTACCCAAAAACACTATACACTGAGAGCTTTGATTATGAGCACGTGAGGGCTATGAGATGCGTAGGAGAGAGTGGATAATGAGACTAATGAATTGTGCTTATGCAAGAGAAAAGTGCATGAAAAAACTAATCCAACCCTAATCTCCTTCCACCTTGACCACCAACACCACTTCTATTTGGTGGCACCACTTTCCAAGAGTGAAAAAGAGGGAAGGACCTAACCCTAATGACCTATCAAGCCGATCCTAGCCATCCTGGCTCTGATACCATGTTGAGAAACACGGACCGAGAGCTAGGCTAAGCTATGGTGGATCAAATAGAATGCTAAACATGATTACTTAACCAAATGGCAAGACCAAAAGAGATAGACAAATATGAACCAAATAGACTTACTTGATATTGATGCTTGAGTTGAGTTGATTTGATACATTGCTTGAAATACCCCCTTTTATATGAGGAGGTACACTCTTGGGCTTGTACATCAATGTGGGATAAATCTCCACTCATCTCTCTAGCTCACATGTCACCTCAAATCTCAACAGTTTTCAAAGGTATGCCATTTATGCCTCCTTGGGCTATTTTTGTTATAAACTTAATAAATATCCATGGGAGGAAGATAGAGCCACTCACATTGGGGGGAGAGATTGCACCTACTAATACGTGTGTTGTGTTAAATTTTTTATGCCTTCCATGCTTTTCATGATTCAGAACATGCTAAGGAGGAGAATTCGTGTTTGATGAATTTTTGGGTTTCTACAAGGAAAGAGGCATAAAGCGACATCTCACTACCGCTCACACTCCACACCGAAATGATGTTGTAGTTGTGGAGATGACAATGATAAGGAGTATGCTCATTAATGGCAAGAATCTACCTAAATTCTTTTAGGCAGAGGAAGTTAGGTCAGCTGCATACATTCTTAAGAGGAGTGTAACAAAGGCCACATTCAAGGGATGACTCCCCTATAGGCCTAAGAAACCTTCAGTTACACACTTGAAATTTATGAATCATGTAAACAAGAAAATCACCAAAGCAACATAACTTCCACATACATCTACATCACGAGGTTCCTCATATTTTGATGGAGAGTGATGGAGGGCAACCCGTATACCATTTCCTATGGTGGAGGGCAACCCGTACCATTTCCTATGGAGGGAAACCCGTACCATTTCATATGGAGATGTATTTTGAAGATGGTGGATGATAGAGGATATGCCACAAAAGGGTAAGCCATTCCCTAAGTGGTATAGACAACTTTTGGATGAAGTAAAGAACCGCTAGCCACCATCGACGATGCACCTCAAGATGTTCACAAATCTCAAAGAATAGAGGAAAAAAACATGGCTTGGGAGAATCTGTGATTTTTCTCTCAAACAAAGGTACTCAAGATTCAAGAGCCTACCACCTTTGTTGAAGTACAAGGGGATCGGAAGTGGATGGTAGCCATGCAAGTAGAATATGACTCCCATCCTAAAAAACTACACTTGGGACCTTGTAGTAGATCATCCTCCAAGACATAGGTAATTGGCAATAGGGAAAAATACAAATCTAATGGTACTTTCCCAAAGGTTTTACATAGGTTGAAGGTTTTGACTTTCAAAAGACTATTTTTCTCCTTCTACAGCAAAGTTGACCATAATCCCCACCGTTCTTACACTTGCAGCATGTTAATCATAATCCCCAAGTGGATGCAAGATATGCTTTCCTCAGGGAACCTCAAGGAGGAGGTATCTGTAGAGAAGCCCACCAGGATTTGTGGTGGTTTTCTTGATTTTGAAAGCAAAGTTTGCAGGGTACTACAAAGGCACTCTACATGCTGAAAGAGGCCCCACGAGCATGGTACTAGAGGATTGATGCTTATTTTGTGAGTATTGGTAAAGCCTTCAATATACAAATTGGGAAAGTGATTCAAATTGGGTGGGTGATTTAAATACCATCAATAACATGGTTTTATCTTGGTTTGGGATACAATTTTAGATCAGTAAGAAACAATATACTATTGTACTCTCATCGACAAAGTTGAGTACAAAATTACATGCTTTGCATCATGTGAGACATTGTGGCTAAGAAGGATTCTACATGATATGGGAGTGGTGCAGAAGTAGACTACAACATTGCAATGTGACAACCAAAGTTACATGGCCATTGCTTTGGAATCATGTTTCATTATCACTTTGTGTGTGACTTCATTATTTTTAGGAAGGTTGAGATGACGAAAGACAATTGTGTAGATATCTTCACCAAAGGCCCTTAGTAGGGACTAGTTTAGCGGTGAGGGTGTTGGAAATAGGGTTGCAGGAATGCACACACACACACACACTCTCACTCACTCACTCACTCACACTTACTCCATTTGTGCTCATATGACGACACGTGTAATGGCACAAATTGCATGATAACCTACTTTACTAGGGTTCTTTACTTCTGTAAGTCTTTCACATTGGGACTATGGATTGTTGTGACTCTGCCATGCCTCTCTATACACGAATGTTCATCATAACCCTATAAGGGATGGTGGTGAGCAGTTACATTTTTGTGGCACCTACCACCTATTGCCTATGGGTTGTTGCAACTTTGTTGTGCCTCTATACACAATTGTTCATCATAATCTTACAAGGGATGGTGGGCAGTAATGTTTTTGTGGCACCTGCTGCTATGGTGAAGATGGAAGACTCCTCCGCTCTACTTCAATCATAACCCATATATTAGAATGGAGGTGGATTATTTAACTCACTTAGCATGTCTACCTTCTTATTAAGTATTACACGATGTCTCTCACCCTTCTGTAGGGGGGCCCTTCTACCCAGGTACACAAGTACTTAAGAAAAAAAATGTTTTTTCATACCTGAATAAGCTAGGATTTTGCAAGTGATTAAAATAATCTATGGAACTATATTCATGGGCATCATTATGTGTTTTAGCTCTGAATATTGTTGGATCAAAGCTTTGTTTTAACTGTTCTACATGGTAAGTATTTAAGAAAAATGAAAGAGTGTTACTTTGAACTATGAATACACATGGTTTATGAACATGGGTTTTGCATGGTAAGTATTTGAGAAAAATGAAAGACTGCTGCTTTGAACTATGAATACACATGGTTATGAACATGGGTTCATTCTATCCATGATCATCACTCTGTTTAGACTACATCTTCTCATACTAAAGATACACTACAGCAGATGGTTATGAGTTGCCAAACCTAGGGCACACAACAGATTTAAAACTATCCTCTAATTCTATGCTGATACAGCCCGACACCTTACCCTCTTCAACTTGAATCAACTGATTCTCTAAAATGTCTTCTTAGGTCAGATATGACTCTCAACAACCCTAATCTTCAACCCTATCTCATACTAAAGATACACTACAGATGGTTATGAGTTGCCAAACCTAGGGCACACAACAGATTTAAAACTATCCTCTAATTCTATGCTGATACAGCCCGACACCTTACCCTCTTCAACTTGAATCAACTGATTCTCTAAAATGTCTTCTTAGGTCAGATATGACTCTCAACAACCCTAATCTTCAACCCTATCTCATACTAAAGATACACTACAGATGGTTATGAGTTGCCAAACCTAGGGCACACAACAGATTTAAAACTATCCTCTAATTCTATGCTGATACAGCCCGATAACTTACCCTCTTCAACTTGAATCAACTGATTCTCTAAAATGTCTTCTTAGGTCAGATATGACTCTCAACAACCCTAATCTTCAACCCTATCTCCTCAACTTGAATCACCTGATTCTCTAAAATGTCTTCTTAGGTCAGATATGACTCTCAACAACCCTGATCTTCAACCCTATCTCCTCAACTGACCTTCTCGACACCTTACCCTCTTCAACTTGAATCAGCTGATTCTCTAAAATGTCTTCTTAGGTCAGATATGACTCTCAACAACCCTAATCTTCAACCCTATCTCCTCAACTTGAATCAGTTGATTCTCTAAAATGTCTTTTTAGGTCAGATATGACTCTCAACAACCCTGATCTTCAACCCTCTCTCCTCAACTGACCTTCTCTAACAACCTGCTGACCTAAACTGAGCCTAGCTTAGCTGACCACTACCTGACTATAATCTGATTCAGCTAAACTGCTACTAACCTCTGTCAAATTCTTGTCCTCCAGACCCTCTGATTTTCCTCCATAACCAACAATCTTCAATCCTCAAATCTCTAGCTCTAGGACCCTACTAAATAAGTCAGTTGTCCTCTACTGGCTCTTATTTGACTCAAGTCTTGACTCAAGTCTAACTAAATTGATTCTATTGACTTAGCTGATTTAGATATCCTTACCTCTATGTCCATTGACACTCATAGACCTTCAAACACTTCAGATCCTACAAATATTGAACACTTTAGCTAACCTCACTCTGTGTCTCTTATCTCACTTTAGCTAACCTGTAGCTATGATGATTGCCTGAGTCTTATTTGGTTCAACTGATTAGTCTAACTTAGATCTTTCCACTTATGTATCCTCTAAGGCTTAAAAACCTTCCAAAACCTTAAATCTGTCAAAGATTTGGCCTCACAACCCCTAAACCGACATCACCTATCTTCCAGTTGACTCTATTAGATATGTCCTTTAGCCCAACTTAGACTGACTTCTGACTATCAAACTAGACCTAAAATAGCTTCCTCTCAACCCAAAAAGACTGACTCTATTCTTCCACACCCTCAGCTAATGGGTTCTAACACTCACCTGACCTTGTTGAACACTGATGACTCTCAACTGATGCTATCTGACTCAAACCTAACTCAACATACTTCAAATCTTCACTCACAATTGTTTTTACATTCTTAATGAGATTAATACAGTCTTACTAAGTTTTGAGAGTCTATTTAGTAACATCTTATTGAAACCTACAGGGTTTAGCTCTAAGGGTGCCACTCCTTAGAAATTGTATGCAAGTTTGCTAGTCACATAGCAATGAATACTTTGTTATCTTCAGCTCACTTGGTCTACTCTTACTAAGAGGAAGTACACTCCCCTTTCACCTAATTGATGTGGTTCTATTCAGGTCCTGCTTCTATGTCTGTAGAGTAGTAGGATTTCAAGATTGATAGAGACACATGCTAGCTCATAAAAAATTCATAAAATTTGTAAGATATTAATGAACTTGCTAAATGGAGGTTCTTTCAACATAAATTTAATGGTGACTGTTGGATAAACACATAACAATTGGATGTATCAATACATGCGGTGTTAAGTGCTACTTGGACTTACATAATTTAGCTTGGTTAGGCTATTTTCTTTTTAACTTGCAGAGATAGGGTGACATCTATAACATGTGGATGTATCCACTAACACTTGTAATACACATTCAGGCTAACAAATTGTTTTGTCTGTTTGTATGATTGCAGGTAACAAGACCTACCTTCTCTTCTCTTGCAAAATTGATTTGAAACAAGCTTCCTTTGCTATTTTAATTTTATTTCCACGATACAACTTATCATCATTGACCCTAAAGTGTATATGACTCATAGTTGAACTTGTTTCATGTAAAACATTTCTTTGAATCAAGATGGTATTGCTTTATGAATAGTTTTATCTATTAAGCTATGGATATTGTATATGTTTTAAACTAGCATGGGCTTAGGGCAACCCTGCCTAGGGAAAATGTGACCTGCCAGTCTTGATCCCTTTTGTGGGGTTATGACTCACAATCCTTATGCTTTTAGCTGACTGGTTAAAAGAAGACTGTAAGGTTCCCCCCTTCTAAAATAGGGGAAACACTTAAGATAGTCCACTAAGTCTTAACTTGGAGAAAATTTCCTATTCATTGACACCTTGACCATGTAGAGATTCAAGGATACGATTCATAGGTAAGACCTTGTCCTATCCCGCAGAGCAGGGGGAGCGTGATCTTCTAAAAATCAAATCACCCATAGGGTAGTTGATCATAAATTGGGCAACTACTAGACTTGATTTCTAGAGGCAACGCTTTTTTCCTCATCCATGCAGCCGTTGGCCTAGTCTTCTAGAATAGAGTTGCCCAAGAACCTATTTTTCTAGCGTAGGGCTTTCACTTAATCTGTTGGAAAGCTACCCGACTAATCGGGTCCACCCGTCCATAGGATGGTGCCGTCGGGGCATTCCATCCTCCCACTTTCCACCCTACTCACGCGTCAATTTATTTTCTAATTAATCCTACCACACTGTTTGACATAAATAAACATGTTCCTTAATTAAGTCCCTTTTCACAAGGTTTGTTAAAACTGTCTTTTTTCACAATACAATAATGCCAAAAACAAGATTTATATTAAAAAAGAGTTTATACATGAATCAATTCTATACAAGCCAAATCGGCTCTCTTATTTTTTTCCTTTATACTGCCGATGATCTAGAATTCGGCCTTCTAGCCTCTACAGGCAAAACCCTACGGGACCATACACCTCATCGTCGGCCCCGCTGGTGGCGAGGACTCAAGCCGGCCTGTCGCCCTCTCAGGCTCCATCGCTTGATCCTCCCGTCCCTCAAAGGGATGTCTGCACACTAGGGTGGGCTTATTCACCGCACTAGCCTAGGCCCTCACAACTAGGCAGCATCATAATCTCTCGCCTCAATCGGCGAACTAATGGTATGAGGGATACCTTGGGCCATTCCCAGGCTTTGCTAACGATACCGCCCGGCTACACAAGCACGGAACGAAGTTAGTGTCAAAGCCAGGAAAAACGTGCACTCTTTAAAGATAACAATTTCAATGCAATTTATTGAATACAGCATCACACAATTCGTAACTTCAAACAATTTTATGTCATTCTTTTAAAAGGAAAAGATACACATTTATTAACACTAATATAAAAAAAACTCTTCTTTAAAAGATAACCAAGCTAACCTGGCCACCATTTCCTTGAGGAGCTTATAAAAGGAGGGTTGGAGCCGCATCGGGAGCATCTTCTCTAATCTTGTTGCGCGCTCCTCCCGAGACAATATTCTGACGTTTTTGAGAAGGGGCCATCTTGGACGTCATCTTGTAGGGCTCACTGTTGTAGTCGAAACGCTCCAGTCGGATCTCAATTCTGAGATCGTTTGCTCATCGTATGAGCAAAAGACCATAGCGCATGAACCCTCTCTTAAGGCAAAAACCTCTTACTAAAGTCCACGCAAATGGGGGGGATTGTGAGATGTCCTTAACACAAAAACGTTTTGCAAAAGGGGAGAAGGGCTGAGGGCTGCTATAAGTCTCTTCACACGGGGGGGGAGGAGAAGGGGGGAAGAGTTAAGGACACTGCCCCCTAGCAAGAGGGGGATAGAGGAAAATTGCCTTATCTGAAAAGTGGCAAATGAGGGGGTGTGAGAGGGGTGGCTACAAGGGGCGGCTGTACTACAGCAAGTACACTGCACAGTGACAGATGGCGGCACAGCAGAGCATAGGCTACGCAGAAATGTGTATTGCCCATGGAGCACCCCGGGGGTTTATATAAATGTGGGGTGCGGGTACAGGCGCTGTGCAAAGCAAGGATGAAAGGACGGTGTACCAGCAAAGGCTGTAGATGAGTGGCCTGCATGGGTCTAGGGGAAAGGTACGGTGTCGGTTAACAGGGAAAGGAGTGGTATGCATGTACCTTATCTGGTCAGGGGCAGCATGGGTGTTCACGTAGCGGTACGTGTGGATCACACAGTGGGCGGTCGTCCTTTGGTTCTTGTGCGGCCATCGTATGGGCACCTTGGTAAGTGTGTACGGTCCAAATTTTGGGGTGGGGTTTCCAATTTGGGACATCGGCCTCGATTTGCGTGTCGGACCTCCTCGAGGGGCGATTTTTTTTTTTGGGTCCGAGAGTTCTCCTGGTCGTTGGGGTTAAGACCGTTCGTCGATTGGACGCCCGGTCGTGCATTTATTAAGGTTTAAAGGTCGTCACTTTTTAACTAAAAATGACTGAAATTTACGTATAAGCTTGATCCGGTGTCCGTTTTGGATGCTGTAAATCCTATACTAGGGTAAAATTGCACGCAGATTCTAAATTTGGGCTCAAAATTTGAAGATTATAAGTAGAAATGACTCATTTAATAAAATCATTGATTTTTATACCATAAAAACTCTATTACATGGACATTTCTTTATTAGTGAAGATGGGTATGTTACAAAGACATAACTACCTCTTTACCTTTCTCATACCTAACTCTTGACTATGTTAATTGTAGATTTTACCCTTATTTCATGGGGCTGAGATCCCAAGCGAACACCTCCCATTAAGGGCATGTCAACATGTTATGGCATGTTTTAAAGATGAAGAAACCTGCAAGAAGATTCTCTCCTCGACCAACCCATAAACCTTTCCGTTAGGTTCTCTCCTTCAAATCCTATCATTTAATGATTAGGTTAAGCTACTGGCTACTGTAGACAAAAACAAAGAAGATGGAAATTCTACCATTTCTGATTTAAACCATATTCCTCTTGAACCACTTAATAACCCAAATATGGCCATTGCAACACTAATTGATTGCTTGGCTGACATTGCCAAAAGACTCCAATTGGAGTATAATGTCCATCAGGATATAGCCCAAAATTTCTTCCATTTATATTTATGGAAAGAATAAAGGGCATTTTATGCAACTAGTTGGATAAGGAATCCAATTGGATGACACATGACATCCTAATAGAATTGTCCAAGATTATGGATAAATTTATGATCGTTGGTCTGGACAAAGCACCCAACAATGTGTCACTTATATACAAACAACTTGCATATAGGGCAGGTTTGGCAAGACTTAAATTTAATCAGTCTTTTCTCATCACTCTGATGATGCAGTAGGCCCATACTCACAGGCCTACTGCATCACTCTGATGATGCAGTAGGCCCATACTCACAGGCCTATTGCCTCATTTTGAGTATGGTGCCTAGGTTGGGGTGGGCGCACACACACACGCACACACTTACTCCATTTGTGCTCATATGACACATGTAATGGCACAAATTGCATGATAGCCTACTTCACTAGGGTTCTTTACTTCTGCAAGTCTTTCACATTGGGCCTATGGGTTGTTGTGCGACTCTACCACGCCTCTGTACACGAATGTTCATCATCATAACCCTACAAGGGATGGTGGTGGGTAGTTACATTTTTATGGCACCTGCTGCGTATGGGTTGTTGTGCCTCTGTACACGATTGTTCATCATAATCTTATAAGGGATGGTGGTGGGCAATAATGTTTTGCGGCACTTGTTGCTGTTATGATGAAGATGGAAGACTCCTTCGCTCTGCCTCAGTCTCATGACCCATATATTAGAATGGAGGTGGGTTCTTTAACTCACTTAGCATGTTTGCCTTCTTATTGAGCATTACACGATGTCTCTCACCCTTACCTCTGTAGTAGGGAGTCCTTTTGCCTAGGTACACAAGTACTTCAGAAAAACACTATTTTTAATATCTAAATAAGCTGAGATTTTACAAGTGATTAAACTAATCTATGGAAATATATTCATGGGCATCATTATGTGTTTTAGCTCTCAATATTGCTGGATCAAAGCTTTGTTTTAATTGTTCTGCATGGTAAGTATTTGAGAAAAATGAAAGAGTGTTACTTTGAACTATGAATACACATGGTTATGAACATGGGTTCATTTTGGCCATGATCATCACTCTAGACTACATCTTCTCATACTAAAGATATGCTATAGATGGTTATGAGTTGCCTAGCCCAAGGCACACAACAAATTTACAACTACCCTTTGAATCTCTACTGATACAATCTGACACCTTACCCTGTTCAACTTGAATCAGCTGATCCTCTAAAATGTCTTCTTAGGTTAGATATGACTCTGAACAACCCTGATCTTCAACCTTATCTCCTCAACTGACCTTCTTTAACAACTTGCTGATCTAAACTAACCCTGCCCAAGCACTACCTGACTATAATCTGATTTAGTTAACTGTTGCTAATCTTTGTCAGATTCTTGTCCTCTAGACCCTTAGATTTTCCTCCATAACCAGTAATCTTCAGTCCTCAAATCTCTAGCTCTAGCACCCTACTGAATATGTCAGTTGTCCTCTACTGGCTCTTATTTGACTCAGGTCTGACTAAACTAATTATGTTGACTCAGTTGATTCAGATCTCCTTACCTCTATGTTCTTTGACACTCACATACCTTTAAACACTTTAGATCCTACAAAGATTGAACACTACATTCTCTTACCACACTTTAACTGACTGTATGAATCCTATCTAGTTCACCTGATTGAACTAACTCAAATCTTTCCACTTATGTATCCTCTAAGGTGCTTAAAAACCTTCCAAAACCTTAAATCTGCCAAAGATTCAGCCTTATAACCCTTAAACCGACATTAGCTATCTAAGCTAACTCTGTTAGATATCCTTCACCACACAAACTGTTTGATTGACTTAGACTTCTGCCAAAGATTCATCCTTATAACCTTTAAACTGACATTAGCTATCTAAGCTAACTCTGTTAGATATCCTTCACTCACGACACAAACTGTTTGATTGACTTAGACTTCTGCCAAAGATTCAGCCTTATAACCCTTAAACCGACATTAGCTATCTAAGCTAACTCTGTTAGATATCCTTCACCACACAAACTGTTTGATTGACTTAGACTGACTTCTGACTACTATCAAACTAGACCCAAAATAGTTTCCTCTCAACCCAAAAATACTAACTCTATTCTTCCACACCCTCAGCTAACGGGTTCTGACACTCACCTGATCCTGTCTCGGACACTGATGACTCTCAGGTGATCCTATCTGACGTAAACCTGACTCAACATACTTCAAATCTTCATTCACAATTGTTTTTACAGTCTTACTAAGATTATTACAGTCTTACTGAGTTTTGAGAGTCTGTTTCAAATAGTAACATCTTATTGAAACCTACAGGGTTTAGCTCTAAGGGTGCCACTCCTTAGAAATTGTATGCAAGTTTGCTAGTCACATAGCAATGAATACTTTGTTATCTTCAGCTCACTTGGTCTACTCTTACTAAGAGGAAGAACACTCCCCTTTCACCTATTTGATGTGGTTCTATTCAGGTCCTGCTTCTATGTCTGTAGAGTAGCAGGATTTCAAGATTGATAGAGACACATGCTAGCTCATAAAAAAATTCATAAAATTTGTAAGATATTAATGAACTTGCTAAATGGAGGTTCTTTCAACATAAATTTAATGGTGACTATTGGATAAACACATAACAATTGGATGTATCAGTACATGCGGTGTTAAGTGCTACTTGGACTTACATAATTTAGCTTGGTTAGGCTTTTTTGTTTTTAACTTACGGAGATAGGGTGACATCTATAACATGTGGATAGGTCCACCTATAATACGCATTCAGGCTAACAAATTGTTTTATCTGTTTGTATGGATGCAGGTAAGAGGACCTACCTTCTCTTCTCTTGCGATTAATTTCAAACAAGCTTCCCTTACTATTTTTATTTCTCTTCTCTTGCGATTAATTTCAAACAAGCTTCCCTTACTATTTTAATTTCATTTTCACTAGATGCAACTTGTCATCATTGATCCTAAAGTGTACATGACTCATAGTTAAACTTATTTCATGTATAACATTTCTTTGAATCAAGATGGTATGGCTTCATGAATAGTTTTGTCTATTCATCTATGGATATTGTATATGTTTTAAACTAGCAACACACACACACACACACACACACACACACACACAGAGAGTGGAGAAGCGCAAGAGAGCACACAATGAGATGATAGATAGATAATGAATATGTGCTGTACCAAGAAGATAAGTATACCCCAAGATGGGTGTATACTAGCATGGGGGGGAAAACCTCATAAAGAGGAAAAATGTGCCCTGGCTAGTCCTAGTGTGTTCACACACATCACTACCAAATATGGCTACAAATCCCCCCTGTGAGTGATGATGTGAAAAAGAGGTGAGCTAGCACTAGGAGTATAAAGATGTGGTAGGCTCTTTGGATTGTGATAGGGAGCTCAAACTATTCCCCAAAAGGAAGTAAGTTTAAAGCTTTGCAAAAATCTTCAAACTTCTCTCGTGGGAGATCCTTCATGAACAAATATTCCAAGTTGTAATGTGTTGGCCACATAATCCAAGATGATTTCTCCCACTGAGCATCTCTCCCTGACATAATGATAGTGCAACTCAATGTGCTTTGTGCGAGTATGAAAAACTGGATTTCTCGCAACTGCCATAGCGCTATGACTATTAGTGAAGATGGTAGTGGCTCAGAACTCGCCAATATCCAAATCAGCAAAATAAGGCACCTTTAGCTATAGCTGTAAACGATGCCATGTACTCAGTCAGCTTCACAACTAGAAGTGGCCATAGTGGGTTGCTTCTTGTTGCTAAGCCATAATATACATGAATCACTAAGATGAAAGCAAAAACCACTTGTGGACACTTGTGTGTCATAACATCCAGCCCAATTTGAGTCTATAAATGCATGCAACTGTGATTTACCCCCCTTGGGATAAAATAAACCAAAGTGCATAGTGCCCTTTAGATAACGGAACACCCATTTGATAGGCAGCCAATGATTTGTGCCTGGGCTATGCATAAATCTGCTCGATATTGAGACACATACTGAATGTCAAGCTTGGTGTTGCAGAAAAGATAAG
This sequence comes from Cibotium barometz, assembly GCF_041138505.1. NCBI lineage: Eukaryota > Viridiplantae > Streptophyta > Polypodiopsida > Cyatheales > Cibotiaceae > Cibotium > Cibotium barometz. The sequence continues at coordinate 1,204,379 of NC_141058.1, forward strand.
GCATCCAACAACTTCTTGATACAAGCCAACATCAAAAGAGTCATTTGCATCTTCAAGACTTAGTAGTAAACCTGGCTCCATAGGTGTAGCTAACTGGTTTATAATCTTCAACATTGAACCTCTTTAACAATACATCTATGTATTTCCTTTGCAGCATAACAATGCCAAGTAATAGTGCAATGGTTCAAGATTTGACATCTCAAAAGACTTCTCTAAATCAGCTATAATAAATCTGAAATATGATCATCATTAGGACCTGTGAGCAGCATGTCATCAACGTATAACAAGATGACCGATAAAGAATCTTTAATCCCCTTAATATAGAGGGTACTATCAGTTGGGCTGCTGCAAAAACCCTTTGCAACCAAGTATGCATGTATCTTTTCATACCATGCTCTGGGAGCCTACTTAAGACCATATAAAGATTTCTTTAATCTGCATACTTTTGATTCCTGACTTATCTGAACAAAACCACGAGGTTGAGATACATAGACCTTCTCATACAAATCTCCATTCAAGAAAGCAATTTTGATATCTAACTAACATACATTCTAACCTTTATGTGCTGCAAATGCAATGACAGTCTGCATGGTATTCACACATGACATGTGGGTGCAAAGGTTTCACCATAATCAATGCCTTTCTCTTGTGCATAACCCTTTGCAAACAAGCCTAGCTTTGTATCGCTTAATACTGCCATCCACTTTACGTTTGAGCTTGTAAACCCATTTTGTACCAATGGCCTTCTTGCCAAGAGACAAGTCTACCAAATCCCATTTATCATTTTTGAGTATTGAACCATACTCAGATTGCATAACACTCATCAAATTTTCAGATTCCTTTGCTTCATCAAAGGAGACATGCACGTGTTCTGCTAGGCAAAGGAGTGGCCAATTCGCTGTCACATAGTGTTTGCACCAACCATTTTGACATACTTTTAGACTCCACAATTTTCCTTCTTTCCTCATCAACTGCATCATCCACATTTGCCTCATCAATAGGCTGATTTGTGGGCTAAAAAACATGTTGATTTGTAACCTGTGGTGGGCTGATTTTTAGTATTCCTTGGATTACCCAAATGCTCTATATCAATGTGTCCTGCATTGAACAATGGAAGGAGAGTGTCGAATATGTCTTGCGAACATACATTTTACTATTTTTTACATGAAAGTAAGGGTTGAATTGCATCTTTCACAAATACAACATCTCTACTCACAAGAATTAGCTTGGTAGCACGATGATAGAGACATGAACCCTTACTTTTTAAGCTGTATCCCACAAAAATACATTTAATTGCCTTATCATCAAGCTTGTTTGCGAAGTTGCTCAGGCACAAGTGCATAAGCAAGACAACCAAAAATGTGTAAGTGAGCCACAGAGGGCTTTCTGTTATTCTAAGCTTCAAAAGGTGTAATTGTATGCAAAGCCTTTGTGGGACACCTATTCAAAACATATGTTGCACACATGATTGCTTCTAGCTAGAAACCATGAGGTAACTCCTGACTTTTGACCATATAATGTGCCATCTCCATAAGAGACCTATTTTTACATTCAGCTACATCGTTTTGCTAAGGGGTATAGGACACAATACATTGGTGTTTTATCCCATTATCAGCCATGTATGCATGAAACTCCTTAGACATATACTCCTCCCCTTGATCAGTACACGCACCAATCTTACATGTAGAAGCATTTTGAACCATAGTAGCAAAGTGTCTAAAGCACATAAAAACCTCTAATTTGTGTTTCAATCGATATACCCAGGTATGTCTGGAATAATCATCAATTGAGTGTGACAAAATAGAGGTAGTCCCCAATAGATGGTGTCCTCATAGGACCACATACATCACTATGTATAAGCTGCAATTTTTGGACAGCTCTCTAACTGAACCATCTTTGGGTAATGATGCTCGCTGCATTTTTATAAGTATACAGCCCTCACAAACATGTTTGATAGAGGGGCTTCAAGATGTGGCAGCTCAAACACCATGTCATGTTTATGCTGCAAACGCAGAAAACTGCCAAAGTTCATGTGACCAAAGCATGCATGCCACAACTTAGCATCACCCATTGCCTTTGTGGAAGAAACTATATATGCAACATGCCTTTGTGGAAGAAACTATATATGCAACATGCCTTTGCCTTTCATATGCATCTACCCTGTAAAAGGCCATGAGACAAAGTACAAGAAGCAACAATTGTCTTGCCATCAATGTGATCATGTGAATAATACATCTGTCATCCTTAAACTAAACCACTAAGCCAGCCTTGGTAATGGCAGAGATAGATAGTAAGTTCTTCTTGATCCCTAGTACATATATTACATCTGAAGCGTGATTGTTCCACCATTTGCAGTAGTGAGAACAATTTTACCAACTCCTTTTACAAGATATGAGGAGTTGTTTGCACATGTAATAATGTTTTCCTATGGAGCAGATTCAAGTGATGAGAACGAACTGCGAGAAGTAATGTGCTCACTAGCACCGCTATCAAAATATCCCCAAAGATATCTGCAAAAAAATCGAAAACCATGCGAACGACCCCCAAAATGCACTTGAAACAAAAATTAGACCGAAAAACAATAGTATAAAGTACTGAACACTTCACGGCCCTTTCTTCTCCCAAAAGGACTCCTTGATACGATTCAAGAAGATAGGTGACTTGGGGTGAGAGGTAGGTAACAACATAGGGGCGAGGAGCATATGCTCTGATACCAAATGTTAGAAATAGGGTTGTAGGAATGAATATGTGATGTACCAAGAAGATAAGTATACCCCAAGATGGGTGTATACTAGCACGGGGAAAAAAACCTCCTAAAGAGGGAAAAAGTGCCCCGGATGGTGTGTTTACACACATCACTACTGAATATGTCTACAGAGAGGACCAAGTGGAACGGCACCTTCATCGACTTGGCATGGATCGCAGAAGTAGTTCAACTTCAACATTGAGGGGGGGGGGGTGTTAGGGATATCAATGGTCCACCCTCATATCCATGCACCGGCTAGCTCATGTTTGTACGGCCCCTCGGCATCCCAGCTTCAGGTGAACATTGAGGGGGGGGGGGTGGTTAGGGATATCAATGGTCCATCCTCATATCCATGCACCGGCTAGCTCATGTTTGTACGGCCCCTGAGCATCCCAGTATTCACACAAGAAGGTGGCCTATGAGGCTAGATGGCTTAGAGATGGCTTCGATTAGATTTGGCACATTGCCAAATAGGCTATATTGGACTGTTATCTTATAACGGTCCACACATGGGGGTTAGGTAGACTTTACGCTTGGACACCCTGTCCTGGCATTATGGGGCTCGAACAAGGACCAAAATGAGCCTAAATGGCCGATGTTTGCATGGTAATTACTAGTTCATCTTTATGGGTTGATACTACTAGCATACAACCTATATCTTAACAGTTCCAAATCAGCCACATTGATGAGCCTCCCTTCACAGGAGCATACGAGTGTGGGGCTTTGCTTATATCACTTTAGTAATACAATGTTCTTCTCTATCTCTGTGCAATTAGAGTTTTAAAGTTTTGTGATGTGAAAGATCCTACTTCTTATGAGTGTTCTCTTGTATACACTGCACGTTGTATCCTCTTACAAGTTGGTCGCAAGCGCTTCATGTTTGTCGCAAGCATGTTGGTCACAGGCACATGTACCTCTCTCTCTCTCTCTCTCTCTCTTGGGGGTAGGGGGTGGGAGCTAGGAGCCATGTGGAAAGGGTGATTGTTAGCTTGCAGAGAAGGCAGGCATTATTTAATGCAACCAACATAGATGGAGTGAATAAGACACCAAAATGTTTTTTTTTTGTTGATTTAATTGAATCAAGTGGACTTTAAAAGGTTATATGGGTAATTTTGTATGGACCAGACCTAGATTCATTTTGGACTTAGGGCATGCCATGCTTGTTGGTCGACAATGTTCATGGATCTCTCTCTCTCTCTTGCATATACTACGTGTAGTCACAACAATGCAAACAAAGAAGAGCTTCAAAGGCAGGACAACTTTTGATTCGCACCAATTGGCGATCGTGTAACCCTCACGGGATAAGAGAAAAGAGAGAAAAACATTTAGCCTTAAAATGAGAAAAGCAAAAGTATATGGGAGGAGGAAAGAGAGAGAAAAGCCTCAAAGAGTTCACTGCCTTTGGAGAGAGATGTAGTCACAACTTCAAAGGAAGAAACGCCCCATATAACTTTACAGATCTTATCTTATCTTGTTACCATGTGAAGTTCTAGCACAGAAGAGCGGAGGTATGGCCGAGAGCACACCGTCGAGGGCAGCCATGCCGGTGGCCTTGAACTTTCTTAAGGAGAAGGGTTTACCAGAGGTTTCAATCCGTAGGATGCTTGAGCGTTGCAGTGGACTAGGAAGGGCGGGGGCGGAGGAGAGGCTGCAGCCCAACTGGGCGTTTTTGGAGCAGCAGGTGGGCATTCCAAAACGTAAGCTTCCGGCCATGGTGTTGCGCTGCCCGCAGCTCCTGGTGCTAGGTCTGCAGGAGAAGCTGAGGCCCATGGCGGACTGTCTGGCAGGTCTGGGCGCCAAGAGGGTCGAAATAGCCGCGGCCATCTTGCGCTTTCCTAATCTTTTTGTCTACAGCGTTGAGGAGAAGCTCTGCCCCTTACTAGGGTTTCTGCAGGGGGCCGGGGTGCCCGAGGGCCGTCTGGCCAAGGTCTTTCTGGCCTGCCCGCGTCTTATTAGCTACAGCATCGAGGCCAAGTTGGAGCCTACCCTTAGGTTTTTGCTAGAGTTGGGCGTGAAGAGAGAGGAGGACAGCATGGGGAAGCTGCTTACCCGCTGGCCCCACATATTCGGGTACAGTATAGAACGCCGCCTCCGCCCCACTGTAGCTTACCTTGAACGCCTGGGTCTTAAACAGGATGAGATTTGCCGTGTTGCCACCAGATTCCCCCACCTCCTATGCCGTGACGCTGAAAAAACCTTCCAGCCAAACGTTGACTTCCTGCACACATTGGGTTTTGATGGCAGACAGATCTCCGCCCTCGTCTCAGGGTATCCACCAGTGCTTATGGCCAGCATCAAGAAGTCCCTGCAGCCCAAGATGGAGTTTCTTCTGAAGGGCATGGGGCGCAGCATGGAGGATGCTGTTGCCTACCCTGCTTTTTTTGCCCATAGCCTCAGCCGCAAGATTGAGCCGCGGTACCGAAAACTCCAGCAGGATGGCATCCGGTGCAGCCTTGAGGGCATGCTCAGCTGCAACCAGAAGAAGTTCTCTCAAGGCGACCTTGGCTTCGGCCAGCACCCCACCACCAAGCTGGCCCTCCTCACATTGTGAGAGCTTAATGCATGGCATGCAGGTAGCATCTATCTCTTCAACTTCAAGGTTCTTCCCTGTGTATTTAGCTAGTATATCTGTATTAGCATTGTGAGATCATCGTGGAGTGTACTTAGCTAGTATATAGCAACGAGGATGAGTTGGTTGTTTTGGAACCCCCTTTTCTACACCCTTAATCTGGCTCAAGATTTTTTCCGGCTAATTTTGGCTAAACATGGAAGTGTATGTGAATCTTATTCATGTAATTTGTTCAAGGTTCAAGTCTCTCTCTCTCTCTCTCTTGACACACACACACACACACACGTGCGCGCACATACACGCGCGCACACACACACACACACACGCATATATATATATAGAACATGAAAATCTTTATATATATATTTTGAACATGAAAATCTTTAGCCACCCTAAGGCTGAGGAGAAAGCCAAGGCAGGCATGCATGTATGTACATGTGTATGATCATATGTTCACATAATGCAGGTTCCCGATCCCGCATGAACATATATATATATATATATATAATGCAGGTTCGGCTAAAGATTTTCATGTTCAAAATGTTTGAATGGTTTAAAATTAGTTTCATCTAATGTTTATCAGCTGGACTGTATCTTTTGTGATTGTGGCGATGGACTAGAGTCACCTGTGTGCCTTTCTTTATTGTAGCACATTGAGCGCTGAAAGTCGCCAAGATAAATTGGAAGGTGATATTGAGCCTACTTTACTGTGCCTTGTGGACATGGCCTTTCACCCTTCCTACATGGTCCATGTCTGCATGCTTGCTTTGTGTTGTTTGTCTTGGTTGACATGCAAAAAAGAAGTCTCATTGTCATTCTTATCTCCTCAAAGTGCATAATATCTTGTTGGTTGATCGACATTTTTTCTCTGTTTTTCTGTTTCCATTAATCAGCCTGCTATGGTCCCTTTTCTGCTTGTTTAAGCAAACTGTAGATCTTTGTTTATCTGATTATGTTCAGAAATTGTTTGTTATTCAGCAATGCAGTCTATCGCTTTTGAATAAAGTTCAGCCATTGCCTGTGACGAGGGTTTTAGTCGATGAGCTAGGCACAAAGTATAGGAGAGCTAGTTGTTGAGCTAGATTACAAGTTTCTAGAGTATTTGATTTTAAGCTGTCAGGGCTAAGGCCCTTTTGAGAGACTGCTCTGAAGAGTACCGAAGGGAAGATGCCGTGTATACAGCATGCATTCACATCAATAGTCGGGCAGGTGAGCTTTTGCACGGTCCTTAGGAATCTATCCTGGGAGGTGTCTGTCAATGATTGAACTGTAATTTGTGATCCCTCTTCACTTTTCTGGTCATCAGAGCATGTCAATAAACCTATGTTTTAGTATGAGGTGGTTTCTACAGCTTGTTTTATGCTACCCAATTGTACCATCAATAACCTGTCCACGCACTCAACTTTTTAGCCATCATGGTTGGGTTGTATCTCACATTCAAGAGGTAGCAGCATTTCGAGAAAGAGAACTGCCCTGCATTAAAAAAAAAGGAGTACTAGTTTTATATATTAGTTTAAGAACCAGGCTATGGCGTCAGCTCAATGTTACTGCATAGCGACTAGAGTACATGATCATCTGTCCAAAAGGCAAATTTTTTGGCCATAAAGGAAATTCCTCCAATGTTTCAAGACACTGATTATTGCTAAAGATATTTCTTGATTTGCAGCTCATATAACCATCCTTAATTACAATCATGTCTGTCGAACTATGCCAATAGGGAGAGAACATGTTGAAGGGTGCGTGCAAACTCACCTCCCAACCATAGATTCCATTTGGAATCTCCCCCAAACCAAGGGCCAAGGTTCCACTCCTACAGGCCAAGCTAGTCAGCCTTGGCATCCCATACCACCAAAGCTTGTCCTAAGGGACCCTCGGTAAGACCGCAAGCGAAGCGCCATGTCTATGGCAAGAGTAAGTGTTATGTGCATCCTGTACTTGGATGCCACGTAGACATCTATATTTGAATAAGAAGGTGCAAGACCTGCAGTGGAAATTGGTCCCATATGAGCCTAGTCTAGGACAAGTCAGCTAGGGTTCCACTCTATGAGTCGGAGGTCAGGTGTGTTTAATTCTGCACATGAAGTAGTGCCGGGCAGTATGCGAGTCTCCCTCTGGAATGATGTTAGATGACTTGTTGCAACCGGGCACCAAGCGTCTGTAGAAGCATGTAGGATTGCATGTAGATGGGGTCCAGTCCATAGGGCTGCCCGAGAGGAGAGTATTATGCTCTTGTAGTGGGCATGGGGTAGGCTTTGTGCCACCCCAAGGGGCTAGGAAGGCCCCAGGCCTTACCCACCAGCCCATGGAAGGGTTGGCCAGGTTGGCAGCCAGTCCAAGGGGCCTAGCCAGGCAGCCGACATGCCCTAGGGCCTTGCCCAGTCAGTTGGCCATGTATGGGGGCTGCCCATACAGTCTGCGTAGGGGCTGTCGGGCTGCCAAGAATGCGGAAAGTGGCCAGCCAATGTGAAATGTTGCATAAACAGCATTTAATTGCTAATTAGACTAGGTCGTGGGACTTTCAGCAATAGGCAAACCCATTGTTCAGTCAGCTGATGAGCATATCTTAGGGGTATAAATACCCAGACCAGAACTGAGGTTATTCATCTCATCATTTACAAAGGGTGGGTGTATCCAAGGGCCAAGACAGCCAAGGGAAGTGCTCTAGCCAAAGTGAAAAGTGGAGGTTAAGAACTAGTCTTTATTTTTAGATTTACATCATACTAATAAAGCAAATACACCATTCGTGGTGGGGGTTCTACATATGGTATTCTGGACCGAATAGTGTGTCTTCTTCCCCCCCCCCCCCCCCTCTCTGATTCTTCCACGGAGCTTCCACATGCTACAATGGTATCGGATCCTTCTAAAAGTGTGAAGATTAAGCCAACAAACCACAAAAAAAAAAAAGAAAGATTTTGTCTCGCTTGTGTGGTTGGTTTCTAGACTCCACTGCACCACCCCTTTCAGTGTGACTCCTATTCCTACACAAATAGTGGATGATCAAATTGCGCTCCGGAAAGAAATTGCATTTTCTTGTGGCGAGCTTCGACGAAGAGAGAGAACGACAAAATTCGGAACAAAGAGCACCAAGCAGTTCTCCGAGGGCAGCAAACATGAGTGTGCATGATTGAGTAGATGATGCGAGCAATCGCAGAGTAGAGTACCAAATTGAAAGAGTAGAAGGTGCAGATCTTGGCCCTGGAAGAGCGCACCTGTTTTCCAGTCCCTTTTTCTCTGTCTCCTCCTCTCTTCTTTTTGTTTCCCAGATAGTCCTCTATAGGATAACGGTTTTGAAAAGTTATGACCGTAATCGAGGTTGACCCTCGAGTTGCAGATGTGAGCAATAGAGATTAACGTCCCGTGCTCTTGCACAAGACGACGCCAAGCGACACGTGGAACATAAAAGATTTTCTGGTCGCTTTAGACACAAGAGAGACATACCAATCTCTTTTTCGAGTCATCCTCTAGAGCGGATAAACTTCAGTAAGTATAATGATAATCTTGACTTCACAACCCTTTGTTCGTGTTTGCATCAATTTGAACCTTATCTTGCTACAATTTGAAAAATTGATACTGACAAAGTGATCTTGGCTAGTTGGTTTTTGAAAAATGAGGCCATTCCTTGGTGGACCACATGGGCTCATGCCCACACCAAATTAGGTATGTCGGCTTATGACTGGGACGAGTTGTCCTAGATCTCAAGCGGTCATTACCTTGAGCTTGTTTAGGGGGGCACGTCAAAACATGCAACCAATCCTACAGCTTGCCAATAAGATTTCGAACTTATGTTTGCAATTGGGCATATCTGACAAGGACAAGACATACCTTGAGCGAGTTTAGGGGGGCATGTCAAGACATGCAACCAATCCTATAGTTTGCCAATAAGATTTCAAACTTATGTTTGGAATTGGGCATAATTGACAAGGACAAGTCCTTTATGGCCTTGACATGTTAATCCAGTGGGAAGTATGGATGTTTCGGCTAGCTAACGTCAAGGATGCATGTTGCTTGCGCAGTGCTGAAATGAAGTACAATGGTAGAAAGCCCAAGGCTTCCCAACCTTCCACTCCTAAGGCATCTGCCTCGAGAGAAAAAGGGCCAGAATCGGATAGGGTCTTCCATAGGATACAGCACAGGAGCCTCAAGCTCCAAGAACTCGACCAATATGCCCAAGCTTACTCCAGTCCATGAAAGGACACACTTCTAAGGATTATCCAAAGAAGACTACCATTCCATAGACAACCACCCTAGCCTTCATGGCTTTCGTGTGGTGAGCTCAGCTCCCACACAAACCCCAACAGTTGTCCCTAGTTCTTTGGATTCCAATTTTTTCAATTGATGCAATTGTTAGTCAGGAGCTTAAAGATAAGCATAAGGGCTCCCAAGACCAAGAGTATGAGCGCAATGAATTGTTCAAGACCTTTGGCTATATAGGTGGCTAGAGAGTCGTCTTGTTTGTTGACAACAATAGTATGAAGAATGTGGTAATAGAACATGTCGCTTGATGAGCTCGTTTGGTTTCGACTTTGATAGACAAGAAAGTTGAGGGATTTAGCACAGGAATGACGACGAGCATCAAGTTTGAAGCTGAAGGTGCTAAATTAGTGATTCAGTGCATGAAGTTTGAGCGAGATTTTATGGTTTCTCTTGTAGGAGCAGACATAAGTGGTTTCACAAGTTCCAACAAGATATCGATTAGGACATGCACACTTTCCGGATTATTTGGAATGTGCCCAAAATCCCATTGACCATTAGGTTCAAAGCGAGGAATCTCAAACTTGTAGCCTAAACGAGTAATCGGGAAAGCCACTTGTAGGCTAAACAAGAAATCAGGAAAGGCGCACTATGTGCGATGATATATATCCAAACAGCCCAGACGGTGGCTAGTGCTTCAGAGAAGTACCAGGATCTCCATGACAAGTTCTCGAAAATTGTTCCTCTCATAAGCCACTTGTAGGCTAAACAAGAAATCAAGAAAGGTGCACAATGTGCAATGATATATATCCAAACTGCCCAGATAACGGCTAGTGCTTCAGAGAAGTACTAGGCTCTCCATGACAAGTTTCAGAAGATTTTTCTTCGAGACAATTTGCCTAGGCTAATTGAGAAAAAAGGAAAGGAACACAATGTGTGATTATATATATCCAGGTTGCCCAGACGGTGGCCAATGCCTCAGAGAAGTACTAGGCTCTCCATGGCAAGTTTCAGAAGATTTTTCTTCCGAACAATCTCCCTCCCCAGTTCCCCCCATCCCCTCCTCCCAGGCTTAGATTCCCCAAGCAAGTTTCCATATCGCTTATCCACGATAGTGGAATCGGAGTTGGACCACTAACTCCAAGAACTGTGGCAATCTAGCTTCATACGCTCTAGTGTGTAGCCATTTGCAACACCGATCCTGTTCGTGAAGAAGAAAGATGGTTCTTCTTGATTGTGTGTCTATTATTGTGCACTCAATAAGCTGACTGTTAAGAGTAAGTTCCCGATGCCTCCAATAGATTATATTCTTGAGAGGTTAAATGGGACCAAAATGTTCTCAAAATTGGATTGGGTACACCACCAGGCGAGGATTGTTGAGGGGGCCATCCCTAATACAACCTTCCACACGGAACGAGCTCATTATGAATTTGTGGTCATGGGCTTGATGAACGTCTCAACCGTGCGATGATGCATGTTTTTAGGGACTTGATTGGACAGTGTGTGTTCATATTTTTAAATGACATACTAGTATTTTATGGTTGAGTAGCATGACATTGATGTGGAGAAATTCTTGAAGTTGTTGGAAAGCAACGAGCTCTACGTCAATGAGTAGAAGTTTGTATTTTATTTGTTTGAGATTAATTACCTTCGATATATAATCAGTGTTGAGGGCATCTGACTTGATCCGGTGAAGGTGGTCGAGATTGTGAATTGGAGACTGCATATGACATCAGATCCTTTGTGGGTATATGCCAGGTATACTCCACCCACATAGACAACCTCTTTGACCTCTTTGGCGGATCTCATTGATATGCTAAAGGGTGTCAAGACTAGAAGGGAGCGGATCCGAATGATTCCACGAGCGTTGGAGGCATTCAAGAACCTCAAGGTGACTTTGTCAGAAGCGCTTGTCTAGCACTTGCCTCGTGGGATGAGTCGTTCCAAGTAATCACCGATGCGAGTAACATCACGATTGGAGTTGTTTTACAACAGAATGGCCATCCAGTAGCCTATGTCTCGTAAGTTATTGTTTGCAGAAAAGAATTACTCAGTTTATGATTTGGAACTTCTAGCAGTTATTCAAGTCTTGAAACATTGGAAGCATTTCCCTTTATGGCCATGAATTTAAGGTCTGCACTGACCATTAGGCATTGCACTGGATTCAAATAATGTCATGTGCATAGTGGAGTGACTGTTAGCACCGCTGGAGCGAAATCTTCCAGTAGGTTGGTACCTTCTAGAAAAGGCCAACTTAGTGGTCGATACTTCGAGTAGGAAGGGAATAGTGACATTGATTCAGACCAATAGGCTCGACCTTGTTTGTACAGGACTAGATGACATGAAGCATACGTACGTGAATTTCAATGTATTTGCTACACAGTGGGAGCAAGCATTGAATGCCACAGGACCATGCCACTTTTTAATACGAGATGGTTGGCGTTTCTATAAAAGTCAACTTTGTGTTATGAAGTTATTCAAGGTAGCTCTTCTCCATGATGCCCATGACACCATCACTGGTGGTCATCGGGGTGTGAACTCGACTCTGGAGAAGTTAGAAAGGCAATATTATTGGCCAAGAATGAGATGTGATGTGTTCATTGGCATGTCCAACACTGTAACGTTTGTAAGAAAGTGAAAGCTCCTCGTGGAAAGAAAAAGGCTTTTTATAGCCTTTATCAATTCTCGAAGACCTTTCCCAGATATATCGATGGACTTGGTCACAAATCTGTCTCCCAGTACAGGTAAGTGTAATACACAATGCTTAACTATTGTTGATAGACTTAGTAAACTTGTTATACTTATTCCATGCAGGGTCAATGTGACTATCGAAGATGTTGTCCATTTGTTTATTTCGTAGTGGCACATGATTGGCAGAATCCCTAGGACCATAGGGCTGAGATGCCAAGTTCACCAGTCATTTATGGAGGGCATTGTTAGATAATTTTGGTACTAAACTGAATTTTTATAGGGCATTTCACCCATAGACTGATGGCCAGACAAAAATCTACAACTAGTAGGCCTTTGATATGTTGAAGTGTTATGCCTAAAATCAGTAAGGTAAGTGGGTATCATATTTGCCCTTAGTTCAAGAAGTTTTGCAATTTCTTTAGCTATCGAGTGTAGTCAAGGTCATAATCTTTTTGGAGATTGTAAGTCGTCCATAGAATCCTGGTGCCAAATTCACCATTGAGTTTTTCTTAACACTCTTGAGCTGTTTTTTTTCAATCCTTAAGAAAGCATAGTCACCTTCTTTAAAAGTCATCTCTTTATGTTGCTTGTTTAGTGGGTAGCTTGAGATTTTTCTATTGCTTAGCGTACTTAGTGAAATATGCTCTCAATGTCTCTAGTAAACTCAACAACTGCCTTTGTTCTATGCAAAAGGCATGTAGTAGGAATAGGTAAGGCTTTTCCATATATAATCGCAAATGGTGTTCTACTAGTAGAGTTGAGTAAGGTGCATTATTATAATGAAACTGGAAAAGGTGAATTTTGTCCCAAAGTTTACGTTGGGATAATACATAGGCTCTAAGTAAAGTCCAAAATCATACTATTAGTAACTTTTGTCTATCCATTTCACTCTAGTGGAATGTGGTGATGAAGTCCAACTTAGTGCCTAAGTTCTCAAAGAGAGTGGAGTCCAAAAATAACTGTAAAACGTTGAATCATGATCAAACACAATGACTTGGGGTATCCCATGATGCATACATATTTGTTTGGTGAATAAATGTGCATCTTGTTGTGATGTCAATGGAATAAAAAGAAGGCTTGTTTACCAATGCAATCCGTTATAGTCCAAATCATGTCATTAGGACACATAATAGTAGAAAAGTTAGTAATGAAGTCCATTGATATATGTTCCCATGGTTCATTTGGTATGGGTAATGGCATCAATAGGCCTTGACTCTTGGCTTTATAGCTTTTAATTTTGTGACAAGTCATGCTACACCCTTTTTCATCGTAGGCCAACAGAATTCTCTAGTCACAATATGTAATGTAGAGGATAAGAAGTTGAGAAAGACCTCCATTTGATCAGTAAATAGAAAACTTATAGATCTTAAGAGTACATGTTGGCCCCAGCATAACTTAAGTTTCGTAGCTCTAATTGGGGCGACCAAGTAGTCAAAAGTTATCTATAAAAAACAAGATTGTGTGGTTATGAGTTATGTTGCAAAAGTTATTGCTATTTGGGGTAACTCAAGAGTTTTTCAAATTTTTAGGGTTTGGGACTTTTTCTTATCAAACCTCAACACCAGGGTACCATTCTCTCATCAAAGAAGTGCTCGCATTCATTGAACATCCAAAGGTAGCCCACATCTAGTCAAGTTGTTTAAGAAGAGGCCTAATTGATCGTTTAGGGTGAGTGACCAAACTCCATTAAAATCCACACCTAAGAAAGATCAACCTTCGCCATCAAGTAGTCTCGGACGCAAATGGCCTCTCTAAAAACTAACCCCACTAACATCAGTATTACTAACAAAATTAACCTTGCAGAATCAAGACCACCCCTCTATCCCTAGTAAACCCAATATTTCCATTATAAGGGTGACAAGTGATGATTACCAAAAGTATTGCTCCAAGCACAAGGTTACTATGAAGGGCAACATACAATTTGGGTACCCAAGAGAGAGGTCTCGCATATACTAGTCAAAGCCATACCACCGATTGAACCATGTACCAAAATAGTAAACATCAACTCCAAACCCAAAACATGGTTTGTCAAAAGGGAGCTATGTTGTGGATAAAAACAACTCTAGCTATCCAAAGCAATGTAGTCCACAACATACATCTCACGATGGGGGGTTGGGTGAAAACTTGGCCCATGGTGCGGCCCATTGCCTTGATTACAAGTGATCAGAAAGTCGCTACCATCAGCATTTCATCCAAAAAAGAAAACCTTGTTCAACATGTGTACGCATGTTCACCTCTGTGCACGCACGTTTCCTTCTTAGCATGCACGTTCACATCTGCACATGCATGTGTGCATATGTGCATGGATGTTCCATCTCAGCATGCACATTCACATCTACACATGTACGTGTGCATATGTGCATGGATGTTCCATTTTTGCATGCACGTTTGTAGTTCTAAACGTACATGTCATTTTGCACATGCACGTTCTCCCAAAAGAATGTAGCCCTAGAGGCTGGCTCCAAATGCATCACATACATGATTGAGAAACCACCAACAATCTCTTTCGTTTACATAGAATTTAGCTATTGGATACACATGTCTAATTCTCTTATGCCACGTATCAATGTCTTGCATAATGCCATGGATATGTGAAAACATGGCTGATTTTAACTTTGGAATACATGCATCCAAAGTGAATAGTATTTCTTTCTTTTTGTTCTTTTATAGTGAGCTTCATCCATTCTTGAAGTCCTCAATTAAAAAAAACCATACTCATTGAACCTTACTTGCAATTCTTGCTCAACAATTTGACCTACGGATGCAAGGTTCTTAGTGATGCATATAAAATATATCTGAAATTGTCTTCACTCATCTTCAATGGCACACTACCAACATGAATGATGTGATTGTGTGGGCAACTTCTTATCAAACCATTCAACATGACATGTTATACGATTTGATGCACCACAATACATGTACCAAGTATCATCTCCTTCACTATATGAAGTCATAGTCCCCATGAGAGATGGAAAAATCATGTGTGTGTGCGTGTGTGTGTGTGTGTGTGAGAGAGAGAGAGAGAGAGAGAGAGATGGTAATAGATAGAGAGACAAAGGGAGGAGCAAGGTTGGTGGTGAAGGCAGCTGGGTTGGGCTGGGAGGTGGTGGGAGGAGATGGTGGTGGGAAGAGTTAGAGAAAGAGTATTCAAAGTAGAGAGAGAGGGTAGCCAAGAAAAGCTTCCTCCACCAAGCTCCATCGGTGACCATCCCCACCAAGAGGCAGGTGGGGATATCCAAGGAGGAGTGGCAGGAGGTGAAGCGAAGGCAAGGAGAGAGGGGAGAATGTAGGGGGTTGTTCCAAGGGGAAGAGTGTCGAGGATTTTTTCTTCTCCTTACCTTTGGCGCAGAAGTGCCTGGAGTAGGTGCAGCTTTGACATGGGGACTCCTGATATTAAAGGGCCATGTGAAGCTAAGTTGGGACCACATGCTGCTATTCTTGTTGGGGGGCCTTCTTTGAACAAGTGTTTTCTACAAAACGCATCATCATCGTCTTTGTTTATGGCAGTGTTTGTGGTGTCCTCTTCCTCATCCTTGACCTCGAGTGCAGTCTTCATGGACTGATAAAACTCAAGTGTCTCTCTCTATTCTTTGTCAATGGGGGTAAGCCACATGGGCCATGTCAAAGAGATGGTGTTTGTTGGTGCGCTTGCTGCTTCCAAATGTGATGGTAGAGTATAAGGATGCCAATTGGGGCATCAGCGATGCTAGCCTAGGGAGATGGTGATACACTTCATCGAGACAACATGCCAACTTTATGTATGCATCCACAAGATTGCTCAGCTACTACTGATGATTATTGAGAATACAAGCTCTCGTGAATAGTATTAGATGTGTGGACAATAATGGATGTGCTTCCCAAAACTGGCTAAGTGTATGTAGACATTAGTACTAGATTATGTTGTGTGAACTTATCACTTGTGCTGATTTTGGTGAAGGAGAATGAAGCTAGCTATGGAGCTTTATGGAATAGTTATAGCGCTAGTTCATATAGTCAGGTTCACACTATGGACTGAGCATTGTATAATATAGTAGGAGAATACTTTCCCTTATAGTATATACTCTATGGCATAGTTATAGCACCAGCTTATATAGTCGGTTCACAGTATAGACTGACCATTGTATGTTATAGTAGGAGAGTACTTTCCCTTATAGTATATACTCTTATCTCTTTTGTTTATGGTTGTAGTGTACTTTCTCTTATAGTATTTATCTCTTATCTCTCTCTTGTGTCTTGCTCTCTCTTATGTGTGTGTGTTTTCTTGTAAGGAACTCAAGCTCTCCCTCCCCCACATTCTCTTTAGTCGTGTGAGTGAGTATTCTCATGCACCTACACCATTACCCACAACCTTTTTGCATGAGTTACCACTTGCATTTTTTCATCTTATGAAGTGCTATGATAAATCTTTATCGACATCCATTCCATCCTTCTTTGACTTTGCATATCTTCCATTATCTCCCTCATCATATTTCCCTCTCCCATGCCCTTCAGAGTATATTCCCCAACCTTCATCTACTATCATTGATTAATTTAGATTTAATAGTGCTATCATACATCATTGTAGTTTGAGTTTGGTGGATTCCTTTACAAGTCTAATCATCAATTGGTCTCCTAGACTCCAACACTTCTGCTAGATGTGCATATTCTTACACACTAGTTTTTATAACAAGAGCATATTCAGAGTACCGATCCTTTAGTTTGCCTGATGCAACTCCATTTTGTTAGTTTTTGGCTCATTGCCACAAAGCCATACTTGATTCTCCTTTCAAATTTCCTTCTCTATGCATGAATGTTAATATTGATGTTCCTAGTGAGCAGGTCCTTATTATGTGGATGAAATGAAGGGTCTAAATAGGGTAATAATGAATTCTTTCCCACATGGAAAGCATGTCAATGCAAGGCCATTGGATGTCATACATTCAGATGTATGGGGACCGACCAAGACTGCAACAATTGCAGGTTGCAGGTACTATGTTACATTCATTAATGACCACACTAGGAAAGTGTGGGGTTATTTTATGAAGGAGAAAAGTGAGGTGTTTACTCAGTTTCAGAGATTTAAAGCCTTGGTCGAGAAGGAAAAAGGCATGCAAATAAAATGCCTAAGATTAGATGGTAGGGAGGAATATTTGTTCAATGAGTTCAACAATTTTCTAGGAAAGCAGGGAATCAAGAGGCAATTTACGTGCATGTGCAATCTGTATAACAAAATGGTGTTACAAAAAGAAAGAATAGGCACATTGCAGAAGTGGCACGTGCCTTGATGGGGCTGAAAAGAATATGCCACATTACTTTTGGGCACACGCAGTAGCAATTGCTGTGTACATTATGAACATGACACTCACTTGCAGTTGTTCATGGTATGACTCCTGAACAGAAGTTTACAGGCATAAGACTGGATGTGTCTCACTTGAAAGTGTTTGGGTGTATTGCATATGGACATGTTCCTGATGAAGTGAGAATAAAGTTGAATCCAAAGGCAGAGAAATGCATCTTCATTGGTTGTGCTATGGAGCAAAAAGGTTATAGATGCTATAACCCTACCACTCATGAGATGCGAGTAAGCAGAGATGTCTTCAATGAGATGAGTAACTAGTATGCACCAGTAGTGTGAAGGCAACATAAGATGCAGATGTAAGTAGTGATGTTGCACCACAGGTGGAGTAGCAATCACAAGTGCTGAGTGGACTTGGGAAGTCCTCGAGGCACTGGCTCCAATGTTAGCCCATGGTCAGTAGAGGCAGGTTGAGGAATGATGCAGATACACATGTATCACAGAAAGGGAAGGAAAAGGTAGATCAACCTTTTGTGCCTGATCTGTCAGTATGTCACTCATATGTCGATGTGGTGACTCTAGTGGCTCTGAGCAGAGCCACTAGAGCCTTGATGTGAGGAGCTTGGCATTTAGTCTATGGTTACTCCTAGTGTAAGGAGAACCAGGTCTATTTAAAGGGCACCTGGCAGTGATCCAGGTGTACGCACATCTACGAGGGTTAGATACCTTTTGTGCCTGATCTGTCAGTAGGTCACTCATATGTCGATGTGGTGACTCTAGTGGCTCTGAGCAGAGCCTTGATGTGAGGAGCTTGGCATTTAGTCTATGGTTACTCCTAGTGTAAGGAGAATCATGTCTATTTTAAGGGCACCTGGCAGTGATCCAGGTGTACGCACATCTACGAGGGTTAGATACCCTGTTGACAAGTTGAGATATGATGGATATACATCCCATCATCATGTTTACATGGTAAAAGCAATATAGGAGGTTGAGTCCACTTACTTTAAGTAGGCAATTGGAAATAAGAAATGGGAAGATGCCATGGTTGAGGAGATGGTAGCATTGGATGCAAATGCAACATGGGAGTTAGTGCCTTTGCCTAAGGAAAAGAAGGTAATTGGATGTAAGTGGGTGTATAAAGTCAAGCACAATGTTGATGGTTCAGTGAGTAGGTACAAGGCAAGATTGGTTGCCAAGGGCTATGCGTAGACTTATGGCATAGACTATGAGGAGACATTCAGTCCAGTTTCAAGAATGGCAACTATGAGAGTTGTCATTACTATGGCTGCAACGAAGGGTTGGTCTTTACATCAAATGGATGTAAAGAATGCTTTCTTGCATGGTGATTTGCAAAAAAGAAGTGTACATGATGCAGCCACCAGGTTGTTATGAGAGTGATGCACATCCAGATTTTGTGTGCAGGTTACACAAAGCCTTGTATAGCTTGCAGTAGGCACCCACAGCATGGTCAAACAAGATCGGGGAGTATCTTGTTACCATTGGATTTGAGATATCCAATGTAGATTTTTTACTATATGTGAAAAAGATATATAGAGAGATCATGCTATTAGTCATCTATGTGGATGACTTGATTATCACTGGTGATAGTGATTATCACTGGTGATAGTGATACAGACATGATGTCAGGATGCTTTTGAAGCAGAATTTTGAGATGAAGGATTTGGGTGAGCTACGGTATTTCTTGGGCATAGAGATGGTGGCATTTTGCTATTGGAGAGGCAGTTTGGCTTGGACATGTTGCCCAAGTATGGTATGACAGACTGTAAGCCTATTTCAGTGCCATTGGAGTAGAACGCAAAGCTTTCCACAGATACATGTGAGCTTTTGGAGGACCCCACTACATACAGGGGCATAGTAGGTAGTTTGATCTACATGACCATTACAAGGCCAGACTTGAGCTATGCTAATGGACTTGTGAGTCTCGGTTTATGCAGGCCCTTAGGAAGCCACACTTGGATGCGGCTAGACGGATCCTCAGGTACATAAAGTCCACAGTTGATTATGGACTTTTCTATGAGGCTGATATAGAGATACAGTTGCATAGGTACACAAATGCTGATTGGGCTGGTAGTATTGCAGACAGGAGATCTACTAGTGGTTTTATGTTCTCATTTGGGAGTGCTGCTATGAGTTGGAGCAATAAGAAGTAGCCAACAGTTGCCTCGTCGAGTACAGGGGTGCTTCTATGGCAGCTTGTGAGGTAGCTTGGTTTCAGAAGCTACTTGGTGATACGAGAGAGCCCGTGGTGGATAGGGCAGTTGTCATATATTGTGACAACATGAACATCATACAGTTGGCTAGTAACCTAGTATATCATGGTATAACGAAGCACATTGAGGTGCATTATCACTTTGTGAGAGAGAATGGAGATGTAGATCTAGTATATGTCAGCACAGAGGATCAGGTTCTTCATGAAGGCATTGGGCACAGAGAAGCTCCACAGGTTTAGGAGCTCACTTGGAGTGCAGTGTGTGGAGTTGAGCTCGGGGGAGGGGAGTGTTGAGATATCGAGCTCAGCTAGTGCTACGATGAACATTGATGATCCACCTGGGTGATAGCTTACGCATCGACACCACTGGAATGGTTGGTGAGATTATGGGTGATATGATGCCAGTGGGATGACAGGCTGTGTGACAGCCATTTTGGATTACTAGAGACCGGCATAGTTATAGCACCAGCTCATTTAGTCGGGTTCACATTATGGACCGACCCTTGTATGTTGTAGTAGTTGAGTACTAACCCATATAGTGTGTACTCTTATCTTTATGTTATGTTGGTTGAGGTAGAGAAGAAGATTAAAGAAATTTCAGTTATCCATCTCTCTCTTGTGTCTTGCTCTCTCTTATGTGTGTGTGTTTGCTTGCTAGGGTTTGAAGCTCTCCCTCTCCCCCACATTCTCTTTAGAGGGAGAGCTTGATTTACTTGCAAGTAAACACACACACACATACACACACACACACACACACAAGTAAACACACACACACACACACACACATCCACAAGAGAGCAAGACATAAGAAAGAGGTGGATGGATGAGTTTTAGTGTGAACCTGACTATATGAGCTGGTGCTACAACTATGTCATACTCAAGTAATCCAATTATGGCTGTCACATAGCTTTTGTCATCCTGGCAACATATTAACCTTAATCTCACCAACTGTGCCAGTGGCATAAGTGTAGATGATATCACCCAAGCAGGCCATCAATGTCCATAGGTCTCGGCAACACTAGTTGAGCTTGATATCTCAACACTCCCTCTTGAGCTTAACTCCACACACTATAGTCCAAGTGAGCTCCTAAACTTATGGACCTTTTCTTTACCCAATGCCTTCCATAAAGATGGCAGCCACCACTTAATCCTTTGTATTGACATGTACTAGATCTACATCACATGCTACTAGAACCTTCTACCTCATAAAGTGATAATGCACCTCAATGTGTTTCATCCTAGCATGGTATAATGGGTTACTAGCCAATTGTATGCTACTCATGTTGTCACAATAAATGATAACAGCCTATCCATGGGCTCACCCATATCACCAACAAGTAGCTTCTATAAGTAAGATACCTCCCAAGCTGCCATAGCAGCACCCTTGTACTCTCCCTCTGTACTCATCAACAAGGCACTCCAACTCACAATAGAACTCCCAAAATAAAACATAAAGCCACTAGTAGATCTCTTGGAGATCTCTAGGCTAGCTCCTGTTGGGTGGCTTTAGCTTTGGCTGACACAAGCTCATGTTAAAGGTAATGGATTTCTTGTGTGGCTGTCTTGAGTTTGGCTTCAAGTGTGGCACTCTTCTTATAAGCATCTTGAAGCAGTTTACTGGGAATGGCTAAGCTTCCATCCCTCTTCTTGGATGTATGCATCCCAGAGCTTGAGCTCTTGCTATTGCTTATTGCCAAAGGATGTGGTGCTTGGAGGATTCGACAAGCTTGATCCACTAGTGTGAGTGTGTCGATATGTCAGAAGTACTTGGTAGAGCTCGGTGGGTTTCAATGGTGGAAAGAGATGACCAATCTACCAATCTATAGCACTCGTTGAGGGTGTCACAAAGCGTGTATGGGATGCTTATAGGCAGAAGGCCAACCAAAGTAGATGTGGTGGAGGTTGGGATGAAGTGGGAATTGGTAAAACTGATTTGGGGAGGTTGGCGGGACTAGGTGAGTCTTTTAATGGGGATTAGTAACTTGGGCTCCATGCGCCTCTCCTCGATGTCGATCAGGGGTAAAGAAGTAATGAGACTTAAAAACATATCACTGGTGGAGCTAAGAGGACCTTCTTCTTCTTCTTGGGTGGACTAGAGAATATGGATGGTGGCGATAGGAGGTTGAGGTAATGGTTGATTTGGAACCAAATGGCGAGTGGCTCTTTGAAGGTTCTTCTATTTGTGAGCCTTGGGGAAGAAACATATAGAGTATAGGATGTCTTTCATTTAGGTTTCTTTGGAAGGGGGTGTTGGTGGAACGTGGCACCACAAGGCACAAGCGAGCTAGGTGAGGCACTGGGCAGAATCTCTTTATCAAGGGCATGCACTCAGATGTTGATCAGGGGAAAAAAAGTAATGAGGCTGGAGCCAAGAGGGGCTTCTTCTTCTTGGGTGGAGTAGAGAATATGAATGGTGGTGGGTGGCGATAGGAGGTTGGGGTCATGGTTGCTCTTTGCAGGTTCCTCCATTTATGGTCCTTGGGGAAGAAATAGATAGAGTACAGGATGGCTCCCATTTGGGTTTCTTTGGAAGAGGGTGTGGCTTGGGGGTGTTGGTGGAATGTAGCACCACAAGGTAAGAACAAGCTAGGCGAGGCACAAGGGCAATAAGCCCTTTGTCAAGAGCATGAAAAATGATCTTTGTGAGCATGTGTACATAATACACATTGCCCATTGGGTTCTTGCAAGAGCTCTAGAGCTCAGTGGGGTGAAGGCTTAGGTCTAATTTGTCGAGTTGGTCGGAAAGTAGCTTGGAGATGATAGTGAGGGACACCCTATGGTGGTGGTCCTTGGGGAAGAAATAGATAGAGTACAGGATGGCTCCCATTTGGGTTTCTTTGGAAGAGGGTGTGGCTTGGGGGTGTTGGTGGAATGTAGCACCACAAGGTAAGAACAAGCTAGGCGAGGCACAAGGGCAATAAGCCCTTTGTCAAGAGCATGAAAAATGATCTTTGTGAGCATGTGTACATAATACACATTGCCCATTGGGTTCTTGCAAGAGCTCTAGAGCTCAGTGGGGTGAAGGCTTAGGTCTAATTTGTCGAGTTGGTCGGAAAGTAGCTTGGAGATGATAGTGAGGGACACCCTATGGTGGTGGTCTTGAGCCTTCTGGTGAGTGAGGAAGGTGAATATAGGTATTGGTGGCGCCCATTCTAGTGAGTGAGGAAGATGAATACACGTATCGGTGGCACCCATTATTGGATGACTATGTCATCAAATTTAGCCCCATTGGAATTGAGACTGTCTTTGGCATGCTAAACCTAGATCATGGCTCCCTTACCAGTCTGGAATTTGGAGGCATGGGCCAGGATATGTAGGGCTCTCCACATGAGATCCACAGTGAGCGAGATCTCCATCCCCTAAAGAACGGGCTCGAGCATGGAATAGACAACCTTGGATGATGCTAAGCACTTCTGAATCAAGGGAGCAAGATTCCTACCGAATGGTGAGTACCGAATGGTGAGGGACATTTTGGCAAATGGATTCGGAAGATCTAGAGACCGCTTTTTGGGCTTCCGATCGAGGGGTGAAGAAGTGGATGTGGCATCGTGTGCCATGATGTAAGTTCCTTGTGAATAATGGATTAAGTCCTTAGGTTTTTGGTAAGTGTATGGTTGTTATGTGGGTAGCACCGTGTGAGTGCCATAGGTATGTGTGACCTGGTGTAGTGAGTGCATATTTGGAAAGCGTTTTGGACTATCCAGAAAGATGCATTTGGACTTTCAAGGTAGTGCCATGTGGGTGCTAGGTGTATGTGGCATGGTGTAGTGAGTGCATGTTTAGAAAGGGTTCTGGATTGTTCAAGAAGATGCATTTGGATTTTCATGGTACCTGCAAACAAACCCAGCTAAACAGCTCTATCCTCTGTGTGGGGGAAGCACTCTACCCACTTAGTGGGGAGCCAAAAATAAGCAGTAAAAGGAGGGTGAAGTGGTCAGTGTTACGTTGAGATCGTTGCTTCTCGGAATGCTAGTAGGTATCTTCTCATCAATTACTTTGTGATAGGACAATGGTGTTACCTATTGGTGGTGGTAGTGTTGCGCGGTTGCTTTGTGATGGGGTGGCGGTGTCGCAGCAGAGGCTTTGGAGAGGCCAAGGTAAAAAGGATAGGAAGACCGGTCCCTTTCTAGCCCTACAAGATCTTAAGCCTTAGCCTACTTAGCAACAACACTTTTCTCATGAATATGTCCTCCATAAACAATTGTGCATGTGCTTGAAAGCCAGCGTTATTAAGGATGTCCTCCATAAACAATTGTGCATGTGCTTGAAAGCCAGCGTTATTAAGGAGCATACATAGAGACTCTCATGTCTTGCTCTCTCTCAATCGCTCTTCTCTCTCGGGCAGCTTTCCTCTCATCCTCTCAATGCCTCTCTCAAATCAAGGGGCTGGGAATAAAAGGTGCAAGGTCCAATGCGTACATGGCTCCAAGAGAAAATGCACAATACCATCGTTACAAAATGCTATAAAAGAAGGTCATTATCGAGTGAGCATGAGCATTAGCCTCGAGAGTTGTCTAGTAAGAGAAACTCGAAGCATAGTGTTACTGGGGTGCCAGCCGAGAATCGTCCGCGGGATCAAAGCCGAGCGGTGGTATGCAGGGACGCAGGTAAGGACGGTCGGGGGCACTGATGGGTATTAAGTAATCTTTTTTATATTATTAATTAACCCCTTTTTATTTAATAAAATAAAAAAAGGTTAAAAAGAGGAAAATAAGGTACATGCACATGCACATGCAGTGTAAGTGCAAAGGTATAGGCGTGTGTAAATGCAAAGGGGTGGAGTGCACATATGTATGCGTGTACCTGTACATGTGCGGTCCACTTGGATAGAAATGTGTATGTGCACGTGTGTGCGCTTGTGGGTATATGTGCGGGTGCATGTACACACATGGGTGATAATGTGCATGTGAAGGGCACATACTTTATTGTAAACAAATGATCTTCGTTCCCATGGCCTACATTATTAGAGGATGTATAGTTACCATGTTGAATTTTACCATCTCGCAAATGATTCTTCTTCTCATAACATTTCCTAGCCATATGTCCAAACTTGCCACAATAGTGACACTCAATGCCACTTTCATATTATTGTTAAGGTTGCTATCTACCTCTTTCTCTAGAATTT
Source organism: Cibotium barometz (assembly GCF_041138505.1). Lineage (NCBI taxonomy): Eukaryota > Viridiplantae > Streptophyta > Polypodiopsida > Cyatheales > Cibotiaceae > Cibotium > Cibotium barometz. The sequence goes on from NC_141058.1 coordinate 1,229,206, forward strand.
GATCTCTCCCTGCCTCAGGAGTATCTCCTCATGCACCATACGAGGGTTGAAAATTTTGTTATTGTTATGGTGGTCTATCTTGCCAACCATGTCCATCTATATGTCCTCTAAATGAGGATCTCCCCCTACTTCTTGCACCTCTTTGTGTGTAAAATGCATGGTTCCTTGCATGCACACTGTTACTCAATGATGTACGTAATTCAAGCTTCAACTCTTCCACAATAAGTATTGAAATAAGTATTGAAATCAACTCTTCAAAGTCTAGAGGATCACCGCTTATCTCAGAGTGATGGAAGTGTCAAATGATTTGTACTCCTTGCCTAAACCTTTCAATGTAATAGTAACCAAATCATCATCATCCATTGGTGCATTGATTGATGCCAATGCATCTACACATGCTTTGATCTCCTCCACATATTCATACACTCCTATTGTTCAGTGTCATATTGTGTATCTTTTGTTTTAACTGGATCTTCCTTGCCTTTGTGTTCACATCATATATCTTCACCAATTTATCCATGCATCCTTGGGATTCTCCGCATCCTAGATATGACACAACATTGTATTTATCACACAAATCAAGAAGTAATACAACTTATTAAATGCACTTTCTCACCAATTTCTATGTGTTGTAAGTTGTGTCACGAAGTTGCATTAGTTTTAGGAACCCTTGGCTTCGTCCCTTAATCTATGACCAAATTCCAAAGCCCTTTGCCTTTCAAGAAGTTTGTCATGTGGTACTTCCAAATCTAAAAGTTGTTTCTGTTAAGTTTCTCACCAATAATTTTATATGTACCATCACTCACCTTGGCCAAACACAATGCTTTAATAAGCACACCCAATTAATATAACCAATGCGGTACAATGCCAAGCGCTAATACATATACATGCATAAATCTTGTCTTAATGTACAACACTTGTACATTCACTTGCCCAATGTAAAAGCATTTTAGAAATCATTCTCAAACCATGTACATGTCCACTTGCACTCCCATATACTCATTTTTTCCATACATACACATATAGTTGCATTAGGCATCAAGTAGAAGCCTAAAAATTGTCCATCCAAATTTCTAAAAGTTCCAAATCAACCCCTCTTACAACAACTTGTAAATCAGCTTCTCAAGAGCTTGTCTTATAGCATGTAGCAATACCAAATGCTTTTACCAATCACAATGCAATATTCCATTTTGTCAAGTTTAGCCTGCAATATTACGCTTCAACTAAGCTTGTGGGCAAACTTCACATACATCAACACTTCAACTAAATGTTGAGTAGACATCCCAAATTTGCACCTTTATCTTGTTCTATTTATAACTTGAGCTACAGAACTCCAAATCCAATGCTTGAGTAGTCTAAACACATCTACGAAAAACAAGCTTTCTATCCAACGGGCTTTAACCTGGGTGATCTAGCTCGAGCCATTCTACCCTAACCAAACAATTGGACTCGGGTTTAAACCCTGAAATCTGTGGTGTGTGTGTGTGGTGCAATGCTTACATTGCATCCCCTGAAAGGGGCTTTTGAAAAAAAAAACAAGCTTTCTGTTTGTCGTGTTATAGTCGATTTCTAAGTAGCACAATGAAAGTTATTGTTGTTCAAGCAAACTGTATTTTTTTCCCTCATATATTTACAAATGAGCACATTTTATTTGCATACATTTCCACTTGCAAGCTTCAATGGAGAGCTTTAACTTTGCTTGATTTAGCTTCTAAATACCTATAATCCATAAGGGAATGGTTTGTTTAACTCACCTTTCGGCTAATCTCTATAATTTGCTTTCTATTTCCACTCCAATGGTGCTTTGTAGCTTCTTCCTTTCTCCAAATAGCTTTTTCTTCACTCACAAAACCCTGTGATGAGAGCACCAGGCTCTGATACTAAGAACCAGTCTACTACTCAGAGTCACCCCACATGAGAGGGCCTCTTGTACTTAATTACATTCACCATTATACGTACATTCATTCATTAATTTCATGCTATGTTGATTTGCTCTGAACTCTCTCACATCTGGTCCTTTTGTCTTTTTGCCCTCACATGGTATCAGAGCTATTCTGAGGAAAGGGACTAAAGACCTCGAGAGAACATAGCATGGATCGTATACCCATGATTCTGGAGGACTAGCCTTTGTCACCAGAAGTTGATTCTCTTTACTTTGATCTAGACCACATAGAGGATGGGACTTCTTTCTCATTTGAGAGCCCCATTTAAGGTCTTACATTGGGAGACGACCAGCATGTCTACACCTACTCACCCTCTACACTTTAGCATCTCGACCTTCCTCTCTGAGCTTATCACACTTTGCTTCTAGAGGGGGATACATGCCTACAGTTAGTGTGCCAATACTAGACCCTAGTATCCTAGCCTCATCTAGAGAGCCTTGCTGTGCCATCTAGCTGATAGCTTGGACTTTGTTTTGGTTCATTCTCTGAGGGAGGACAGGTACCACCATGGTCATCTGGAGATCTATCATCATCGACTTAAGTTTGTATGTACCATTGAGTGCTTATGTGCCTAACACTACCTGGGTGTCCACTTTTGTATAATAGAGGTTCAGCATATGGTACCAACTACTATTCTCAATCCCTGGAGTAATATGAACTCAAATAGAGAAGGGTCTAGGAGAAGAATATGCTCCCAAACTATTGTGTACAAGGAGGTAACACTATTTTATTTTCTAGTTCCCCTTCTATTTTCGCTCCTAATGTGTTTTGGAATACTTTACAACCACAAGCACAAAACCCTCCCACCTAACCCATGTTTCTTCTACTAGTGTTGGCATGCAGCCATTACCGGCCGCACTTCCAGAGAGACCTACGTATGGGTTTTACCCAACACATGGATCTCTCGTGACACTATGCCTCGAAGCACTGTACCGCCACCTAGCATTCTAGGGTATCATAAGTAGTTTATCAACCCATCACAGGCACTACACCAGTACCAGCTTATGTGCCTAATCAAGGATTTGTGCCTCAGCTCTAGGCATTCCACCTGCGCTGAGTGCCCAGTCTTATATCCCATCTTATGGAGTACCCTTGCCACGCTCTACACCTATGTCGGGTACTAGTGGTTGTTCTGGAGTCCTAATTACTTCTTGTTACACAATTCCACCATCAACTTGTGTACCTAAGATAAATCCAACTTTACATGAGTCTCCTTTGAGCATAGATTCTAGCACTTCAATGCCTAAATCCTCTTATCTTGCTCAAATTCCTCGACAATTGCTAACCTTCCCACCTCTTAAGAAGGACATACCCAAAACCAAAGGTAAGGCATTAACACTACAATTGAAGCTCTTTGGTAGATCAATGTTTGAATAGTCTTACATTTACTAATGTGGTTCTTTATGCCTTTAGAGGATTGTGTTCTTTTTTAGATGATCTTATCTACAATGTTTTTAATTGGGATTGTAATGATGGATATGAGTGAATTACACCCCAACGCCATAACCTTCTTGATGTGAGAGTACCAGACCGAGGACCAAATCAACGTAGATTACCTGAGGAGGTTAAAGCACAACAATGGAGGGATACATGCATAAATGACTTACAACCACCTATCTTGCAAGCCCTCCTTCCCCAAGCCTCAACATGTCAATTTTGGATCACTATGAGTACCTATATTAAGCAGTTCCAAAATCGAAATTGTCTGCTTAACCTTCCCATAGAACCAATGCTATATTTTAGCGAGGAAGCACTCCTTCCTCTACCACCTTCTCCAGAGGCCGGTTTTTGTACAGGGTTGTCCCTGCATCCTGAAGTGATTGATACCATCTTTCCAACAGAAGTGGACACGGATCCACCACCAGTACAAGGGTAAGCTTATCAACTCCACAATAAGATCAACAAGCCAGGGCACTTTTCTCCCACTGGGTTCTTTCCCTCGGCTATATTCGGTGATTGGCACCAATAACAAATTTTATTCCTTTCTTTTCTTTTCTTGTTTGTTAATAAACATTTTGCAGAGATCTCAGCTAAACAAGAGCATACAAACACGCCCCAATAGTCCACCTACCGTGCACACAAATTAGGAAGGGGGGAGACATGCAATGCCTACAAAGAGCAAAGAGAAGCAATCTGCACAATATCAGCAATGCATCAATGCAAACGCACAACATCAAACGAGCATTACAAAACAGGTGTATTCAAATCATAATCTTTTGTTCTTTATGTGCTTTTAACTTTTGGATATATTGTTTGCATGTTCACACACAGTTGGCTGGTTTAAGTTTTAAATTAGTTGTTAAAATGTGGTGAGTGATTTCTAGATTCTTAGAGGACTTAGTAGAAGGTATTTCTATTTGAAGACGATGTAGGATATATACCAGCGGAGTATGCCAAGTTCTTATGCTCTCGAAGTATATTAGTTATCCCTAGTGGTAGCTACCTCTTAGGTATGGGCTAGGTGCTAGGATTAATAAAAAATTTACGAAAATCATGCCCTAAAAAATATATACAAGTGAATCGAGACATGACGTGTCTACAGCCATGTGGAATGCTTGGTAGGACCTGGGGTTGTCTTAGCACCTTGGGGCCGATGCCTTGGTTTCCATGGTGCACACTAAGTACAGGAACTCCAAACCAATGCCAGGGCCAAAGGAGAAGAATTGCAAAACCAGATCTAGCAGCTAACCTCACATCTAAAGGTAGCGGAGGAGAAGGCAGCTCACTTACACCAAGAGAGGGAACAAACAAACAAGGCCCATGCAGAAAAAATAAGAACCCTTAATGATACTATTAGTACAAGCCAGGTTGAAATGCAAAGTAAAGAATTGGCAAACCAAGAAGCAATGACACAACTAATAGAGCAACACAGAACATTCAGAGGATGGATGCCGAAAGGCTCCAACAAATCACTGAAGCTCAGAAAAGAGAAGCAACGGCCAGGCGTGCCCAAGAGGATGCAACTCGAAGCGAAGATTCGAGGAGTTAGATGCTGCAAGGATGGTTTGGGAAACAACACAGCGGTGAGTGGACCCATTATACATGCCAGGTGAAGAGAAGATGGACACCCCTAGAGTTTCAAGAAGCCAAAAGGAATGACTCCCATGTTTTCTATAACTTTCCAATCTTCATACCAGCGACATTTGCAGACATACGGGAGCAAAGAAAGCAAATGCTTACATGGATACAAGTATGGCAAAGAATTCTAGACCCGACAATTATGAGCGTCAGATTTTTGAAATTGTTGGTGGTGCTGATTGATCAACCAAAGGATCCCTATGATGGCTATGAAGCTGCACAATTGAAGTTAGACATGAATTAAGGGCCATCCCCGATAGGGGCATGATGCTCTACTACCACCGTCTAAGATGTCTTCCAAACTACATGCATGTAACATTCGAAGACATGGTGGACACAGGATTCTGGTGCTCCCACTTAGCATTCAGACAAACACTCAAAAAGCTCCAGTCATCACGAAGAAATTTTTACGGATATGAGTTCGGTGACCGTCTTTAGACCTCGATAACAGGATCTACGGATAGAACCTACATTAGGAAAAGGGGGGATGTCAATCCCATTTTGGATTAACAAACATGATCCTCCAATTGAGGACATTAATAAGTGTCATGAAACGGCACTATAAAAGTTGTACATTATGAGATATTGGCCACCCAAGGCCTAGTTAAGTAAGTTTTGGGCGCCCAAGTGTGAATAAGGGCCAAATGTATATAAGGCATTTTCTCATAAAATGAAAAGACACAATCCCCTTTTGTGCCATAGAGAGCTCTTCCTTGTGTCTTGAGAGAGATTGAGAGAGAGGGCATTCTAGCATCGTTCCTCTTCCATGCTTGTATGATTCATGCTTGTGTGGGAGAGTGAGAGAGAGTGATTGCCTTATGCGATGGTGCAAGTGACTCTACGGTGACATCGCGGAGGTGGAGCTTGGAGGTTTGGAGCTTAACAAGTGAGCTTGGAGGCCTCAAGGGACTCAAGTTCGAAGCATTGGTAATTGCCCTACAATAGTTGTGATCTATTGCCTATCCTTTAGGTAAATGCATTGAGTTCCCTCTTGGAGGTGTGGTAGCCCATAACAATAGCAGGACTGGATCTTGATGTTGAACTCCCTTTTTTCTCTCTCTCTCTCTCTCTCTACTACTGCAAATCTGCACTCACAATGTTCTTTTCCTCTGCATCAACCCGAAAGCTCTACATTGAACTCCAACTATAGCATAGAATGGGTTTGGCTACCCTAAAAGGAGATACCTAGAGTAATTCCACAAATGACCATCACTATCATCATGCGTGGGGCTCAAAACACGACATGTTGCATAGCATCCCAATGTGAAGAACTTCCACAGTCGACGTGGTGGAGTCAGCAGCCATAACATCTTTGGAGATCAATGGATGAGCAGCCAGATTTCAATAGCACAATGAAAATCTCGGCACACGTGGATCTATAGCCATCTTTGTAGGGTCTGGCTAGAAAGTCGTCGAGACGGGCTATTAGCCAGCACCACGTTCCAACACCATCACATATCGAAATCTCAGCACACGTGGATCTATAGCCACCTGCTCTGCAGGGTTTGCCTAGAAAGTTATTGATGGGCTATTGGCCACCACCACCAGGTTCAGACACCACCACATCGATATTCTCACTAGGGTGCAGCTTGGTGCTCAATACAATACCAATAAGTCACCTTCTTTGGCTGTCCGGAATCACCCTTAGCCTCAAAAGTTTTATGGGAATTAGTCTTTCGCTGAAATTTCTTGTTGCCCTTATCCTTGTTGGCTACTTCTAGGCTTGATCATCACTGCTAGAACTCTCAAAAACATTCTGTCTTCCTCGTGTAATAGTAAGCTAACAAGCCCCTACTAATTCATAGGAGGGGTTGCATAGCCTCTCAAAGAAAGATAGAGGGAGGTATTAAGACCCAGATAAGATTCAAGCCAACAACTTAAGGGTGATGTTAATCGTGTCCTTTTTAGGATATTGAGAAGTTTCTCTCTTAAGTCTTGTAATTTTGTTGAATGTTCATTCACGAATCCCTTTTCTTATAAATTTTCATTATCAAGTTGCCTTTTGAGAAAGGAATGACTATATCAATATTGAGAAGTTTCTCTATTAAGTCTTGTAATTTTGTTAAATGTTCATTCATGGACCCATTTTCTTACAAATTTTCATCATCAAGTTGCCTTGTGAGAAAGGTAGTCCTTGTGTCATTTTTAGCCTGATAATTTATTTCTAGAGTGTACCAAGTAAGCATGGATGTCTTCCAAGAGTGAATGTGACAAGGCAATCAATGCCAGAGCTTGAGCATCACATGAACAATGGTGGTAATTTGAGGATTTTGGTACTAGATTTATTGGCCCTTACCCATTTCAAGAGTAGTAGGAGAAATTGTGCCAGGGCAAAGCTCGTTCACCATTGATATGACCCCATAATCCCTTTGCAAATAAGGACAATTCTGACCATAAACTCTAAAGGAAGTAATTTAACCCTGGAAAGAATAACAAACCATTTGATGAGTTGTTGGCCATACATGACTGCTTGATAATTTAAGAAGAAAAGATCAGGGATGATTGTACAATTGGAGGCATTGCTAAGACGATCAAGACAAGTACAATTGGAGGCATTGCTGAGACGATCAAGAGAAGTACAATCAATCGGACAATCGGACAATTGGAGGCTTTTCTCAAACGATCAAGGGAAGTACGATCGACCGATTGGAAAAAAATGATCAAAAGACTGGACAAGATCAATCAGACGATTACATGTCACCAATCCAACGATTGGAAAGAAAGAATCGCACGATCAAAAAGTGAAATTGGATGATTAATCTTGAGACGATAAAAAAGGTACAATTGTCGATTAGAAAAGATGAATCTGTCAATTGAAAAAGTACAATTGCTAATTGAAAAAGTATAATCAGATGATTAGATTGGCCAAATAAAGAAGCCATAATTGGGAATCAAAGTGATTTCTCCGTGTAGAGATTAAAAAAGCTGACGATGATTGGTTTATCAAATCGAAGGATTGGAAAACCTACAGGACGGTTGGATTATGGAGCAAATGTATAACTAGATAACCAATTTGCGAAACACGAACGATTGTAGATTTTATTTACCATGTGTGAATCGATGGATTCTACCAATTCTTTGATGGACTAGACTATGGAGCAATTGTATAACTAGTCGAGCAATTAGCAAAACACGAATGATTGTATATTTTATTTACCACGTGTCATCCCTGTGTGAATCGATGAATTCTACCAATTACTTGATGGATCTGGTCGGACACGTCACGATAGATAACAATTGATTATTTAGCTCTTGACACTATAGCAAGATGGATTTAAACTACTCTTGCCTGCTTACTACCTGCACCTGAATGTTGTGCTTGATTGCAATTCACACAACTGTACTTCACATGACTATATGATAAAGTTTGTTAATCGGCTTCACACAGAAAAGTTGCTGTGTGTTGTTTGAACATAGTATGGAAAAAATCTACACAATAGAGAGTTGTGAAAACTCCACACAACAATGGAAGCTTGAGCAACCACCAAAGCTACAAGCAACTTGCACCACCAAATGAAAAACACATGTAATGGAAATCTTGAAGAAGCAAACAAGCTATGGAAGTCTTGTAAGCTTGAAGAACTTGTCTTTGATACCACTGTTAGCTCACACAAAATGGAGAGATAATCTCACACACACACAATTCTCAAAGGCAAGAACATAAGGGTGTAGAGTGACAGGGAGATTGGCAAGCTCAAAGAAGAGATATGAAGCTCTTTACAAGTACAGAGAGAAAGTATAAATGAGCAAGAAACCCTAAACTATGAATGAGGTTTCTTATATACCAGCTAACCCTAAGGTGCCCATTCACACTTGGATGCCATGGGGAAAAACCCAATGGGATGAAAATTCCCATTGTGTGAGTGTATGACCTCACATTGTAGTACTACCAAATATCTAACAAATATGTCCCCTATTTTTCTTTGACTTAGGCATACCAGAATTTGATAAAGCTTTACTTTGGTAAGGGATCCAAAAGAGCTTATATTGGGCTGTCTCTTTAGGATCATAAGCTCTTCTACATGAAGACCTACCATCTGCATCAATGATAGACTATGATAAAGCATCCACTCCATTACAAAATCCTCAGCCATCCTAACTGCTTCAGCTCTTTACTAATATGTCCAAAGGCGTATCAAATCTTCTTACAAATTAATGGATATGGATCTCATCATCTATCACCAAAGCATATCTAACAAGCCTCATATAAGACTAGTGATACGCCTCTGTAGGTTTGCCAGCGCCCTGGGGATAGCTCTAAGAACTCATTCATCTTTTCTTCTTGAAACCCAACCCAAGGGGACAAAACCTCCAATAAAGGTAATTCTTGAAACCTAGGGGTAGAAAACCTCTAATGAAGGTAATTCTTGATGTCCTCCCATCTCAACTAGTCTTGATTGAGATGGTTAGATTTAAGGTAATTCCTCCAATTGCTTTGGACCACACCAATAATATTTAATCTAGCAAGAGCCATATTACTACTATCATTATACCCTACAATATTAAAAGTACTCATCTATAGAGTCTCTCTAGTTCAACACTGCCTCTTCAAGATTGTTGCCTCCACCTTAGAAGGGTGTTGGTGGTGGCTGAGATCTATGGAGTGCCTCTTTAACGTTATTATCCAATGGTTCCATTTTGGGTACAACATTTTGAGCTCGACACCCAGCTGCCTCATGATTCCTCTAAAATCTAATACCTTTTTTAATTTTAATCTTTGGCAATAATTGCATACCAAGAAAAGATGTCTTTCCTCAAAATTTTATTACATTACCAGGGAAAGATCTCAATCTTTGGATCCAAAAAGTAGAAAATCATGGTACTCATCCTATAAATATAAACTTTTCACAAAAAGTAGAAAATGATAGTACTAGCCTATAATCTTGGGATCAAAAAAGTAGAAAAAATAGGATTGGCCTATAATTATAAGCTTTTTGTGAGGAAGATACAAACTCAAATGATTAGTCTAGCTAAATACTCATCTAGGGTAAAAATACTTCTACCACGAATTCTGTATTCCTTTACCAAATAATCTAGAAGTTTCATAATAATGGCAAAGCTCAGATTTAAGGCATAGAATGAAAGCTAATCTATGTCTATCACTACAATAATAAACTTTTATTTGTCTTCATCCCACTAATGACACCACATAAATATAGACTGATAAGGCTACCCAAAATAAAATTCTCGGCAACTAAGATAAATAAATATTTACAGCCATCACTATGTCATTAGATAGATGCTCAAAGGTAACTTAGATCGCTTGTCCTTCTAAGGAAGCAGACAAGTTCTAGGATATGCTGCATTTTGTTTTTTCACAACATTACTAAAAATAGAAGGCAAGATTCAAACAGAGAACTGTTGAAATGTACCAGAGTGAGTAGGGTGTGTGTGCGGGAACAAGCCCTTAGCAAGAGGCTGTAAAAGAGAATCTGTAAATGTGAGAGAAGATGTGAAAAGGTGAGAAGTATCTACTGGGAGAGAATAAAGGGTCGCATGAGGAGATTTAGAAGGTGTGGAGATATTCTGGGAGAGGTGGAGAGAATCAAGCAAAAGAGGTGAAGTGAATCAAGGAGAAATCAGTGGGTTGGGATTAGATGCTTGGATGTAAACCTTATAAATTGAGGCATTGGCCTAATGAGAATTTGCTGGTTTTTGATTATCCATGCCTACATTGAGCTATCACACTAATCATGTCTTAATTATTATCTAATCTCTTTATTTTAATGATGTTGATTCTAGCATTTGATCCACCATAGCTCATCACATTGCTGCAAATTTAACATGGTATCAGAGCCTAGCCTAGAATCCATCAAGTTTATGAGCCCATTATCTTGCTAATCACTTGGCTAATTAGGATTAGTAGATAATTAGATTTTTAAACCTCTTTTTCAACTAACCTTTGCAACCCCCCCGCTGGTGGAGGAGCTCCCTCTCCCTCTAGGCTCAACATTAGCTCAAAAGCTTTCAGCCATAGCTAGCCATACTCATTGGGCTCTAGCCCATTCAAGAATTTCGCCAAACCGCCAAGCGCAGCTCCCGTTTTTTGTTAATTTGCAGGCACCATTTTTTTAAGGGAAAAATGATATCTCTTCTTCTCTAGTTGCAATGGTCTAATTACTCTTGGCCCTAGGGGTTTTCAAGGGTGCTCTACAAGCTGGTGATGAAGACAGATTTTGATTTGATCAAGTCTACAGTGAGATCATCAAATCTACACGTGACTTTGGTAAAACAAAGATTAAGCATTCAATGTTTGGTCAAATCTTGTGTTTCTTGGCTTAATCCTCTACTAGACTAATTGCTATTGATGGCCTTAAAAGGATTTGAGCTCATTTGAACTCTAAGGCCTCAGATCTGGACTCCCCGCATACTCTGTTTTTGCACACAAAACAAAGGATTAATTTACTAATTAATGATTAATTAGTAATAATTAATATATTTTGGTGTAATTGAGGGTTCAAATTAACCATTGGGTATTTGATACAGATCCCTATAACTTCATATTGCAATTCGGAGATGGTTTGATACTCCAACCATTCCGTACAGATTTGTTACCCTTGGTTTAATGTAATTTCTGGTGATTTTATGCTGATAAATCTGTTGTAATCATCACCTAAACACTAGATTGAGTTGTAAAAGGGTAGACACTGCCCTTAAATCTTGAAATTGGATCAAGAGGTCAGATCCCCTTCACATCATCATGAGTACGGCACAAGAGATAACCAAATTTTATGGGGAGCAGTTTTACAAGAGATAGCCAAATTTAATGGGGAGCAGTTTTACACATGGCAGACAAAAACCATGTATCTGCTCATGAGGAAAAATCTATAGTTGAGGGAAGAGAAAAATGCCCAGAGGTGAGAGGGAAAAATGAGTGGAAGAGCAAGAATGAAAAAGCATTGGGACTTATCGCACTCAGTTTAAATGATGAAATCATTCATCACATCACAGGGATACAGTGGGCAAAAGATGCATGGGATGAAAATAAATTATTTGGCACACACAAGCTAAAACTTCAAAGATAAACCTGTTAATGCAATTCTACAAATTGGATATGAAGGAAAGTGAACCTTTAATCACACACTTGAACAAATATAAAAGCATTAAGCAACAACTGGCAGCTATTGGCAAAAAGGTAGAAGATGATGAGGCACTAGCAGCGAACCTTTAATCACACACTTGAACAAATATAAAAGCATTAAGCAACAACTGGCAGCTATTGGCAAAAAGGTAGAAGATGATGTGGCACTAGCAGTGAACCTTTAATCACACACTTGAACAAATATAAAAGCATTAAGCAACAACTGGCAGCTATTGGCAAAAAGGTAGAAGATGATGAGGCACTAGCAGTGCTTCTGAAGAGTGTGGACAAAGGTGAATATGAAAACATTGTAGCAACATTAAAGAATGTCCCTGAATTGAAGCTACACAAGATAGAAGGAGCTCTACTAGAGCAAGAGACCAGAGAGGCAAAGAGAAGAAATGGCTGGACTCAACAGCAGGAGAGAAGAAAAAGCATTCTTCACCTGAGGAGGATACTCTCAAGGACGAGGATGAGGACAAGGAAGACGCAGAGTAGGAGGAAGGACCTTCACTTGCCCCCCCACAACTGTGGAAAACCAGGACACATGGCAAGAGACTGCTACAGCAAACCTAGTGGAGAAGGAACGACATCGGCAAACTTCATGGAGGCTCCTAAGGAAGTGGAGTCAGATCATCTTTTCCGAGAGAGAGAGAGAGAGAGAGAGAGAGAGAAACCCAACAACCCAATGTAACCTACCCCAACAAAGTAAAACCACCTCTGAGCCACCGATGATGTAGGCCATGTGGTAGATGTATGTGTGAGCACTTTAGTCAAGGTCACGGGCACTTGTAGTGGCCTTGGACACATAGAGAGAGAGAGTGTGTGTCAAGGACTATGAGTTTAGGGACTTGAGGCACTGGTCGCAGCGGAGACTATCAAGTAGTAAGAGGGAAACTTGGTATAGGGTCCAGGTGTGCTAGGAATATTCACTTGAGGGGAGGTGTTAAAATATACAAGTGAATAGGGTGTGTGCGGGAACAAGCCCTTAGCAAGAGGCTATAAAAGAGAATCTGTAAATGTGAAAAAAGCTGTGAAAAGATGAGAAGTATCTACTGGGAGAGAATAAAGGGTAGCATGAGGAGATTTAGGAGATGTGGAGATATTCTGGGAGAGGTAGAGAGAATCAAGCAAAGAGGTGGAGTGAGTCAAGGAGAAATCAGTGGGATTAGATGCTTGGATGTAAACCCTATAAATTGAGGCATTGGCCTCATGAGAATTTGCTGGTTTTTGATTATCCATGCCTACATTAAGCTATCAGTTAATTGCTCACTAATCATATCTTAATTATCATCTAATCTCTTTGTTAATGATGTTGATTCTAGCATTTGATCCACCATAACTCATCACATTGCTGCAAATTTAACAAGAACAAGATAACATATATTTTATTCCAAAAAGTTTTATTCGAATACATCAAAGGTATTAGCGACCAAGCCTAGCCCTTCATGGAGCAATGATACATCTGAATACACATGCCATAATACACATGATTAGAGGGTTGACTAGTAGTAGAGATCCCATGTCAAAGAATATAGCCTCTAAGAGTCCTATACACATTAATCTATGAACCCTAAGATCTCACCAAAGTGGTCCATAAAGAACTGTGCCTCTTACAACATCCTGTCGAATGAGTATCATTGCAAGGGAAATGTTCTAAGATAGCCACGCATCCTGGTTAAAATTAGCCATGAGATCCACAATTCTGAGTATCACATGTACCTCCGATCAATATCAGTCAAAAAGTAAATTCTTTCAAAATGTTGACTCGATCTACATAATGAGTTGAAGAGAGGAGATGCTTGAATGCAAAAGCTATTATGTCATCCTCTTGGGATAGCTTTGTTAATGAAGTAAATTTCTTTTCCCATGTGCATGTGCAATGAAATCTACTTCATAAGGGTACAATGTCCATGATCCCTATGCCTAATATAGCCCAAGGCCCCCCAAAAGTACACATGTAAATGCCCCTAAGCCCAAGTGCCTAGGCTCCCTTCCCTATGTGCATGTGTAATGAAATCTACTTTATTACAAACCATCCCCTCTTGCAATGATTTCATCCTCGAAATCAAAGGGTGGTCATGCCCAAAGAAAAGATATATACAACTGGCTATGTACAAAGCCAAAAATCACATCCATGACTAAATGTCAATGTAGCGGAAGACCCATATATGAATCGTATGACCCCCAAGGTCAAATGGAAAGGATAAAGAGCTCCCTTTGATGATGAGGGTATCTATGAAACTGCTTAGATCGAAAGGAAATATGAGGCATGTAAAATCCAAGGCAATGGTCCCACGATAATCTGGTGCAAGTGGAGAGAATAAGGAACCACTATCAATGACAAAGCTAGTCAAGTATCCTCTAGGATCAAAAGGACGTGTATAGTATACATCCCGAACCGTCGAAGCTGAGATGGTAGTAGCTCCTAGATCAAAGGAAAAGCTTAACTCCAAAGAAATAATAGCTCCCGGGTCAAAAGGAAAACTCATAAGCCCATCCTCACAACTGCAGTGTAAATTTGCACGAAAGGTATTCACCAAAAAAGCTCGAAACTCCTAATCAGAATGTCAAATGGTCCTGGCATAAAAGAGCCATCGTGTAGGCCAAGATTGAGATATGTCGTAAGTGCATCTGAATGTCGAGCCACGTATCAAAAAACTATGCTCTTCACGTGACAAAGAATGTATCCAAAGGAAAATGTCTTGGCTCCAAAGAACATAGGCTCGTGTTGACATCCGTAGTAGGAGCCAAAAGAACATATCTCAAGGTTGGCATCATGTGAGAGTAAGAGTGAACCAATGCTATCATCCTAGGTAGTATCACTCAAAATGTGAAAGACATGATCTACTACTGCGTCAATAGGTATATGGGCATGAGCCAAACCATACACTACCTCCTCATGTGCAAAACCCTATATGTGTGTATGATAATCTAATATATCAATATAATCATTAACATCATCAATCATCATTGAAAAATAAAGAGGTATCCTCACATGAAAGATAAATGGTATCATCTCCTAAGTCATCATCATCTATGGCATCCCCAAGGGCTCCAAGGTCATCCTCATAAACATGGTCTATCTCCATTAATGATGCCCCTATGTGACCTAAATCCCATGATAAATCTATCTCCAATAATATAGGATCTAAGGAGATGTATAAATCAAATGCAAATCTCTCAAGATCTATGCCATATGATCCACTTTGAAAATGGTCAATATGCATAATCCTACTACAATGTCTCACATCAATGAAATCATCACTACTCTCATGCACTATCCTTGATTGCTCAAATATATAAACTCTATCCACACGAATAGTGCTAGGAATTCTATGAATACTAGGAGTAGTAGTCCTATAAGCGATATATCCACAAATAGAAATCCTAAAAGAATAGTAACTCGGTCCTATGCTCATAGGTGTCTCTATGAGTATGCGGAGTATCACTACCATCAAGTGTGCTAATGAAAACATCACTAATCAAATACACACTATCCTCATGATTCGTAGGAAAGATCATAGGCATAGAAGTATCGATGCTCGGTATGCTCGATGCCATCTCTGACCTCGAGATTATGTCCACATGATCTAACTCACACATATCACCCTCTCTATCACTATCAGATACATCATCATCATATGCATGTGTCAGTGGAATTATGTGCATGTGTATCACTATCATCATGTGTATGTGTGTGCGATACATCACTACTATCATCATGTGTATGTGTGTATGATCATCACCATGTGTACATGTGTCAACATCAATATCATCATCAATATCCACATCATCACCCACTGAGTGCATGTCATCATGATACCCATCCTCAGGTATATAGTCATCTCTCCTCACGAGTGTAGGAGGGCACTCAATAAAATTCCCACATACATCATCCCATACAAGCAATGCCGAACCATCCATGTGAAGATAACCACATAGATCCTCAACAAAATCACCATGTGTAGAATGTATAGACCATCTAACACAAACATCCTCCTCATCAAAAATAAGTGTCTAAACTAGCTAGGCAACAATATCTGAAACTTAAACATCCATATGTGACATGAATATGATGTGTCATCATAGCATGATGTCAGTGAAGAAGGATCTAGAGGTCATGATGTGTCATCATAGCATGATGTCAGTGAAGAAGGATCTAGAGGTCGAAGTCGAAGTGTGCCAAATGTATGTATGAACTCAGCAAATAATATGCATCTCCTCACATGAAATGGAAAATCAAGATGACGGGCATGGAAATAGAGTGATAGAATATGAGCAGATACTGCACAATCAGCGTTTGGGATGGGGTCATAGTGATGTCGACAATGAGGAAGATGATGGTGGGTAATCGTAGGCAGGGTAGAGGTAGTAATGGATCCCCATGTCGTCCCGCCAATGCGCGAAAGTGTGGAAACACTCCCAAATGTGCACAAGAATGCCACACTGCGTGTGGAAAAAGCACCAATATGCTCAAATGGCCATAAATGTGCACGTGAACGCCCAAAAAACGAACCGAATGGCCAAAAGTGTGCGCATAAACGCCCAAAATACACCAAATCAACCACACGGCACACGATCCACCTCAATGGAGCTCAAACCATGTGAATAAGTCCCCAAAAAAAAAACGGAGTGTGTGAATAACACTCACAATATGCTAATACACATGAACACGCCCCATAAAGGCCAAAGCATGTGAACACCTCCCAAATGCACCAAATCTATCCCACAACACATGAACAACCTCCTCGTGTCTCAAAGCATATAAACAAGCCCCAAAGTCAATACCCAAAATGTAGGTATCTAGGTGCCCAACATGGGTGAACACGGAAGTGGTGATTGTGTATGAATACAAAGGCTACCCATTGTTTGGAATGGTAAAAAACACTAGAGAGTGTGGCCTAGAAAAACATGAATGTGACAGGGAAAAATGGGAAAAGGGTTCCAAACCCTAGCTCAAACTCTCAAAGAGCTCTTAAGGTTCCCTCCAACAAATGACGTTCACTAAAGCTTCTCCTCATCTGTGATGTCGGCCACCCTAATGCTGTAAGCTCTATCTGAGCTTAGTGATGCTGGCGGCCACAAGAAGCTCTCTTATTCTGCACGTCGCCTCCTGCTATGTCTTCTCTCTCTCTCTCTCTCTCTCTCTCTCTCTCTCTCTCTCTCTCTGCATTTTGTCTCTACTGCGTTTTCTTCTCTGTCTTTCTCTATGCCACGCTTCCAAATGGTGTGCTGTAGAAGACTAGACGAGATGTGTTGTAGAGAACAAAACGGTATGTGATGGAGATGATTCTGCGCTTGTGATGACCTGCTTGTGAGCACGCACTATGTTCTGCACTCTGGCTGTAGAGAACAAAACGGCATGTACGTTGTAGATGCTTGTGACGACCTGTGATGCGCTCTCTTGCAAGGTCTGCGACGACTCTGAGGAGTGGTTTGAGTGATCACTTGTGCCCTGAGTAAAGGCTGTATTAGGAGCTTGACGTAGAAGACAATTTAGCTCTTAGGCCTGCCTGTTTGAGCCTATAAGCATCTCCAATCTGGTACAAAACTTTCTGAAGATTTGACATTCTGCCATGCCTTCTCCAGAACCTTGACCTCGTACAATTTCTTAAGACCCCCAGCTTCCACCTCCACAATCAGATGGTACAGCACCCCACTTGCTTATGTGCAGACACTAACTGGTCTCACGAGAATGCTACACACCTGCGTTGAGGAGCACAAAGTTATTCTAGCTAGCAACTAGCTGATCTAACAGAGTTGCGACAGCCTGTGCGTGTTATGATTTTCACCACTGAAACACTGTAGAGGGCACGATTGTTACGTCTCAAAACTATATGAAAAGATGATGTGGTGCATGGTGCATGGTGGAATTGTTTTTCTGTGTGGTTGTTGGCTTGCAATTGGGTTTGCTGATCATCTACCAACTGAGCTTGAGAAGGCGATGACGGTTTCTATTCACCCATGGTGTTACCACAAGGACTTAGTTGAGTTAACATCACCAAGTTGTTTAAATTTACAAAATGTATCTGCTTTCGTAAAAGGATTATGGTGTTGATTGTTGCTGTCGTCTGCTTATATTCAATGTTTGTGTTGCACTTGACCACTCCCCTGCATACTACTGTAGTAGTGATAAGATGTTTGAGACTCGTTGTTGATGATGAGTAGCCTTAACATGAAACTTGTTGAGCAATTATCTCCATTTATGCTTCCACAGAGATGTAGATCTGGTGTTACAATGCAGATTTGCCCTTCTTTGCTACTAGCCATAGAGATCTTCACACTCAAGGAACCTTGTATGCAAGCTAGGAGAGTCTTGTGGTGTATGGGGCACACTAGCTTACACCAACGGATTGGGTTTAATTCCCAGCACAGGGCCATACTTGCAAACAATGTAAATTAACAAATTTTTTGAATTTCTACAATCAAAATTGTAAATTGTACACTTTATATCAACTAGTTATCAACATGCTCTTTGAATAATTGTTAACCTATGAGACGGACATTGAGATGTACTATGTTTTACGTCATTAATTTAAATATTCTGAGTCATGGGCCGGGCTTGTCGGCACCATATGTTAAGGATAAAGGGATTGGGTGATGCCGATGAGAGGAGCACCTTGAATATCAGCAGGGTAAGGGTTAGGATCGGCCGGCCATGTATGGGCGCCCATGTGTGAACGGCCAAGTCACCTATAAGAGTCAAATGTAACGCTAAAACCCTTATTCTCATGTGTTGTGAATACAAGAGTGCTCTTGCCTTATCTTCTTGGTTTCCTTCTCTTGCTTGTGTGTGTGTGTGTGTGAGAGAGAGAGAGAGAGAGAGAGTGAGAGAGAGCGATCGAGCACTGTGTAGTAGCGGTACGATGGCGGCGAGGCGGTAGAGCGACGACGGCGGCTCCTTTTTCAGTGCGACGCGGGAATCCTTCACGGCGGCGGTTTGAGCGGTGAAGTGACACACCTTTGCATTCTGTTTGAGCTTACTTTCCTGGTTGTATGTTTGTAGCCATTTCGTGGCTCGCATACGGTGCTCGACAAGTCCCCAGCTACGACCTGTGCGGCAAAAGTGCACATTTTTGGCACCGCTCTGCCGGGGAGATGCCCTGCACCAAGCTCTAGTTTGCAGCTCGAGCTACTGCGTGAAGTGAAATCTACACTACAGGAAAAGCGGTTGTGTGTTTGCTATTGAGGTGTTTCCGTGTTTTGCAATCTGTTTCTGTAATTAATTTGTCTTCTGCAATTTTGTTCCTTTTGTTATTTTTCCGCTTCGCGTGCGTTCTGTTCTCTGGTTTTCTGCGTGTGAGGGGGATTTCAGAATTCCCAGACCTGTGCTGTGTGCGAACTGCGCCGCGGCCAAGGCTGAATCCTAGAAAGAAACCCTAGAAAACTTATCTTTAAAAAAAATTAATTTCGAAAAAAAATAAAAAAAATAAAAAATAAAAAATTAAACTTTATTTTTAAAGAAAAAACCAAACGTGTGGAGAGGAAAGATTTTTTATTTGGAGAAAAAAATTTTGAAAAGAAAAACCCCCAATCGACCCTGGCCTCGGCCTCGATCTCGATTTTTTGATATATATATATATATATGAGAGTGAGCCTCCATAGCTTTCTTTCAAGTGAGAGCTTATGGTGGGAAGTTGAGCTCTATATGTAGCCCACTCCCCAAGGAGTGAAGTGAGCATGTGGAATAAAGCCTTCACCCTTTCCTCCACAAGCAAATAGGTCTTCACCCTTTTCCCCACAAGGAAACAGACTGTTTTGAGGACCACAGGAGCTCTGGATAGGCGAACAAGGTGCTGTAAAGCACGCTAGGACCCTTTAAACGATACGCTCGTTTCGAGCTATCACACGCTCTAGTTCAGGTTCGACCATAAGTAAGGGGGTTAGAAACAGGTTAAAAATAATGCAAAAACAAGTAAAAACGGGGTGTGAAACACCTAAGAAACCACTTGTGTGGACTTCAAGGGTAGTTACCAATGCCCGTAGGGTACCCACGTCACATGCATCTACGCTCTGGTTGGGTGCTAGAGTCTGAGCCACTAGAAAGCGTTTCAGTTTACGCAGGCTCACACCATCCCTCCACGTTAGCATCTTGGCCTTCTGTTGGAACCCAAGGAAGTGCAACCCAAGATCCACGAATAGCGGCTAGTGACTCATCCTCTGACTCAGAAGCCATGGAAGGGCACCCTACCAAGAACCCTGAGGAGACAAGCCAAAACATGCCAGTTTGGGCTCCACAACCCGGATCTAGCATGTTTAGTCATCTGATAGAGACCTTTAGTAGAGCTACACGCTCTGAACATGCGACAAGCGAAGTAAATGAAGAAGGAGGGGTAGTGGATTCGCGATTCACATCTCATGTACACCCTGCCCTCCCAAAGAGTGTCCATGTGAATATTCTACCCACTTCCTTTAATGAGGGCCCTACTGAGCTACCACCTTCCGATGCTCTTCCTAAAGTAGAGGCTCCTAGAAGCCAATCCATAAGAAGTGACATTGCGTCCACTTCAAGAGAACCGTTTGGCACACCAAGTCTAGATGGGATATTTCTCAATGAAAATTGGGAATATGATCTACACACAGAGACTCTAACTGACATATACACGGGTTACACATACCATGTAGGTTGGTTAGAAGTCCTACGATCTACATCTAGCGCCACTAATCTAGAGGAGCAACAACAAATGATATGTGAGGTTATTCATAGAATTATCCAAATTGAGAGGCAAAATAGGGGAGTGAACTTAGTTTCCACTAGCCTTATGAGATTTTTGGATACGGGCAAGGCCAAACAACCAACCCTATCACAATTGGAGACTCGGTGAGTCCCATAGACCCTTCGTATATTGTTTCGCCTGGAGTCTCAATGCAGGTTGAGCCCACGAGCAGTAACTTTAGCTTTCCAACCTTGGCTCAACTTTCCATTAAGGAATCCACAATGCCTACCCCAATGATGAGCATAACGAAAAGTACACCTGTTACCGTTGTAGTTAGTACGACGTCGCCACCTAGTGGAACAGTACATACAACAGTGCGTGCCAGTGCCTATCGACCATATGTACCTATCGCTACTCATGCTCATGTAGCTCCTACGCCTCTTAGTATGCCAATGGCGTATGCTCCACGACCGCCTTATCACAACCCTTATCCAAGAGGAGCTCGGCCTAGTCACATATCATATCTTATGTCAGCTGCCTACATACCCAGACCAACGCCAACTCCTATCAACCAGGCTATCCCAAAAGTGCCTCCACCAGCTATGCCTGCTCACCTAGGTGATCTCGCAGCGTTTGCTCAGACGATCGGACGATCTATTGCGGAAAACATGCGGGGCATGCCTGAGAGAGAACCCAGAAGCAAGGCGGTACAAGTGGCTAAGCTCACTCAAAACTTCAGTGGAACGAGGATGTTAGGAAGCACATTGAAGTCTTTGAACACGTGTGTGATTCCTTGGAAGAGCACAATGAGCTGCATAAGTGTAAAGCCTTAGGCTTAACCTTGAGTGGGAAGGCCGGAGATTGGTATCGAACCTTGAGGGTTGAAGAGCGCACTCACTACCCCACTCTCAAGAGATTGTTCTTGAAAGAATACATACGTGAGGGTGTGCTTTGGGGAGTAGCATCTCAACTCCAAAAAGCTGAACGCGAGAAAGGGGAGTCAGTGAGAGACTTTATTAGTCGATTGATGCATCTAAATTCTCGCTGCACTCCCGATGAGCGCTTCAATAACAACCAACTCCTCGATACATTCATCCGAGGATTGTGCCACGACGAGAACATTTACAATGGCCTAGTCATTAGAGGTCTTACAACGTGGGAAGTAGTCACTGCCAATGCAATCCAGATAGAAGACAACTTGATGATTGCAGGTAAAAAGGTATCTTCGGAGACAAAATCCGTTAGTGCGCAAGTATCTGGGCACGAGCCAATGACGATAAAACCTATTGCCAAGGAGCCCAAGATATCCGAAATGTCTGTGAACTGCCTTACTAAGGCTCTCCAAGAATACTTTAGGGATAATCGAGCTCCTCAAAATAGCCATATGTACCCAAGAAGAGAGCAACAATGGTGTTCGGTTTGCTTAGGACCACATAGCACGAGTGAATGTCCCACATTCAGAGTCAAATTCAATGGGAATTGCAATGCATGTGGTAAGTATGGCCATCAATCTAAAGATTGCCTAGTACTTAAGCGAATGTTGGCAAATCAGGCACCACTAGCCTGGTCAAACACACCTCAAGTACCCGCGCTAATGCCTGCACAACCTGTCGAGCAACCGTCACAGCACATAGTTCCAAGGAATCCGAATGTAGTCCAGTCTGTGCCGTTACCACCGCCAGTGCTAGGACCACAACCTCCACATCCAAGGATTACCGTAATAAACCAGATGGGTTGTGAGTCAATAGTGCGTGTGGGGATTATGAAGAGGAGATAGACCCCACTGCTCCATACGGGATTGATACGTTTGAAATGACTCCCCAGTACTACATGGAGGATCATTTCGGGCAAGTCAAGCCTGTATATCAAGCGGCTGCTCTCACCACAAGAGGGCAAAACCTTAATACCTTGGCGAGGAGACCACCTCTTCAATGCTATGAGTGTGGTGGACCGCATCGTGTAGCGGAGTGCCCTAATAGGCTATAGAAGATCGCTCCTCAGATGCAACCAAATCAAGGGAGCACATCGGGAATGCCGGTACTTACATGTAATCGTTGTGGCATAGATCATTTGATTGCTCAATGTCCACATAATCCTAATGCACCCAAGATTATGCCATTGAATTTGGTTGAGGTCACCAACCAGGCACGAGGAACCATACCTGTCGTACCCACGAATGTAGTTACACGGTCAATGCTTCAAAATCAAAACTACATTCTCGAAGAGAGGGATACTGCATCAATTGCTCGAGCAAAGAAAAAGAAAACGCGGTGGAAGAGATCGCTTAATGCCACGAGCTCCAAGCCTAGTTCAAAGACTAACATAGGGACAGAAGACGACCCCGTGTATATGAATGATCTTGAAGATGATTCCGATTCAATAGAAACCATGGGGACCAAAGCCACTACCTTAAGGGAGGAACCCACTCGGGAGCTCAATGAAGGAGAATCAAGCGAGTACATAAATAAGGGGAAACAGAAGGAAACTTCCTCGGACCCACAACCAAGTTAGTTAATGCCCTCTCGACCACCCAAACTGACTGAGACTCCCCAAGTTAGTTAATGCCCTCTCGACCACCCAAACTGACTGAGACTCCCCAAGACAAGCCACGTTGGCCAAAAACCCTCAAGAAAAAGATTGGAACTTACCCAAACCCAGTTGAGGAGATTGAACAAGTGCAACACTTAAGGGGTTTGGTGGAAGAAACACAAAGAGAACTGGAGCCAAACCTGAGAAAAATCAAAATTCCAGACACAGTGTTTCCTACGCAAGTTCAGCCTCACAAGAACCATAAACCGTTAGCTATACCTAGTATCATTCGGGAAGAAAGTGAGGATAGGACATCAGGAAGAGGACAAACACCCTTCTTGCTAGAAAGAATGTTTAGTGAGGGAATGCCTAACCCCATTGAAGAGGAAGTGATTCCATCTTCACTAGTTCCTAGTCAAGGAGCGATATCTCGAAAAGTACCATTGAATGTGTCCAAGCTAATGGATTTCATGTCCTCTGAAATCAGAGCCACGATCATATCCAAATTATACGGAGATCTTGAGCTATTCTTAGCTCTTCGGGCATTTCTCAATGGAGAACTAAAGGCGAGGCTACCACAATTTGCAAATATGGATAGACCCGACATGCTTCAAGATGAAGGGGAACATTGGGATCTACAACCCAACCTAGATGAAGACTCGGTCGTTGAAATACCTGTGAACAAGTTGGGACAATACTTTGAAGGTGACGAATCTAATGCAACCCTCCCCATTAATACCTGTTGGATATATCACCCAAATCCATTCAAAGGTTGAAAGGGGCTATGTAATCTTGATTACTTCACTCAAGACACCTCCTCAAAAGGGCGCCTACATCAAATATAGACTAGAGGGAATATTTCTCATTTATGGCATACCCACATGGGGGAGATGGCATACCCACATGGGGGAGATGGCCTCTTATGCTTGTAAGACATCATAGGTGATGTCATGTGGTCATGTACTACTTGCCTATATAAGAGGCTTTTGCTAATGAAGAAAAAACTCGTGTATTTCCATGATAATGCCCAAGCTATGTCTCATTAGTGTCCTCTAATCCACTCTTAATCATGGTTCTAATCATGACCTAACCATGACTATAATCATGTTTGATCCTCCTTAGTTTTGTTAATCCACTCCTAATACCAACATTTGGTATCAGAGCCACGTTAATTCAACCTCATCCCTCTCATTTGCCTCATCATTAGTGTTTAATTAGCTTAATCATAAGCTTATCCCTTCCTATTTCATAGCCTGAAATATAGGGCTGCCTTGGAGCATCCACAGCTCACAGTCGCCTCCACGAACTCGTACAAGATTCAAACCGTGCATTCTCAACATTATAAAGAAGCTGCAGCTCGGAGGAATTAGGCGGATTTTGCGCAGAGACGCCAGCATTGCAGACGAAGACGGCGCCAGTTTTTTTGGGGGAAATCAGTCCACCGATTGAACCAGTAGAAGATTCTCTAATTCGCCTTGGCTTTGGGGGTTTTCAATAGCTGCAAACACGCCTGTGCAGTTAGTTTCTTGAATGGTTTAGTGGTTTGGTGGCTTCAGGTCTGACATAATCTCAGAAAGCTCATTTGGTAACAGTTAAAGCATGAATGATTAACTCACTTAATCACTAGTAATTAGTGCTTAATCTGGCCTCAAGTCATTGCTATTGAAGGTGCTAAAGGCATTTGGTGTTTAGACTTAGGCTTCTATCTCATTCAAGTACTCCAAGTGACCCAATTTTTGGAAGTTGTTTTGAAAGCATTATCACATTGGTCACCATATACTTGATGATATTACTATATTGTGATGATGATATTGTTTACATCATTTTTTGAATCACAATGACTGAACCATCTGATGCTGAATCATCAAATATTCAACATTTGAGGCCTAAGAAGAAAAGCAGAAAGCCGAGGAGACGGGTAAGAAACAATGTCTACAACTCAAGAGCAAACAATGTTTTAGGAGGGCATGATTGGTCTGAATTTTTCATAAATAACCTCCATCTATTTGGTGAAGGTATCTAATCTTGTAAAAGCATTAGACACTGCCCTTGAGGGATACTCAAGTGGTAAGACCTTGCTTTATCATCATGTCTACATCCTCATTTCATGTTGATAAGTTTAATGGGATAGGCTTTCATACCTGGCAAGTTAGAGTAAGATTTATTCTCATGAAGAAAGGTCTGTGGGGAGTTGCTAGTGGAAAGGAGAAAAAACCTACCACTAGAGATGGTGAACAAGGATGGTTACCTAGGGATAAGAAAGCTTTTGCCATAATTGCATTAGGTCTAAGTGACAACTACATACATCATATCTCTAATGCAAACAACTCAGCTGAAGCATGGGAAATCTTAGAGAAATTATTTGGGGCAAAAGGGAAGCATTCCAAGATAGGGCTGAAAATCCAATTCTTTAAACTCGAAAAGAAAGCTTCTGAGTCTTTACCTACTCATCTTAATTATATGAAAAGCCTAATGTCACAACTTGCAACAATAGGAGCACCAATAGATGAGGAAGATGCCATTGCAGTTTTATTGAAAAGCATGCCTTATGATGAATATGGGCACTTAGTGTCAACTCTCATGAATCTTCCGGATCCTACTTTAGATGCCATTGAAGCTGCACTCCTTGAGGAGTACAAGAAGAAGCAAGAGAATATAGGGATAATGGAAGGGGCATACTTCTCCAACAACAAGTCACACTTCAAGAAGAAGAACTTCATCGACACAAAAGGAAAGAAGAAGACTTGTGGATTCTGCGGCAAGGACAATCATACTGAAGAAAATTGTTTCTTCAAACAAAAGGCACAAAAAGAATTTCTCGCAAGTCAAGACAAAGAAGAGCTGCAAGAAGAGGCCTCCGAAGAGGCCAATTTTATCGAAGAAGATTGGGCCTTTTGAGTAAAATCAAGGGATAGCCCAAACCATGTTTAAAAACCTCTCCATCCTAAACATAACTATCTCATTGTAAGCTTTACTATGGTATTCTAGCATCATCCATCATTGCTAGCATTGTAAACCTAACTGGAATAAGACCTACGGGCACCAGCATGGTCATCATAACTAGTTCTTGTATGTTGTAACTAGAACCTAGAATTGCCATCATAAAGGTAGCATTGTCATGGATTTGGTTGAAGGAGGGTTTGTTGGATATATCACCCAAATCCATTCAAAGGTTGAAAGGGGCTATGTAATCTTGATTACTTCACTCAAGACACCTCCTCAAAAGGGCGCCTACATCAAATATAGACTAGAGGGAATATTTCTCATTTATGGCATACCCACATGGGGGAGATGGCATACCCACATGGGGGAGATGGCCTCTTATGCTTGTAAGACATCATAGGTGATGTCATGTGGTCATGTACTACTTGCCTATATAAGAGGCTTTTGCTAATGAAGAAAAAACTCGTGTATTTCCATGATAATGCCCAAGCTATGTCTCATTAGTGTCCTCTAATCCACTCTTAATCATGGTTCTAATCATGACCTAACCATGACTATAATCATGTTTGATCCTCCTTAGTTTTGTTAATCCACTCCTAATACCAACAATACCAAGGGATTAACTCTAAAAGGAATCCTTGATGGTGGTGCTGGAGTGAGCATTGTGACTAAAAACTGTTGGGAATCTATGGGAAAACCTCACCTTGAAGTCACAAACATAGTGGTTAAGATGGCAAACGAAACTATTGCTAAACCTATTGGAATGTTAAGGGACCTTAAGATCAAGGTTTTGGGATACAAGATAAGACATACCTTCATTGTAATGAATTTCTCCAAGCATCCTATGTCATATCAAATGATCTTAGGACATCCTTTCATGAGGGAAGCACAAATGGTGCATGACTGGTCGAAAAACCATGTCTACCTACAATTCCAGGATTCTGTCATTCGAGTCGATCTTGAGAATGGTCGTGCACATCCTGTAGGAAGCAAGGTTATCATCGATAATCGATCGGATACCACTATTCACTCCGCCCCATTAAGGTATTGCTATACATGCAAAAAAGAGACTGATAATGGGAAAGACCTCCTTATATGGATGTCCTATCGGGTATGACTGAGTCGGATAACGTGGATTGGGTACACCTAGCGGCAACCATAGACACATGGGGAAATAGAGGCACAAGTTGGGTAACACCTGAGGGGCAAGATATGCCACCGTTAGTGCCAATAAACATGATAGGTGTTATGCACTTGACTCCTGATAGCGAGAAAGTGGCAAACTCCACTGACACTGAAAGTAGCGAAGACTCTGACCAATGCAACTCTGAGTATGAATCTCAAGAAGAAACTGACTCTGAGCCTAATGGGGGGGATGAATAAAATATTCACCCAAATGTGGAAGTAAGGTGCTCAAGGCCTAGGACAGTGACCTCCTGCAGTTCATCCGAAAGTGAGGGGGACACAAGTGAAGATCGACCAAGTGAGTCCGAATCTGATAGAAACAAAAATCCAAAACTTGGTAAGAAGAAAACGAGACATAAGCGCCAACGCTATCGAGCTAATGTACGCACTGCCATAAACAAGGAAAGATCCACTGCAGAATGGCTTAGTTATGTAGGAGCCATTGATGCTCATCAGAAGTTAGCGGATAATTGGGGACAATACCTCCAAAGTGTCATGTGGTGTATTCCGCAACCTCATGACGTCGCCCAATTAGAAATCAAAGAAAAGCCAAAACTAAATCGTACTGCCAGAAGGCGGCAAAACCAAGAGTTGGCTCAGTAACAAAAGGAAGCGGAATTGAAAGAAAAAAGCCTGGCACAACAAGAACCAGTAGACTTACACCCTGCACCCGAGCATTTCAAATCATTTACCACACAGGGGAATGTAAAGTGGTCTACACAAAAGCCCAACGAACGCCTACAAATGGGAGTAGCGGTGTCTACGATGGCCCTGCCTGGTAGTCAAGGAGATAGACTTAGCAGATCCGGGTGAGGAGTCTAAACCAGTTTTTTTTGCTCAAGACCTCACCCAGTCATAGGAAGCTGCACTTAAGAAGCTTCTTAAAGAATTCAAGGACATATTTGCTTGGACATATCATGATATGAAGGGTGTTCCACCCTCGGTGGTGCAACACACGATTCCAATGATTAGCACTGCTAAACCAGTCCAGCAACGTCCCTACCCAATGAATCCTAAGTACGCAAAGATTGTACAAGAGGAAATTGAAAAGCTTGTAAAATGTGGATTCATATACCCTATTGAGCACTCAGAATGGGTTTCTCCGATAGTCATCGTACCAAAGAAGAATGGGAAACTCAAGGTGTGCGTTGATCTCAAAAAGGTTAATGCAGCCACCAAAAGGGATCATTACCCCTTGCCGTATTCTGAACATGTGCTTGAAAGAGTTGCAAGCAAGGAGGCATACAGCTTTTTAGTGGGTACTCGGGTTACAATCAGATCACAATTGCAGTCGAGGACCAAGCTAAAACAGCATTTATCACAGAGTTTGGAGTGTTTGCCTTTCGCGTCATGGCTTTTGGCTTGACCAATGCACCTGCAACATTCCAACGATTGATAAACACGGCCTTTAAGGAATATCTAAGGGACTTCTGTGAAGCTTTCTTAGATGATCTTTATGTTCATTCCTCTTGGGACGAGCACTTGATGTGTTTACAAAAAATATTTGAAAGGTGTAGATTATATCGCATCTCATTGAATCCTTTCAAATGCCAATTCTGGGTTAAACACGAAGTTATCTTAGGGCATATAGTGTCCAAAAATGGGATTTCCACTAACGAGAGTAAAATCAAGGTCATTCTGGAATTGCCCCCACCCACCAACTATAAGGGAGTCCAACGCTTTATGGGCCATGTTGGTTATTATATCGAAGGTTTATTCTATTCTTCACCGAGATAGCTCGACCATTGTATAAGCTTCTCATCGAGTTTATTTGGACCGAAGAATGTGACCGTGCCTATGAGCTATTAAAGAAGGCCTTGGCGAGTGCTCCAATCTTAAGAATGCCTAACTGGGATTTAATCTTCCATGTGCATATTGATGCATCAAACTTTGCTACTGGGTGTGTGTTAACTCAACCTGGAGAACACAAACTAGACTACTCCATTAGTTTTGCCAGTCGCCAGTTGAACGATGCTGAGATGAACTACACCACTACGGAGCGAGAAGGGTTGGCAATGATATATGTAGTAAGGAAATTTCGTTATTACCTCCTTGCCACCAAGTTTGTTTTCTATGTGGATCATCAAGCATTGTTGTATCTGGTAAACAAACCATGCTCCACAGGAAGAATCACACGATGGCTATTGATTCTTCTTGAGTTTGATTTCACTGTTGCTGTGAGACCTGGCAAAAAACATGTTATGGCTGATCATTTGTCTCGCATACCTAATGGTGAGGCTCCTACGGGGGTTGATGATGACTTACCTGACACTTCCCTGTTCATGGTGGAGACAATGCCTGAATGGAGTGAGAAGATTGTTAACTTTTTGGTTAATGGCTTTCCACCCAAGGAGCTTCGTAAAGATCTAGCTCAAAAGTTGATCAAAGAATGCGAACCCTATTGCCTGATAGCTGGGACTCTTTATAAAAGAGGAAAGGATGACGTTCTTAGGCGTTGTGCCCGAGAGGATGAGTATCTATACATTTTGCAAGAGGCACATATGGGTGTAGCCGGTGGTTACTTCTCAGGAGACTTAATTGCGCGAAAGATCTTACAATATTGGTGGCCCACTATGTTCCAAGATGCATCACTCTTTGTGAAGGGTTGCGATGAATGCCAACGATACAAGAAACCCCAAAGGAAAGATCAGATGCCCCTACATCCAATTAAAGTAAACCAACCATTTGAAAAGTGGGGTTTAGACTTTGTAGGTCCAATTAGCCCAGCGGCCCGAAACACACAATCTCACTATATTATTGTGGCCATTGACTATATGACCAAATGGGCTGAAGCGAAGGCGACACGTAAGACAGATGCAAGGACAACAGCCAAGTTCCTCTTTGAAAATATAATCACACGCTTTGGTTGTCCTTTTGAACTTGTGAGCGACAATGGTACGCATTTTATAAATGAAGTGATTAAGGAGCTCACAACAAATTTCATGATATCCCATTATAAATCTACTCCTTACTATCCGCAAAAAGCGAATGGCCAAGGCGAGAGTACCAACAAGACCTTAATCTCTGTTTTGACAAAGACAATTGAAGCTCATCGCACGGATTGGGATCTAAAGCTTACAACAGCTTTATGGGCCTATCGTACTGCGTACAAAGTGGCTATTAATTGCACACCATTCAAAATGGCATATGGCCAAGAAGCAGTCATGCGTGGGAATTTATCATTCCTAGTCTTCGTGTTGCTACTCAAGAGGGTTGGGATGGTAATCCCTTAGTAGAGCGTCTGTATATTCTTGAGCGGCTAAACGAAGAAAGACAATTAGCTGTGTACAATGTCCTTGTGGAGAAGGATAAAAGAAAAAAATGGTTTGATCGCCACCTGAAGGACAAGGACATCAAGGTTGGCGATAAAGTCCTGATGTATGGAGTGCGTAACGAAAAGAAGAAGCTCAAATATGCTGGTAAGGGACCGTATAGAGTATGTGAAATTACCCTGCAAGGTACCATCCGAGTGGAGACTCTCGACAGAGTTGAAACCATTGGATTCCTTAATGGGAGTAAATTCAAAAGGTACTATGACCCCATGAGCCAAGAGGAGTTACATGCAATCCATCAAAAGAAGGCAGCTAAAGAACAAGCTGAGCTGGACAAATTGGTTCCAAGAGGCTACAACATCATTGCAAAAAATATGATCTACCCAAGGAAAGAGGGAGCATGTTGTGCGCTTTTGCCGCACAGGTCGTAGCTGGGGACTTGCCAGACACCGTATGCGAGCCACGAATGGCTACAAGCATACAACCAAGGAAGGAAGCTCAAACAGAATGCCAAAGGGTGTGTCACTCACCGCTCAACCGCCGCCTTGAAGGATTCCCGTGTCGCAGCCGTGAAGGAGGAGCCGCCGTCGCCGCTCTACCGCCTCACCGCCGCCACCGTGCCGCTACACAGTGCGCTTGATCACTCTCTCTCTCTCTCTCTCTCTCTCACACACACACACGCAGGAGAAGGAAACCAAAGAGATAAGGCAAGAGCACTCTCTATTCACAACACATGAGAATGAGGATTTTAGGGTTACATTTGACTCATATAGGTGACTTGGTCGTTCACACTTGGGCGCCCATACATGGCCGGCCGACCCTAACCCTTATCCTACTGATATCCAAGGTGCGCCTCTCATCGGCGATCACCCAATCCCTTCATCCTTAACATATGGTGCCGACAAGCCCGGCCCATGGCTCAGAATATTTAAATTAATGACGTAAAATATAGTACGTCGCCATGTCCGCCATGGGTTAACATGCCCCCCTTCCTGATGTAGATTCCGTCCTCGGAAGCTATGGTATGGTAAGCTCGAGAGGGTGTTGTGGTAGACCGTCTGCAAAACAGGGAAGTAGAGTGAAGATATGCTGGAATTCAAAAGATATAAAGTGTATAAATTCAAGCATGTTAGACCACAATGGATGTTGCTAGGAGAACTTAGTTTAAGGGTCACATGACTGAGCTAGTGTAGCAAATTAATAGGAGT
Source organism: Cibotium barometz (assembly GCF_041138505.1). Lineage (NCBI taxonomy): Eukaryota > Viridiplantae > Streptophyta > Polypodiopsida > Cyatheales > Cibotiaceae > Cibotium > Cibotium barometz. The sequence goes on from NC_141058.1 coordinate 1,261,105, forward strand.
TTAAAATTATTGAAAGGAATTCAAGAGTTAGCAAGGTGTTAAAGGTTAATCAAGGTTTATAACTGGCCTAAGTCAAGGAAAATAACCAAGCTTAATAAATAAACAGATGACCACACTGTGTCTACTCTAAGAACAAGTTAATACCACGCATCTAGGGACACAAGAAACATCAGAGTTACAGGAGCCTTTTGCCTCTTTTTTTTTTTTTAATGCACATGACAATTTTTACACACAATGGCGACCTTCCTAAGGCAAAACTAACATCGATCCTGGTACCATGTTTAACACAAGGCATTATCCAGGAATCTATTAGCTCACTTTAGGCAAGGCTACCCCCTACCAACCAAGGCATCGGTCTGGAGTAGAATACTCCTCGCCTACCAAGTATCAATAAGGCGATAGGCCAACATTAAAGCACATTAAGACTTGTATTGCCATTTATTGTAGGCTTTTTTTTTTAATCTATTTCTTTTGATCTTTGCTCCTGAACTATTATTTGTCTTGCATCCTTTCGACAAAGGGGTAATAGCTATGTCCTAGAGGTCAACACACACATGGCCAGGTGTCAAACATTAAGATGGTTTGACCCTAGACCTAAGACAATCGTATTCCAAGGTTAACTAAAGACATCATGCTGCCTAGGAATATTTCCAATAAAGTTAAGCTCATTAATGTTTTACACTAGCATGCAAGCAACTTCAAAAACTAAGTAGTACATTGACAATTTCCATGTGGTCATGCATTATAGTTTATGCAATTGATTGAACAGTAAAAACGAAAGAGAGTGGGTATGGAAGAATTACACCTGTAATTGGAGATCTCCTTGATTTGACGAGACAGCTTGCAATTTGATGAGATATATTTTGATGAATGTTGCGGCAGTCTCAGGACTTGAAAGCGAACCCACCTCAAACTTTTCAACCTGTACAATCAACTAACAAGCACTATACCTCGAGAGGCACATCAGTGTGAAAATTTCAAGACTTGTTTAAGGAATCTAAACTAGAAAAAACTTGAAAACGCTAACCTACCTACCAGTCACCACACTACTACTGAGGATACGGTAAGAGGATGTTGTAGAGTCCTGGCTCTAGCCCTAAGGCTAAGCCTCTATCCGCATCATCCAAACAAATAAAGTCAACTTCAGTAGTGCCATGAGTTTCATCCGTCCATTCATCATTGTCAGATATTTCCTTTTCATTTTCCCATCCACATAAACTCATCAAAAATGTAACCATGCGAGGATAGTCATCTTGTGGAAAAGGAAAGCATTGGGCTATCGGGGATATGTCCTCTATGGAGTAGGGGTCAGTCATGGTCAATAGGCGAATTAGCCATTCTAATTCCTCAACATTTTCTTCTCTGGCTAGTACATCTATATGATCCCATTCAGTTTCAATTACAGGATAGCACATGTGGAAAATCTGAGAAAGGTACAGATGATACCTCTCACCAAAGGTAGGAGTGAATGAAGTGTATGATGATCGGGCATCTGCCATATCTGCAACACAGATATAGCATCAGTAGGTTTATGACAGGTCAATCTAGTTCTTGATTGTATACGGATATTTCTCTTGTTTCTGTGCTCTTGCTCTTTTTACTATTTGTTTTTCTTTTCTTTGTTTTTTTTTTCTTTTTATAAAATGTATGAAGCTATATATATACATCCCCTTGAATTTGGCAATTACATGGTCAGGGGGGAAGGTTAAGGAGGAAGCAATAGAATTTCGAGCGTGAGTACATGCTCCCCCTTTCCTTGGGTAGATCATATTATTTGCAATGATGTTGCAGCCTCTTGGAACCAATTTGTCCAGCGGGTCATAGGTTGTGATGTGGACAGATAGCTTTTTATGACCCTTGTGGCCACATCCAATTGCAGAGATGGTAGTGTACTCTCCCATTGACGAATGGAGGAAATGGTTTCCGACGATACTATTACAAGGGGAGACGTAGACTCATCAGTTTTTTGTTGGGTGTTGACAAGAGTAGGTGTAGAGCATGTAGAAACTTCTATATCAGCGTGTGCCTGGCATGAGGAGCTAGAAGCTTCATGTGGCTCCCCCCTTCCTGAGCTAGGTGGTAATGATCGATATCGTTTGGGAATCCAAACTAACTCTGGAAGAAGTGGTGTGGAGCACTCTGTTACCTTTCCCTTACCACGATCTTGAATTATCGTTGGGGTGGCAACAATTGGTTTGCAAGGTTTTACAGGTGATGTAGAGGGATTCAGCTTATGTTTAGGGACCCAAATCTGGTCATTTCCCTCGTAGTACCCTTGGGCTACTAATAATTTTTTAGGGATCCATCGTGATGTTACCTTGCCCTTTTTCGGGTGGGTAGCTGCTTTCCTTTTACGAGGCTTCTTGGTGGCTGAACGAGATTGAGCAGGGGAAGTGGCTGTTAACGAAGCTTTGGGGACCCATTTGTATGTACTCTTTGGCATAGTAAGCGAACTTTTAGGGACCACCTTGCCTGTTTCCACTCTTGGCGTTGAAGCGTTAGAGGGGTGGCAAACAATCAAAGATGGTTTTGCCACTGGACTTGGTGATTTTTCGTTATCCATCATTTTGTCCAGAGTCGATGGCTTAGGAGCGAGATTTTGAGCGGTCAGACCTAGTGTTGGTTCTTGCGTCGTGACTCGTCTGGTTGCCCAATCGATATTGCATTTGGTGGCCATCATCCATTTGCGCCCTAAGTTTACAGTCCCTTCCATGGTACCAGCAGGCATAACCAAAAAGCTTTGAATTATGGTTCCCTTGTCATAAGCAACCAGAGTGTGCAGAATTCCTGAGACAGGGGTTTTCTTCTTGTTGATTCCTTGAACTTGGATAGAACTCTTGGATAAAGGTGGTTTTCCCAGTTGACACCACACGCCATATGATAGCAAATTGTGTTGAGCTCCTGTATCCAATAATGCATTATACAGCACCTCCCCGTAAGGACTCTGTAACTCAATTGGGTATCTTAGAGGTGGGTCAGATTCCAGTGCATCCTCCTCTGCTTCCTCGAAAAATACTTGCGTAATTCCCAAGTTGGCTTCTCGTTGTCTCCTAGCACGCTGTTGACGTTCTTTGGCTTCGACTCTCGCTTGTATCTTTTTAAGCTCAGCTTGTTCTTTAGCTGCCTTCTTTTGATGGATTGCATGTAACTCCTCCTGGCTCAGGGGGTCATAGTATCTTTTGAATTTACTCCCATTAAGGAATCCAATGGTTTCAACTCCGTCGAGAGTCTCCACTCTGATGGTACCTTGCGGGGTAATTTCATATACTCTATATGGTCCCTTACCAGCATATTTGAGCTTCTTCTTTTCGTTTCGCACTCCATACATCAGGACTTTATCCCCAACCTTGATGTCCTTGTCCTTTAGATGGCGATCAAACCATTTTTTCCTTCTATCCTTCTCCACAAGGGCATTGTATACAGCCAATTGTCTTTCTTCGTTTAGCCGCTCAAGGATATATAGACGCTCTACTAAGGGATTACCATCCCAACCCTCTTGAGTAGCAACACGAAGACTAGGAATGACAAATTCCCACGGCATGACTGTTTCTTGGCCATATACCATTTTGAATGGTGTGCAATTAATAGCCACTTTGTACGCAGTACGATAGGCCCATAAAGTTGTCGTGAGCTTTAGATCCCAATCCGTGCGATGAGCTTCAACTGTCTTTGTCAAAACAGAGATTAATGTCTTGTTTGTACTCTCGGCTTGGCCATTCGCTTGTGGATAGTAAGGAGTAGATTTATGATGGGATATCATGAAATTTGTTGTGAGCTCCTTAATCACCTCATTTATAAAATGCGTCCCATTGTCGCTCACAAGTTCAAAAGGACAACCGAATCATGTGATTATATTTTCAAAGAGGAACTTGGCTGTTGTCCTCGCATCTGCCTTACGTGTCGCTTTCGCTTCAGCCCATTTGGTCATATAGTCAGTGGCCACAATAATATAGCGAGATTGTGTGTTTCGGGCCGCTGGACTAATTGGACCTACAAAGTCTAAACCCCACTTTTCAAATGGTTGGTTTACTTTGATCGGATGTAGGGGCATCTGATCTTTCCTCTGGGGTTTCTTATATCGTTGGCATTCATCGCAACCCTTCACAAAGAGTGATGCGTCTTGGAACATAGTGGGCCACCAATACCCTGATTGTAAGATCTTTCGCGCAGTTAAGTCTCCTGAGAAGTGACCACCGGCTACGCCCATATGTGCCTCTTGCAAAATGTATAGATACTCATCCTCTCGGGCACAACGCCTAAGAACGTCATCCTTTCCTCTTTTATAAAGAGTCCCTGCTATCAGGCAATAGGGTTCGCATTCTTTGATTAGCTTTCGAGCTAGATCTTTACGAAGCTCCTTGGGTGGAAAGCCATTAACCAAAAAGTTAACAATCTTCTCACTCCATTCAGGCATTGTCTCCACCATGAACAGGGAAGTGTCCGGTAAGTCATCATCAACCCCCGTAGGAGCCTCACCATTAGGTATGCGAGACAAATGATCAGCCATAACATGTTTTTTACCAGGTCTCACAACAACAGTGAAATCAAACTCAAGAAGAATCAATAACCATCGTGTGATTCTTCCTGTGGAGCATGGTTTGTTTACCAGATACAACAATGCTTGATGATCCATATAGAAAACAAACTTGGTGGCAAGGAGGTAATAACGAAATTTCCTTACTGCATATATCATTGCCAACCCTTCTCGCTCCGTAGTGGTGTAGTTCATCTCAGCATCGTTCAACTGGCGACGACTGGCAAAGCTAATGGGGTAGTCTAGCTTGTGTTCTCCAGGTTGAGTCAACACACACCCAATAGCAAAGTTTGATGCATCAATATGCACATGGAAGAGTAAATCCCAGTTAGGCATTCTCAAGATTGGAGCACTCGCCAAGGCCTTCTTTAATAGCTCATAGGCACGGTCACATTCTTCGGTCCAAATAAACTCGATGAGAAGCTTATACAATGGTCGAGCTATCTCGGCGAAGAAGAGAATAAACCTTCGATAATAACCAACGTGGCCCATAAAGCGTTGGACTCCCTTGTAGTTGGTGGGTGGGGGTAATTCCAGAATGACCTTGATTTTACTCTCGTCAGTGGAAATCCCATTTTTGGACACTATATGTCCTAAGATAACTCCGTGTTTAACCCAAAATTGGCATTTGAAAGGATTCAAGGAGATGCGATATAATCTACACCTTTCAAATATCTTTCGTAAACACATCAAGTGCTCGTCCCAAGAGGAATGAACACAAAGATCATCTAAGAAAGCTTCATAGAAGTCCCTTAGATATTCCTTAAAGGCCGTGTTTATCAATCGTTGGAATGTTGCAGGTGCATTGGTCAAGCCAAAAGCCATGACGCGAAAGGCAAACACTCCAAACTCCGTGATAAATGCTGTTTTAGCTTGGTCCTCGACTGCAATTGTGATCTGATTGTAACCCGAGTACCCATCTAAAAAGCTATATGCCTCCTTGCCTGCCACTCTTTCAAGCACATGTTCAGAATATGGCAAGGGGTAATGATCCCTTCTAGTGGCTGCATTAACCTTTTTGAGATCAACACACACTCTGAGTTTCCCATTCTTCTTTGGCACGATGACTATCGAAGAAACCCATTCTGAGTGCTCAATTGGGTATATGAATCCACATTTTACCAGCTTTTCAATTTCCTCTTGTACAATCTTTGCATACTTAGGATTCATTGGGTAGGGACGTTGCTGGACTGGTTTAGCAGTGCTAATCATTGGAATCGTGTGTTGCACCACCGAGGGTGGAACACCCTTCATATCATGATATGTCCAAGCAAATATGTCCTTGAATTCTTTAAGAAGCTTTGTAAGTGCAGCTTCTTCCGCCTTGGTGAGGTCTTGAGCAATAAAAACTGGTTTAGACTCCTCACCCGGATCTGCTAAGTCTATCTCCTTAACTACCGCAGGGCCATCGTAGACACCGCTACTCCCATTGGTAGGCGTTCGTTGGGCTTTTGTGTAGACTACTTTACGTTCCCCTGTGGTAAATGATTTGAAATGCTCGGGTGCGGGGTGTAAGTCTACTGGTTCTTGTTGTGCCAGGCTTTTTTCTTTCAATTCCGCTTCCTTTTGTTGTTGAGCCAACTCTTGGTTTTGCCGCCTTCTTGCAGTACGACTTAGTTTCGGCTTCTCTTTGATTTCTAATTGGGCGACGTCATGAGGTTGTGGAATACACCACATGACACTTTGGAGGTATTGTCCCCAATTATCCGCTAACTTCCGATGAGCATCAATGGCTCCTACATAACTGAGCCATTCTGCAGTGGATCTCTCCTCATTTATTGCAGTTCGTACATTAGCTCGATAGCGTTGGCGCTTATGTCTCGTTTTCTTCTTACCAAGTTTTTGATTTGTGTTTCTATTAGATTCGGACTCACTTGGTCGATCTTCACTTTCGGATGAACTGCAGGAGGTCATTGTTCTAGGCCTTGAGCACCTTGCTTCCACATTTGGGTGAATATTTGATTCATTTTTCCCATCAGGCTCAGGGTCAGTTTCTTCTTGAGATTCATACTCAGAGTTGCATTGGTCAGAGTCTTCGCTACTTTCAGTGTCGGTGGAGTTTGCCACTTTCTCGCCATCAGGGGTCAAGTGCATAACACCTATCATGTTTATTGGCACTAACGGTGGCATATCTTGCCCCTCAGGTGTTACCCAACTTGTGCCTCTATTTCCCCATGTGTCTATGGTTGCCGCTAGGTGTACCCAATCCACGTTATCCGACTCAGTCATACCCGGTAGGACATCCATGTAAGGAGAATCCTTCCCATCATCAGTCTCTTTTTTGCATGTATAGCAATATCTTAATGGGGCAGAGTGAATAGTGGTATCCGATCGATTATCAATGATAACCTTGCTTCCTAAAGGATGTGCACGACCATTCTCAAGATCAACTCGAATGACAGAGTCCTGGAATTGTAGGTAGACATGGTTTTTCGACCAGTCATGCACCATTTGTGCTTCCCTCATGAAAGGACGTCCTAAGATCATTTGATATGACATAGGATGCTTGGAGAAATCCATTACAATGAAGGTATGTTTTACCTTGTATCCCAGGACCTTGATCTTAAGGTCCCTTAACATTCCAATAGGTTTAGCAATAGTTCCGTTTGCCATCTTAACCACTATGTTTGTGACTTCGAGGTGAGGCCTTCCCATAGATTCCCAACAGTTTTTAGTCACAATGCTCACTCCAGCACCACCATCAAGGATTCCCTTTAGAGTTAATCCCTTGGTAGTAATGGGGAGGGTGGCATTAGATTCGTCCCCTTCAAAGTACTGACCCAACTTGTTCACAGGTATTTCCACGACCGAATCTTCATCAAATTTGGGTTGTAGATCCCAATGCTCCCCTTCATCTTGAAGCGTGTCAGGTCTATCCATATTTGCAAATTGTGGTAGCCCCGCCTTTAGTTCTCCATTGAGAAATGCCCGAAGAGCTAAGAATAGCTCAGGATCTCCGTATAATTTGGATATGATCGTGGTTCTGATCTCAGAGGACATGAAATCCATTAGCTTAGACACATTCAATGGTACTTTTCGAGACATCGCCGCTTGACTAGGGACTGGTGAAGATGGAATCACTTCCTCTTCAATGGGGTCAGGCATTCCCTCACTAAACATTCTTTCCAGAGCAAGAAGGGTGTTTGCCCACTTCCGGATGTCCTATCCTCACTTTCTTCCCGAATGATACTCGGTATAGCTAACGGTTTATGGTTCCGGTGAGGCTGAACTTGCGTAGGAAACACTGTGTCTGGAATTTTGATTTTTCTCGGGTTTGGCTCCAGTTCTCTTTGTGTTTCTTCCACCAAACCCCTTAAGTGTTGCACTTGTTCAATCTCCTCAACTGGGTTCGGGTAAGTTCCAATCTTTTTCTTGAGGATTTTTGGCCCACGTGGCTTGTCTTGGGGAGCCTCAGTCAGTTTGGGTGGTCGAGAGGGCATTAACTGACTTGGTTGTGGGGCCGAGGAAGTTTCCTTCTGTTTCCCCTTATTTTTGTACTCGCTTGATTCTCCTTCATTGAGCTCCCGAGTGGGTTCCTCCCTTAAGGTAGTGGCTTTGGTCCCCATGGTTTCTATTGAATCAGAATCGTCTTCAGGATCATTCATATACACGGGGTCGTCTCCTGTCCCTATGTTAGTCTTTGAACTGGGCTTGGAGCTCGTGGCATTAAGCGATCTCTTTCGCCGTGTTTTCTTTTTCTTTGCCTGAGCGATTGATGCAGTATCCCTCTCTTCAAGAATGTAGTTTTGATTTTGAAGCATTGACCGTGTAACTACATTCGCGGGTACAACGGGTGTGGTTCTTCGTGCTTGGTTGGTGACCTCAACCAAATTCAATGGCGTAATCTTGGGTGCATTAGGATTATGTGGACATTGAGCGATCAAATGATCTATGCCACAACGATTACATGTAAGTACCGGCATTCCCGATGTGCTCCCTTGATTTGGTTGCATCTGAGTAGCGATCTTTTGTAACCTATTAGGGCACTCCGCTACACGATGCGGTCCACCACAGTCGTAACATTGAAGAGGTGGTCTCCTCGCCATGGTATTAAGGTTTTGCCCTCTTGTGGCAAGAGCAGCCGCTTGATATACAGGCTTGACTTGCCCGAAATGATCCTCCATGTAGTACTGGGGAATCATTTCAAACGTATCAATCCCGTATGGAGCAGTGGGGTCTATCTCCTCTTCATAATCCCCACATGCACTATGTGACTCACAACCCATCTGGTTTACAGGGGTAATCCTTGGATGTGGAGGTTGTGGTCCTAGCACTGGCGGTGGTAATGGCACAGACTGGACTACATTCGGATTCCTTGGAACTATGTGCTGTGGACGGTTGCTCGACAGGTTGTGCAGGCATTAGCGCGGGTACTTGAGGTGTGTTTGACCAAGCTAGTGGTGCCTGGTTTGCCAACATTCGCTTAAGTGTTAGGCAATCTTTAGATTGATGGCCATACTTACCACATGCATTACAATTCCCATTGAATTTGACTCTGAATGTGGGACATTCACTCGTGCTATGTGGTCCTAAGCACACCGAACACCATTGTTGCTCTCTCCTTGGGTACATATGGCTATTCTGAGGAGCTCGATTACCCCTAAAGTGTTCTTGGAGAGCCTTAGTAAGATCGGTCACAGACATTTCAGATATCTTGGGCTCCTTGGCAATAGGTTTTACCGTCATTGGCTCGTGCCCAGATACTTGCGAACTAACGGATTTTGTTTCCGAAGACACCTTTTTACCTGCAATCATCAAGTTGTCTTCTAACTGGATTGCATTGGCAGTGACTGCTTCCCACGTTGTAAGACCTCTAATGACTAGGCCATTGTAAATGTCCTCGTGGCGCAATCCTCGGATGAATCTATCGAGGAGTTGGTTGTTATTGAAGCGTTCATCGGGAGTGCAGCGAGAATTTAGATGCTTCAATCGACTTATAAAGTCTCTCACTGACTCCCCTTCCTCACGTTCAGCTTTTTGGAGTTGAGATGCTACTCCGCAAAGCACACCCTCACGTATGTATTCTTTCAAGAACAATCTCTTGAGAGTGGGGTAGTGAGTGCGCTCTTCAACCCTTAAGGTTCGATACCAATCACCGGCCTTCCCACTCAAGGTTAAGCCTAAGGCTTTACACTTATGCAACTCATTGTGCTCTTCCAAGGAATCACACACGTGTTCAAAGACTTCAATGTGCTTCCTAACATCCTCGTTACCACTGAAGTTTTGAGTGAGCTTAGCCACTTGTACTGCCTTGCTTCTAGGTTCTCTCTCAGGCATACCCCGCATGTTTTCCGCAATAGATCATCCAATCGTCTGAGCAAACGCTGCGAGATCACCTAGGTGAGCAGGCATAGCTGGTGGGGGCACTTCCGGGATAGCCTGGCTGATAGGAGTTGGCGTTGGTCTGAGTAGGTTGGCAAATGACGTAGGATATGATATGTGGCTAGGCCTAGCTCCCCTTGGATAATGGTTATGATAAGGCAGTCTTGGAGCATACGCCATTGGCATACTAGGAGGCGTAGGAGCTACATGAGCATGAGTAGCAATAGGTACATAAGGCCGACAGGCACTGCCACGCACTGTTGTAGGTACTGTTCCACTAGGTAGTGGTGTCGTACTAACTACAGTGGTAACAGGTGCGCTTTCTGTCATGCTCATCATTGGGGTAGGCATTGTGGAGTCCTTAATGGAAAGTTGAGCCAAGGTTGGAAAGCTAAAGTTACTACTCGTGGGCTCAACCTGCATTGAGACTCCAGGCGAAACAACATACGAAGGGTCTATGGGACTCACCGAGGGAGTCTCCAATTGTGATAGGGTTGGTTGTTTGGCCTTGCCCGTATCCAAAAACCTCATAGGGCCAGTGGAAACTAGGTTCACTCCCCTATTTTGCCTCTCAATTTGGATAATCCTATGAATAACCTCACATATCATTTGCTGTTGCTCTTCTAGATTAGTGGCGCTAGATGTAGATCGTAGGACTTCTAACCAACCCACATGGTATGTGTAACCCGTGTATAGGTCCGTTAGAGTCTCTGTGTGTAGATCATATTCCCAATTTTCATTGAGAAATATCCCATCCAGACTTGGTGTGCCAAACGGTTCTCTTGAAGTGGACGCAAAGTCACTTCTTATGGGTTGGCTTCTAGGGACCTCTACTTTAGGAAGAGCATCGGAAGTTGGTAGCTCAGTAGGGCCCTCATTAAACGAAGTGGGTAGAATATCCACATGGACACTCCTTGGGAGGGTAGGGTCTACATAAGATGTGAATGGTGAATCTACTACCCCTCCTTCTTCATTTACTTCGCTTGTCGCATGCTCAGAGCGTGTAGCTCTACTAAAGGTCTCTATTAGACGACTAAACATGCTAGATCCAGGTTGTGGGGCCCACACTGGTATGTTTTGGCTTGTCTCCTCAGGGTTCTTGGTAGGGTGCCCTTCCATGGCTTCTGAGTCAGAGGATGAGTCACTATCCACTATTCGTGGATCTTGGGTTGCACTCCCTTGGGTTCCAGCCGAAGGCCAAGATGCCAACGTGGAGGGATGGTGTGAGCCTGCGTAGACTGAAACGCTTTCTAGTGGCTCAGACTCCAGCACCCGACCAGAGCGTAGATGCATGTGACGTGGGTACCCTACGTGCGTTGGTAACTACCCTTGAAACTCACACAAGTGGTTTCTTAGGTGTTTCGCACCCCGTTTTTACTTGTTTTTGTGTTGTTTTTAACCCGTTTTTGACCCCCTTACTTATGGTCGAACCTGGACTAGGGCGTGTGATAGCTCGAAACGAGCGTATCGTTTAAAGGGTCCTAGTGTGCTTTACAGTACCGTGTTCGCCTATCTAGAGCTCCTGTAATCCTCAAAACAGTCCGTTTCCCTTGGGGGGAAGGGGCAAAAGCCTATTTGCTTGTGGAGGAAAGGGTGAGGGCTTTATCCCACATGCTCACTTTACTCCTTGGGGAGTGGGCTACATATAGGGCACAACTTCCCATAAGCTCTCACTTGAAAGAAAGCTATGGAGGCTCACTCTCCTATATATATATATCAAAAGACCGAGACCGAGACCGAGACCGGGGCCGGGGTCGTGGGGTTCTTTCTTTTCAAAAAATTTTTCTCCAATTAGAAAATCTTTCCTCTCCACATGTTCGGTTCTTTCTTTGAAAATAAAATTTAATTTTTTCTTTTTTATTTTTTTATAATTTTTTTATTTTTTATTTTCTGTTTTTTTTTGTGAGATAAGTTTTCTAGGGTTTCCTTAGGGTGCAGCCTTGGCCGCGGCGCAGTTCGCACACACAGCACAGATCTGGGGATTCAAAAATCCCCCTCACCCCCTCACACACAGAAACCAGATAACAGAACGCACGCCCACACGCAGAGCGGAAAAACAACGAAAGAAACAGAAATGCAGAAGACAAATTGCAAAAACAGAGAATGAAAACCACAGAAACACCTCAACAGCAACACAGACGCTTTCCTACAGTGTAGATTAAACTTCACGCAGCAGCCGAGCTGCAAACTGGAGCTTGGTGCAGGGCAACTCCCCGGCAGCGGCGCCAAAAATGTGCGCTTTTGCCGCACAGGTCGTAGCTGGGGACTTGCCAGACACCGTATGCGAGCCACGAATGGCTGGAAGGAAGCTCAAACAGAATGCCAAAGGGTGTGTCACTCACCGCTCAACCGCCACCTTGAAGGATTCCCGCGTCGCAGCCGTGAAGGAGGAGCCGCCGTCGCCGCTCTACCGCCTCACCGCCCGCCACCGTGCCGCTACACAATGCGCTCGATCGCTCTCTCTCTCTCTCTCTCTCTCACACACACACACGCAGGAGAAGGAAACCAAAGAGATAAGGCAAGAGCACTCTCTATTCACAACACATGAGAATGAGGATTTTAGGGTTACATTTGACTCATATAGGTGACTTGGCCGTTCACACTTGGGCGCCCATACATGGCCGGCCGACCCTAACCCTTATCCTACTGATATCCAAGGTGCGCCTCTCATCGGCGATCACCCAATCCCTTCATCCTTAACATATGGTGCCGACAAGCCCGGCCCATGGCTCAGAATATTTAAATTAATGACGTAAAATATAGTACGTCGCCATGTCCGCCATGGGTTAACACATGTACTCATGCTCGACATTCTAATGCTTCCTCCTTAACCTTCTCCCCTGACCATGTAATTGCCAAATTCAAGGGGATGTATATATATAGCTTCATACAAAGAAAAGAAAAGAAAAGCAAAAAATAGTAAAAAAAAGCAAGAGCACGTTAAGAGCAGAAATATCCGTATATACAATCAAGAACTAGATTGACCTGTCATAAACCTACTGATGCTATATCTGTGTTTGCAGATATGGCAGATGCACGATCATCATACACTTCATCCACTCTCACCTTTGGTGAGAGGTATCATCTGTACCTTTCTCAGATATTTCACATGTGCTATCCTGTAATTGAAACTGAATGGAATCATATAGATGTACTAGCCAGAGAGAAAAATGTTGAGGAATTAGAATGGCTAATTCGCCTATTGACCATGACTGACCCCTACTCCGTTAGAGGACATATCCCTGATAGCCCAATGCTTTCCTTTTCCACAAGATGACTATCCTCGCATGGTTACATTCTTGATGAGTTTATGTGGATGGGAAAATGAAAAGGAAATATCTGACAATGATGAATGGACGGATGAAACTCATGGCACTATTGAGGTTGACTTTATTTATTTGAATGATGCGGATAGAGGCTTAGCCTTAGGGCTAGAGCCAGGACTCTACAACATCCTCTTACCGTATCCTCAAAAGTAGTGTGGTGACTGGTAGATAGGTTAGTGTTTTCAAGTTTTTTCTAGTTTGGATTCCTTAAACGAGTCTTTAATTTTTCACACTGATGTGCTTCTTGAGGTATAGCGCTTGTTAGTTGGTTGTACAGGTGGAAAAGTTTGAGGTGGGTTCGCTTTCAAGTCCTGAGATAGCCGCAACGCTCATACATAAATATCTCATCAAATTACAGGCATTTTTCTCATCGAATCAAGGAGATCTCCAAAATATAGGTGTAATTCTTCCATACCCACTCTCTTTCATTTTTATTGTTCAATTAATTGCATGAACTATAATGCATGACCACATGGAAATTGTCAATGTACTACTTAGTTTTTGAAGTTGCTTGACGTGCTAGTGTAAATCATTAACGAGCTTAACTTTATTGGATATATTCCTAGGCAGCATGACGTCTTTAGTTAACCTTGGAATACGATTGTCTTAGGTCTAGGGTCAAACCATCTTAATGTTTGACACCTGGCCATGTGTGTGTTGACCTCTAGGACATAGCTTTTACCCCTTTGTCTACGAAAGGATGCAAGACAAATTATAGTTCAAGAGCGAAGATCAAAAGAAATTTTTTTAAAAAAAGCCTACAATAAATGGCAATACAAGTCTATGATGTGCTTTAATGTTGGCCTATCGCCTTATTGATACTTGGTAGGCGAGGAGTATTCTACTCCAGACCGATGCCTTGGTTGGTAGGGGGTAGCCTTGCCTAATGTGAACTAATAGATTCCTGGATAATGCCTTGTGTTAAACATGGTACCAGGATCGATGTTAGTTTTGCCTTAGGAAGGTCGCCATTATGTGTAAAAATTGTCACGTGCATAAAAAATAAAGACAAAAGGCTCCTGTAACTCTGATGTTTCTTGTGTCCCTAGGCTCGCGGTATTAACTTGTTCTTAGAGAAGACACAATGTGGTCATCTGTTTATTTATTAAGCTTGGTTATTTTCCTTGACTTAGGCCAGTTATAAACCTTGATTAACCTTTGACACCTTGCTAACTCTTGATTTACTTTCAATAATTTTAAACTCCTATTAATTTGCTACACTAGCTCATTCATGTGACCCCTTAAACTAAGTCTCATAGCAACATCCATTGTGGTCTAACATGCTTGAATTTATACACTTTATATCTTTTGAATTCCAGCATACTTTCACTCTACTTCCCTATTTTGCAGACGGTCTACCACAACAACCCTATCGAGCTTACCATACCATAGCTTCCGAGGACGGAATCTACATCAGGAAGGGGGGCATGTTAACCTATGATAATGGACATTGAGACGTACTATGTTTTACGTCATTAATTTAAATATTCTGAGTCATGGGCCGGGCTTGTCGGCACCATATGTTAAGGATAAAGGGATTGGGTGATCGTCGATGAGAGGCGCACCTTGAATATCAGCAGGGTAAGGGTAATGATCGGCCAGCCATGTATGGGCGCCCATGTGTGAACGGCCAAGTCACCTATAAGAGTCAAATGTAACCCTAAAACCCTCATTCTCATGTGTTGTGAATACAAGAGTGCTCTTTCCTTATCTTCTTGGTTTCCTTCTCCTGCGTGTGAGAGAGAGAGAGAGAGAGAGAGAGAGAGAGAGAGAGAGAGTGAGAGAGCGATCGAGCACTGTGTAGTGGCACGACGGCGGCGAGGCGGTAGAGCGGCGACGGCGGCTCCTTCTTCACTGCGACACGGGAATCCTTCACGGCGGTAGTTTGAGCGGTGAGCGACACACCTTTGCAATCTGTTTGAGCTTGCTTTCCTGGTTGTATGCTTGTAGCCATTCGTGGCTCGCATACGGTGTTCCCCAGCTACGACTCGTGCGGCAAAAGCGCACAATAATACTAATGCTCAGATGCTCAGATCTGTAAAATAGAACAACATGCTACTCATTTCTTGATGAAAATGTGTTTAAATGTTGGAATCCAGGATATGTGCTTGCAAATAGTGTCTTCTCAACACTTATCTTGCTGTCTTAACTTGTAATACATCAAGATTTATACTAATTTGATTACTACAGTAGGTTTATAATCTTTGTCTAGCTTCTTTTGCAAGAAAGTGATGAGATTTGAAAGATTTTATCAAGAATCACTTACTATTATGTTATGTTCTGCATCAAGTTTTGATTTCATCACGATAAACTTGGCATAATTTGTAAACTGCTCTATTTTGCACTATAGATCTGTAATAGAATTGAACTCTGCACTATAATTTTCAACTCGATTCTTAAATCTATACTGTGAAATGTATTCTGTACACTTCTTAAAATTGCACCATGCTTTTACACACTTTCTTGAAACTGTATCAAAATTTCACACGCTTTCTTGAAAATGTACCAAATTTTTGCACAGTAATTTGAAATCTGTGCAACAATCTGAAAACTTTGCTCAACAATCTTGATTTTTTGCACAGCAATCTTCTTCTTGCAATCTTTTTTCAAGAATTAAAATATTTGGCAATCTGGGGTTTGATCTTAAAGAAATAAGATCTTAAAAGATTGATACTTGAAATTGTAGGCACTCTAATCAAGATAATGCAAGAAAATCATCCAAAATTGGTTACTAGATTATCTACAAACTCTAATTTCAAAAATAAAAAAATTTCAAGAAAATCAAGATCAAGAAGTTCAAGACATTTAAACAGTTTGGATTAGTGTTTTGAAAATAATGATTAATACAAATTCAAAAATGATTAACCGAGTACACACATGTCCCACTCATCATAGGAAGTAGCACCTATTGCACTCATAATCGAGTACACACATAACTTCTCAAGAGGGAGAAGTTCACCATGGAAGCTTAAAGCTCCAAAGAGTAAGAGATGAAAGTATAATGATCCAAAAGGGTATAGTGTCCATGATCCCTATGCTTAATATAGTCCAAGGTCCCCAAAAGTACACATGTAAATATCCCTAAGCCCAAGTGCCTAGGCTCCATTCCCCATGTGCATGTGCAATGAAATCTGCTTCATTACAAGCTCGAGCTAGGGCAACTCGATCTAGATAATAAGTTGAAGGGGAGATGCTCAAATGTAAAAGCTATTATATCATCCTCTTGGGGTAGATCAAGGACTCCAAATAGATAGGGCCTTGCTCCATCTGAAAGAGAAACCCATTAAAATATTATGATTTTTGGTTTCAAGTAGTGTATCAAAAGATGAAAATACAACTAGACATCAGAATCTCACATGTAAACTTGGCTCATCTTTGACACCAGTTGTGAGACCCCTACCCCTCTGCTATCGATGGCATAGAGGAATCACACCAAGGGTAGAGCGACTCACTTGGGGCCTCATATCACAATGTCCTGATGCTTTGCTATTTCACTAGTTTCTCTCAATCTGATAATGCTTACACAGGAAAGGTGATTGATTCCTTTAGGTGTATTCCCTTCATAATTATCACAAGTAGGTCACATTGAGTAGCTCCTTTAGGCTCAACAAGATGTCATGGCTTCTTGATTATGAAGACAATGCATCTATCCTTATTCATGATTTTCCAGCTAAGCTATTCATCCTAGTTTTTTCTTATTCTAAAATAACACAAATTCATTTTTCTTTGGAAACCCACTTCTTGGTTCCACTTGATCGCCCACTTTCCAGTGTTTTATTCTTTTTTACTTCGACTAGATCCATAGGCTCAACCTAGCCCCATCCCATGGGTCTAACCTTCTGCCTTCTGGACCTATGGAGCTAGATCTGAACTCACACACCCGTAATTGAAATTCCCTATTTTACTCACATACACCACTTTAAAAACAAGCGTTCACACACACAATCCTTTATAAAAGAGTCATTTCAAAGAAAACATGCATCACATTGTTCTTTTCAAATGATACATATATTTTTCAAATCATGCATATATCATACATATACTTTTCAAATCATAAATATATCATATGTCCACATCACATAACAAATATTCAAGTAATACATCAACGTCACTCAATCATCAACATAGATCTCCTCGCATCATGATCTTGATCCCTTAGACCAAAACAATACACACTACGCCTGAACAATCCTTGACCACGGTGATGATCGAGGATCCCTAATATGATATCTCACATCCTCCTCAACACAAGTGTCAAATAATCATAGGAGTGGCTTCTATTAGTCATCACCTATCCTAGAATCACAAACATTCTAGGTACCGACATCAAGAGAGCCACGTATGTCATCCTCCGATCAAAATAAAGCAAGGATATCTTCCAAATTTTAAAAAAAATGCTTGCTAGTACACCCATAATCCAATCACCGAAATGAAACAAGACATTCCATGTGTTCATGGATGCATCAGACCGATGCATCAGACACAACAATCAAAAGTGGGATGATACAATGGACAAAAGAAGGATGGTACCTACCTATTTATAAAGCTAGTCAAATGTTGTCAAATGTTGAGAAAAAATACACCACCAAAAGAGAAGCTCTAGAATTGATTTACTTAGTCAATAAATTCTGTCATTATCTACTGGGTAATCACTTTGTTTTTCATATAGATCATCAAACCTTATTGTATATGATAAATAACCTAGATCTGACAAGAAAGCTGATGAGGTGGATGCTTTTACTACAAGATATTCACTTCCCTATTGTGCACACTCCCAACAAAAAAAATGCAATAACAAATTTCCTCAAAGCAAAATAAATTCATACAGAGATGATTGATCAATTTTCTAATACACTCCTCAACGAGAGGAATACCAGGTCTAAGAACTGGAGTGAAGACTGGCACTCCAACAACAACCTCAAAGGAAGAAACAATCCGATGAATTACAACAACTCATCGAGTGTGCTTAGGAGATAGGCTCTTTGACGGTGACTCCTCAAGCCCCTCCTCAAACTCCAACTTTGTTTTTTTCTACACTAATCCTCTCTCTTCTTCAATATGAAATAAATCTAGTAGAAGACCTCATCTTAGGAGATCTCACTCTCATACATCAAAATACAAAAAGGGACGTAGACCCAACAGTGGTCATGGAGATATTAAGAGGTGATATCATTCTTACTAACCCAACAGCAGTAGCTGACTCTCTTTTTTGAGTTACACCCCATAGTGCTCAATCTACGTAGTTGGTGTGGATATCAGTGTGTTGAAAAACTCTACCTATTCATGCCAAATGACATGCCATCCACACCAACCAACTACGAGGTTGTTGCTAGAAGCTACCAATGGATTATTAACCATGGGAGTGTTGAAGTCTATGACACACATTAATATCTACATCTTTCTGAATCAACCTTGTATCATCCCTTGGGTATCATAAAACTCTATAAAAAGACACATAAACATCTGGAGGCCATGCTTATTAATGTTAATTATCATTTTGATCATGAACATATTGCATATCCTACTATAGCCCCAGAAGAAATCTCCAACCTTCATGACTTTATGAAAACTGTGAAACCCCCTCAACCCCCACCCAGTTTAGGGGAAGGTCAAGAAGATACCCGAGGATCCTCAACATCAGTAACATACCCCGTGGTTACTTCTCTATCGAGTAAACTCTCAAATCCCCTTCCTAATGTCTCTCCTACTAACAAAAATGAGGCAATTTGTACTTCTCACATTTCTCTTTAACCCCTGTTGAATTCCTAACTAACCCTCTCGACCTCGAGAAGTTGTCGGCAAAACTAATCTATCTCCACACGGCAACTCGATGAGGTACATAATCTACCACCTCGTGATGATTTACAAGATTTTACTAATGAAAATGTCATTGAATCTTTGTCGACCACTGAATACAAGGACCTAATCCGAGCAAGCAAGCCCCTCCTAAAGCCAAAATTGATATTCAGAGTGTTGATGCAAATTACACCCTTTGAGGCAACAAGAAGCATCTTGCCACACAGACCTACTCAACCATGGAATCTAGGCAACCATATGTGCCATATCCTCTATAAGCCCTAACGCCCGACTTAGCGGAGCTACTTGTATCAATGGGAAGCGAAGGCACTTTGTGGAAAAATGTGGCGAAGCACACTAAACTGGCAAACCCACACTTGGCCGACGTGCTGGAAATCCAAATTGTCACATTCATGATCAGTTATTATTTTCGCATGTGACGCAAGCAACTTCTAGTACATGAGGTGGATACACAGCAATAGTTATAGATGATACCAACCCTAACCTCGTGGACTTTGAAATAAAGCCTGATTGGAGAAAGGAGTATCTCATAGTGCCAGAGTACAACCTTCAGTACCAGTGCTCCCCGCTAAAACAA
The DNA here is from genome assembly GCF_041138505.1 of Cibotium barometz. Taxonomy (NCBI): domain Eukaryota; kingdom Viridiplantae; phylum Streptophyta; class Polypodiopsida; order Cyatheales; family Cibotiaceae; genus Cibotium; species Cibotium barometz. The sequence continues at coordinate 1,280,681 of NC_141058.1, forward strand.
AGAGTATATCCTCTATATATGCCAATCAAAAGGCGACAAACTCCTTTACAGTTCCACGATGCAAAAAGAAGCGAGATTTCAACGTATGCTAAAACTTCCCTCAATTCTCACCATCAACATTTCAAGATATTACCAATCAAAGGAATCAAATGATGACATGGATAAGAACATGGCGCAAAATACAAGATCCCGACATAATGACTACCGCCGTCAGATTTTTGAAGTTGATCATAGTTCTTATTGATCAACCAAAGGAAAGGTATGATGGATATGAGGCAGAGCAGTTATGCTTTGACATGAATAGAGGCTTCGAATGAACACGGCATGATGCTTTATTTTCATTGCCTCAAGTGTTTGCCATACTCATAATGAAAATACACAATCTTCCTTTGTGCTATGAGAGCTCTTACTTTGTCTTGTGTGTGTGTGTGTGTGTGTGTGTGTGTGTGTGTGTGTGTGTGTGTGTGTGTGTGTGTAAGAGAGAGAGAGTATACTCTAGTGCATGTTTCTCTTCTATACATGTGTGTGGGAGAGTGAGAAAAATTACCTTGTATTGTGGTATCAACAATTCCGTGGTGACAGCGTGAAGGTGATTGGAGGAGTGGAGCTTTGAAAAGCGAGCTTAGAGAGGGAAATACCCTTACCTGTATGTAGCTTGCCTCCTTATTCTTGGCTCTTTGTTGCCTCCTTAACTCTCATAATAATTGAAGCCCTGATACCATAAAGAGAATATGGGAAAGAGGGAGAGCTTGAGTTCCTTGATAAGCACACACACACACACACACACACACACACACACACACACAAGAGAGCCAGACACAAGAGATATGGATGGCTGAATTTTCTTATGTCTTCTTCTTCTTCTCTTCTCTACAACCATAAACAAAAGAGATAAGAGTACATATTATAAGGAAAAGTACTCCCCTACTATAAGAATGGCAAGCTAAGAGTCTATCTGGATTGCAAGAAGCTAAATACAGCTACCATACTGGCCCATTTGCATTACCTATCATAGACTCAATGCTAGATATTGAAGTAGCAAGAAGCCACAAAATGTATTCCTTCTTGGATGAATTCAACGGATACAACCAGTTCAAAATGGTGCCCGAGGACATTGAGAAGACTACATTCATCACACAGAATGGAAAGCATTCACGTCAAACATCATGACGTTCGAACTCTGAAATTCACCCCAACAACAACACTCCAACACATGGTACAAGAAATTTCCTATGATTATCTAAAAGAATTCATACGTATGCTCGTTAGATAACTTCAATGTCTTTGGGAAGTGTGCAACATTTGCAAGCAAACTAAGCTAAAGCCGAACCCAATGAAGTGTGCATTTGCTGCAAAAGGAAAGGAACACTACTGGATACATAATGTCTAAAGAAAGAATTAATATCAATCCAACCAAAGTCAAGATGATAAGCAAGCTATGTCTACCACAAAACCTGAAGGAGCTTTATACATTCCTCGGCCAAATTAAATGGCACAACAAACTTCTCAAGTACCTTACTGATGTGGCACAACCACTATTCAGCCTCACAAAGAAGGGAGCAAAATTCCTCTGATCAAAATAAAGCAAGGATATCTTCCAAATTTTAAAAAAAAAGCTTGCTAGTACACCCATAATCCAATCACCGAAATGAAACAAGACATTCCATGTGTTCATGGATGCATCAAACGGATGCATCAGACACAACAATCAAAAGTGGGATGATACAATGGACAAAAGAAGAATGGTACCTACCTATTTATAATGCTAGTCAAATGTTGTCAAATGTTGAGAAAAAATACACCACCAAAAGAGAAGCTCTAGAATTGATTTACTTAGTCAATAAATTCTGTCATTATCTACTGGGTAATCACTTCGTGTTTCATATAGATCATCAGACCTTATTGTATATGATAAATAACCTAGATCTGACAAGAAAACTGATGAGGTGGATGCTTTTACTACAAGATATTCACTTCCCTATTGTGCACACTCCCAACAAAAAAAATGCAATAACAAATTTCCTCAAAGCAAAATAAATTCATACAGAGATGATTGATCAATTTTCTAATACACTCCTCAACGAGAGAAATACCAGGTCCAAGAACTGGAGTGAAGACTGGCACTCCAACAACAACCTCAAAGGAAGAAACAATCCGATGAATTACAACAACTCATCGAGTGTGCTTAGGAGATAAGCTCTTTGATGGTGACTCCTCAAGCCCCTCCTCAAACTCCAACTTTGTTTTTTCTACACTAATCCTCTCTCTTCTTCAATATGAAATAAATCTAGTAGAAGACCTCAGCTTAGGAGATCTCACTCTCATACATCAAAATACAAAAAGGGACGTAGACCCAACAGTGGTCATGGAGATATTAAGAGGTGATATCATTCTTACTAACCCAACAGCAGCTGACTCTCTTTTTTGAGTTACACCCCATAGTGCTCAATCTACATAGTTGGTGTGGATATCAGTGTGTTGAAAAACTCTACTTATTCATGCCAAATGACATGCCATCCACACCAACCAACTACGAGGTTGTTGCTAGAAGCTACCAATGGATTATTAACCATGGGAGTGTTGAAGTCTATGACACACATTAATATCTACATCTTTCTGAATCAACCTTGTATCATCCCTCGGGTATCATAAAACTCTATAAAAAGATACATAAACATCTGGAGGCCATGCTTATTAATGTTAATTATCATTTTGATCATGAACATATTGCATATCCTACTATAGCCCCAGAAGAAATCTCCAGCCTTCATGACTTTATGAAAACTGTGAAAATTGTTGTGTTCATGGATGCATCAGACGGATGCATCAGACACAACAATCAAAAGTGGGATGATACAATGGACAAAAGAAGGATGGTACCTACCTATTTATAATGCTAGTCAAATGTTGTCAAATGTTGAGAAAAAATACACCACCAAAAGAGAAGCTCTAGAATTGATTTACTTAGTCAATAAATTCTGTCATTATCTATTGGGTAATCACTTTGTGTTTCATATAGATCATCAGACCTTATTGTATATGATAAATAACCTAGATCTGACAAGAAAGCTGATGAGGTGGATGCTTTTACTACAAGATATTCACTTCCCTATTGTGCACACTCCCAACAAAAAAAATGCAATAACAAATTTCCTCAAAGCAAAATAAATTCATACAGAGATGATTGATCAATTTTCTAATACACTCCTCAACGAGAGGAATACCAGGTCCAAGAACTGGAGTGAAGACTGGCACTCCAACAACAACCTCAAAGGAAGAAACAATCCGATGAATTACAACAACTCATCGAGTGTGCTTAGGAGATAGACTCTTTGACGGCGACTCCTCAAGCCCCTCCTCAAACTCCAACTTTGTTTTTTTCTACACTAATCCTCTCTCTTCTTCAATATGAAATAAATCTAGTAGAAGACCTCAGCTTAGGAGATCTCACTCTCATACATCAAAATACAAAAAGGGACGTAGACCCAACAGTGGTCATGGAGATATTAAGAGGTGATATCATTCTTACTAACCCAGCGACAGCTGACTCTCTTTTTCGAGTTACACCCCATAGTGCTCAATCTACGTAGTTGGTGTGGATATCAGTGTTGACAAACTCAATCTATTCATGCCAAATGACATGCCATCCACACCAACCAACTACGAGATTGTTGCTAGAAGCTACCAATGGATTATTAACCATGGGAGTGTTGAAGTCTATGACACACATATCTACATCTTTCTGAATCAACCTTGTATCATCCCTTGGGTATCATAAAACTCTATAAAAAGATACATAAACATCTGGAGGCCATGCTTTTTAATGTTAATTATCTTTTTGATCATGAACATATTGCATATCCTACTATAGCCTTAGAAGAAATCTCCGACCCTCATGACTTTATGAAAACTGTGAAACCCCCTCAATCCCCACCCACCAGTTTAGGGGAAGGTCAAGAAGATACCCGAGGATCCTCAACATCAGTAACATACCCCGTGGTTACTTCTCTATCGAGTAAGCTCTCAAATCCCCTTCCTGATTGGAAAAAGGAGTATCTCATAGTGCCAGAGTACAACCTTCAGTACCAGTGCTCCCCGCTAAAACAAAGTATATCCTCTATATATGCCAATCAAAAGGCGACAAACTCCTTTACAGTTTTATGACGCAAAAAGCAACGAGATTTCAACATCTGCTAAAATTTTTCTCAATTCTCACCATCAATATTTCAAGATATTACCAATCAAAGGAATCAAATGATGAAATGGATGAGAACATGGCACAAAATACAAGATCCTGACATAATGACTACCGCCGTTAGATTTTTTAAGTTGATCATAGTTCTTATCGATCAACCAAAGGAAAGGTATGATGGATATGAGACAGAGAGCTGTTATGCTTTGACATGAATAGAGGCTTCGAATGAACACGACATGATGCTTTATTTTCATTGCCTCAAGTATTTGCCATATTGTATATATGTCACATTCGAAGACATGGTGACACCAAATTGTGGACATCACACTCAACATTTTGAAGAACCCTAAAAAAAACTTCAATCACGCTACAAATTCTATCGACATGAGTTCAGCGACCATGACCTAGGTAAAGGTTTTTTAGGACAAAACCTATAACAAGTATAGGAGGGATGTTAATCCCATCTTGGATCAACAAAGATACTCCTCCATTTGAAAACATTAATATTAAGAAGTGCTATATAAAGGCACTATAAAGATTGTTCATTATAAGATACTAGCCAACCAAGGCCTAAATTAGTAAGTTTTAAGCGCCCAAGAGAGAATAGAAGCCAATTGTACAAAAGACATTTACTCATAAATGAAAATACACAATCTCCCTTTGTGCTATGAGAGCTCTTGCTTTGTCTTGTGTGTGTGTGTGTGTAAGAGAGAGAGAGAGAGAGAGAGAGAGAGAGAGAATATACTCTAGTGCATGTTCCTCTTCTATACATGTGTGGGAGAGTGAGGAAAATTGCCTTGTATTGTGATATCAACAATTCTGTGGTGCCAACATGAAGGTGATTCGAGGAGTGGAGCTTCGAAAAGCGAGCTTAGAGAGCCTCAAGAGATGTGAGCTCGAAGCATTGGTAAGTATCCAACGATAGTTGTTGTCTATCACCTTTTCCAACTGTGGATGTGAGGATTTCCCTCTTGGAGGGTGCGATAGCCCATAACAATGTGGAGCAGAATCATTACTTCTTACATCTGCATCTTTCGTTGTCTTCACTAGTACATATCAACTACTCATCTCATCACAAAGACGATATATTTTCTTACTCGCATCTCACGAGTGATAGCGTTATAACATCTATAATATTTCTACTCCATAACATAATCAATAATGAAAATACATTTCTTTGCCTTTGGATCTAACTTTGTTTTCACTTCATTGCGCACATGCACATATGTAACACACCGAAATATTTTTAAGCGAGGTACATACAGTTTTTTATCTATAAATTTCTATTTAAGCGTAATACTTTGTTGTGGGAGAGATCATTTTCATAGTGTACACAACAATTGCTCTACTACATCTACCCAAAAAAAACCTGATATATTCTTTGAGATTTATGCGATATGTCTTTACCATAGTATCCCAAGCCTCCTTAGACATTTATACATCTATTATATAAATAATCATAGATTATATCACATTAGTAAACAACTAATACAACACCTTTTTGAATTTTTCATTATATATCTTCACTTTGCTAAGGGATCAAATTTTCTTCAACAATCTCTAGCTCCTTTTTATCATGTATGATGAACTCCCAATATCCTTTTTTCCATAAAGAAATTGGTCATCTTAAAATTCCATGCTTTAAAGCTATTCTTATCTAACTTCTCACTCACAATTTGTGATTGATAGACTCTATGATGAACTATCAAACATCTTTACTTGCAGCAACTTACTAAACAATCCTTGCAAAAAAGCTTTTGCACTTGTATAGCAAACCTACAACCTTCTACAACAACAATACTGTAAACTTGTTATAATGTCATTGTACATGAACCAATCGCATAGACATACATCCACCACACCTACAACACTTACATTCTCTACACAAACTGTCTATACATCAAAATTAACACTTCATAGAGTGCCTACAAAAACTTACATGATCAAATGGGACCCAAAAAGGACCCGAATCGTACTCGAAAGATGCAAAAACGTAGTTAACTATGTTATATGCACATAATATGGTCTTCTTTCTTCACCCAAGAAAATGCCTCAATCCAAGACAATGACTTCAATGTTTAGCCTATACTCTCACAAAGCTACCAAAGGTGTTACTCTAAAATCAAAGAGGAAAAGAGAGGGAAATACCCTTACCTATATGTAGCTTGCCTCCTTATTCTTGCCTCTTTGTTGCCTTTTTAGCTCTCATAATAATTGGAACCTTGATACCATAAAGAGAATGTGGACGAGAGAGAGAGAGCTTGAGTTTCTTGATAAGCGCACACACACACACACACACACACAAGAGAGCCAGACACAAGAGAGATGGATGGCTGAATTTTCTTATGTCTTCTTCTCTTCTCTACAACCATAAACAAAAGAGATAAGAGTACATATTATAAGGAAAAGTACTCCCCTACTATAAGAATGGCAAGCTAAGAGTCTATCTGGGTTGCAAGAAGCTAAATAGAGCTACCATACTGGCCCATTTGCATTACCTATCTTTGACACAATGCTAGATATTGAAGTAGCAAGCCACAAAATGTATTCCTTCTTGGATGAATTCAATGGATACAACCAGTTCAAAATGGTGCCCGAGGACATTGAGAAGACTACATTCATCATAGAATGGAAAGCATTCACGTTTACCATGATGACGTTCGAACTCTGAAATTCACCCCCAACAACACTCCAACACATGGTACAAGAAATTTCCTATGATTATCTTAAAGAATACATTAGTATGCTCGTTAGATAACTTCAATGTCTTTGGGATGTGTGCAACATTTGCAAGCAAACTAAGCTAAAGCCGAACCCAATGAAGTGTGCATTTACTATTGCAAGAAAAGGAACACTACTGGATACATAATGTCTAAAGAAAGAATTGATATCGATCCAACCAAAGTCAAGATGATAAGCAAGCTATGTCTACCACAACTTGAAGAAGCTTTATATATTCCTCTACCAAATTAAATGGCACAACAAACTTCTCAAGTACCTTAATGATGTGGCACAACCACTATTCAGCCTCACAAAGAAGGAAGAAAAATTCCTCTGTTCAAAATAACGCAAGGATATCTTTTAAATTTTAAGAAAAATGCTTGCTTGTACACCCATAATCCAATCATCGAAATAAAACAAGACATTCTTTGTGTTCATGGATGCATCAAACACAACAATCAAAAGTGGGATGATACAACAGACAAAAGAAGGATGGTACCTACCTATTTATAATGCTAGTCAAGTGTTGTCAAATGCTGAGAAAAAATACACCACCAAAAGAGAAGCTCTAGAATTGATTTACTTAGTCAATAAATTCTGTCATTATCTACTAGGTAATCACTTTGTGTTTCATATAGATCATTAGATCTTATTGTATTTGATAAATAACCTAGATTTGACTAGAAAGCTAATGAGGTGGATGCTTTTACTACAAGATATTTACTTTCTTATTGTGCACCACTCACAACAAACAAAATGCAATAACAAATTCTCTCAAAGCAAAATAAATTCATACAAAGATGATTAATCAATTTTCGAATACACTCCACAACAATGAGAGGGATACCACGATCCAAGAACTGGAGTGAAGACTGGCACTCCAACAACAACCTCAAAGAGGGAAGAAACAATCCGATGAATTACAACAACTCATCGAGTGTTAGGAGATAGGTGCTTTGACAATAACTCCTCAAGCCCATCCTCAAACTCCAACTTTATTTTTTTCTACACTAAATCTCTCTTCTTCAATACGAAATAAATCTAGTAAAAGACCTCAACTTAGAAGATCTCACTCTCATACATCAAAATACAGAAAGAGACGTAAACCCAACACTAGTCATGGAGATATAAAGAGGTGTTATCATTCTTACTAACCTAGCAACTGACTCTTCTTCGTGTTACACCCCATAGTGCTCAATCTACATAGTTATCAGTGTTGACAAACTCAATCTATTCATGCCAAAAGACATGCCATCCACACCAACCAACTTCGAGACTGTTGCTAGAAGCTACCAATGGATGATTAACCACTGGAGTGGTTAAGTCTGACACATTAATATCTACATCTTTTTGAATCAACCATGTATCATCCCTTGGGTATCATAAAATTCCATAAAAAGATACATAAACATCTGGCGGCCATGCTTATTAATGTTAATTATCATTTTGATCATGAACATATTGCATATCCTACTATAGCCCCAGAAGAAATCTCCAGCCTTTATGACTCTATGAAAACTGTGAAACCCCCTCAATCCCCACCCAGTTTAGGGGAAGGTCAAGAAGATACCCGAGGATCCTCAACATCAGTAACATACCCCGTGGTTACTTCTCTATCGAGTAAACTCTCAAATCCCCTTCCTAATGTCTCTCCTACTAACAAAAATGAGACAATTTGTACTTCACATTTCTCTTTAGCCCCTGTTGAGTTCCTAACTAACCCTCTCGACCTCGAGAAGTTGTCAGCAAAACTAATCTATCTCCACACGACAACTCGATGAGGTACATAATCTACCACCTCGTGATGATTTACAAGATTTTTCTAATGAAAATGTCATTGAATCTTTGTCGACCACCAAATACAAGGACCTAATCCGAGCAAGCAACCCCCTCCTAAAGCCAAAATTGATATTCAAAGTGTCGATGCAAATTACACCCTTTGAGGCAACAAGAAGAATCATTTCCCACAGACCTACTCAACCATGGAATCTAAGCAACCATATGTGCCATATCCTCTAAAAGCCCTGCGTCGCCTGACTTAGCAGGGCTACTTATACCAATGGAAATATTAGGCACTTTGTGAGAAAATGTGGCGAATCACACTAAACAAGCAAACCCACACTTGGCTAACATGCTGAAAATCCAAATTGCCACATTCATGATCAGTCATTATTTTCGCATGTGATGCAAGCAACATCTAGTACATACATGAGGTGGATACACAGCAATAGTTATAAATGATACCAACCCTAACCTCGTGGACTTTGAAATAAAGCCTGATTGGAGAAAGGAGTTTCTCATAGTGCCAAAGTAGAATCTTCACTACCAATGCTCCTCAGTAAAACAAAGAGTATATCCTCTTCATATGCCAATCAAAAGACGACAACTCCTTTTTAGCTTCACGACGCAAAAAGCAACGAGATTTCCACATCTACTATAACTTTCCTTAATTCTCACTATCAACATTTCAAGATAATACCAATCAAACGAATCAAATGATGACATGAATAAAAACATGGCACAAAATACAAGATCCCGACATAATGACTTCCGTCGTCAAATTTTTGAAGTTGATCATAGTTCTTATCGATGAACCAAAGGAAAGGTATGATGCATATGAGGCAAAGCAATTATGCTTTGACATGATTAGAGGCTAACAATGTACATGACATGATTCAAAGCTTACATCACACCCAAGTAAGCTCAAATCCGTTGAATGAATCTCTATCACACAACGAAACAATTGAACTCAAGCACATTCAAGCTATAAACTCTAAGTTATAAAATACTCCCCAAACTTGAAACAAATTCAAACTCAAGTCCTACACAAAGAGAAATAATGAAGGACAACAAAGAAGTTAATAACATAAAAGGACAAAACAATGCATGGTAGTAAGAATCCCTATCTATACAATGCATTAAGATAGAACCTTGTGCACAACAATTTAACAAGTAACATCAATGATAAGAAGAAAAGGAGTGTAAAAGTGGAGTAAAGAGGTGTAATAGTGACAAACAATGCAAACACAAAAATTATGATTTTTTGAACAATTATCTCACTTTTGAAAAAATCATCATGGAAAGAAAAAAAACCCTCATATTGCAACCCTAGATAGAAACCCTATAGCATCCAAACCCCACCCCAACTACCCTTGCTATCTCCAGCTCTCTTGTTATCACTTGTCTTCCTCCTCCTCCCCAACCTTTACAACTAAAGTCAACCATAGCTAGCAACAGGTAGTGAAGCTTGATCCCAGCAATGCCATGTTGGACATTATATTTAAGCACGAGTGATTGAAGCTCAAAAGCTTAAATTATCAAAATAACACAATATGATTGTTGCCAAGTGAGTCAAATAACAAGAGATATTGAAAAAGCAATAAGAAGAGACAAGAAATCTAAGAGACAAAAGCTCTAAGAGGAAGAAACCAAGAAGAGACGAGAAGATAAATCTAAGGCAAAAATTGAAAAGAGGAGACCAAGAGAGGAAACAAAGAAAAAGAAATCAACCAAGAAAGAAAGCAAAAATCTTAGACAAGCTGATAGAAAAGACAAAGAAAAGCCGCCATTAAGTCGAAACCTACCAATCATGAAGGAGCAAGCAAGAGTAAAGAAGAAGCAATTTCAAGTGCAACTAAAAAGAAAACTTGAAAACCTACCTTAATAAACCAATCCTCACAAGAAAGTTTAAATGATCTCAGCACATCACCACGCAAAGCCAAAAAAAAACCAAAAGGAGACCCAAGCAAAAAAGAAGCAACAAAGCAATAACTTCACAACAAACGCAAGAATTTGGTATGACATGAATTCAAAACTTAAGTTACAACAAACTGAACATAACTAATGCAAGAGCAAAGCAAACAACAAAAGTTACATGAACAATTGACAATCAAATAGCATATGAACATCTCTTAGATTATTAATTTAACTAGACTTTTATAAAGTTAGCTTCTTTTGCCATTGATAACATAAGTCTACAAAAGAGTTTATAGCTTCGATGTGTAAAAGCCAATGATCTTCTCTTATCCCTTAAGAAAATACAAGTCATTCCTTTTAATGTCTTTTTGGATCCTAAGCTCCCACCTCTTGGTGGCAAACACCACCTTCAAATTCTAACTCACATTGCATTGTTACAACACTCAACATATAAAAGGAAGCAATTTCTTTGCAATCCACCATAGTATATCTTTAACATATTAGAGTAAAGAGCATGTCCACAATTCAAGGATGTGCAACGAATATTCAAAGTTTTTTAGCTTTGAGAGCAAGAAACTTCAAAAGCTCACATTTCTTATCCAACAATTTCAAAAAGACACTAGAATTTCCAGAAAGATTTTATATTAACAACCTACAAGAATAAATATTGGACAGGTAAAATCTACAAGACTTAATGTAGGAGTGAAACCTACAAGACTAAGTGTTAGACGAGTGGAATGGAGAGACTAGCAAATACTGTTTACTAGAGAAGCTATAGAACAAAAACTATGAGATTCTAAGATTCTCTTTTTTAAATAATATCACCATTTTAAAGATAAAAGCTCTACTTTTTTGAAGAAGAAAAGAAGTACTTTTTTCAATGCTGGCTTACTACCCCAATCAAGTGGCATTGAATGTCACGAAAGCCATGAAGTGTGAAGCCACCTAAGATCACGACAAAGAGTTTACAAGAGAAAAAACACATACATTTTCCATTGCTCTACAAGAGCATCCATCCCTCATGACATGTATAGCATAGCAAGCTTCCCAAAATTAAAGCTAAAAATGCGACATACAAAATGGCAAATGAAAACGAAGAATCTATTCTCCTATAGTCGTGTGGCAGATGAACGCTAGCTGTCCGTAATAAAAGTAGTCACCGATCTAATAAGTATTTATTCGTCTGCATGTCAAGAATAGATGATAACATATGCTACTCCATGGGTTAGATCTAGTTATAGTGCGAAGTGTAACAGCAGCAAAGAACATGAACAGGACGGACTCTTTGAAACTAATGGGAGGCAAAGGCATCAGAGAGGAGAGGGTGGCATCAAGGAGATCAGATGCAAATTACCCATTGAAAACCATAACACCATCACTTGCCTTGGAGCTCAGCTGTAGAGCACCACTGTAGTGCAGGCGAAGGGGGGAGGGGGGGCACAGACACATATATGTAGCGGCGCGCGTAACCCAAGGGGGTGGGGGTGGGTGTGCGTTTTGCAACCAAACCACCGGGCTTTAAGCACCGCCGTCTAGTGTAGGAGGTGTTTCTATCATGACATCCCACAGGCGAGAGGGAGATCACACACACACAAATAAGAGACAGCTCCACAACACAGACACAGACACACACACAGGCAGACAGACAGACAGCGAGAGCGAGAGCGAGAGCGAGCGCCCTTCCCTCAGACAACGGATAGTAGGTGCATCATTGCACGAGCTCGCAACAAGAAACTCTCTTCGCTCATCACAGGGAAACACCACCAAACCCTACGCGTCTCCCTGCACACCCTTTTTACCCTAATAGAAATCGCCTTCACACTTGCCCGCCCGTCCTTGCTGCTCACGAGCCCGCTCATGAAAAGGATTCGAATGTGCTAAGTTTCATTTAATTATCAATAACCAACATGAAATTCTCATTTGCTAATGCCTTGCTATTAACCATCATTGCCTGCCACACCGGAGGAGTTTACCCCCGCGAAACGATTCAGCGGTTCAGCTTTCAGCTCTTAGCTCTCTTAGGATGTTACTATTTTCATTCTTTCTTTCAGATTTGTTATGATGAGACATCATCATCATCAGTTGTACCTTGTTTTGGTCTCATGGGCCATTTCCGCCTTTAGGAGACGTTAGTATATCTTTCTTTCTTTCTAACATTACTTTTTGTTACACAAGGTTGGCGCTTTTGTCTCACTTTTATGACCACAACAAGCGCTTTATGAGCTTACAATGTTTATCTCACAAGCATCTTCTAATATACATCGCCTAGAAACAGTAATCATTCTCTGGAATAAGGTGCCATAGCAATCCTAGAAGCTACTAAATGTCAATATAAAACCTTGTATATAAAACATTTTGAAGTAATGATAAAAGATCAATCCATTTTTATATAACTATGTTTGAGCTCTCTTGCTTTTTGCCACTTCTTCCCTATGTGCACGTGAGTAGGATTGGGGTCTATCTCTTGGAAGTGCTTCTGCTTCCATGCTCTCCTTCTTCTTCATTCTAGCTCAAGACAAAGGTGGGCACAATAGGAAAGTGGACAAGAGCTCTTCATAGCTCCATTCTCAATCTATTCCCATTTACCAAGTGAGACCTTGGTGTTGTGAGAAAACATCATGGGGAGCAATGAGCCTTGCTTCTTCTTCTCCAAGCTTTGTGTGCTTTCCTGCAACCCTAATTCCAACAATTGGTATCAGAGCAGGCATCGGCTCCCAGGGCTACGCCGCCAGCACCCTCCGACTCACGTTCTCCGATTGAGGTGAGCTTTCACGAGCGCTTGCAAGTCCCTATACTCTGCAAATAAGCCCGTAGGGGTTAGCGTTCTCAGAATTTGCATCTGAGGTCGTTTCGGGCTCCGTTTTTGCATTTCAAGTTCTGCACAGGTGTTTTCGTCATTTTCTGCAGAAATTTCGACAGTGCAGTTTTCTGCAAAACAGGCATACGTATTCTATTGTGGACCGTGCTACATAGCACGAGTTGTTCTCTGTTTAATCTTTGCTTCATTACAGGTAGCTTTTGCATCAGTTTCAGTCAGTGGCCATGGCTGATAACAACAATGATGTATTGGATGGAGACAGCAACTACCCACTTTGGGCATACATGATGCAGCATGTTTTGGTTGCAAAAGGAGTGTGGAACATTGTGCAGGGTATGGATGTACGTCCAGGTTCTGTGGATGTAGGATCTGTTGAGGATGTTGCAGGTTCTAGTAGCTCTACTGTTGCTGCTGTTTTACCCACTGCTGAACAAGCTCGTTGGGATGGTAAAGATGCGCAGGCTCATGCCTTGATTGCACTTTCTGTCAAATGTAACATTACCCCACATATTCATTCAGCTAAAACAGCAAAACAGGCTTGGGATATTCTAGCTGGATTGTATGTAGGTCGTAATGAGGCAAAAATCGCTTACCTGCGTAAAGAGCTAGAATTAAAGATTATGCAGGAAGATGATGACATGAATGTTTTTCTTGCTGAGATTAAAGATCTCAAAGAACAGTTGATTTCTGCAGGTGAGATTATTCCAGATCATTCTCTTGTGCAGACTGTTCTTGATGCTTTACCTGAGACATATCAGACTTTTGCTTCCACGTGGAGACTTCTTAATGAGGACAGACCTGATGCTGTCAAGTATGATACTTTAGTCAACAAGCTCTTGCAAGAAGCGCAGTCCAGGCAAAACAGGGCCAGGCAGCGTGCAGTTGATCAAGCATTTATTGCTGCCCAGCAACAAAGAAGAAGTGGTAAGTCAGCCCCTTCCACTGTTTCTTCTCCTATTAGTAGGTCTGCAACTTCTTCTCCTTTCACAGGTAGCAACAATAAGTCTGAGAAGGCTCTTGATAAAGGCAAGAAAAAGACCAGGTGCAACTATTGTAAGGCAAATGATCATGTCATTAAGAATTGCCCTAAGCTAAAGGCTAAAGAGGCAAAGAAGAAAGAGTCAAATGCAGGCACAATAGCGGATGCTTCTACAAATGCAGATTCTGCAAAATGTTGTGCAGGATACAAAATGGGCGCGTTTAGCGTGTATTGCCAGTATGACCCATCTGTACATGATGCATGTTTGGCAGTTTCTGTTGACTCTCATGTATGGTATTTTGACAGTGGTGCTACAAAGCACATTACCTCGCATCGTGATATGTTCACTTCTCTTGAGGCTGTCCCTATAACGGGAATACTGTCACATGTGCCAATAATGCTTCTTACCCAGTGAAGGGCATTGGTAAAATTATGCTTACTGCTGCAAATGGCAGCGCTTTCACACTTTCAGATGCTTTGTATGTGCCAAGGATAAAGAAGAATCTATTGTCTGTCTCTGCGCTTGCTAGACTTGGACTTGTAGTCAAATTTGTGGATGACAGATGTACTGTTCATGATTTGACTTCTGGTGATACGATTATTGTATCTGGCACCTTGTTTCGTGGGCTGTATAGGCTCAATTCTTATGACAAGTGTGTGGAAGATTCAGCAAATGCAATTTCTGATGAAAAGGCAGTTTCAGATGCAAAACTATGGCATGCTCGTTTTGGTCATCTGAACTTTGCTAGTTTGTTGCGTTTGCAGAAATTTGATATGGTTGCTTCATTGCCCCCTCTTGAGGCACCATTGAAACATGTTTGTGAAGGCTGTATTTTGGGCAAAATGCAGCGTTCTACGTTTCCAAAGGATGGTTCTGTGCGGGCCACTCGCAAATTGCAGCTTGTACATAGTGATGTATGTGGGCCTATGCAAACTCCGTCATTTGGTAAACACTTGTACTTCGTGACTTTCATTGATGATTACTCAAGGCATGCATGGGTATATCCACTGAAGGCAAAGTCCGAAGTGTTTTTGTGCTTCAAACAGTTTTTTCTTATGGTTGAAAATGTATCCAATTGTACTGTGGGCACCCTCCGTACTGATCGAGGGGGGGAGTACATGTCTAAAGAGTTTGATGCATTTCTGGCTAGTCGTGGGATAAAACACCAATGTACAGTGCCGTATACCCCTCAGCAAAATGGTGTTGCTGAGAGGAAGAACAGGTCACTTATGGAGATGGCACGATGTATGGTCAAGAGCCAAGCTTTGCCACATGCGTTTTGGCTTGAGGCTGTCATGTGTGCTGCATATGTACTCAACAGGTGTCCCACTAAGGCCTTGCAGTCTATTACTCCATACGAAGCTTGGCATGGCAAAAAGCCTTCTATTGGTCACTTGCGTGTCTTTGGTTGCTTGGCCTATGCTTTAGTGCCTGTGCAACAACGCAGAAAATTGGATGATAAGGCTGTCAAATGCATTTTTGTTGGTTATAGTGCTGAGAGCAAGGGTTACAGATTGTATCATCCGCAGTCAAAGCGTATCTTGATTAGTCGAGATGTTTTTGTGGAAGATGCTGTGCAGCCTTTGTTATCATGTACCAAAGAGACAGGTGTGAGCTCACGGGATGTATTTGATACGTTATTGCCTCTATTTACAGGTGGGAATTCAAATGTAAGTCCTAATGAGGCAAATATTCAGCCTATGCAGATTTCAAACGACATCATAGATCAGCCTATTTCTGATGCAGATTTACAGGATGTAATTCATGAGGATAGGGCTGAAAATGAGCAGGCTAGAGGTATGCCTAAATGGCTGGTGCAAACCTTGCATGATAGTAAGATTGATGCACCTATGTCTAGTCGTACTCGTTCAGGTTTTCAGCATGCCTCTTATGCATCAGATTGTTATGCTTTGGCTGTGTCTAGTATGTGTGAAGAGGAAGAACCTCTTTCATTTGATGAGGCACAAAATTCAGAAAATTGGTTGGCTGCAATGCAAAGTGAATATGATGCTATAATGAAGAATGGTACATGGTCTTTGTGTGATTTGCCTATTGGTAAAAAGGCCATTGGTGGATGTAAGTGGGTTTTTAAATTGAAACGAAAGCCAGATGGCAGTGTTGATCGCTATAAGGCTAGACTTGTTGCAAAGGGTTATGCTCAAGAAAAGGGCATTGATTTTGATGAGACCTTTGCTCCCACTTGTCGTATGACTACCATTCGTAGCATTTGTGCATTGGCAGCTCATAATGGTTGGAATGTACATCAGCTGGACATAAAGACTGCGTTCTTGAATGGAGATTTGCATGAGGAGGTGTATGTATCGCAGCCTCGTGGTTTTGTTCAAAGAGGGCAGGAACACAAAGTGTGCAGGTTGAAAAAGGCTTTATATGGTTTAAAGCAAGCTCAACGAGCTTGGTATGAAAAGATACATGCATATCTGACTGCACATGGGTTTCAAAATAGTCCAACAGAAAGCACTTTGTATGTTAAACGTGTGGATGGTGTACATCTAATCATTGCTCTCTATGTCGATGACATGCTGCTCACAGGACCAAATGAGAGTCATATTGCTGATTTTAAGGCTGATTTGAATGCGTCTTTTGAGATGTCAGATTTGGGGCATTTGCATCATTATTTGGGGATACAATTTAAGCAGTGTGATGGAGGTATTGCTTTGTGTCAGACAAAGTATATTGAGACATTGTTGCGGAGATTTGGCCTTGAAGACTGCAAGCCTATTGCTACTCCAATGGAGACAGGTTTGAAGTTGAGTCTTCATGATGCTGGAGATCACTTTGATGTCACACTCTATCAGACAGCTGTTGGTTGCCTCATTTATGTATGCATTACGAGGCCAGACATTCAGTTTGCAGTCTCACAGCAGGTGAGCAGGTTTATGCATAGCCCAGGGTCTCAGCATTGGAAAGCAGTTAAACGCATCTTTCGCTACTTGAGTGGCACCATACATCTTGGGTTGTTTTATCCCAAGGGGGGATCATTGCCGCCAGATTCACATGCTTTTTCGGACTCAGATTGGGCTGGTTGCTATGACACAAGAGTGTCCACAAGTGGTTTTTGTTTCATGCTCGGTAGCTCATGCATATCTTGGTTGAGCAAGAAGCAACCTACTGTGGCCACTTCTAGTTGTGAAGCTGAGTACAGGGCAGCTTTCACAGCTACGGTTGAGTGTGTGTGGCTCAGACGGTTTATGGCTGACTTGGGTGTTGGACAGGAGTCTGCCACCTCTATCTTCACTGACAGTCAGAGCGCATTGGCAGTTGCGAGAAACCCAGTTTTTCATGCTCGCACAAAGCACATTGAGGTGCATTATCACTATGTCAGGGAGAGACTCTCAGCAGGAGAGATCAGCTTGACCTATGTGCCAACACAGGACAACCTCGCCGATCTTTTCACAAAGGCACTTCCTCGTGAGAAGTTCGAAGCTTTCCGCAAAGCTTTGGGCTTGCTCCCCTTTGTGGATTGATCTACTTCGGGCATGGCACTCCCCTATACATGAGTGCCAGCTCTCGTTCACACCATCACTCCCAGGGGGGATTTGTTGCCATATATATAGGCATGGCACTCCCCTATACATGAGTGCCAGCTCTCGTTCACACCATCACTCCCAGGGGGGATTTGTTGCCATATATATAGGCAGTGATGTGTGTGAACACACTTAGGACCACCGGGGCACTTTTTCCTCCTTTAGGAGGTTTTTTCCCCTGGCTTGTATATACGCCCATCACTCTAGGGCTAACTAATCTTTTTGTACATTGACACAATCTAATACACTTTGTGTTGTGTGCATTCTTGCTTCTTCTTCTCCAAGCTTTGTGTGCTTTCCTGCAACCCTAATTCCAACATTGAGAAGCATTCAATTGAAGGGCTTTTTATTACAATTGAAGTTCTTTAATGAATTGTAGTGATAAAACACATAAATTTCTATTTATGCTTAAATTAAATATTTTTTTAAGCATGTCTCTCTCTCCCCTAAAGAATGGTCATTCCTATGACCTATTCTTTATTCAAATGAAGCTTCTCATGAAGCAATTCTCTAATCTAAAAGTAAATTCTATGCTTGTCAAATTGAGGCCAAATAAGTGGCTTTTTAATGCTTTTATGCTATTTCATTCATGGAAAAATTAGGAATCAAGTCCATAATTGGATATTGATCCAATTAATGGTTATTCTATCATATGATATTACTAAACTTTATGTTTTCAAAATTATTGAGAATTATCAGTAATGGCAAAATTTCTAAAAAATTAACACATAAATCATTTTCATTCATAATATGAAAAGAGGACTTCCTACCATATTCTAGGATTAATCATCCTAGATTAATTGAATGATTCTCATTATAATCATGGAAAATTTAATTTTTATGTTTATGCATAAATAGTTAATTAAGAAAAAGAGAAATTTCTAGTAATTCATTTTTATGTTAAAAGAGTAATCCCCATGACAATGATATCCATGTATTCCAATGAAGTAAGAGAAAAATTGGGATGCTAAAATAATGTATTTTAAAAAAAAGTAAAGAAGGATATTAGTTAAATTTATCTTTTTGCATAGATAAATTTAAATGATGAAAGAGAAATTCCCACCATATTGGAATTCAAATACTTAAATGAGAAAAGTGTAATTTTTAGCATATTGAAATTAATGGGTATTTTATTTAAATTCAAAGATAAATTTTAGATAAATTTATTTTATCTATGAGAAATATTTAAATGGTAAAAGAGGAATTCCTATGACATTTGGAATTCCATCATTTAGATGGGAAAAGAGAAATTCCTAGCATATTGAAATCAATGGGTATTTTATTTAAATTCAAAGATGAATTTTTTATAAATTTATTTTATCTATGAGAAATATTTAAATGGTAAAAGAGGAATTCCTATGACATTTGGAATTCCATCATTTAGATGGGAAAAGAGAAATTCCTAGCATATTGTAATCAATGGGTATTTTATTTAAATTCAAAGATGATTTTTAGATAAATTTATTTTATCTATGAGAAATATTTAAATGGTAAAAGAGGAATTCCTATGACATTTGAAATTCCATCATTTAGATGGGAAAAAAGAAATTCCTAGCATATTGAAATCAATGGGTATTTTATTTAAATTCAAAGATGAATTTTAGATAAATTTATCTTATCTATGAGAAATATTTAAATGGTAAAAGAGGAATTCCTACGACATTTGGAATTCCATCATTTAGATGGGAAAAGAGAAATTCCTAGCATATTGAAATTAATGGGTATTTTATTTAAATTCAAAGATGAATTTTAGATAAATTTATCTTATCTATGAGAAATATTTAAATGGTAAAAGAGGAATTCCTATGACATTTGGAATTCCATCATTTAGATGGGAAAAGAGAGATTCCTAGCATATTGAAATTAATGGGTATTTTATTTAAATTCAAATATGAATTTTAGATAAATTTATTTTATCTATGAGAAATGTTTAAATGGTAAAAGAGGAATTTCTATGACATTTGGAATTCCATCATTTAGATGGGAAAAGAGAAATTTCTAGCATATTGAATTAATGGGTATTTTATTAAGAGAAATATTGATGATAAAATTTCCATGACATTGGAATGCAAATAATTAAATGCAAAAAAGAGGAATTCCCATGGTATTTGAGATCCAAGAATTTAAATGGAAAGAAGAGGAAATTTTAGTATAATTCAATTTATGATTATTTATCAAAAGTGAAAATATGGGTAGAATTGATTTTTGTAAATCCCATGAATTCTTTTATTTAAAAGAGAAATATTGAGTATAATTCAATTGAGGAATTGAGAAGGAATATCGAAATAGTCATTCAAGAAAAGAAACCTTTAATTAGGCCAAGCAATTGGTAGAAATTTAGAAAAAGTCCCATTATCGGAATCAAACTAGAAAAAGCTACTAAATGGGAATAGCATGTGAAACGGATGTAATAAGATGAAAATAGATTGTGATAAGATGTAAATAGGATGCGATAAGATGTGTATGAGATGTGATAGGATGTGATAAAATGAAAATAAGATGTGATAAGATGTGGTGTAATGGAAATGGATGAGGATGTGTATGTGAAAGAATGGATGTGGATGTGTATGTGAATGAATGAGATGTGATGTGATGTGAATCGGATGTAAATGAATGATATGGGATGTGAATGGATGAGATGTGATGTGATGTGAATCGGGATAAGAATGAGATGAGATGAGATGTGAAATGAATGTGATGAGATGTGATGTAAATTAAGATAGATGTGAATGAATGATATGTGACGTAAATGAATGAGGTGTGATGGGATGTGAATATGGGTAGATGCGAGTGGATGAGAATAAATGAGGAAAGATGTGATGAGATGAAAAATGATGTGATTGGATGAGAATAGGAATACATATGAATTGGATATGGATTAAGTAATGTGGACAGATGTGGAACAATGTAAAAGATGAGAGTTTATTATAGAAACTGTATTTATGACCTGTTTTTAAATGACTGTTTTATGTCAATAATGTTGGGGAAGCATTTTGACCGTCTTGAGAATGAAGTCGTGGTTGGAGACCTAACTGATAAAGCTGTAAACAGCTGACGAAGAGTCAACGGAGGACGTCTCGCGTAGCAAGGTCGGTCGAGGTCTTGACCAGCCTCGGTTTGATTTAAATGGTGAGCTTCCGGTACGATGGATGAGGGACCAAGGAAGCGGCTTATGAGTGAAGAACTAGGTCACCTGCGAAGGATCCTAGAGGGTGCTGACCATATGGTGCTCGGGCTCTGGGTCACCAAAGATACCCACACGTGCGTCATGGAAGATATTGGAACAAGGAGTAAGAGTTGTTTTCTGAAACCGGGCATGGATCTGGTTGATTGACCTTTGGTCCTCAACGGATGAGTCCATGGCTCTTTTATATGGATCTGTTGGTTGATCTTGCTGATCTTCAACGAAGATGGAATCATTGGAAATTAGGATTCAACCGGATATTTTGGAGGATTATGATTAGTGACACTATGGTTTCATTAAATGGTTGTTTTAAAGATATCTGAGTCTACGAGAGGCGATTTCATATTGGGTGTGTAAGTGGTGTGACTGGCGTTAAATTTGCATGAATATCCAGCTAGGGGGCCTGGGAATATCTAGCTAGAGGGCCTGGGAACGCTTTTCCCTGGTACCCGGGACAAAACCTAACCAAATTCCTAATTGGATCCCATCACTATAGTGGTTGGCGGTTGGCTAACCCATGGGATTGGATGGGGTTAGGCTGGACTGATGGATCCGTAAAATGAGACTCAATTCTGTTATAGTACGATAGATGAAGTAAATCCCGGATAGTAATTGTTATATGGAAAAAGAATCAACGGTTGTACCTCTCGATGGGAAAAAAAAGCGTTGGTTTCTATGATCCAAGTACAAGTAAATCCCGGATAGTAATTATTCTATAGAAAAAGAATCAACGGTTGTGCCTCTCGATGGGAAAAAAAGCATTGGTTTCTATGATCCAAGTACAAGTTTCTTCCTTGATATGACCAAGTGACTCACAAGTTCGATCGGATCAGTTTGGTCACAGTAATGACCCTGACTATGATAGAGTACAAAAATCATGGAGAACTCGCCCTGTGCTTTTCGGTAGGGGGAAGTTTTTCCGAGTTTGATTTTTGAAGAACCAAGGGATTAGTCTCTTGTCTAGATATCCGTGTGGGCGAGGCCCCGAGTGAGGGATCCTACCCCACGCAAAAAAGTACTACTTTCGCTGCTAGCACCCCTGAATCCGTTGTGCGGAGGGAACAGGGATCTTTCAGCTGTGGTATCACAGCGAATTGACTAAAGTGGATCAACTAAAAA
Source organism: Cibotium barometz (assembly GCF_041138505.1). Classification (NCBI taxonomy): domain Eukaryota; kingdom Viridiplantae; phylum Streptophyta; class Polypodiopsida; order Cyatheales; family Cibotiaceae; genus Cibotium; species Cibotium barometz. Next base: position 1,302,939 of record NC_141058.1, read on the forward strand.
GCCAAAAATGTCAAAAATTTGTGAAGTAACAGTAAAAGGTTGTAAATGTGTGATAAACTTCATACAAATTGATATTCAAAATGAAGATTCATAAAATTGAAAGTGGGCCTTTAGATGAAGTACCGCAATTGTATGGAAATACTTGACTTGCTTGAGGCCTAGTCATGATGGTATTTACCTAATAATTCCAAGGACCGTGACTACCCGTATAAGGGTATAACTACAGCTCTTTACTGGCAGTATATACGAGTAAATCTAAGACCTTGAAATTATAAGTAAAAATGCTATCCACATGATGAATTCGAATGCTGGTTGATATGATTTTAGAATTCTAGTTGAGACTTGATGAGTTGATTTGGATTCTGATTGAAAAATGATGATTTCTGAATTCTGGTTGAAAGAAGATAAGTGGAACAAAGCCACAATGAGGATAAATGGAATGAATCCTAGTGATAATGATAATAACTAGAATGATGATTATGACTTCAGCAAATCACTACAAAATTAGTGGATTATGCTGATAGATTGCTACTATTAACACTTGACCCAGTGGATCCAGTTAAGGGATGACATATTAAAAACCTACATAACTGGAACTTCCATGGAGGAATGTTCAGATGGAATTTTTGGTCTGATGGACCATTATTGTGTTAAGAATATGAATGATATGTTCTGAATGAATTTTTATCTGATAATGAGTTCTATATAAGGGATCTTTATCCCATGATTCTGTGGAGAGCTGACCAATCTAAAGAACCCTAGAATCAGTTGGATCCAAAGTCGGATTTGAATTGTAAATAAAAGGACTTAACAAGAATTTTCGTATTGATAGGATCATGGATCGAGGTTTGAAGTATATTACCAAGCGTTCGCTCTCCTCCTCAAATACTCACCACCGTTGGATGAAGAACAGTTGATGGCCAGGTTCATTCGAGGACTGAACGAACCTTTGAATATCCTAGTGAAGAATGCCAAGCCAATTTCTATGGCCGAAGCAGTGCGGATGGCGAAGGGTTTTGCCAAGGCCTTTGATGTCAAGGTCCCCCCGCCGAAGCCAGCACCATCACCTTTCAAAAGATTTTTAGCTCCAGAAGGTGATTCCAACCTTCCACTGTCTAAGAGATATAAGGGTCAAGCCCAGGATATGGGAAGTTCCAGAATGGAAGAAATGTCCTTTTCTTGGAACTCAATCCCTTGGAATTCAACTTCAGAAGTTCCACCCTTGAACAAGGGAGTGAAATGCTATAACTGTTAAGGATTTGGACATCATAGTATGGATTGCCCAACTTCTTTTGGAACAAGGTTTTCAAGGCGGGAAAATCAGGGATCAAGATTCCAGACTCCAGCTCCTTCCTTCTAGAGTAATCAGGTTTCTTTCCACCAAAATCAGAGAAATCCCAAAGGCAGACCCTCTAACCAACCCGCAGTTTTAATCCAAAGTAATGCAAGACCTCCACCTCTCAGAGTAGGGGAAGTCAAAGTGAGATATTCCCAAATCGGTCGTCCACTTCCAAGGCAGTAACGCTGGAAGTGATTAAAGAAGAAGAAGAAGATGAAAGAGATCATACTCCACCTACGAGATGAGGACATCTCGTGTTTTTTTAGTGGGATAGGATGTAAGATTCCTCCCTCCCAGCTTTTAAGGTGTACAGGTGTAAGAACCTCCCCTTGTGATCTTGTAATTATTTTCCTCTTTGAAATAAAAGAAAGATTCTGTTTTACCCTGTTTTGACCTGGAGAGAGAAAATGTCTAGAGAGAGATAATCCAAAATTGAGATATTTTTTGATATAAAAATCCTCCTAGTGTCTAAAATGGTTTCCCCTGAAACATAAAATTCAAAAAGAACTTTCCAATGTGCAATTGGAATTAATTGAAAATAGGTAAAAAGGACCTTAGCCTAAGGGTCCAGATTTTCAAAAAATTTTGAATTATGCTCCAATTAAGGTCTTTATGGACCAATAAGATTAATCCAAATATAGGGAGGAGATAAATTGAAGAATAAAAGACAAACCCTCCCAAAAATGAGTAAATGCTCACATAAGATGACGAGTTGACAAGGTTTATTAGTAAAAAACTATGAATATTACTAAAAAAATGAGATATTTTGGGTATAATGAGTCAATTTTGACACCTTGGTAAGGAGAAGGGGGCTCTTCAAGGAGGTGCCTATTTCACATGTGTGGTGGAGTTTTAAACTCAAAAATATTATGATATTTTTATCTCTCCTCTCTCCTGGATCAAACCAAATCAAAAGGGAGCCAAACTAGGTCCAAATCTTATCCAAATTCAGCCAAACTGAACCTAAAAAATTCTAGAAACTAGTTGGACTTGGTTAGCCTCCCTCACCTATAAATAGATCCTTAGCCCTTTGTAAAAAAATATGAGAACTATACCATGCCAGTATTATACTGAAATAATGATATTTTCTATTATCCTCTAAAAATCCTCTACAAATTGAAGAGATTGGAGCTTCTCTCTCTCTCTCTCTCTTCAATCTTCCTTGAAGTCTTCATCAACATACCAAACCAATTGATTGGTTGGGAGCCTCTACATTGATTAAAGAATCAAGCAATCTAGGAGGTAAAGTGTGGTTTATGGTCTTTTTTTTTAAATCTCCAAATGTTTCTCTCTTCTCAACCCCTCTCAAGCTGCTTGAGAAGCATTCAATTGAAGGGCTTTTTATTACAATTGAAGTTCTTTAATGAATTGTAGTGATAAAACATATAAATTTCTATTTATGCTTAAATTAAATGTTTTTTTTAAGCATGTCTCTCTCCCCCCCAAAGAATGGTCATTCCCATGACCTATTCTTTATTCAAATGAAGCTTCTCATGAAGCAATTCTCTAATCTAAAAGTAAATTCTATGCTTGTCAAATTGAGGCCAAATAAGTGGCTTTTTAATGCTTTTATGCTATTTCATTCATGGAAAAATTAGGAATCAAGTCCATAATTGGATATTGATCCAATTAATGGTTATTCTATCATATGATATTACTAAACTTTATGTTTTCAAAACTATTGAGAATTATCAGTAATGGTAAAATTTTTAAAAAATTAACACATGAATCATTTTCATTCATAATATGAAGAGGACTTCCTACCATATTCTAGGATTAATCATCCTAGATTAATTGAATGATTCTCATTATAATCATGGAAAATTTTAATTTTTATGTTTATGCATAAATAGTTAATTAGGAAAAAGAGAAATTTTTAGTAATTTATTTTTATGTTAAAAGAGTAATCCCCATGACAATGGAAATCCATGTATTCCAATGAAGGAAGAGAAAAATTGGGATGCTAAAATAATGTATATTTTTTAAAAAAATTAAAGAAGGATATTAGTTAAATTTATCTTTTTGCATAGATAAATTTAAATGATGAAAGAGGAATTCCCACCATATTGGAATTCAAATATTTAAATGAGAAAAGTGTAATTTTTAGCATATTGAAATTAATGGATATTTTATTTAAATTCAAAGATAAATTTTAGATAAATTTATTTTATCTATGAGAAATATTTAAATGGTAAAAGAGGAATTCTTATGACATTTGGAATTCCTTCATTTAGATGGAAAAAGAGAAATTCCTAGCATATTGAAATTAATGGGTATTTTATTTAAATTCAAAGATAAATTTTAGATAAATTTATTTTATCTAAGAGAAATATTTAAATGGTAAAAGAGGAATTCCTATGACATTTGGAATTCCATCATTTAGATAGGAAAAGAGAAATTCCTAGCATATTGAAATTAATGGGTATTCTATTTAAATTCAAAGATAAATTTTAGATAAATTTATTTTATCTATGAGAACTATTTAAATGGTAAAAGAGGAATTCCTACGACATTTGGAATTCCATCATTTAGATGGGAAAAGAGAAATTCCTAGCATATTGAAATTAATGGGTATTTTATTTAAATTCAAAGATGAATTTTAGATAAATTTATCTTATCTATGAGAAATATTTAAATGGTAAAAGAGGAATTCCTATGACATTTGGAATTCCATCATTTAGATGGGAAAAGAGAAATTTCTAGCATATTGAAATTAATGGGTATTTTATTTAGATTCAAAGATAAATTTTAGATAAATTTATTTTATCTATGAGAAATATTTAAATGGTAAAAGAGGAATTCCTATGACATTTGGAATTCCATCATTTAGATGGAAAAAGAGAAATTCCTAGCATATTGAATTAATGGGTATTTTATTAAGAGAAATATTGATGATAAAAGAGAAATTCCCATGACATTGGAATGTAAATAATTAAATGCAAAAAAGAGGAATTTCCATGGTATTTGAGATCCAAGAAATTAAATGGAAAGAAGAGGAATTTTTAGTATAATTCAATTTATGATTATTTATCAAAAGTGAAAATATAGGTAGAATTGATTTCTATAAATCTCATGAATTCTTTTATTCAAAAGAGGAATATTGAATATAATTCAATTGAGGAATTGAAAAGGAATATAGAAATAGTCGTTCGAGAAAAGAAACCTTTAATTAGGCCAAGCAATTGGTAGAAATTTAGAAAAAGTCCCATTATCGGAAGAATCAAACTACAAAAAGCTACTAAATGGGAATAGCATGTGAAATGGATATAATAAGATGAAAATAGAATGTGATAAGATGTAAATAGGATGCGATAAGATGTGTATGAGATGTAATAGGATGTGAATGGATGTGATAATATGAAAATAAGATGTGATAAGATGAAAATAAGATGTGATAGGATGTGATAAGATGAAAATAAGATGTGATAAGATGTGATGTAATGGAAATGGATGAGGATGTGTATACGAAAGAATGGATGTGGATGTGTGTGTGAAAGAATGGATATGGATGTGTATGTGAATGAATGAGATGTGATGTCATGTGAATCGGATGGAAATGAATGATATGGGATGTGAATGGATGATATCGGATGTAAATGAATGATATGGGATGTGAATGGATGAGATGTGATGTGATGTGAATCGGGATAAGAATGAATGAGATGAGATGTGAAATGAATGTGATGATATATGATGTAAATTGAGATAGATGTGAATGAATGATATGTGACGTAAATGAATGAGGTGTGATGGGATGTGAATATGGGTAGATGCGAGTGGATGAGAATAAATGAGGAAAGATGTGATGAGATGAATCTGTGAGAAAGGCAATTTCAAATTGGGTGTGTAAGTGGTGTGGTTTTTGGCGTTAAATTTGCATGAATATCGGGCTAGGGGACCTGGGAACTCTTTTCCCTGGTACTACCCGAGACAAAACCTAACCAAATTCCTAATTGGATCCCATCACTACAGTGGTTGGGCGGTTAGCTAACCCATGGGATTGGATGGGGTTAGGCTGGACTGATGGATCCATAAAATGAGATTCAATTCTGTTATAGTACGATAGATGAAGTAAATCCCGGATAGTAATTGTTCTATGGAAAAAGAATCAATGGCAGTGCCTCTCGATGGGGAAAAAAGCATTGGTTTCTATGATCCAAGTACAAGTTTCTTCCTTGATATGACCAAGTGACTCACAGGTTCGATCGGATCAGTTTGGTCAGTAATGACCCTGAGTACGTTAGAGTACAAATATCTTGGAGAACTCGCCCGTGCTTTCCAATGGTGGGGGAAGTTTTTCTGGGTTCAATTTTTGAAGAACCAAGGGATTAGTCTCTTGTCTGGATATCCGTGGTTCGAGGCCCCAAGTGAGGGATCCTGCCCCGCGCAAGAAGTGCTACTTCCGCTGCTAGCACTCCTGAATCCGTTGCACGGAGGGGGCAGGGATCTTTCAATACGCGAGAACAATTTCTTGGTCATGCTGTATACTAATCATTGGAGTAGTGCATCCTTTATCAGAGTATATTTTATGTGTCTCTAATCTAAATGTCTAAATGTCCCCTAAGTATAAGGGGCATGTCTCCTTAACTTGATTTGTCTATCTAGGAACCATAATCCATGCATCTCTTACTTAAATCCACACATATATCATCCATGAATTGAGTGTCTCTCAACATAATTCATGAATTAAGTGTCTCTCAACATAATCCACACATTTTTGAATTAACTACACATCTAGATCTTCCTCTATGCATTGCTTATACATCTTCTACATGTCACTTATAAAAATCTACATGTAGATTTTATATCAAATTCATTAAGATTTAGACATCAATTCCATAAATTCACCTAGACTAAATGACATCCATGCCTTGATCCACTTGTTGTCTAGTAGAAATTAATGCACCTTTGCCCAGATGATCGATTGGTTAGAATTAACCCATACTTTGAGAGAGTGCATCAGATATGCTTACTCTCGAATACCCTACTCTTTGAGGAGATTGCATCAAACATTGATGCTCACTCTTTAGTAATCCATTCTTTAAGGAGAGTGTATTAAACATTGATGCTCACACTCTCGAATGTCATAAGGTCAAAGTTCACGTCCTTCGATGGGGACTCTACTAAGTACTCCTAGCCGAGGTGAGTTGCTCACTCTTGAATACCCTAAGGTCAAATCCTTCGATGGGTACCCTTTGATGGGACACTACTAAGTATCCTATCTAGAGGGAAGGCACTACCCTAGGACCCTTTAGGAATACATACCCTACTTGCCAGAGCTTTGGATGATCCAAAAATCTTACCCATGTCCCTTGACCATGAGATTGAACTTGAGTTCATACACGACCCTAATGTAAAGTTCACTAAATTGTAACCTAAGACAGTAGAGGTGCAAGAAGAGGATCCAAATTATATAGAGATCCTACACTAAGATAGAGAGCTCTAACTCCACACATTGCGTAGATAATTCCTAGAATGAGATCACAAAATCCCCTGGAAACCTCACCTAGGAGAATGAGAACTCGCATGTTGACATAGAGAGGGTCAGACAAGGGAGAGAGACTACCATGATCCACCTAGGCACATATGCAATAGCCTATCTACTACCACACCTCTTTCGATTGTAGAGAGACCATCACATATTCAACACATGGAGAGCCCACTATACTAGTGCATCTTTGTGTGGAAGATCCAAGTGGAGCTCATAGATGTTTATCTAGGCATAGTGTAACACCCATGGGAGGCCACCACATAATGTTTCAAAACTACATCGATATGACCCCGTAGGTTTTGGTTGCCTTTCACCAAACTATTATCAAGCAGGATCCACCACTACCACCTCCATTGCCAAGCACGTTGAAAATGGCAAAGGAAATGGGTAGGAATTCACCATGGGAATAACACCATAGCTTCTCCATCAGCACCAACAAACCCAAGGGCTCCACAAAATAAGGCATGTTCACATTTCCAAATTAAGCTTGAAGGACAATAAAAGTATCCATTCAATGTTGGTTTTATTTATGAGATAGAACACATTGAGTGGGTTTCTCCTATTGTGGTTATACCTATAAAAACAATGGAAAACTCCGAGTGTGTGTAGACATGAAAAAGGTCAATGTTGCGAACTGGTAAGGATCATTATCCTTTACCATTTACTGAAAAAGTCTTAGAATGAGTGGCTGAAAAAGTCTTAGAATGAGTGGCTGAAAAAGAAGTATATAGCTTCTTGGATGGTTTCTTAGGCTATAATTAGGTGTGCAAATAGACCCCACTCATCAGCATAAGTCCACATTGATGCATCTGCCTATGCTATAGGATGTATACTTGCCCAACCACGTGAACACAAGATGGATTTCCCTATAAGCTTTGTAAGTAGACAATTAAACGAGGCTGAACAAAACTATACTACCACACAAAGGGAAGTCTTAGGCATGGTTTATGTAGTCAAGAAGTTTAAACACTATTTTTTGGCAAAGAAATTTGTGTTCTTTGTAGACCATCAAGCCCTTCTTTATTCGGTTTAACAAATCTTGTACCACAAGGAGGATCACAAGGTGGCTATTGATCCTCATGGAATTTGACTTCTCTATCACTGTGAGGAAAGGATCATCATATGTGCTTCCAAATCATCTGTCCAGAGTAACCAATGGTGGACCTCAAATAGACATAGTTCCTGAATGGAGCTTTGATATTGTGCACTTTTTAACGAATGGACTACCTATGAACCCTGAATTGTCTAAAGAATAAGCACGACGATTAATTAAATTAGCAGCCCCATATCAACTAATTGTGGGGAATTATATCAATTAGGCAAGGATGGAGTTCTTCGTAGATGCGTGATAGAGTTTGACTATGTAGCTATCCTTGAAGAAGCTCATAACGGACTAGGCGGCGGTGGGCATTTTGCCATAGAAACCACTACACGAAAAGTGCTTAAATCGTGCATATGGTGGTCGACACTCATTGGTGATGCCTCAAAATTTGTCAAGAGGTGTGAGGAATACCATAGATTCGCTATAATTCATAACAAGGATCGTATGCCCTTGACTATAGTCTACTTTCTACAAGTCTTCTAGAAGTGGGGGGGGATGGACTTTGTTGGACCTACCAGTTCTTCGGCCAAATCATCTCGGGCAAGTTACATTATAGTGGTGATATGCTATTGTTCTAAATAGGCAAAGGCCCGTGTCACTATGAAGCTGACGCTCGAAGTACTCCCAAATTCATGTACGAAAACATCATAACAAGATATCATTGTTCACTGAACTTGTAAGTGATAGAGGAACTCATTTCATCAATGAGGTGATCACTTTTCTCTTGGCTAATTTCATAGTTGTTCATAAAAAATCTTCGCCATACTATCCTCTAGTCAATGTGCAAAAAAAGTACTCACAAGACTTTATGCACCATATTGACCAAAATAGTGAATGAACGACAAAACGATTGGGAAAAAAAGCTTCCTCCTGCTCTTTGGTCTTATAGAACGACCCATAAGACTACTACACGAATGATACCCTTCCATATGGTGTATAGGCTAGAGGCATTCTTGCGTATGGAATATATTGTGCCTTCTTTAAGAGTGGCAATTTCAAAAAAACTTGAGGGCAATGAGATATCCGAGAGGTTGTTCCAACTAGAACGTCTTGATGAGACTAGACTTCATGCAGCCTCTAGATTATATGTTAAAAAGATTCGAAGAAAGAAATGGTTTGACAACCACTTGAGTAAAAAAGACTTCAAAGAAGGTGACTTAGTACTGATGTATGTAGTCAAACGAAACAAACAAAAACTCAAGATGATGGGCATGGGTCCATTTTGAATTTTTGAACTCACTAATTAAGGCTCGGCTAGATTAGAGACCTTACATGGAATACCTTTTGACTCCTATAAAAATGGAGCAAGTTGCAGAGATTTTATGGACAACTTACAGAAACCATGCTTACAGCAATCCATGAGGCTAAACAAAGAAAACATGAGGAAAAAGACAAACAAAAGCTAGCTCGACTAGAAGCTAAGGCTCGTGCCGAGAAGAGAAAACACCAATCCAAAATGCTATCTATTAACAACTGCCACGTGGCTAGCAACAAATGGGAAAATGATGATTATATACCACCAAGATGGGTGTACCTAGGATTCTGTGCCATGAACACACTGTATCCTTCATTGTGTTTACTTGACACGGGGGCTGATTTGAGCCTTATGTCTTATGAAACCAGGACTAGAATGGGTAAACCGATACTTCAAGATTCCGGCCTAGCCTTGAGCTCGTTCAATGGTTGCGTCTCCAAATGCCTCGGCTTGTTAACTATGTCTTATTATATCAAAAATGATATTATGGAAGGTATTTTTCATGTCGTGAATGCAGGACAAATGAAAGAGAAAGTCATACTATGTAGAAGTTGGATGTCCAAATATGTCTTGGAAATTCAATGGAAAGCTCATACATTCATGGCTTGCTTACCTTCAAGCAATCAAATTGTCTATTTGTCGAATGAGGTGCCAGATACCACAATGTATCATACATGTGCACCCATTGAAAAACTTACCCTCTAGTTTAATGCCTCTTTCGTGTATAGACAATAGCACTCAGCCTTCTACCGACTTACTTTCAATGTTTGGTGGCAAACCAATGCATACCCAACTGCTCTCAATCAGTCAGACTAGTGAAAGATATCAGTTTTACACCAGGTAAAACTGCACCACATCATAGTTGCGCGTTTGGTAAAAGTTGAGCTTCCACTCATCATATACTTCACACTCTAGTATGTATTTGACCTTGTTATTTTTCAAATGGGTAAGTTTTTCCTTCCCTATTTGTCATCTATTACAAATTTATATTTCTTTGTCAAGTCAAAATTGAAAATTTGTCCAAAATACAAAGGAGACTGCCGAAATTTTTCCATGATTTTTCCCAATATGCAAAATCTTGAATTTTGCTACAAACTCTTCACTTAGAGGCTACATGGGTATGGAGTCACTACGTATGGACTATCTGCACTCCTAATTTCACAATTCTTAACCCTTCGACAACCTGACCATTCTTGTCCACCCACAATGGCTGTAATGATTGCATTCATTTAGGTATACATACTCGTAGAGGAGTGTACTGGGTCTAGGCAGAAGGAGGGACATCTTGTGGGTCTTCAGCCTATAGGATTTTGGCCACCACTTTCTAACGCAAGAAAGTGGGAAAGGGGCCATTGGAACTCGTCCTGAAAGGGGGATATCATTAATTTTTCAACCAAAAGTTCCAATCCTGTCCGAAAGAGGTTAGTGTAGTTCATCGGGTAACTTGGGTGCATTGCATGAAAAATTCTAATGGAAGGTAGCGAAGACAAAACCCAACACTTTCATCACTAATATGTGGTTTTGTTTGTAGTAATAATGTCCCAGAAAACCCAAGCAAGAACTGACTCATATGAAAAATTGACAAGGAAACAGGTTATGTCTACCAAAGACTCAAAACAACAGGGAGAATCCAAGGGATTAAAAAGAATACCAAAGGTACCGGCGGAGAAGTTACAAGACAATGATGGATGGGTATCTAAACATAGTCATTCATCTAGTTGGTTGGGTGATGCGGGCACAAATGGAGAACGCATATGCGTTAGAGTGTTCCAAAGGAATACAGGAAAGGAGCCCTCATTGTTTACCTACCATGCACCACCAGAATGCTACTCAGTTCTTAAGGAAGATGGTGTAATGAAGAAATTGCAGGAAACTAGGTTGGATAAGATAGCAGCATCCTCGAATCCTTACAACAATGACCCTGTTCTCATAACTAAATTCCTAAACTCTTATGATGCACACAGAAGGATGGGTGTAGTCACCATAGGAGACTATGACGCTAATCATTGAAGTGTTAAGCCTGCCTGCCTCCAGGGGCGTCATATTCAAAGGCGAAACTAGGCACTCGATCTTGCATGGGTGGGCTGCCAATCGTTGTTGGTTGGGCTACCAAGTTGCACCGTTGGTGTGCCATGAGCTGTCCTCGTTGGGTGGTCTGGTTTCCAATATGGCATACTGCTACATTCACCACTTACAATCGACGAGCAGCCTCCCCCCTCCCCCCTTCTCGGCAGCTGCTTCTGACAAGGCGAGAGAGAGCACATGGCTTCTCTGCACATGGCTTCTCTCTGTTTCTCACTCTCGCTACTTCTGACAAGGCGAGAGAGAGCACTTGGCTGAAGTGCTCTCTCTCTCTTTCTCACTCTCGTGCCCATGTTGAAAGAGATCCCCCACAGCCGCCACACCGGCTTGCGCTTCTTCCTTCCCACCGCCTTTCTCCACACAGTCAAGCCCGAAAAAAATTGGATAAGGTGATTTTTTTCTTCCCACCATGGCGGCTACTGCAATCAAGGCCAAGAGAGAGAGGTTTTGCTCTTAAGCCTCCCTTGTTGTTGCTACCACACTCGTGCCCACCCAAGCCCAAACAAAAACAATGAAGAGCTTTTGTAGCTATGGTGGCTCCTCTCCACACAGTCGAGAGGTCTGCAGATAAGACGGTGTTTTCCTTTGCTTGCTCGTACGCAATGGTTGGAAGAAGAGTAAGAGTAAACAAGAGAAGAGTGAAAGAAGGCTATGGCTATGGCAATTTCTTCTCCTCCACACACAGTAGACCTGCTCCCTATCTGGATAAGATCCCCTTTTTTTTGATGGTTCACTAACCTTAGTATGAGCTTGGCCCTGGTTCATGTGGGCTCTGCTGATACCAATGTTACACTAGCATACCGACGACGCATCAAGCACAGAGGATAAGGAGCTCTTGTTCACCACCCAGCCACCATAGAAGGAATTAGGATAGCGATCCTCACCGCCGGACATATATAGTGGCATGCCTACTCACACGTCCGGCCTCCCGTACGGGACTATGCCCGGGTGCCGTTTCCCCTGAACCCCAGGTCGCTCGCCACTCACTCTCCGGTGGATGGTCTCAGAGCCAGTTGAGCTTCCCATAGCTACTATGAGCTATGTAACACAAACACCCCTCTTGCCTCACTATGTCAACCACTCTTCCAAACCATTATGGAGATCCAAACCTCACTAGCGAAGACAAAGACCCTCCCCCTAAACCTTAACCTCAATAACCCTTCAGGGAGGTCACCAAGAAGGAGTGGGTACTCCAAGAGTACCATGGCTAGCCAAGGGAAGTACAATTCCCTTGTGAAAACGTAGCAGCCCACCATGAGTGGAGATTTGCCAAATGGGAGTCCCATGCAACAGATTTTTACCCAAACTCTAAGCCACATTGGATCCTTGTCAAGATGTTAGAAGTTCAAGACTTCCACAATAAAAAACCTACACTTTGGGTCCCAAAAACCTCGCAAACCACAACCTAAAGAGATTCAAGGGGTAGCTCGGACGCCAATTACACCAATTTGAGCCCAACAAATCAACATTCTAGTGGGTCCTAACCAAGCTAATAGAAGCACAGGAACCCCTACATTTGGGTTTCGAAGTCACATAAACCCGCACCACAAGCCTCCATAACCACACCATGAACCACCAGACCAAAGATGTAGTGGAGCAATCAAAATCCATGCCTCTGATTCCAACACCAAATCTTAATCAAGAATGGAGAGAAATGGGTTCCACCTCAACTCATATGGTGACACCACTATTAGAGAAGTTGGAGGAGCCTGTGGACACCAAGTAGCAAGAGAAAATCCCTTGCCCATGTGCAATGGCCTTACCCAGCCTTATTCCCATCAAAGACGAGCCACCCATGGTGCCAAACCCTAAAGAGTGTCACACGCACACACTTTCATGGCACCACATAGTAACCCCAAGGCCCAAAAATATCACCCATGATCTCTATGTGTGCCAACTCATAGCACCAACAACTCACCAACTGGAACTAGAAAGATAAAACTCAATCAAGTGCGTTGGTAAAGCTGGGAACGATGACGTCAAGGCTTTCGTCATGGATGGGTATCATGGATAGACAAGCAACTCTCCTCCTTCACTCAGTGTGAGGCCACATGGTGAGCCGAAACTGTAAAGCCTCATTGTACATATATAACCTATTAATTGTATTTACACATACTCGTGAGGAATAGTAAAAAACTTGAAACCCCAAATAGAACCAAATTCAATAGAAAATTTAAAACATGCACATGTACCTATGAGCATAGAGCACATACACACTCCCACATGTGCACCCACGCATACACATACACACTCTCAGTCTCCCTCTAAAAACTACCCCTTAATCCCTTTTAAATTTTCTCCCCCTTGGATTGTTTAAATTTGTTTCCCTAAATTTTTGAAAGACCCCCTCCCCTCTCTTTGAGAAAATTCCCCCCACTTATGCCATGTCATCACCCAAAAAAAACTTTAAAAAAAGTATCATGCCATCACGTAGGCTCGTGTGTGCCACATCGTCACCCAAAAAAAAGGACCATATCATCACATAGGTTCATGGTGCCATTTCATCACGTAGGCTCACGTGTGCCATATCATCAAAAAATCCCCAAAAAAAAACTTACATCTTTTTTATTATTTGTTTCCAAAAAAAAATATTAGAAAGAGAGAAAGAGAGAAGAAAAGTAGCGAAAAAGAGAGAGAGAGAGAGAGAGAGAGAGAGAGAGAGAGAGAGAGAGAGAGAGAGAGAGAGAGAGAGAGAGAGAGAGAGAGAGAGCAAGAGAAGAAGAAAGAGAAATAAAGAGAGAGAGAGAGAGAGAGAGAGAGAGAGAGAGAGAGAGAGAGAGAGAGAGAGAGAGACAACAGGACACAGTATTGGGTCGCAAATACCCTCTGTAGGGCCCCCACCACGAATGGTGTATTTGCTAAGAAGAGAGAGAGAAAGAGGGAGCAAAGAAGAAGAGAGAGAGAGAGAGAGAGAGAGAGGGAAAGATAAAGAGAGAAATATTTATGCAGTGCTAGTCCAGCTCCATCCACTGATCATTGAACTCGTGGTTCTAGCCAAAGATGGGAGATATGGAGCAATATTGCTACGTGGCACATTTGGAGACTTGATGTAGTAAGGCCATTAAGGGCACCCCCTCACCCTGCCATAGAGGAGTCCATCTAGAGCACCTAGCTTGATATCATTTATACCCCCATGGATAGTGGGGAAAGTTTTAGGGTGGCTCTAATCGTATATGTGGAAGTCCCACGAGGACTTCCTGAGGATTTGGAGTCATGGTTTCTTTCTCATCATTAATAGTGGTGGTGAGAAGGTTGGCATACTCAAAACGAAGTTACCCAGTTTTGTTTTCAAGGACAAAAACTTTTCTTTCAAGGGGGAGGAAATGTTATGAGACTGAAAGGTAACACTAAAAGGTAAGACTACGAAAGATTATTTACATGTAAAACGTTGCATATAAATAAGGTTCAAGGAATTTCAAAAATACCTAAGCAATGGTTAATAGGCATTAAAGTTAAAGAAAAAAAGAAGTAGATGGTGCACAATGGAAGCCTAAGGGACACAGGGGTAGTTAAAGAGGCATTGGACAAGGAAAAGGCAAGGTCTAGCCAATGAAAGGTCAAGGGACTGAAGTTGGAAGGTCATGCACCACTTAGGCCTATATAACCATGAGGTAAGGGACTATTTGGAATATTGTTGGGTGGAGAATCAAGGTTCTAGTCTTACAAGTCCTCAAGCTTATAATGTGTGCACTTTTGCCGCACAGGTCGTAGCTGGGGACTTGCCGGACACCGTATGCGAGCCACGAATGGCTGCAAGCATACAACCAGGAAGGCAAGCTCAAAACAGAATGCAAAAGGTGTGTCACTCACCGCTTAACTGTCGCCTTGAAGGATTCCTGCGTCGCAGTCGTGAAGGAAGAGCCGCCGTCGCCGCTCTACCGCCTCGCCGCCGTCGCCGTCGCCGTGCCGCTACACAGTGCGCTCGATCGCTCTCTCACTCTCTCTCTCTCTCTCTCTCACACACACGCAGGAGAAGGAAACCAAGGAGATAAGGCAAGAGCACTCTTGTATTCACCACACATGAGAATGAGGATTTTAGGGTTACATTTGACTCTTATAGGTGACTTGGCCGTTCACACTTGGGCGCCCATACATGGCCGGCCGACCCTAACCCTTATCCTACTGATATTCAAGGTGCGCCTCTCATCGGCGATCACCCAATCCCTTCATCCTTAACATATGGTGCCGACAAGCCCGACCCATGACTCAGAATATTTACATTAATGACGTAAAACATAATACGTCTCAATGTCCATCATAGGTTAACATGCCCCCCTTCCTGATGTAGATTCCGTCCTCGGAAGCTATGGTATGGTAAGCTCGAGAGGGTTGTTGTGGTAGACCGTCTGCAAAACAGGGAAGTAGAGTGAAGGTATGCTGGAATTCAAAAGATATAAAGTGTATAAATTCAAGCATATTAGACCACAATGGATGTTGCTATGAGAACTTAGTTTAAGGGTCACATGAATGAGCTAGTGTAGCAAATTAACAGGAGTTTAAAATTATTGAAAGTAAATCAAGAGTAAGCAAGGTGTCAAAGGTTAATCAAGGTTTATAACTGGCCTAAGTCAAGGAAAATAACCAAGCTTAATAAATAAACACATGACCACACTGTGTCTACTCTAAGAACAAGTTAATACCACAAGCCTAGGGAAACAAGAAACATCAGAGTTACAGGAGCTTTTTGCCTCTTTTTTTTTTTTTTTTTTTTGCACGTGACAATTTTTACACACAATGGCGACCTTCCTAAGGCAAAACTAACATCGATCCTGGTACCATGTTTAACACAAGGCATTATCCAGGAATCTATTAGCTCACTTTAGGCAAGGCTACCCCCTACCAACCAAGGCATCGGTCTGGAGTAGAATACTCCTCGCCTACCAAGTATCAATAAGGCGATAGGCCATCATTAAAGCACATCATAGACTTGTATTGCCATTTATTATAGGCTCTTTTTTTTGTTTTTTAAATAATTTCTTTTGATCTTCGCTCCTGAACTATAATTTGTCTTACATCCTTTCGACAAAGGGGTAATAGCTATGTCCTAGAGGTCAACACACACACATGGCCTAAACCCTAGACCTAAGACAATCGTATTCCAAGGTTAACTAAAGACGTCATGCTGCCTAGGAATATTTCCAATAAAGTTAAGCTCATTAATGATTTACACTAGCATGCAAGCAACTTCAAAAACTAAGTAGTACATTGACAATTTCCGTGTGGTCATGCATTATATTTTATGCAATTGATTGAACAGTAAAAACGAAAGAGAGTGGGTATGGAAGAATTACACCTGTAATTGGAGATCTCCTTGATTCGATGAGACAGCTTGCAATTTGATGTAGATATATTTTGATGAACGTTGCGGCAGTCTCAGGACGAAAGCGAACCCACCTCAAACTTTTTTAACCTGTACAATCAACTAACAAGCACTATACCTCGAGAGGCACATCAGTGTGAAAATTTCAAGACTTGTTTAAGGAATCTAAACTAGAAAAAACTTAAAAACACTAACCTACCTACCAGTCACCACACTACTACTGAGGATACGGTAAGAGGATGTTGTAGAGTCCTGGCTCTAGCCCTAAGGCTAAGCCTCTATCCGCATCATCCAAACAAATAAAGTCAACCTCAGTAGTGCCATGAGTTTCATCCGTCCATTCATCATTGTCAGATATTTCCTTTTCATTTTCCCATCCACATAAACTCATCAAAAATGTAACCATGCGAGGATAGTCATCTTGTGGAAAAGGAAAGCATTGGGCTATCGGGGATATGTCCTCTACGGAGTAGGGGACAGTCATGGTCAATAGGCGAATTAGCCATTCTAATTCCTCAATATTTTCCTCTCTGGCTAGTACATCTATATGATCCCATTCAGTTTCAATTACAAGATAGCACATGTGGAATATCTGAGAAAGGTACAGATGATACCTCTCACCAAAGGTAGGAGTGGATGAAGTGTATGATGATCGGGCATCTGCCATATCTGCAAACACGGATATAGCATCAGTAGGTTTATGACAGGACAATCTAGTTCTTGATTGTATACGGATATTTCTCTTGTTTTTGTGCTCTTGCTCTTTTTACTATTTTTTGTTTTTCTTTTCTTTGTTTTTCTGTGTAGAATGTCGAGCGTGAGTACATGTTCCCCCTTTCCTTGGGTAGATCATATTATTTGCAATGATGTTGCAGCCTCTTGGAACCAATTTGTCCAGCGGGTCATAGGTTGTGATGTGGGCAGATAGCTTTTTATGACCCTTGTGGCCACATCCAATTGTAGAGATGGTAGTGTACGCTCCCATTGACGAATGGAGGAAATGGTTTCCGACGATACTATTACAAGGGGAGACGTAGACTCATCGGTTTTTTGTTGGGTGTTAGCAAGAGTAGGTGTAGAGCATGTAGAAACTTCTATATCAGCGTGTGCCTGGCATGAGGAGCTAGAAGCTTCATGTGGCTCCCCCCTTCCTGAGCTAGGTGGTAATGATCGATATCGTTTGGGAATCCAAACTAACTCTGGAAGAAGTGGTGTGGAGCACTCTGTTACCTTTCCCTTACCACGATCTTGAATTATCGTTGGGGTGGCAACAATTGGTTTGCAAGGTTTTACAGGTGATGTAGAGGGATTCAGCTTATGTTTAGGGACCCAAATCTGGTCATTTCCCTCGTAGTACCCTTGGGCTACTAATAATTTTTAAGGGATCCATCGCGATGTTACATTGCCCTTTCTCGGGTGGGTAGCTGCTTTCCTTTTACGAGGCTTCTTGGTGGCTGAACGAGATTGAGCAGGGGAAGTGGCTGTTAACGAAGCTTTGGGGACCCATTTGTATGTACTCTTTGGCATAGTAAGCGAACTTTTAGGGACCACCTTGCCTGTTTCCACTCTTGGCGTTGAAGCGTTAGAGGGGTGGCAAACAATCAAAGATGGTTTTGCCACTGGACTTGGTGATTTTTCGTTATCCATCATTTTGTCCAGAGTCGATGGCTTAGGAGCGAGATTTTGAGCGGTCAGACCTAGTGTTGGTTCTTGCGTCGTGACTCGTCTGGTTGCCCAATCGATATTGCATTTGGTGGCCATCATCCATTTGCGCCCTAAGTTTACAGTCCCTTCCATGGTACCAGCAGGCATAACCAAAAAGCTTTGAATTATGGTTCCCTTGTCATAAGCAACCGGAGTGTGCAAAATTCCTGAGACAGGGGTTTTCTTCTTGTTGATTCCTTGAACTTGGATAGAGCTCTTGGATAAAGGTGGTTTTCCCAGTTGACACCACACGCCATATGATAGCAAATTGTGTTGAGCTCCTGTATCCAATAATGCATTATACAGCACCTCCCCGTAAGGACTCTGTAACTCAATTGGGTATCTTAGAGGTGGGTCAGATTCCAGTGCATCCTCCTCTGCTTCCTCGAAAAATACTTGCGTAATTCCCAAGTTGGCTTCTCGTTGTCTCCTAGCACGCTGTTGACGTTCTTTGGCTTCGACTCTTGCTTGTATCTTTTTAAGCTCAGCCTGTTCTTTAGCTGCCTTCTTTTGATGGATTGCGTGTAACTCCTCCTGGCTCAGGGGGTCATAGTATCTTTTGAATTTACTCCCATTAAGGAATCCAATGGTTTCAACTCCGTCGAGAGTCTCCACTCTGATGGTACCTTGCGGTGTAATTTCACATACTCTATATGGTCCCTTACCAGCATATTTGAGCTTCTTCTTTTCATTTCGCACTCCATACATCAGGACTTTATCCCCAACCTTGATGTCCTTGTCCTTTAGATGGCGATCAAACCATTTTTTCCTTCTATCCTTCTCCACAAGGGCATTGTATACAGCCAATTGTCTTTCTTCGTTTAGCCGCTCAAGGATATATAGACGCTCTACTAAGGGATTACCATCCCAACCCTCTTGAGTAGCAACACGAAGACTAGGAATGACAAATTCCCACGGCATGACTGCTTCTTGGCCATATACCATTTTGAATGGTGTGCAATTAATAGCCACTTTGTACGCAGTACGATAGGCCCATAAAGCTGTCGTGAGCTTTAGATCCCAATCCGTGCGATGAGCTTCAACTGTCTTTGTCAAAACAGAGATTAATGTCTTGTTTGTACTCTCGGCTTGGCCATTCGCTTGCGGATAATAAGGAGTAGATTTATGTTGGGATATCATGAAATTTGTTGTGAGCTCGTTAATCACTTCATTTATAAAATGCGTACCATTGTCGCTCACAAGTTCAAAAGGACAACCGAAGCGTGTGATTATATTTTCAAAGAGGAACTTAGCTGTTGTCCTCGCATCTGCCTTACGTGTCGCTTTCGCTTCAGCCCATTTGGTCATATAGTCAGTGGCCACAATAATATAGCGAGATTGTGTGTTTCGGGCCACTGGGCTAATTGGACCTACAAAGTCTAAACCCCACTTTTCAAATGGTTGGTTTACTTTGATTGGATGTAGGGGCATCTGATCTTTCCTCTGGGGTTTCTTATATCGTTGGCATTCATCGCAACCCTTCACAAAGAGTGATGCATCTTGGAACATAGTGGGCCACCAATACCCTGATTGTAAGATCTTTCGCGCAGTTAAGTCTCCTGAGAAGTGACCACCGGCTACGCCCATATGTGCCTCTTGCAAAATGTATAGATACTCATCCTCTCGGGCACAACGCCTAAGAACGTCATCCTTTCCTCTTTTATAAAGAGTCCCAACTATCAGGCAATAGGGTTCGCATTCTTTGATTAGCTTTCGAGCTAGATCTTTACGAAGCTCCTTGGGTGGAAAGCCATTAACCAAAAAGTTAACAATCTTCTCACTCCATTCAGGCATTGTCTCCACCATGAACAGGGAAGTGTCCGGTAAGTCATCATCAACCCCCGTAGGAGCCTCACCATTAGGTATGCGAGACAAATGATCAGCCATAACATGTTTTTTGCCAGGTCTCACAACAACAGTGAAATCAAACTCAAGAAGAATCAATAGCCATCGTGTGATTCTTCCTGTGGAGCATGGTTTGTTTACCAGATACAACAATGCTTGATGATCCACATAGAAAACAAACTTGGTGGCAAGGAGGTAATAACGAAATTTCCTTACTGCATATATCATTGCCAACCCTTCTTGCTCCGTAGTGGTGTAGTTCATCTCAGCATCATTCAACTGGCGACTAGCAAAGCTAATGGGATAGTCTAGTTTGTGTTCTCCAGGTTGAGTTAACACACACCCAATAGCAAAGTTTGATGCATCAATATGCACATGGAAGAGTAAATCCCAGTTAGGCATTCTCAAGATTGGAGCACTCGCCAAGGCCTTCTTTAATAGCTCATAGGCACGGTCACATTCTTCGGTCCAAATAAACTCGATGAGAAGTTTATACAATGGTCGAGCTATCTCGGCGAAGAAGAGAATAAACCTTCGATAATAACCAACATGGCCCATAAAGCGTTGGACTCCCTTGTAGTTGGTGGGTGGTGGCAATTCCAGAATGACCTTGATTTTACTCTCGTCTGTGGAAATCCCATTTTTGGACACTATATGCCCTAAGATAACTCTGTGTTTAACCCAGAATTGGCATTTGAAAGGATTCAATGAGATGCGATATAATCTACACCTTTCAAATATTTTTCGTAAACACATCAAGTGCTCATCCCAAGAGGAATGAACACAAAGATCATCTAAGAAAGCTTCACAGAAGTCCCTTAGATATTCCTTAAACGCCGTGTTTATCAATCGTTGGAATGTTGCAGGTGCATTGGTCAAGCCAAAAGCCATGACGCGAAAGGCAAACACTCCAAACTCCGTGATAAATGCTGTTTTAGCTTGGTCCTCGACTGCAATTGTGATCTGATTGTAACCCGAGTACCCATCTAAAAAGCTATATGCCTCCTTGCCTGCCACTCTTTCAAGCACATGTTCAGAATATGGCAAGGGGTAGTGATCCCTTCTGGTGGCTGCATTAACCTTTTTGAGATCAACGCACACTCTGAGTTTCCCATTCTTCTTTGGTACGATGACTATCGGAGAAACCCATTCTGAGTGCTCAATAGGGTATATGAATCCACATTTTACAAGCTTTTCAATTTCCTCTTGTACAATCTTTGCGTACTTAGGATTCATTGGGTAGGGACGTTGCTGGACTGGTTTAGCAGTGCTAATCATTGGAATCGTGTGTTGCACCACCGAGGGTGGAACACCCTTCATATCATGATATGTCCAAGCAAATATGTCCTTGAATTCTTTAAGAAGCTTCGTAAGTGCAGCTTCTTCCGCCTTGGTGAGGTCTTGAGCAATAAAAACTGGTTTAGACTCCTCACCCGGATCTGCTAAGTCTATCTCCTTAACTACGGCAGGGCCATCGTAGACACCGCTACTCCCATTGGTAGGCGTTCGTTGGGCTTTTGTGTAGACTACTTTACGTTCCCCTGTGGTGAATGATTTGAAATGCTCGGGTGCGGGGTGTAAGTTTGCTGGTTCTTGTTGTGCCAGGATTTTTTCTTTCAATTCCGCTTCCTTTTGCTGCTGAGCCAACTCTTGGTTTTGCCGCCTTCTTGCCGTACGACTTAGTTTTGGCTTCTCATCAATTTCTAATTGGGCAACGTCATGAGGTTGCGGAATACACCACATGACACTTTGGAGGTATTGTCCCCAATTATCCGCTAACTTCCGATGAGCATCAATGGCTCCTACATAACTAAGCCATTCTGCAGTGGATCTTTCCTTGTTTATTGCAGTGCGTACATTAGCTCGATAGCGTTGACGCTTATGTCTCGTTTTCTTCTTACCAAGTTTTTGATTTTTGTTTCTATCAGATTCGGACTCACTTGGTCGATCTTCACTTTCGGATGAACTGCAGGAGGCCACTGTCCTAGGCCTTGAGCACCTTGCTTCCACATTTGGGTGAATATTTGATTCATTTTCCCCATCAGGCTCAGAGTCAGTTTCTTCTTGAGATTCATACTCAGAGTTGCATTGGTCTGAGTCTTCACTACTGTCAGTGTCAGTGGAGTTCGCCACTTTCTTGCCATCAGGAGTCAAGTGCATAACACATATCATGTTTATTGGCACTAATGGTGGCATATCTTGCCCCTCAGGTGTTACCCAACTTGTGCCTCTATTTCCCCATGTGTCTATGGTTGCCGCTAGGTGTACCCAATCCACGTTATCCGACTCAGTCATACCCGGTAGGACATCCATGTAAGGAGAATCCTTCCCATCATCAGTCTCTTTTTTGCATGTATAGCAATATCTTAATGGGGCGGAGTGAATAGTGGTATCCGATCGATTATCAATGATAACCTTGCTTCCTAAAGGATGTGCACGACCATTCTCAAGATCAACTCGAATGACAGAGTCCTGGAATTGTAGATAGACATGGTTTTTCGACCAGTCATGCACCATTTGTGCTTCCCTCATGAAAGGACGTCCTAAGATCATTTGATATGACATAGGATGCTTGGAGAAATCCATTACAATGAAGGTATGTTTTACCTTGTATCCCAGGACCTTGATCTTAAGGTCCCTTAACATTCCAATAGGTTTAGCAATAGTTCCGTTTGCCATCTTAACCACTATGTTTGTGACTTCGAGGTGAGGCCTTCCCATAGATTCCCAACAGTTTTTAGTCACAATGCTCACTCCAGCACCACCATCAAGGATTCCCTTTAGAGTTAATCCCTTGGTAGTAATGGGGAGGGTGGCATTAGATTCGTCACCTTCAAAGTACTGTCCCAACTTGTTCACAGGTATTTCCACGACCGAATCTTCATCAAAGTTGGGTTGTAGATCCCAATGCTCCCCTTCATCTTGAAGCGTGTCGGGTCTATCCATATTTGCAAATTGTGGTAACCCCGCCTTTAGTTCTCCATTGAGAAATGCCCGAAGAGCTAAGAATAGCTCAGTATCTCCGTATAATTTGGATATGATCGTGGTTCTGATCTCAGAGGACATGAAATCCATTAGCTTAGACACATTCAACGGTACTTTTCGAGACATCGCCCCTTGACTAGGGACTGGTGAAGATGGAATCACTTCCTCTTCAATGGGGTCAGGCATTCCCTCACTAAACATTCTTTCCAGCAAGAAGGGTGTTTGCCCACTTCCGGATGTCCTATCCTCACTTTCTTCCCGAATGATACTAGGTATAGCTAACGGTTTATGGTTCCGGTGAGGCTGAACTTGCGTAGGAAACACTGTGTCTGGAATTTTGATTTTTCTCGGGTTTGGCTCCAGTTCTCTTTGTGTTTCTTCCACCAAACCCCTTAAGTGTTGCACTTGTTCAATCTCCTCAACTGGGTTTGGGTAAGTTCCAATCTTTTTCTTGAGGGTTTTTGGCCCACGTGGCTTGTCTTGGGGAGTCTCAGCAGTCAGTTTGGGTGGTCGAGAGGGCATTAACTGACTTGGTTGTGGGACCGAGGAAGTTTCCTTATGTTTTCCCTTATTTATGTACTCGCTTGATTCTCCTTCATTGAGCTCCCGAGTGGGTTCCTCCCTTAAGATAGTGGCTTTGGTCCCCATGGTTTCTATTGAATCAGAATCATCTTCAGGATCATTCATATACATTGGGTCATCTCCTGTCCCTATGTTAGTCTTTGAACTGGGCTTGGAGCTCGTGGCATTAAGCGATCTCTTTCGCCGTGTTTTCTTTTTCTTTGCCTGAGCGATTGATGCAGTATCCCTCTCTTCAAGAATGTAGTTTTGATTTTGAAGCATTGACCGTGTAACTACATTCGCGGGTACAACGGGTGTGGTTCCTCGTGCTTGGTTGGTGACCTCAACCAAATTCAATGGCGTAATCTTGGGTGCATTAGGATTATGTGGACATTGAGCAATCAAATGATCTATCCACAACGATTACATGTAAGTACCGGCATTCCCGATGTGCTCCCTTGATTTGGTTGCATCTGAGTAGCGATCTTTTGTAACCTATTAGGGCACTCCGCTACACGATGCGGTCCACCACACTCGTAACATTGAAGAGGTGGTCTCCTCACCATGGTATTAAGGTTTTGCCCTCTTGTGGCAAGAGCAGCCGCTTGATATACAGGCTTGACTTGCCCGAAATGATCCTCCATGTAGTACTTGGGAATCATTTCAAACGTATCAATCCCGTATGGAGCAGTAGGGTCTATCTCCTCTTCATAATCCCCACATGCACTATGTGACTCACAACCCATCTGGTTTATTGGGGTTATCCTTGGATGTGGAGGTTGTGGTCCTAGCACTGGCGGTGGTAACGGCACAGACTAGACTACATTCGGATTCCTTGGAACTATGTGCTGTGACGGTTGCTCGACAGGTTGTGCAGGCATTAGCGCGGGTACTTGAGGTGTGTTTGACCAGGCTAGTGGTGCCTGATTTGCCAACATTCGCTTAAGTACTAGGCAATCTTTAGATTGATGACCATACTTACCACATGCATTGCAATTCCCATTGAATTTGACTCTGAATGTGGGACATTCACTCGTGCTATGTGGTCCTAAGCACACCGAACACCATTGTTGCTCTCTCCTTGGGTACATATGGCTATTCTGAGGAGCTCGATTACCCCTAAAGTATTCTTGGAGAGCCTTAGTAAGGTCGGTCACAGACATTTCAGATATCTTGGGCTCCTTGGCAATTGGTTTTACCGTCATTGGCTCGTGCCCAGATACTTGCGAACTAACGGATTTTGTTTCTGAAGACACCTTTTTACCTGCAATCATCAAGTTGTCTTCTAACTGGATTGCATTGGCAGTGACTGCTTCCCACGTTGTAAGACCTCTAATGACTAGGCCATTGTAAATGTCCTCGTGGCGCAATCCTCAGATGAATCTATCGAGGAGTTGGTTGTTATTGAAGCGTTCATCGGGAGTGCAGCGAGAATTTAGATGCTTCAATCGACTTATAAAGTCTCTCACTGACTCCCCTTCCTCGCGTTCAGCTTTTTGGAGTTGAGATGCTACTCCCCAAAGCACACCCTCACGTATGTATTCTTTCAAGAACAATCTCTTGAGAGTGGGGTAGTGAGTGCGCTCTTCAACCCTTAAGGTTCGATACCAATCTCCGGCCTTCCCACTCAAGGTTAAGCCTAAGGCTTTACACTTATGCAGCTCATTGTGCTTTTCCAAGGAATCACACACGTGTTCAAAGACTTCAATGTGCTTCCTAACATCCTCGTTACCACTGAAGTTTTGAGTGAGCTTAGCCACTTGTACTGCCTTGCTTCTAGGTTCTCTCTCAGGCATACCCCGCATGTTTTCCGCAATAGATCATCCAATCGTCTGAGCAAACGCTGCGAGATCACCTAGGTGAGCAGGCATAGCTGGTGGAGGCACTTCCGGGATAGCCTGGCTGATAGGAGTTGGCGTTGGTCTGAGTAGGTTGGCAAATGACGTAGGATATGATATGTGGCTAGGCCTAGCTCCTCTTGGATAAGGGTGGTGATAAGGCGGTCGTGGAGCATACGCCATTGGCATACTAAGAGGCATAGGAGCTACCTGAGCATGAGTAGCGATAGGTACATAGGGTCGATAGGCACTGGCACGCACTATTGTAGGTACTATTCCACTAGGTAGCGGTGTTGTACTAACTACAGCGGTAACAGGTGCACTTTCAGCTATGCTCATCATTGGGGTAGGCATTGCGGATTCCCTAATGGAAAGTTGAGCCAAGGTTGGAAAGCTAAAGTTACTACTCGTGGGCTCAACCTGCATTGAGACTCTAGGCAAAACAACATATGAAGGGTCTATGGGACTCACCGAGGGAGTCTCCAATTGTGATAGGGTTGGTTGTTTGGCCTTGCCCGTATCCAAAAACCTCATAGGGCCAGTGGAAACTAGGTCCACTCCCCTATTTTGCCTCTCAATTTGGATAATTCTATGAATAACATCACATATCATTTGCTGTTGCTCTTCTAGATTAGTGGCGCTAGATGTAGATCGTAGGACTTCTAACCAACCTACATGGTATGTGTAACCCGTGTATAGGTCCGTTAGAGTCTCTGTGTGTAGATCATATTCCCAATTTTCATTGAGAAATATCCCATCTAGACTTGGTGTGCCAAACGGCTCTCTTGAAGTGGATGCAATGTCACTTCTTATGGATTGGCTTCTAGGGACCTCTACTTTAGGAAGAGTATCGGAAGGTGGTAGCTCAGTAGAGCCCTCATTAAACGAAGTGGGTAGAATATCCACATGGACACTCTTTGGGAGGGTAGGGTCTACATAAGATGTGAATGGCGAATCCACTACCCCTCCTTCTTCATTTACTTCGCTTGTCGCATGTTCAGAGCGTGTAGCTCTACTAAAAGTCTCTATTAGACAACTAAACATGCTAGATCCAGGTTGTGGGGCCCACACTGGCATGTTTTGGCTTGTCTCCTCAGGGTTCTTGGTAGGGTGTCCTTCCATGGCTTCTGAGTTAGAAGATGAGTCACTATCCACTATTCGTGGATCTTGGGTTGCACTCCCTTGGGTTCTAGCCGAAGGCCAAGATGCTAACGTGGAGGGATGGTGTGAGCCTGCGTAGACTGAAACGCTTTCTAGTGGCTCAGACTCCAGCACCCGACCAGAGCGTAGATGCATGTGACGTGGGTACCCTACGTGCGTTGGTAACTACCCTTGAAACTCACACAAGTGGTTTCTTAGGTGTTTCGCACCCCGTTTTTACTTGTTTTTGTGTTGTTTTTAACCCGTTTTTGACCCCCTTACTTACGGTCGAACTTGGACTAGGACGTGTGATAGCTCGAAACGAGCGTATCATTCAAAGGATCCTAGTGTGCTTTACAGCACCGTGTTCGCCTATCTAGAGCTCCTGCAGTCCTCAAAACAGTCCGTTTCCCTTGGGGGGAAGGGGCAAAAGCCTATTTGCTTGTGGAGGAAAGGGTGAGGGCTTTATCCCACATACTCACTTTACTCCTTGAGGAGTGGGCTACATATAGGGCACAACTTCCCATAAGCTCTCACTTGAAAGAAAGCTATGGAGGCTCACTCTCCTATATAAATATATCAAAAGACCGAGACCGGGGTCGTGGGTCGTGGGTCGTGGGTCAATTGGGGTTCTTTCTTTTCAAAATTTTTTTCTCCAATTAGAAAATCTTTCCTCTCCACACGTTCGGTTCTTTCTTTCTTTCCTCTCCACACGTTCGGTTCTTTCTTTGAAAATAAAATTTAATTTTTTCTTTTTTATTTTTTATAATTTTTTTATTTTTTATTTTCTGTTTTTTTTTTGTGAGATAAGTTTTCTAGGGTTTCCTTAGGGTTCAGCCTTGGCCGCGGCGCAGTTCGCACACACAGCACAGATCTGGGGATTCAGAAATCCCCCTCACACAGAAACCAGATAACAGAACGCACGCCCACACGCGGAGAGAAAATATAACAAAAGAAACAGAAATGCAGCAGACAAATTGCAGAAACAGATTGCAAAACACAGAAACACCTTAACAACAAACACACAGTCGCTTTCCTACAGTGTAGATTAAACTTCACGCAGCCAGCCGAGCTGCAAACTGGAGCTTGGTGCAGGGCAACTCCCCGGCAGCGGCGCTAAAAATGTGCGCTTTTGCCGCACAGGTCGTAGCTGGGGACTTGCCGGACACCGTATGCGAGCCACGAATGGCTGCAAGCATACAACCAGGAAGGCAAGCTCAAAACAGAATGCAAAAGGTGTGTCACTCACCGCTTAACTGCCGCCTTGAAGGATTCCCGCATCGCAGCCGTGAAGGAAGAGCCGCCGTCGCCGCTCTACCGCCTCGCCGCCGTCGCCGTGCCGCTACACAGTGCGCTCGATCGCTCTCTCACTCTCTCTCTCTCTCTCTCTCACACACACGCAGGAGAAGGAAACCAAGGAGATAAGGCAAGAGCACTCTTGTATTCACCACACATGAGAATGAGGATTTTAGGGTTACATTTGACTCTTATAGGTGACTTGGCCATTCACACTTGGGCGCCCATACATGGCCGGCCGACCCTAACCCTTATCCTACTGATATTCAAGGTGCGCCTCTCATCGGCGATCACCCAATCCCTTCATCCTTAACATATGGTGCCGACAAGCCCGACCCATGACTCAGAATATTTAAATTAATGACGTAAAACATAATACGTCTCAATGTCCATCATAGGTTAACATAATGCAAGGAGAATTATATGAACCCACTTGGCACCATAGACCACCTATGAGATTGTCCCCCCCCCCCCCCCCCAATTGTATGAGAGGCTTCTCTTACCTTAGAATTGCCATCCGGAGGAGAAGAGCATCCTTCCCCCTTTTCAGATTCTTGACTCTCCTCTGTGGAGCTAAGTTTGTGCTTAGCCATTATGGTTGTTTTTCTTGGCAACTAATAGAAGGATCTCTTTTTAGAAAGAAAAAGAAAGAGAGAGAGAGAGAAAGAGGGCAAGAGAAAAGAGAAAAGGAGAGAAAGAGACAGATAGAGAGAGAGAAAGAGGGCGAGAGAGGGCACATGAAAACCTCCCCCAAGAAGAGAGCTTAAATGGGAAGAAGCATCAGCAATGCAACCAAAGCTGACAAAATCCCAAGATTTTACTAGGTTCCCTATCTCCCTCCACAAGGCGCAAAACATGCCCATAACCATGCTAAACAAACGAGATAGAGATACCCAAGTCACTGCTGTGAAGTCACATCCCACGGTTGGCATTGTTAGACAAGCACCCATTGCTCGTAATTTACCAACATACATGCCATACTAGGTGTCCTAAATTCTTTCATTCTTATGGACAACTCAACCTCTTTCACATCCACCTTATATATCGGCTAGCCTTGCTATATATCAACACTCAATTCCCCATGTATGAGAGTCAAAGAAAGCATAAAAATAAGTATCGAAGAAAGCGGTGTGTTGGCATTTTCACTTGAGGAGCTTTTACACGAGCCCACATTTTACCCAATGTCCATGCCACAACACCTCCAATATATACATGTGCTCTGTTTCTAGTAGACATGCACTGATATCTCAAGCACCCACATTAAGCTTCATCATCGACAACTACCCACGTGTGTTTCTAGATGGGGGATCGTGTTAGGTATAAGAGACTCGACCACGGGCACGCCCTCTAAAGTGGCTAAATGGTATGGACATGTCCACGCACACCGCTGGAAGGTAAGCACATGACATCACCACTTGCTCCAAGCTAAGCAAGAGGGAATGTCTTGTGCACACCTTTCAATGATGTGACATGGACATGTCCATACCATTTAGCCACTTCATATGACATGTTCGTAACCGAATCTTGATGAATTTTAGAGCTTTTCAACCATTCCATTGTATTTTTTCCAAGCGCCCAGTGAGCAACATAGTGTGAACACTTTTATTATATTTGGATATTCTTTGTACTTTGTCTATTTTGTCTAGGTGCCCAATGAGTAGCCAAGCGTGGACACTTTTATTATATTTGGACATTCGTATTATTGTTTTTAGGGTTGGTAGTCGATCTATCGTAAAGGCTAGCCACTAGCCTGTAGGATGCTATAAATAGATGGCAAGGATTGAGAGCCATATTCATGATGAGTTGTGTGTGCTTGAAGATAGAGGTGGGCAACAAAGCTAAGGCCTCACCTAACTTGCAATATATTAGATCAATATTTGTCTTCTTGTCTATTGCATTTTTCATTTGCACTTTTGCATAGGGAGATGTGTTAATATGTAGCTTAACTTGTGTTTATGCATCAATCTCCATTAAGGTAATAACCCATGTGCAACTGGAATTGGAGCACACGTAGCTCAACATGAATTACTCTCAGTCCTTGTTCTCTATTCATAGTGTCTTATGGGTTAGTTGGCAAGCTTTTAGGCTTGGTTGGTTGCCAACCCTAAAAATAATAATATGAATATCCAAATGTGATGAAAATAATAATACGAATATCCAAATTTGGGTTACTTGGTAGGCCTTTAAGCTTGGTTGGCATGCCAACCCTAAAAATCCAAAATTGACCAAGACTCAATCACACCCTCTAAAGTGGCTACATGGTATGAATATGTCCACACCACCCCGCTTGATGGCATGCAAGTAACAGCCAAGGAGCTACGCTTTGACAACACACATACAAAAAAGCTTACCCAAGGTGTGGGCCAATCATGATAGTACTATAGATCCCTAGATGTGAGTCGTCCAAGGCTTTAAAAGGATGGGAGCGATGGTGTTAGCTGACAAGGAGGGTAGGAAACCATGCATGAAGCTCTATTAAACATGTGTGAAGAGAGGGAACTTGCATGTGCAATATGCTCCAACAATAATCCCTCATGGCCTTGGGCACCACGATTGGTCCAACATTCGTCATCATACCGACTATTTGGAGCATGGATCCACAAGGGGGTTTAGCATGTGAGGGAGAGAAAAACTTAGTAAGCCAAGCAATACTTCTGTTCTCATCAGCACACAAACTCAAGTTGCTCACTGGGTCTTGGGTGGTTATTAAGTCTTTAGTAATTGAAGTGCTAACAAAGCTTGCAGAATCGTGAAATTCTTGAAGGGAAAAGTTTTCATGCCAATTTTGATCACGTTCTGAATATAGCTAGCAGCACCACGCTCTCAGGCACAAAGTGACTAACTGTACTGTAGTTGAGGTACTAAAAACTTGAGAGAGTACAAAGTAATATCCATCTAGGTTTTACCCTGGAGATGTTTTGAAAATAAATAAGAGAATGGTTCGACATGACTGAAGCAATTTTGCAACGACTCTTTTATCATTGATAGAATTCATACAAGAAAACTCTTGGAAATGCAAGATTCTTGATGTGAATGATATATAACAGCTTTCAGCCTATCACCCTATATCATGGAAAATTTCAACTGTACAATATGCAGTCCTACAATACATATCATTAAGAAATCTGGCCTGCTTGAGGAACCAGATTAAGAAAACTTCCTGTGTTGAGCCGCATACCATAGAACACTCTCCAAGTGGCCAAGTACGCCACAAATATATCCGAAAAAAACAGGCTATAATACAGACTAGTTAATATAACACTATGCATAAGGAACATCTCTCTTCGAAAAATGTACAGAGAACCCTCCCACCGATACATAGGATATGGAGCTCAACCTCATGACCACCACATAGCCACAACTTCACCTTCACCTTTACCATCATCTGATTCCTCTGCTCAATCGTATGAATCAACTTGTGGTCCAAACCTCAGAACCCAAAGGAAAATTAACCATTGCATGTGTTCCTAGTACGCATTCTTCCAACAACAAAGGTGTAGCTGCACTGCTTCTTAGTTCACCTCCCTCTGTATGGCACTGCAGTGGAAGCTTGGCCGTCTCATCAGGGTCGGATTGTAGTAGTAATTTTCCTTCTCCAGCTTCGGATTCACCAGTCACCTCCCTGCTGTCACTCACTCGTCCTAACTCGCTGTGGCCTGAAACAAGTGTGCCATCTCCACTATCCTGTAGTCAGTAAACAACTATAGCTATTGGTAGAAGCAAAGCAAATACTCCGCACACTTCAATTTTGTGAATTAACATACTGGTAGCATTGAAAGTAACCCCCTCTATACCTCAATTTACATGCAATACATAATGAGACCTTGCACAACCAACACCTTGTTGATATTCAATGACTTGAACATTCATACCAAAGGTGGTTGTGAAGCCACATCTGGGGCATCCGGCTGGCTTTTTATATCATTTTCTGCTCCAGGCAATGTATTTTCTGGATCCATATCATACACCGACAGAAAAAGCTTCTGCAAAAATAAAACACTAGATTTTTACATGTATGTATTTGTGATCGCACATATGTATGTACGAATGGGTGCATGCATGTATACAATAAACACCCTCTGATCTAGTTGTCCCATTACTTCATAAAGTAATCACATGGATAATCACATGGACGGCTTGATATGCTATCTATACGGTAAACCAAATTTAACCTCTCCCCTGAACAAATTTGCTCCAAAGAGGAGTCGTCTAGCTTGCTACAAACTAGACATGCCTGTCCTAATCCCAATTCACAAATTCTTCCAGGACTAGCAGGGCAAGAAGACGTACATGTTCCTCAAAATCAGCACTGGAAAGGTTAATGGACAAATTCCTCATTAGAAGTATAACCTGCCAAAAAAACAAAAAAAAAACCCCAAAAAAAAAGCTTCGTTAAAATGTAGCATAAGAGAAAAAACAAATCATGACCAATTTGTGATGCCCTTACAGTTTCACGATCGATGGGTGCCATCTCTCGCATTCTTTCCAGGTGGCCATTTGTGGTTGGATCAAACATGCTGCCAAGAAAGCTGTACACCTCTGTGAAGTCCGGCATAGCTGGCATAAAGCATTCAGTTTCTTAAGCACCCACTCCGAGTGTTTATTCAGATAATATCAGCACATGCTAGTTTTGAAATTTAAATTCACTGAAGGCAGCTATAGGCTGACCTTTGTCGACCATTCCCCCCAACCCCAAATAAAAAAACGTACAGACAGCCAACCAGATAAGAAATGTGAAACTTTATTGCATGAAAATAGGAAGTTGTAAACCATTGATTCATCCCCTATGTGATTCGCCTTCTCTCTTGCACCTACAACACTGCAGACTCGTGGCCTACCAACCCGCACCTCCTCTGAATCACTTTGTTTTACGAAAAAGCTGTGTCAGCTGACTAGAGTTCTATTTCCTAACAAGGACTGTCAAGGTTGAGTCCCAAAACCCTTATCAATCAGCACAAGTGTTGAGCAGGATTGAATTTCAAATCCAACAGCAGCAAGGAGTGTGCTTCAGCTAAAGGAGGGTAATAATATGTTTGCAACAGGTTGTTTGCAACAGGTTGGGAGGAGTTTTAGGCACATGCCTCTTTTATAATCATAGGCTCATACACCATTACATAGCTGCCACGTGCCAAGTGTCCCATAGGTGTCATCTATGCTACTACTTGTCCTATAAGTGCTAGACTAAGGTTCCTAACCCCTTTCATTTAATGTGTGCTTAAATAAGAACACTACCCCTAGCACTTTTATTTATTCTAACACCTATTATTTTTACACATTCGCCAGTACCATATTTCCAATAGTAACATGCACTTATGCGGAAGCATTTCTAAGATAAGAGTCAAGACTAATGATGCAATCACACTTGCTGAGAACTGAATACGCACAGAGATTAGGTGCGCAAGGACACGGTGTTGGGTCTCAAGTACCCTCTCAAAGACCCCCACCACTCACCGGTGTATTTGCTTCATTTATTGCACGAGAATGAAGAGGTAGTAGGTACAATGACTGAAAGTGCTGTCCATGGGACTGCACTGGACTGAGACATTCTGGGATAGAATTGGACCTTGATTCAGGGATGATTTGTGTGCCCTCCTGCTGTCCGTTTTGCTGCCCTGTGGTCGCCCTTGTTTGCACGTGCTGGCCGGCCTGAAACACCCCTAGAAGGGCACCTCCTTGATGTGTTATGCTGCTATTCTGAGCGCCTACTACGATGCATTAACCTGCGCCATTGCGTTTTGACAATGTGAAGCTGTGCATTATTGGGCTGAAGCCACTTCTGCACAAGCATGACCTGGTCGCCCTCTTGCTATGGTGCGTTTTCCTTCTTTGCTTGCCCTTGATGCTGAGAGTACAACTCCACAAGCTTGTTGGCTCAGTGTAATGCGCACAAGATAATGGTTATCAAGATGATCTCTTAGACCTCATGTCAAATAGCCTCACACGGTGTGCCCTTAAGTGTCACGTGCACACCCGTGCCATGGCTAATCTTCGGCATGAACAGCATTAATCCCTGATTAAGTCAGCATTTAGCATCAGTAGCATCATCTCCATTAGCATCAGTAGCATCAGCATCAGCAATAGTATTATTATCATCAGCAGCAGCACATCATCATCATCACCAGAAGTATCACCATCACCATCAACGTTACCATCACCATCTTCATCATCATAAGCATCATGGGAGTGCTTGGCACCCTGTCGGCAGCCAGCAGAGGTGTCCAAGCAGCAGGCAGCCAGGTGCAAGAGGCTTGGCAAAAGGTGTGGGCAGCATTGAAGGCAAAGCGCAGCATGGACGGAATAATATCATTAATCTTGTCCATACAGCAGGCCGACTGCTCCTGTAGCTGGCCGACAAGCTCTCAACCCATATATATAAGCATTCAGCCATAAATCAGTTCCACCAAGGCAGTCATTCATCATTTCTATCATTGTAGAAGTCAACAATCATTATGTAAAGCTAGAGGTTAATCCTCTGGGGCTGATCAAGGGCTCAACCATGTACATTCATTAAGCCACCTTTTTGTACAATATAAAATACAAGAAAAACCCTAACACCAATCTCTCGCTCTTTTCTCTCTCCTCTGTCGTAATCATGTTTACATCAAAATCTTGTTCTTAATCAAGCTTAGGACTGTGCATCAGTACAGCAAGGCTTCTACGCATGCAACATTGGTATCAGAGCATTCAGGCTCAGCCCACTAAGCATAGTCCCAAGGAAGGTGCACAACTCCAGCAAAAGAATGCAGCAGGGTAGCAGATGGAGTGGTCTGCAACAGGCAAAGCTAGAGGAAGCATTCCCTGAGGGTATGTACGCAGAACCAGTACATCATTAAGCTCTCAGAACAATTCCAAAGGCCTAGCAACACACATGATTAGTTCCGGCAAATGACCCATCACTGTGTTAAGGGTAAGGAAAAAGCAGCCATGGGGATAGCAGTGGAACAGATGCTCAGTTCTTCAGCAAGACTTAGAAGTGGAGATCAGGACTGGAAGGTGTTCAAACAAAAATATAAGTCAAAGTCAAAGTCAATTAAAGTAGCAAATCAAAGTCAAAGTCAGTAGTCCAAGGAGGAAGGCTGACAGAGTGTCCACCCCGTCATCAACTTTAGCAGGAGGGGATGTCACGTGCACGGCTAATGTTCGGCATGAACAGCATTAATCCCTGATTAAGTCAACATTTAGCATTAGTAGCATGCCATGGCTAATGTTCAGCATGAACAACATTAATCCTTGATTAAGTCAGCATTTAGCATCAGTAGCATCATCTCCATTACCACCATCACCATCACCATAAGCATCATGGGAGTGCTTGGCACCCTATCAGCAGCCAACAGAGGTGTCCAAGCAACAAGCGGCCAAAGGCTTGCCAAAATGTGTGGGCAGCATTGAAGGCAAAGTGCAACTATCATGAATTTTGTCCATACAGAAGGCCGAGTGCTCCTATAGTAGCTGGCCGACCAGCTCTCAACCCATATTTATAAGCATTCAGCCATAAATCAATTCCACCAAGTCAATCATTCATCATTTCTATCATTGTAGAAGTCAACAATCGTTACGTAAAGACAAGAGGTCAACCCCTTTGGGGCTGACCAAGGGCTAAGCCATATACATTCATTAAGCCACCTTTTTGTACAATATAAAATACAAGAAAAACCCTGACACCAATCTCTCTCGCTCTTTCCTCTTTCCTTTGTCTTAATCATGTTTACATCAACATCTTGTTCTTAATAAAGCTTAGGACTGTGGATCAGTACAGCAAGGCTTCTGCGCATGCAACATTGGTATCAAAGCATTCAGGCTCAGCCCACTAAGTATAGTCCTAGGGAAGGTGCACAGTTCCAATAGAAGAATGCAACAGGGTAGCAAATGGTGTGGTCTACAATAGGTGAAGCTAAAGGAAGCATTCCCTGAGGGTACGTACGCAAAACCAGTACATCATTAAGCTCTCAGATCAGTTCCAAAGGCCTAGCAACAGCCATGATCAGTTCCGACCCACCGATGTGTTAAGGGTAAGAGAAAAGCAGGCATAGGGACAGCAATGGAACAGATGCTCAGTTCTTCAGCAACACTTGGAAGTGGAGATTACGAGTTGAAGGTGTTGAAACAAAAATATCCATCAAAGTCAGTTGAAGTTGCAAATCAACGTCAAAGTCAATAGTCCAAGGAGGAAGGATGACAAGAGTGTCCACCCCGTCATCAAGTTTAGCAGGAGGAGATGTCATGTGCATGCTCGTGCCATGGCTAATGTCCAACATGAGCAACATTAATCCTTGATCAAGTCAATATTTAGCATCATCTCCATTACCATCATCATCATCACCATCATCATCATCAACAAGCACATCATCAGTAGTATCACCATCACCATCACCATCTTCATCATCGTAAGCATCATGGGAGTGCTTAGCACCCTATCGACAACCAACAAGTTGCTATCGACAGCTAGCACATGTGTCCAAGCAGCAAGCGGCCAAGTGCTAGAGGCTTAGCAGAAGGTGTGCGTAGCATTGAAGGAAAAGTGCAACATGGAAGAAATACTATCATAAATCTTGTCCATACAACAACCGACTCTATAGCTGGCAGACCAACTCTCAACCCATATATATAAGCATTCAACCATAAATCAGTTCCACCAAATCAGTCCTTCATCATTTCTATCATTGTAGAAGTCGGCAATCATTATGTAAAGACCAGAGGTCAACCCCTCTCGGGCTGACCAAGGGCTCAACCATGTACATTCATTAAGCCGCCTTTTTTGTACAATATAAAATGCAAGAAAAACCCTAACACCAATCTCTCTCTTTTCTATCTCCTCTGTCTTAATCATGTTTACATCAATATCTTGTTCTTAATCAAGCTTAGGACTGTGGATCAATACAGCAAGGCTCCTGCACATGCAACATTAGTATCAGAGCATTCAGGCTCAGCCCACTAAGCATAGTCCCAAGGAAGGTGTACAGTTCCAACAACAGAAGAATGCTGGGAGGGTAGCAGATGGAGTGGTTTGCAAACAGGCGAAGCTAGAGGAAGCATTCCTTGAGGGTATGTACGCAAAACCAATACATCATTAAGCTCTCAAATCAATTCCAAAGGCCTAGCAATACGAAGGATCAATTCCGGCGTGACCCACCACTGTGTTAAGGGTGAGGGAAAAGCCGGCATGGGGACAGTAGTGGAACGGCTGCTCAATTCTTCAGAAATACTTGGAAGTGGAGATGATGAGTGGAAGGTGTTCAAACAAAATATCAATCAAAGTCAAAATCAATTAAAGTAGCAAATCAAAGTCAATAGTCCAAGGAGGAAGGATGACAGAGTGTCCATCCCATGATCAAGTTTGGCAAGAGGCGATGTCACGTGCATGCTTGTGCCATGGTTAATGTTTAGCATGAACACCATTAATCCTTGATTAAGTCCGCATTTAGCATTGGTAGCATCATCTCCATTACCATCAGCAGCTTCAATAGCATCAACATCTGCAATAGTATCATCATCATCATCAACAGCAGCAGTATCACCAGCAATATCACCATCACCATCTTCATCATCATAAGCATCATGGGAGTACTTGGCACCTTGTCGACAGCCAGTAGAGGTGTCCAAACAGCAGGCGGCCAAGTGCTAGAGGCTTGGCAAAAGGTGTGGGCAGTATTGAAGGCAAAGCACAACATGGAAGGAATAATATCATGAATTTTGTCCATACAACTGGCCGACTGCTCCTGTAGCTGGCCGACCAGCTCTCAACCCATATATATAAGTATTCAGCCAAAAATTAGTTCAACCGAGTCGGTCATTGATCATTTCTATCATTGTAGAAGTCAACAGTCATTATGTAAAGGCCACAGGTCAACCCCTCTGGGACTAACCAAGGGCTCAACCATGTACATTCATTACACCACCTTTTTGTGCCCGCTCTCCCCCACGCTCTTTGGGCTCTATATTGATGAGGTGGTCGATTACATCACACAGGGAGAAGGCTCTGGAGTTGAGCTATCAGGTATTACTGTCCATGTTATGCTTTATGCTGATGACATCGTCTTGGTATCCGACACACAGGTTGGGCTTCAAAGACACCTTGTGGCTCTTGATGACTTCTGCGCACAGCAGGGTCTCACAGTGAACCTTGGGAAAACCGAGGTTATGATCTTCCACACCTCACCCGCAGTCAGGAGCCACACTACTCTCACATTAGCAGGAGGGCGGGTCGAGGTGGCTCTTATGTTTACCTTGGCATCACATTTACTAGCTCAGCTAGACGCTTCTCCATGGCTCAGGCAGTCCGAGACAGAGTGACCCGGGGGTATGCAGCTCTTGCTGGCCTTGAGCGTCAGTGTCATCAGGCACATTTTCAGGAACCCCGCACGAAGGGGTGGCTCTTTGATACATTAGTGACACCAGCCTTGATGTATGCAGCAGCGGTTTGGGCACCAGGGCTTGCAGCCTCCACATGGAGGCAGCTGGAGAGACCACAGATCTTGATGCTCTCAAGGATGATACGCAGCAAACCATCCGTCCCGCACGACATCGTTCGAGCTGAGTTTGCTGCACCACCTATGGCAATGGAGGCATTGTTCCAGACGATCTCCTTTATATACAAGATGAGGGAGATGCCCACGGAGAGATTATCCCGCCGAGATTTTGAGGCATCCAGACAGCTGGCCGAGGCTGGACACACTGGATCTTGGTATGCACAGATGCTACAGTGGTTCTCTCATCATGGGATAGACATTGAGCGGTTGCCACCTTTTCAGTATGATCAGTCTCCTCCACGGGGTTACCTCTCTCTCAATGAGAGGAACAAAGTGATGAGACAGGACATATGGCAGCGCTACATATAGGAGACATGGACAGCACCAGAGAGCCCACTACCACCGAAGATGCTGTATTACAGAGACCACTTTATGAGCATCTCAGGGGATGGGTTTATACAACGACCGCGGTATATGGATGTATACATGCCACACAGCTCTCGCGTTGCTATTGGACAGCTACGAGTCTCATCACATCAGCTAGAGATAGAGGCTGGGAGAGCGGCACGGGTTCTCAGAGCCGAGCGGATATGCAAATTGTGCCGCGAGGAGGTGGAGATTGAGGATCACTTTGTATGTAGATGTAGAGTCCACCAGGGGTCAAAGATAGTTATGCAGGATTGTTTGAGGAGCACTCTTCACTACATCAGTTGATAGAGGCCTCGGACCAGCGACAGCTTGGCAGACTACTACTAGAGCTTCATAGTTCTCGAGAGAGAGACTCCTCCAGACACCCGCTCCCACTAGGGGTGGGAGACAGTCCCAGCTCACATATTTCTTCCAGAGAGCTATGCCAATGCCACCTGATGTACCACGTGGGGTGACCGCACAGAGAGCAGAGGAATTGAGAGCCAGGAGGAGACCTAGACAGACTGGACACAGAGCACTCCGACTCCGTCACCGAGAGATAGCAGCTATCCGGATGAGCCACCAGATGGAGACACAGGAGAGGCTAGCTCGCTTTCATTCAGACTCAGGGTACATATTCACGCCACTCACAGCCTCAGCATCGGCGATGTATGATATCTTATATCCCTCTTATGGCGCTGGTGGATGGAGTTAGACATAGATCTGCATAGCATGCTTGTACTACCCCTTCAGCATATAGAGATGCATCTTGCCTTAGCACTCCATCCACATCCCCACCCCCCTTTATATTGTTTGTATATGGGCTCCACCGATCCATGATGATTCACAATTGTATCCAGACACATGCACACTTTTTCTTTTCTTTCTTTTCCTTTTCTTCCGATGACCGGAAGAACACAGTTGTATTATTTTTTGTCTCATAGGCCGACTTTGGCCTCTCGTAGACGTTAATATATCTTTCTTTCTTCTTTCTTTCTCTCTTTCTCTTTTCTCTCTTCTTTGTCTTAATCATGTTCACATCAACATCTTGTTCTTAATCACGCTTAGGATTGTGGATTAATACAACAAGGCTTCCACGCATGCAACATTAAGTCACTTTAGATAGGTGCCTTTTATTGCTCCTCCTTTTGGCATTCATACAAAGGTCTTTGTACTGAGTTTATTTCAGAGCTTCGGAGATGCAAGGCAGACTCGGCCATAATGAAGCCTAGCACTAAGGATCATAACAAATAGAAGGAATTATTACAACAAAAAGGTAGTTGATAGGGCATATGCACCACTAAAGATAGAAAGAATTACACAATATCAACTAGAAGCAACTTGGACGAAAACTTCACAATGTGAAATTTGCATGTCCCATAATACAGCATAAAGATATATCTAGATGAATCCAAGAACATGCCCAAATTCACCTTATAAGAAAGTGCAATTTATAACCTCGTGGTAGTCAATTTATAACCTCATGGTAGTCATCCATAAGACAATAAACCATCAACTCCATCATGCATAGTATGGACTAGATACTACGACATTCCCACTAACGTCATCAGTGCCCAATAGTGGATGTAGAACTTCGTATCAATATATGCTCACACACACACACACACACACACATGAGCATACATTCATACAAAGGCCTTATTTCTATCAGAGCTCCGAAGATACAAGACAGACTCAAGCCATAATGCAGCCTAGCACTAACAATCATAACAAATAGAAAGAATTATTACAGCAAAAACGTAGTTGATAGGACATATGCACCACTAAAGATAGAAAGAATTAACACTATCAACTAGTCGCAACTTGGATGAAAACTTCACGATGTGAAATTTGCATGTCCACTAATAGCTGGAAGAGAGCTTCCAATTATTCAACACTATCTTTTACAATCTCACAATGTTACATACGGAAGCTTTGGGAGTCTTCTTTCCGTCCTAAACACCATCCGGGAACATGTTGATGCAAAACGCATGTAGAAGAGAGAGACGAGAGATAGAGAGATAGCTGAGTATTCAATATATTCATATGGTACAAAAAGGTACATCTATCTTGCAGTCGTAGGCTGCCTTCAATGAAAAGGTGTAAACCCTAGTCTAGGCCTAATCTATGATCCAGCCAAGCAAAGAGACTGAATGCCTATAACGTTGAGCAATAATGCTATTTATAGGCTGGATATGACACAACCAACGGACCGACTGCTAGTCGGCCAGCAAACTAGACAAATATTGGACCTTTGCTGCAGCTGACTGGAGAACACTCTGTATATGCTGGCCGACAGCCCCTCCTAGTCCACAATTAGTCAAATCTCCTGCCCAAACAGCAACACCTGCTCCTAGTCTCTGGTTCTGATCTTTCTTTATCTGGTTGCTCTCCTCACGATTAACTTTGAGGTCAGCCAGTGCATGTCTTGCACATGACATCCCCCTCTGCTAAACTTGATGACGGGATTCCAATCCGTTTCTTGGATCACTGTCATCATCCCCTTCTATTCCCGGACGGACTAGGAAGGACATGGTGGTCATTGGTCTAAAAAACCGCGACCATGAAGATCTATGCATCTGTTCCATCCAGTCCCCATTCCGTTCCTGCCCTGTCCCTGAACACAGTCTCTGGTCTTCTTTCTTGAGAAATGAGTCTGGCACTCTCACTCCACCCCTTGGAGGATCAACCTTCCCTGGAACCGTTGCCTGAAAGCCTTTCCTGGTGTGCCCTAAGTGGCACCCGACTCACAGGACTACCATCCCCTTCGGCTTTGTGGAACACCACCTACCAACCTCCTTGGAATTCTTTCATGTCTTGTGTTCCTTGCCTGGGCCTCGTAACTATGCACTTTCATGTGCCTTGGACTTGTGCACCTTCATCTGGGACTAAATCAATGTTTAGCCTTGTTGAGCCTGAAGCTCTGATACCAATGTTACATGCGGAAGCTCTGGGAGTCCTCTTCTAGCCCTAAACACTGTCTGGGAACATGCTGATGTAAAACGCATGCAGAAGAGAGAGAAGAGAGAGAGAGAGAGATAGCTAGGTATTCAGTATATTCATATGGTACAAAAAGGTACATCTATCTTGCTACCTTGAATGAGAAGGTGTCAACCCTAGTCTAGGCCTAATCTATGATCTAGCCAAGCAAAGGGGATGAATGCCTAAACCGTTGAGCAACAATGCTATTTATAGGCTGGATATGACACAACCAACTGGCCGACTGCTGGTTGGCCAGCAAACTATACAAACATTGGACCTTTGCTGCGGCCGACTGGAGAACACTCTGTACAGTGTATATGCTAGCCGACAGCCCCTCCTAGTCCACAATTAGTCAAATCCCCTGCCCAAACAGCAACAACTGCTCCTAATCTCTGCTCCTAATCTCTTGTTCTGATCTTTCTTTATCCAGTTGCTCTCCTCAGGATTAGCTCTGAGGTCAGTCAGTGCATGTCTTGCACATGACACACAAATACTTATCCTTGCTTGAGACTCGGAAGGCTTGACAATGGTCTTGTTGTGAAGACATTATTTTGTTTGGTGGTAGCTTAATGAACTATTTTGAATAATTATGCACTTTCTTTGGAAAGCACATGGTTATCTCTTCTCAAAAAAAATGGCCTGTGTAAATAAGGAGAAGATGTCGAGCTAAAACAAGGGAAGCTCTATCTTGTACTATAATCTATGCTCCATAGCTGCCGGTCTAACCAAACTGATAAATATAGGCTTGCTCTACGAGTCATGTTATGCCTTCTCTAACAATGACTCTCAAATACTCCACTCTTATGAATACTTGTGTACATGCACATGAATGCATGCCGGTGTGCATGCGTGGGTGTGTGTGTGTGTGTGTGTGAGGGAGAGAGAGAGGGAGTATATATACCTTCATAAGGTCAAAAAAATCTGAACTTACGAATTGAGAGATTTGAGAAAGAAATAATAGTGACGCAGGACAAAGACAAAACCAAAGCATTTGAAAGATCAAAAATAAATAAACTAACAAACCTAGCTATTAAGGAGAGGAAATCAAAAGATAATATCAAACGAAGACTTTTAATTAAGACATTAACAAAAAAAACAAACAAAACAAAACAAAACAAACAAAAAAACAAAAAACAAGAAATAAGAAAACAAAACAAAACAATTACATGAATGAAAGAAACTTTAAAAAATAAAAATAAAAATAAAAACACACACAAAAAAGCATACACATACTTATTCTTAATAAGAACTTAAACCTTTTGAGCTGAGTACTAAACAACAACACAAAATAGCAAAATAGAGAACTGTAACTCTAGACCTAAAGCACTTAAGAGCCAGAACCAAACATTAAGCTAAACTTTAAAAAAGACTTCAACTCAAAAGTGCAACCATTAACACCAATGTCTGTCCGAACATGAAGTGTAGGATCATCAACTCTACCATGCATAGCGTGGACAATAAGCTATGACATCCCTACTCACGTCATTAGTGTCCAAGAGTAGGTGCAGGTTTGTAGAAGGTTAGTCCAAAAGAACATGCTTTATAAAACCAGCGAACTGAGTTTCTATCACTCTCCGGAGGTGATGGGCATACTCAGCCATGATAGAGACTAGCACTCAAAGTCTCCTCTAAGGTATAACAACAAAGAATCACAAAACATAGGAAAGAACCAAACTAAGTCTATATTAAGCTAGAGCGAGAAAGAATTAGAAAAAGACTAAACAAGGCCTACTCTAAGTTAAAACAACAAGCTAGAACAAGATATTTTTACAAAAAAGAGCATTGAATTATGAATTAAGTGGGCTTTTCAGCTCCCCACTTCTATAAAACTTACTCCTTATCATTTAAATCTTATTGAAACTATAACCTTTTTCAATAAGCAACAAAATAAGATGTGGCAAGATTGGGAGTTAAAGGCAAATTTAGCAGAGCAAAGACGAGAGAATCTAAAAAGTTGAGAGCAAATAACACCATACTTAGCTGTATCAGAAATATAGGAATAAAAGTGTGGCATCTGAATGATCTTTAAGTTAGCATATTCAGGTTGTAAGTATTTGTCATAAATATCTACTATGAAGCTTGAAGATGATTGAGTGATCTTAAGGTCTACAAAAGCACAACTATCACTATTCGAGGTGCAGTTAAGTTCGCAAAATTCCTTGAGATGGATCACTCCGCCTAAGGAATTTGGATTGATATACAAAAACTCTTGAAAGGAAGGAATGTCGGGAGCGAAGAGGTCATCTACAAAATGTCTCACATTACAAAGTTTGTGAAGAAAGACTGGACAAGTATTAGCAAAAATAAGGTGTTCCATAAAATCAAACTCATAAGTAAAAAGATCAAAATTAGCAAAAAAGACGGCACAATTGGTATCCATGGGAATACCAATTGCTTGCTTAAATAAAGAATCACCTAAGGATATATAAAGGTTATCTAGGAGAAAATCTAACCAAGTACAAATGTCATCTTTGTCTACAATTTTGGTGAATCTTTTCTTTCTCTTATCTACATCTTGATTTTTACTTTTTAACCAAGAAAAATCAAAATGCAAAGCTGACTCTTCTACTAATAAAGCCTTGCATCTATCCTTTTCTAATCTATAGTTTCGTCATAAGGGATCTAATCCTTACACGTAAGTCTTCTAAGTCTAGTTTGGTGTATAAGGTCGTGAAGTCGAAGGTTTGTAGACATAAAGGAGACGACTTTTCAGCCAGGCTCCGAGAGGAGTTTA
Organism: Cibotium barometz; assembly: GCF_041138505.1. Classification (NCBI taxonomy): domain Eukaryota; kingdom Viridiplantae; phylum Streptophyta; class Polypodiopsida; order Cyatheales; family Cibotiaceae; genus Cibotium; species Cibotium barometz. The sequence continues at coordinate 1,347,487 of NC_141058.1, forward strand.
AGAATTTCAAGACGGGAACTACTCCTACAGAGTCTTTTAAGACCCAACTTGTGTCTGTAGGCACGTCAGCATCTTTAAGAGGATTTTTCAAAAGGTCATGAACACTAGGTAAAATGGCTTTAAAGCAATGACTAAGCCATTTAGAAACATCTGTCAGAGATGTATTGCAAGAAGCAGCTATGAACCCGGGCTTTATAGGATTCTTATGAAACTTCCAAACTGTATACAAAAAAGGCAAAGTTGGATTGCACTTCAAACCAAACGATTTACAAAAATCTTGGTGTTTCAAAATAATGTCTTGAGAAGAAAATGAACAGCTAGAATAAGTCTAAGAGGAAGAATTAACAAGCATTTCAAGTAAAACTTTTCACAAGTAAAAACAAAATTGTTAGAACATTTGTCTACGTAGGAAATAACAAAATCTCGATTAAATTTCTTGAGAGCAACTAAATCACTAGAAGATAAAGAATTGCTAACAGAGGGAGTACTCTTTGAACAGAATTTCGTGAGTTTCTCAGAGGCCTTTCTCAAAATAGGAGCTTTCCAATGAGAAAAAATGCCTTGAACTCCTAAAGATTCTTCTAGCTTGACTACAAAACTAGATATGCCCTTTTCTATGGCCATAAGAGAGAGAGGGAGTATGTTCAAATGCTTCGTTATCATGCCTAATTAACTTACCTTCAATCAAAGTCTTCCACACATTACATAAAACAAAAAAGAAAATAAAATTTTAGTGCAACCACACCTCGAAGAACAACATCCCCATTCCCTTGGCTCATTGGTACTAATTGATGTTCAAGAATCAAAGAAGGGCTTTCTCCGTTGCTACCAATTTGACCCTTATTACGAACAACACCCATAGACCCAACCCCTGTAGCTGCAATACCTGGAAAAGGAGTCAAGGCATAAACTTCCAAAGCCTACATATGTGTTGCCTACAAGAATATCAAGTCTGCGCAAAAACACATTCTCAGCAGGCAGCAACAGCTACACACTTAGAAAACCTCAATATTACCTTTCTTCACAAACCCAACGCTTCCTGGAGGAGCCATGTGATGTACCCAAGCAGGAATAGCTGAAGCAGAGGAGACCGGGGTGGTTGCACATGGTTCTATCACAAGAGTGTAGGCAGACTCTGCTTGGCTTACGCATGTGGGCATTTGCTGTGTGGCAAGTGCTGTAAAAAGCAAATTCAAAATTGTTATGTGACAAAAAGTACAAATCAGGTAAAAGCAATAAAGGAAAATCAGATACGACCCTAGATTAAGGGTCAAACTCAAACCAGATTTAGTAGCCTTTTGTGGATAAGGTTGTGCTGATTTACGCTTCGGTCGTGGAGGAGGTACATGCTCCCCTGTACCATTTTTCTGTACTTTCAAGAAGTACTTTTGAGCATGACTTCGAATCTACAAAGCATCCAAACATTGATCCTTGTCAATAAAGCTCCATTTCCATAAAGAGTTAAGAGCATGCGGCAGCTACCCATTGGGGCTCAGAACAACCATGGATTCTGTTCATAATTGTCAAAATGTTCAAAAGCAATTAGAATGCAACCCTCCATATGTTTTCAAAAACGGTAAAAAATGAAAGCACAAAAGGATCCCAATGCCACATCATTATGTCACGTCATATTAGGATACATTTTATCTTTTTTTATGAGAACATGTGATGTATTTTTCAATACAACATTCTCAAGAAGAACTACAAACATTATTACCTAGGTGTGTGTAGGAAGATTGCAAAGACTAGTGTCAAATGCATTTGATTGAGAAGAGAATGAAAAATCCCAAGTTGCATGACAAAGACATTGGGATTCGTTGTCTGAAAATGGAACTGGCGTCTCTTGGCTAGCAAGTTGAAAGGTGTCTTTGCATACATGAGAATGGCATTGGGACCCTTAAAAAGAGCCATTGTGCCAACTATGATTGTATTCCCCTAAATTACTAGGAATCATTAAACTCACTTGAATAACAGTTTTTGAACCGACAAAAGCTTCGATCTTTTTCCAGTCCCGATCAAACCTGTAAGTACAAAAACAAGGTCAAAAAAACAAACATCACAAAAAATTTATGTAAGGATACAACTTGTGATGTGTGCAAGCAACACGCATAAGAAGTGGAATCTTTCACAACACGAAACTTCAACATCAAATTGCATGATAACACACATAGAGAACAATAATGATATACTGATGTGATGGAAAAGATGTAACATGCGTTGGGAAAGCATGTTAGATTATGCTAATTAAATGCTAATGAACATTAATCAATTTCATGCTGCAAAGATGATTATATACAATGATAAACTGGGATCTAGACTCAGATCTTGACTCCTATCCTATGTAAGTTAACGCAACATCTGAAAAAGGTGATTATTTGGCTGTCATAGATCTTGCTCATGCAGAATGCCTTCTCCTAATGCACAACTCACCTATTGCTACTCCTAACTTGAACTCTACAAATCTAGTATGGGATCCTTACATGCCTTCATCTTCCCCTCAACTGTCTATTCACACCCGAGCATCTACTCTGCACCTAGGCGGATGGTCTTGGGATGTCTAGACAACTTCTAGGTGTAAGATTCTTCCCTTCAGCTTTTGAGGTGTAAAGGTGTAAGAACCTCCCCTTCTGTTTTTGTAATTATTCTCCTCTCTGAAATAGAAGAAAGATCTTGTTTTATCCTATTTTGGCCTAGAGAGAGAAAATGTCTAGAGAGAGATAATCCTAAATTGAGATATCTTTGGATATAAAAATCCTCCTAGTGTATAAAATGGATTCCCATGAAACAAAAGTTCAAAATGAACTTTCCAATGTGCATTAGGAATTAATTGAAAATGATATAAGAGACCTTAGTCTAAAGGTCTACATTTTCAAAAAAAATTGAATTATGGTCCAATCAAGGTTCCAATGGACCAATTGAATTAATCCAAGTGTTGGGATGAGATAAATCCAAAGAATAAAAGAAAATACCCAAAAATGAGTAAATACTCACGTAAGATGAAGAGTTTACTAAGTACAAGGTTTATTAGTTAAAAATTATAAGATATTACCAAAAAAAAAAGATATTTTGAAATAATGATGCATTTTTGACACCTTGGTAAGAAAAAAGAGACTCGAGGTAGACGTCTCTTTCACATGTATGGAAGGGTTTTTAATTCAAAAAAATTATCATATTTTTACTCCTGGATCAAACCAAATCAAAAAGGAAGCCAAACTGGTCCAAATCATATCCAAATTGAGTCAAACTGAACCTGAAAAATTCTAGAACCCAGTTGGACTTGGTTAGTGGCCTCCCTCACCTATAAATAGACTCTTGATCATTTGTAAAAAAAATATTGGAGCTATACCATGCCTATATTACATTAAAATAATCATATTTTCTATATTCTCTTAAATTTTTCTCTCTTGGGAGCTTGGAGCTCTCTCTCTCTCTCTCTCTCTACAACTCCTCTTGGAGATTGGAAATTAGAATTCAAGCTGGATATTTTGGAAGATTATGATCAGTGATACTATGGTTTCATTAAAAGATTGTTTTAAAGACAGCTGAATCTATGAAACAAGCAATTTCATATTGGGTGTATAAGGTGGTGTGACTATCTTGAAGTTTGCTTGAAGCGCCGACCAAAGAGCCGGGGAACTCTTTTCCCTGGTACCCGGGGCAAAACATAACCAAATTCTTAAATGGATCCTATCACTACAGTGATTGGGCAGTTGACTAACCCATGGGATTAAATGGGGTTAGGCTGGACTGATGGATCCCTAAAATGAGACTCAATTCTGTTATGTTACTATAGACGAAGTAAATCCCAGATAGTCCTTGTTCTATGAAAAAGAATCAACGGCTGTGCCTCTTGACGAGAAAAAAAGCGTTGGTCTCTATGATCCAAGTGCAAGTCTCTTCCTTGATCTGACCATGAGACTTGCAGATTCGGTCAGATCAGTTTGGTTAGTTAAGACCTTGCCTACGTTAGAATAAAATATCCTGGAGAAATCGCCGATGTCTGCTGGGCGAGGGAAGTTTTTCCGGGTTCAATTTTGGAAGAACCGAGGGATTAGTCTCTTGTCCGGATATCCGTGGGTGAGGCCCCGAGTGAGAGGCTCTGCCCTGCGCAAAAGAAGTGCTACTTCCGCTGCTAGTGCCCCGGAATTCGTTGCGCGGAGCGGGCAGGGATCTTTCACTAGGCCTCCTGAATAGTGCCTATCCAGCCTCTGAAATTTTCTCTAGGCCAGATGAAAATGTACATGTGGCATCCCTCTTCGTAATACACATGGCATCCACTACTACTAAACTTGGAGCACAAGGGAACATGATTCACATTTGCTCCACTCCCCATCAAACCCAAGCGTAGGTACAACTTGCCCCCTTTCGCCTCTTCTTCCTCTGATGGTTTTCACTTTGCTACCTCTGGGATACTATTTATGGTGAAAATCTCGAAACCAAAAAACTATGCATCCTTCTCAAGAAGGATCTTTGAGTGTTGCCTCCAACTTTGGGTTCAGCTTATTCTTTGATACTAACTCTTGTCCTTGTGTTGGCCCTACAAACATTGTCCTACTTTTGCCAAAGATGTTAACGCATCCTCCCACACTTTGCATTATTTCTCTTCCCATGCTTTGTGTTCTCTCTTCATGTGCCATACTTTCTTCGTCTTCCCGTTTGTATCTGGCTTTGCATTCCTTGCATTCTTAACATTCCCAATGGTACCATTCCTCCCGAACCACAAGCTCTTGCTAGTATCAATCAAATATCGAATTTAGGAAGAGTTAACAGTAACTTGCTACCTAGACCTCGACTCTAGCAAACCCGCATGCAAAACTGTGAGAAATGTGTGCTACTGCAGTAAATCTGAAAACAGAGAATAAAACAACATATATGTGTAGGATGATCAAGAACCTGAATATGAATGAAGGTACAGCACGAGGGAGGCACATGAGTGCTGGTATGTACAAGTCACGGCTGAAATCACAGATGAAAATGATGTGGGTTGAGGCACCTATTATATAGGTCCTCATGAGCTGGTCGGCCAAGTCCTACACACCGACCAGGACAAAAAATCCATAAAATGCTGAAAATTGCCAAAAAGGGCTCCAAAAAATGGTGCAAAAATAGCAAAGAAAATATACAAGCATGCAGGGAGTCCATCTGGGGGTGAACAATATTTCCAACACCTCTTCAGCGTAATGTGGGTGGACCAACGCCGGCACCCTGAAGTAAGGCCTCCAAAGAAGCACAAGGAAGCGGTTTGGTGAAGAGGTCTGCAAGGTTGTCCTTGTTAGCAAATTCATCCCCAGATTCTACTCATCATTGGAGTTTCCTTTTTGGTCCCTTTTCATGGCCCTTGGTTGTGGGCTGGCCAGCCTATTTTTGTGTATTTTTCTCGCATTTTTCCCAAGTCGGGTACCTTTTTCCCAGTCGGCCAATTGCCCCATGTCCAGTCGGCCAGGTTCAAATGTCCAGTCGGCCAACCCCTCTTACCTATAAATAGGTGGGCTGGTGTAAACCGGCCTTCAGAGAGCAAAGGGCGGTGGAACAAACATTTGCACATAAAACACTTCAACACCATTGAGGACCTAGAAAAGGAAAACAAACAGGGGGAGCTAGAGTGCTCCTGCAAATAGTACACGGACACCGATTGGCCCCAAATCGCAGTGGCGCCCCTTGCGGTATTTCTTTAATTGATTATAAGAGCTTTGATTACAATATAAAGCTGGTAATTCAGCCGTCCCAGTAGAACTCCTGAAGCCTGCAAAGAACCTGCATCTAGCTTCTTGTCCACATGGCATCCACAAACAAGTCCAGCCATTGTTCATATCGAAAGACTCTTCTCACATTGAGCCTGCATACAGAAGCTTTCTCCCATGATCAAGGCTGTCACAACCATCCATAGCCTCTCACACTATGAACAGCATCACACCCTAACACATCCAGTGCTCCTGTATCACAACACAGACTCCCAAACTGTCTCTCAAAAGAGAACTCGTATCACAGCACAGCATACCATACAGTCGACACACCTGTACAAACCCTCTCTACCTTCCAAGGGTACTATCCATCTCTGTCATGGATTTGCTATCCCCTGTCCTATCAGTAGCAAGGCTGTACCATACATGTGTCCATTCCTGTACCTTCTGCCTGCATGTGACCTATCTCCTGGAGAAACCCAAAAACATGTTTCTTCGAGAAAACCTACGACCTGTTTCCACATGAAACCCTTAGGCTTGTTTCCCTTTGAAACTTCTGTCCTGTTTCCTATACATCTAGTTACCTGTTCCCTCATGAAACATCTGGCAACATAGAGATGTCCATATCTGTAGGTCCCACTGTTCCTTTCTAGCAGGAAGAAAACAATCTGCTCCATGAGCACGCAGCCATGCGAGCTTGCATCACTCCCATGCCAAGAAACATAACCAAAAGACCTGTACTTGCAGCCAAAAACCCAAGTACAAAGCTGAATTTGCGACCAAACAAAAACAGCCCATAAACTGTCCCAAAACAGTCCCGAACCAAAGCATAGAGAAGCTGAAAGTTCCATCAGTTGAACGCCATCGACATGATGTCTATGTTCATGGATATCCAACCTCTGTCCACCTTTGTATCAAGAGAAACCAACCCTTGTCAACTCTTCAGCAGAGGGAGAGAGAAAGAGAGAGAAAGGAAGCCTGTGTCTCTGTTCTGAAGCACAGCACAGCAGCCAGCCCTTTAGTCTCCAAAAAGCATGCCTAAGGACCTATTCACTTGCGCCTGTAGCTTCTGTAGCATAGCCCGCCTGCAGTCCTTCCAAAAAGCATGATATGACCAGCAGCGCAGACTTCCTGTAGCTGTACCTGACTGCGCCACCTGTACCTGCATCGCCTGAATCTGCACCTGCAGCAGTCAGACCTGCCACGTGGGCTGTACCTGCAGACAGCAGCCGTACACTACCTGCACAGGCCCATCCATGCGCAGCCAGCATGCAGTCCACCTCTCTCCAGAAAAGCGCACACACGTTTTTTCCTCTAGGGATAGGCGCCTCCTTTTCCTGGCAGCCCCTCCTTTTCCCCAAAAAGCACAAGTGGCCCCAATATAGCTTATGGGCCACGTTTTTCTTCATAAATGGCATTAAAAATTACTTTAAAGGTTTTTAAAACCTTTTAAGTTAAAATTCCTTTGCCCCCTTTCACACATGGGGTTATCCACACATGGGCTTCCATCTTCACTCCCACCTGATGCCATTCACACTGTCCACCATGTCCCCGTGCACACCTGCATATTATCCAGAGAAAAACACAGGGTCGTAACATACCCCCCTCTTGAAAAATGGCAAGCGTCCTCGATTGCACTCAATGGCACAGTAAAGCATCTCATGAGCAAAGATACCCCATATGGCAAAAACAATGGCTCTCCAATGCATCTGGATGATAAAAACAATCATCCTGCACAATAAGCCACACTGTCCTCTTGCTTGTTCCTTCAGAACCTACAGCAAAAGTCTAAAACCAAATGGAAACACGTTACCTGTGTTAGCCAAAAACAAAACCATGCATCATTCTACATATGACACACATATGCATTCGCAAACAATATGCTCCTCAAAATGCTCTACCTACTCCAAAGTAACAGTCTAAGGGCTGCTCGCAAGCCTTACGCCCATGGGCATCCCGCAGGACCCACGACTGATGGTAAAACATGAGCATATGAAAGCACTCAATGCATCTAAACACTACATCTACCAAGTACTTTCCCACATATGTCTCATGGCCATCCCGCAGGAGTTACACCCGGTGGTGCATCCATGAACATAATAAAGCAATTGATGTATCATACCAACATACATGCAGCACTCAACACAATGCAGAGTATTTCCCAATGTATTCTCAATGGTACCAGGATCCAATGGCACCAGAATACAAAAATACCTCTACCTCAAAAAGTGAAATCATACATGCACAAACAGAGGTCGATCCATATTTCCATGAACCAAACCAACTCTAGGACTGCTCGCAAGACTTATGTCCTCCATAGAGTTATCCATAGTTGCAGTTATAGTTCAAGGTGCGCGCGACTGTGAACCTTACTCAACCACCATCTCCTGTGACTAGTACACAATATCATAGAAGTCCCATAAGCAAATGTACTGTCAACCTCAGTACCTTCGGGTGAATACCAAGATGTCACCAAGCGACTCCTAGATAACAAATGAGCTTGTCAGTAACAAGGGAGCGGAGGTGCTACCCCCCTCTTGAGCATCAGGCAATGCTCCAGACCTATGCTCTACTGAGCCTGAATGAGTCGTAACAAGAGTCGTCTCCAACTCATAGGCATCAAGATAAAGCTGCAACTCCTGAGGTGAATCTGCTAAGTCACCCTCCTCCATCCACTTCGCATCCATCAGTGAACCTCCTCCATCCACTTCGTATCCAGCAGTGAACAGCTCTTGAACTTCACAGGATAGCGATGGGAAACTTTACCCTGTACCTAATGTGCTAGTATCTGCTCGGGAATAAGAACCTCGTCAAGTTCCTCCGCTTCCGTCTGAGCCTCATCTGATACATCCTCAGGCACCCAAAACCGACTTGCACTCCACCCAAGTGGTAAGCACAAGTCCTCGATGAAGCATAGTAGATCACCATTGCTAAACATAGAAAGAAACTGTCTTCCGAACCCATGAAGCCTCTATGAAGATACCACCGGTGACAAACTGTCGAAAGCCATAGCCTTCAACGCATCTCCTGCACCATAACACTTCAATTGCTTCTTGTTCCTGGCCGACTACTTCTCGTCCTTGGTGTCTTTTCTCCTGAGCTTCATCTTCAGCTCTTGCTCTTCACCTCATATAGGCAAAGACACAAAATCCTGCACTGTATCCTGCACTTCCTTTTCACTTTTCTCATGTTGAAGCTTTTGATGGGACTCTCATGAGACAACCACGAGCTTGCCCCCCTTAGGAAAGTTGGCGATTGTCCCGACCAAAGCAACCACGGACTCGCCTCCTTGAGAAAGTCGACGATGTGTCCCAACAACGGAACCTTGTAAACCGGCCTTCAGAGAGCAAAGGGCGGTGGAACAAACATTTGCACATAAAACACTTCAACACCATTGAGGACCTAGAAAAGGAAAACAAACAAGGGGAGCTAGAGTGCTCCTGCAAATAGTACACGGACACCGATTGGCCCCAAATCGCAGTGGCGCCCCTTGCGGTATTTCTTTAATTGATTATAAGAGCTTTGATTACAATATAAAGCTGGTAATTCAGCCGTCCCAGTAGAACTCCTGAAGCCTGCAAAGAACCTGCATCTAGCTTCTTGTCCACACGGCATCCACAAACAAGTCCAGCCATTGTTCATATCGAAAGACTCTTCTCACATTGAGCTTGCATACAGAAGCTTTCTCCCATGATCAAGGCTGTCACAACCATCCATAGCCTCTCACACTATGAACAGCATCACACCCTAACACATCCAGTGCTCCTGTATCACAACACAAACTCCCAAACTGTCTCTCAAAAGAGAACTCGTATCACAGCACAGCATACCATACAGTCGACACACCTGTACAAACCCTCTCTATCTTCCAAGGGTACTATCCATCTCTGTCATGGATTTCCTGTCCCCTGTCCTATCAGTAGCAAGGCTGTACCATACATGTGTCCATTCCTGTACCTTCTGCCTGCATGTGACCTATCTCCTGGAGAAACCCAAAAACATGTTTCTTCGAGAAAACCTACGACCTGTTTCCACATGAAACCCTTAGGCCTGTTTCCCTTTGAAACTTTTGTCCTGTTTCCTATACATCTAGTTACCTGTTCCCTCATGAAACATCTGGCAACATAGAGATGTCCATATCTGTAGGTCCCACTGTTCCTTTCTAGCAGGAAGAAAACAATCTGCTCCATGAGCACGCAGCCATGCGAGCTTGCATCACTCCCATGCCAAGAAACATAACCAAAAGACCTGTACTTGCAGCCAAAAACCCAAGTACAAAGCTGAATTTGCGACCAAACAAAAACAGCCCATAAACTGTCCCAAAACAGTCCCGAACCAAAGCATAGAGAAGCTGAAAGTTCCATCAGTTGAACGCCATCGACATGATGTCTATGTTCATGGATATCCAACCTCTGTCCACCTTTGTATCAAGAGAAACCAACCCTTGTCAACTCTTCAGCAGAGGGGGAGAGAGAGAGAGAAAGGAAGCCTGTGTCTCTGTTCTGAAGCACAGCACAGCAGCCAGCCCTTTAGTCTCCAAAAAGCATGCCTAAGGAGCTATTCACTTGCGCCTGTAGCTTCTGTAGCCTAGCCCGCCTGCAGTCCTTCCAAAAAGCATGATATGACCAGCAGCGCAGACTTCCTGTAGCTGTACCTGACTGCGCCACCTGTACCTGCATCGCCTGAATCTGCACCTGCAGCAGTCAGACCTGCCACGTGGGCTGTACCTGCAGACAGCAGCCGTACACTACCTGCACAGGCCCATCCATGCGCAGCCAGCATGCAGTCCACCTCTCTCCAGAAAAGCGCGCACACGTTTTTTCCTCTAGGGATAGGCGCCTCCTTTTCCTGGTAGCCCCTCCTTTTCCCCAAAAAGCACACGTGGCCCCAATATAGCTTATGGGCCACATTTTTCTTCATAAATGGCATTAAAAATTACTTTAAAGGTTTTTAAAACCTTTTAAGTTAAAATTCCTTTGCCCCCTTTCACACATGGGGTTATCCACACATGGGCTTCCATCTTCACTCCCGCCTGATGCCATTCACACTGTCCACCATGTCCCCGTGCACACCTGCATATTATCCAGAGAAAAACACAGGGTCGTAACAGCTGGCCTCCCTCTTTTCTCATAGTCTAGTCTTCCTTTTGCTCCCTCACTTATGAGGCTGTTCATGTCTCTTGCTTGGGACTATCACTTCAGTATATTCAGCATAGTTGCTTCATATCTCTCTCTCTCTTGCACTCTCTGCTCAGCACACTCTAGTGCTTGTTTGCTTCCGCTTTCTGCACTCACTCATGGTATCAGAGCTCCCAGTTCAGTGTTAATCTGCTGCCCCAATCAGTGTTAACTTTTCTGCCCCAGATTTGCCTCAGTTTTCAGCACCTTAACATCTGTGTTTTCTTCTCAGTATGCTGCTGGTCGGCTGGCTTCTTTCGGCGCCTCTCCACTGCAGATTCAGGTCTTCCCTCACTGGTTTGATCTCTGAGATCCCCCTTTTTCACCTGTAGGCTGCTCCTTTTCAGGGCTGCAGCATCTATCTTGCTGCGTTTTCTTCCCTACAGGTGGCTCTCGCAGTTTTTGGTGTTCTGAGTTGAGGATTGGTGGCTTTTGGTACCTGTGGTGGTGGACACTCCTGTTAGCAGTCATCTCCTGTCTGTATATTTACACCAGGACCTCTGTTGTGGGTGTGCCCGCCCGATTTAGGTGTTTTCTCATTTTTCCCCTCTCCATATTTTTCCCTATTTATCCTTGGTGTGGGAGGCTGTCCTGTGCCTGTCGGTTGTTCCAGATGCTGGACGACTGGACTCTACTGCTCCCAGGCGGTCCCCTGTAGCTGGCCGACATGATCTGTAGCTGGCCAACTGGAGGAGAGCAGGTCGTGTGCACGTCTAAAGGCTGTCGGCTCGTTTTCAGCAGGCCGACTGGTCATCTGGGGCCATATAAAATGGCCCCTTGCCCCCCCACACTTCTCATCTTGTATCCGGGAGTTTCTTGTGTATATAGCAGAGTCATACGCTTCTCTCTCTCTCTCTCTCTCTCTCTCTCTCTCTCTCTCTCTCTCTCTCTCATTCTCATTTCTGCGTTTTTCTATTGTGCACTTGCTCCGATCTTGTCTTCATCTCAGCTGCATATTCTGACATGGTATCAGAGCTCTAGGCTCTTGGAAGATCTTGGGAACTATGTGAGCAAGAAGGGGGTTGTTTGTGTTGCTGATTGGAGGACTGTTTTGGGCCGTACGGAAAGAGGAGAAGCAAGCGAAAGGCGGGCCTTGTTGCTGGAAAGCCACTTGCAAGTTTAGTTCTTCATTTTTCCCACCCACCCTCCCTTTTTCACTTACACCCCCGCAATGGCAGATTTACTTGAGATGGCTGAGAAGCACGTGAAGATCCCGACACTTGCCCACGTTCCCAATGGACCGTTAGTTGGACGGGAACAACTACGGCATATCAAAGGTAATGATGGAATCCGTTTTGGAGTCTTATGACCTTGCTAATTTCATTGTTGTTGGGGTTCCACGGCCGGAGTTAAGAGGAAGGGGAGTTACCCTCTATTCAGAAGGAACGAGAGGCACAGGCACAGTTATGGGATCGTGTCAATGCCAGAGTCTGTTCTTTCATTTTCCTCAATTGCACACCACAGGTAATCAATCGTATCAAGCATATGAAGCTGGCCAGAGGTAATGGCAACATTTGGCTTCTCTCTACAACAGGGTATCGCCCATGAAGAGGATCTCCTTGGAAGTTTAGATGCGAGTGATGAATCCTACAAAGTCGTCGACAATGCGGGAGCACATCAACAAGCTGCACGCTCTTCAACAGGAAGTTCTCCAAGCTGGGAAAGAGAGATCATCGGAGGATACGGCCATAACGTTGTTGTCACATTTACCCTCTCAGTACTCAGCTTTTTACTCTTCATTGATTACCAGTGGCAGGCTCAACACGATCACATGGGAGGAGCTTGTGCCCATGATATTGGACCAGCAGGAAAGATTCACGAATCCTCCACAGGGCGGAGCCGCGGAGGTTTTGAGGCCTTACCTGGCCAACGGTCGAAAGGCCGGGAGGCACCAAGGGAATGGTATCATAAATTTGATACATTCATGAAATCCCAGAATTTCAGGAGAAGTGACATGGATCATTGCTTATACACCAAGAAAGCTTTGGATGGCAGTCTATTGATCCTCATCTTGTATGTTGATGATATGTTGATTGCCGGAAAATCTCGTAAAGAGATGGATGCCTTCAAGAAGAGGCTGCATCAAACCTTTGATATGAAGGATTTGGATGATGCAAATCACATTTTGGGTATGCGGATACTTCGGGACAGAAATCAGCATGTGTTGTATTTGTCTCAGAAGGAATACATTGGCAAAGTCTTGCAGAGGTTCAATATGGACGGGGGGAAGAAGACTAGTACTCCTTTGCCTCCATATGTGAAACTTAGTGCTATGGACAGCCCACAGTCAGACAGTGGCAGGGCTAATATGGCCAAGATTCCGTATGCTTCAGCTTGTGGCAGTCTCATGTATGCCATGGTTGCTACTAGGCCAGACATTGCATTTGCAGTGGGAGTGGTTTCTAGATACATGGCCAACCCTGGCAAGAAGCATTGGGAAGCAGTGAAAGGTGTCATGAGATACCTGAAGGGCACACAGGATATGTGCATTTGTTTTGGCAAACAGGATGCATTAGTGCATGGTTACACGGATTCGGATTATGCCGGTCATCCAGATAACCGGAAGTCTACTACCGGTTATGTGTTTACATTCACAGGAGGTGCTGTGTCATGGATATCCAGGATGCAGAAGTGCACTGCCTTATCTACTACAGAGGCCGAGTATATTGCAGCCACACAGGCTTGCAAGGAGGCATTATGGCTATCTCGGTTAGTGGTTGATTTGGGTTATACAGGGGATATTCCATTGTTGCATTGTGACAGTCAGAGTGCCATCCAGTTGGCAAAGAACCCTGTCTTTCATGCAAAGACGAAGCATGTGGATGTGAAGTATCACTTCATCAGAGAGGTGACAGAGAAAAAGCAAATTCAGCTTGTTAAGATTCACACGGATGACAACCCGGTTGATCTGTTGACAAAGAGTTTGCCTCCGGAGCGGTTTGCTCATTGCAGACACTTGATGGGCATTGGATGAGGCCAGTTTCAGCCTTGATATGGCCTTGTATATTATCATGTACATGCTGTTTTTTCTTTTCTTTCATTTAAGGGCACTTTGCCTTTAAGTGGGAGGTTGTTGGGATAAAGGCATTATGCCCACCCTTATAGTGTGTACAAGCCCATAAGTTATAGTACATAGTACACTTAGTACTTTTAATGTACTAAGTGCACTGTGTGTACCAATGCAATATACATGTGTGATAGGGGAGTCACACTCTCACATCTTGGTGAGTTGACTTATCCCCACAACTCTCTCTCTCTCTCTCCCTTCTTCTCTGTGTATGTCTCCCACATGAACTCTAACCCTAATTAACTCTCCCATTCATGCCCGCCTGATTTTAGGTGTTTTTTCTCATTTTTCTCCACTCTCCATATTTTTCCCTATTTTTCCTTGGGGTGGGAGGCTGTCCTGTGCCTGTCGGGTGTTCCAGATGTTGACCGACTGGACTCTACTGCTCCCAAGCTGTCCCCTAAAGCTGGCTGACATGATCTGTAGCTAGCCGACCGATTATTGCTGGCCGACTGGAGGAGAGCAGGTCGTGTGCACATCTGATGGCTGTCGGTTGGTTTTCAGCAAACCGACTGGTCATCTAGGGCCATATAAAATGGCCCTTGCCCCCCCACACTTCTCATCTTGTATCCGGGATTTTCTTGTGTATATAGCAAAGTTATACGCTTCTCTCTCTCTCTCTCTCTCTCTCTCTCTCTCTCTCTCTCTCTCTCATTTCTACGTTTTTCTGCTGTCCACTTGCTCTAGTGTTTTTCAGATCTTGTCTTCATCTCCGCTGCATATTCTGACAACTCCTTCCGAGATTGTGCATTTTTTCTGAGATTGAGCCCAAGCTCTTGTGATGGCTGCCCCGACTACACTTTATATATTCTCTAAGTCTACAAAGTGGCTCCAACTACACTTTGTGGAAGGTGAAGGTGAAGGTGAAGGTGAAGGTGAAATCAGCCTTGCGTGGCGTGGATCTCTGGGATTGGCTTGTTACACCTGCCAATGCCACCCCTCCCACCCTTGCTTCCAGCGGTGTCATTATTCTCGCAAGAAGGGTCATAAATCGCCCCAATGTCACAAGAAGAAGCGGGATGAAGAAGCAAAGAACTCTTCCTCTACAGCAATGTCTCAGACCAAGAAGGATGATGGTATTCTTCTATTAGAAGGTACTCGTCGTGTACTTGCTCTTGTGACTTCTCAGTCGTAGTCGTGGATTATGGATAGCAGTGCTACTACTCACATGACACCCCACACTAAGTACTTCCCACATATGTCCCTCTTGATGACTTACCCACTCTGCACATGGCCATCCCACAGGAGTCACACTCAGTGATGCATCCATGAACATAATAAAGTACTTGATGTATCATATCGCATCTCATCCTGACACATCCAAAGTATTACCCAATGTATTCCCAAGGGTACCAGGATCCAATGGCGCACTAGAATACAATAATACCTCAGAAAGTGTATAAATACATGCACAAATAGAGTTCAATCCATAAATGAACCAAATAAACTCTAGGACTGCTCGCAAGACTTATGCCCTCCATAGAGTCTCGAAGTGTTAGCTCAGGTTGCTGCAGACTTTAAACTAAACCAACTCTAGGCCATTCCAAAGGAGACCAACTCCAAAAATAGCATCATCTCATGTGACTAGAACACAATATCATAGAAGTCCCATAAGCAGATGTACTGGCAGCCTCAGTACCTCGGGTAAATACAAAGATGTCACTAAGTGACTTCTAGATGAAAACTGAGCCTGTCTATAACAAGGGAGCGGAGGTGCTACCCCCCTCTTGAGCATCAGGCAATGCTCCAGACCCATGCTCTGTTGAACCTGAATGAGCCGTCGCAAGAGTTGGCCCCAACTCAAAGGCATCAAGATAAAGCTGCAATACCTTAGGTGAATCTGCTAAGTCACTCTCGTCCATCCACTTCGCATCCATCGGTGAATAGTTCTTTAAATTTCACAAGATAGCGACGGGAAACTTTACCTTGTACCTTTCTTTCCTTATGTGCCCGTATTTGCTCTGGAATAAGAATGTCCTTCCCTATAGTCACAGCTTGCATGTAACCTCGAGAAAACTACAACCTGTTCACATGAATCTAGGACATGCTTTCCACATGAAACCAAGACCTATATCCGATAAACCAAAGACTTGTATCTGATAAACCATAGGTTTGTTTCCTCCATACCAAAGTCCTGTTTCCTCTCGAAAAAACCAATGTCCTGTTTCCATGAGAAAAATCCACATATGCACCATCCAATCACAGTGCCAAAAACCCAGGGTTGTTTTCCATAGCACCAAGTGAGAGAAAAATAGAGTACCTGTAAGCAAATCCCTAAGCACATATAAGTTCGACACGAAGAGAAATCACACCATCTCTCCCATGAACATTGTCCCGTGCATCTATAGCTTGTTCTCTTGTTCAAAGTCTCTCGTACTTCCATGGTACACAAAAGAGAAAACACACCGGGCCCTTATGATGAAAGAGAGGTTATACAGTGGTCAGCTGTCTGTGTCCAACAACGGCTCCCCCCTGTTTCGCCTGCAATCTGCCCGATTGGCTGCAACTGCCGGACGCCTGCCTGGCTGCCCGTTGCTGCCCGCCTGATCGCCAAGAGTCTCCCGCCTGGCTGTGGCCATATGCACAGCAACGCCCCTATGCTGGCTGTAGTCCATACACAGTAGCAGCGCCCCTTTTTGCTGGCTATAGCCCACCTGGCTGTAGCCCATGCGCAGCCTGCCTGACGCTCCTTGTTGGCTGCAGCCCATGCGCAGCCTGCCTAGCGCTCCTTGTTGGCTGCAGCCCGCCTGGCGCCAAGTTGAGGCACACGTGACCTGCTCTCGAAGTGATGCGCCCGCGTAAACCACCTAACGACCACACCACCATGGCCCACCATAGTCACGACCACAAACCGAGAGAAGCGCCTAAAGCCACTCGACGTCTCAACGATGACCACCCGACGACCTCCTCTCGAATCTGCCACCCTTTGCCCTTTATAAAGAGGCGATTCGCTTTTCTCAAAAACGCCAAAAGCAAAAGCAGATACCAAGAACGCATGCTTCCAATAAAATAATATTTTTAAGTCATCAAAGGTTTTAAAAACCTTGTAACTTAAAAATCCTTTTGTCCCTTTCTTTAAAACCTTTGTCCCCTTCACACTTGGGCTGGCCACATACATGGGACACCTTTTCATATCCAAACTGATGCCTTTCACACTATCCATCCCGTGCACGTGCCCACCTACTTGTTGTCCAAAGGGAAAACACAGGGTCGTAATATACCGCCCTCTTGAAAAATAGCAAGCATCCTCGATTGCACTCAAGAACATAGTAAGCATCAAATGAAGAAAGAGTCCCCATATGACCAAAACAATGCCCCTCCAGTGCATGTCGGTGATGAAACAATCATCCCAGACAATAAGGCCACACTGTCACATCGAAGTGACAGACAACTCTTCCTTGTTCCTTCAGAAACTGCAGCAAAAGTCTTAAAACAAGTGGAGACACGTTACTTGTGTTAGCCAAAAACAAAACCATGCATCATTCTACATATAACAAACATATGCATGACACATATATGCATTCGCAAACAATATGCTCCTCAAGATGCTCCACCTACTCCAAAATAACAGTCTCAGGGTTGCTCGCAAGCCTTACACCCATGAATATCCCTGCAGGACCCACGACTGAAGGTACAACATGAGCATATGAAAGCACTCAATGCATCCAAACAATACATCCACTAACTACTTCCCACATATGTCCCTCTTGATGCTTTACCCACTCTGCACATGGCCATCCCGTAGGAGTCACACTCAGTGATGCATCCATGAACACAATAAAGTACTTGATGTATCATATCAATATACATGCATCTCATCCTGAGACATCCAAAGTATTATCCAATGTATTCCCAAGGGTACCAGGATCCAATGGCGCACCAGAATACAATAATACCTCAGAAAGTGTATAAATACATGCACAAATAGAGTTCAATCCATATATGAACCAAACCAACTCTAGAACTGCTGGCAAGACTTATGCCCTCCATAGAGTCTCGAAGTGTTAGCTCAGGTTGCTGCAGACTTTGAACTAAACCAACTCCAAGCTTAGTTAGTACGAAAGGTACGATACGGTACGGTACAATAAAATACGGTACTAATTGGTACCTTAAAATTTTTTGAGGTACGGTACGATATTAGTACGTTTTTTTTAAGAAAAAATACTTCCTAAACTTAAAAATTGTAGACAAGAAGTTACAAAATAGTAGAACCATGAACATAATGTCATCATGCCATTAGAGTACAAAATTACTACAAAAGGATAGGCCAAAAAACTCATGGCATGGGCGACCGCCAACATGCGTACATACATGATACTACATACTACAATACATCATCAATGGGCTAGAAGGAGATAGATGCCCAATGCCTAGAGAGCTATAACATATCAAAAGTCTACATCATCACCAACATCTGCATGATCATCAACATGATCACTACTAGAGTGTCCATCAAGAGAGTTCTCTGAAGAGGACTCTTCGAAGGTGGACGAGACACTCTGAGGATCATTCTCGCTAAGTAGGTTGCCGTCATCATCAAACAAGGGCTCTCTAGGCAGTGGGGTATCATCATGAGGGGGCAATGGAATATCATCATGAAGGCGGGGATTGGAGCTCAAGGATCCCCGCCTCACACATGTGCGAAGGCCACCCTCTGCCGATGTCGAAGGCAGAGTGTCGAAGGCAGAGGCCTATGAACTCCAACTGCTCGGTCCCGTCCATGCTGACTCCTGGTGCCGCGAGTATCTGCTGCCACAATCTCACTATAGAGCTCCATGAAGATTGCCTCCTCCTCCTCATCAGGTTGTTGATTGACACTTGCAAGATTGTGGTGTCCTTCTCCACCTTGAGGCAATGCAAATCAAAAGCCTCATGCTTCTCCCGAGGCATGATGGATAAGAGAAGGGCTAAAGCGTGGAGTAGAGGAGAGAGCGTAGAGAAGATGAACTATGGGAAGAACTTGGAGTAGAGGCTCAAGTGGGATGGAAGGAGCTTGGAGGAGGGTGGAGGAGAGGCTTGGAGTAGAGGCTTGGTCCTTGAGGCTTGGAGTAGATGGAGGGTGGTGGAGGAGAGGCTTGGTCCTTGAGGCTTTTATAGAAGGACACAGGAGAGATGAAAGGAAAACAACCAAAAAAACGGGCAGAAAACGGTCAGAAAAAATGGGCAGAAAAACGGCTACTTCCAACGGGCAGAAACAAGGCAAAATCGTACCTGATCGTACGGATACGTACGGTACGAATCGTACGTACGATCTGATCCGTACGACGTACGGAACTAAGCCTGACCAACTCTAGGCCATTCCAAAGGAGACCAACTCCAGAAATAGTATCATCTTATGTGACTAGAACACAATATCATAGAAGTCCCATAAGCAGATGTACTGTCAGCCTCAGTACCTCGGGTGAATACAAAGATGTCACCAAGCGACTTCTAGATGAAAACAGAGACTGTCTATAACAAGGGAGCGGAGGTGCTACCCCCCTCTTGAGCATCAGGCAATGCTCCATACCCATGCTCTGTTGAACCTGAATGAGCAAGAGTCGGCTCCAACTCAAAGGCATCAAGATAAAGCTGCAATACCTTAGGTGAATCTACTAAGTCACCCTCCTCCATCCGCTTCGCATCCATCGATGAATAGTTCTTTAAACTTCACAAGATAGCGACAACAAACTTTACCTTGTACCTTTCTTTCCTTATGTGCACGTATCTGCTCTGGAATAAGAACCTCATCAAGTTCCTCAACTTCCAACTGAGCCTCACCTGATATATCCATAGGCACCCAAAACCTGCTTGCACTCCACCCAAGTGGTAAGCACAAGTCCCCAATGAAGCATAGTAGATCACCACTGCTAAACATAGAAAGAAACTGTCTTCCGAACCCATGAAGCTCCGTAGATACCACCGGTGACAAAGTGTTGAAAGCCATAGCCTTCAATCCATCTTTTGCACCATAACACTTCAACTCCTTTTAATTCCTGGCTGACTACTTCCTGTCCTTGGTGTCTTTTCTCCTGAGCTTCATCTTTATCTTTTGCTCTTCACCTCATACAGGCAAAGACACACAATCTTGCACTGCCTCCTTCACTTCCTTTTCACTTTCCACATGTTGAAGCTTTTGCTGTGACAACCACGTGCTTGCCTCCTTGAGAAAGTCGACGATATCCCGACAATGGAACCATGAAACCGGCCTTCAGAAATCTGACGGGCGTTGAAACAAACACTCGCACACAAAATACTTCATCACCCATGGGAACCTGGAAAAGGAAACAAACAGGGGGAGCTAGAGCACTCTTGAAAATAGTACAAGGACACCGATTGGCCCCAAAACGCAGTGGCACCCCTTGGGGTATTTCTTTACTTGATCAAAATTTGAGTACAAAGTACAACTTGTAGAATCCTCTACCAATAGGATCCCTCGAAGCTTTCACCCAAGACTTTCAATTAAGAACTCTCGTTATTACAGCAAAGCATTCCACAGAGAAGGCACACCTGCCCAACACCTCCCTGCTTGAAAAGGTCTTCTCCATCGCTAACATGGATCCCTCAAACCCTTTCCCAAGTAGCAATAGGACTGTACCAAACCATATGTCCTTCCCTATAGTCACAGCTTGCATGTAACCTCAAGAAAACTACAACCAGTTCACATGAATCCAGAGACATGCTTTCCACATGAAACCAAGACCTGTATGCGATAAACCAAAAACCTGTATCTTATAAACCATAGGCCTGTTTCCTCCATACCAAAGTCCTGTTTCCTCTCGAAAAAACCAATGTTCTGTTTCCATGAGAAAAATCCACATATGCACCATCCAATCATGGTGCCAAAAACCCAGGGTTGTTTTCCATAGCACCAAGTGAGAGAAAAATAGAGAACCTATAAGCAAATCCCTGAGCACATATAAGTTCGACACGAAGAGAAATCACACCATCTCTCCCATGAACATTGTACCGTGCATCTATAGCTTGTTCTCCTGTTCAAAGTCTCTCGTACTTCCATGATACACAAAAGAGAAAACACACCGGGCCCTTATGATGAAGAGAGAGGTTATACAGTGGTCGGCTGTCTCTGTCCAACAACACCTCCGCCCTATTTCGCCTGCAATTTGCCCGACTGGCTGCAACTACCTGACGCCTGCCCGTTGCTGCCCGCCCGATCACCAAGAGTCTCCCGCTTGGCTGTAGCCATACGCACAGCAACGCCCCTTTGCTAGCTGTAGCCCATGCACAGCCTGCCTGACGCTCCTTGCTGGCTGCAACCCATGTGCAGCCTACCTAGCGCTCCTTGCTAGCTGCAACCCGCCTGGCGCCAAGGTGAGGCACACGTGACCTGCTCTCGAAGTGATGCGCCCGCGTAAACCACCTGACGACCACACCACCATGGCTCACCATAGTCACAACCACAAACCGAGAGAAGCACATAAAGCCACTCGACGTCTCAACGATGACCACCTAGCGACCTGCTCTCAAATCCGCCACCCTTCGCCCTTTATAAAGAGGCAATTCGCTTTTCTCAAAAACGCCAAAAGCAAAAGCAGATACCAAGAACGCATGCTTCCAGTAAAATAATATTTTTAAGTCATCAAAGGTTTTAAAAACCTTATAAACTTAAAATTCCTTTTGTCCCTTTCTTTAAAACCTTTGTCCCCTTCACACTTGGGCTGGCCACATACATGGGACACCTTTTCATATCCAAACTGATGCCTTTCACACTGTCCATCCCGTGCGCGTGCCCACATGCTTGTTGTCCAGAGGAAAAAAACACAAGGTCGTAACAGAGATCTCCTTGCAAGGCCAAATCACCCTTAGTGTATTTCTCCAACAATGTCATCCATCCATCATGCACCTCTGAGTCACTATCTTGCTCTTTTTCTTTCCACATAGGGTGCAAGATATAGCCCACAACATGCAATGGTGTGCGCATCATTTCCCATCTACCAATGCATAGGTCTTCGATCTCTTTCATCTTATTGGCCTCAATGCCTTGAATGTTTTGCACTTGCTCTACCATACGATCTTTAAGCTCATACATGAGGCCCATGGTGGCTCCTTCCCTGTCAGCCAAGCGGAGAATCTTCAAAATGGGAGCGCATATCTTAACAATGGTTCTTGCCTCTTGCCAAAAAGATGCAAGAACACAATGTCTGACACCTCAATTGCTTGAGGGGTCTTTGATGCCTTCATTTTTACAAATTTATCATCAACCACCAGCTTGCGCACACCCTGCATACATCTCTCATCCAAGAGAGTAACCAACATAATAAAAAAGTATGCAAACCGAGAAGGCTTCACCAAGTCCTTCTTGTTGAGTTTTCTAAACAATGCCAACACTATGGACTTCCTTGTTACAAACGTGACAACTTGAGTTGCTTGGTTTAGCACTTTCGCAACCCAAGAAATTTTGCCAATGTCCTCAAACAAGAGGTCCAAGCAATGGCATGCACATCTAGTGTAGAAAATGGTCGGCCACTCCTGTTCAACCAGTTTTCCAACCCGAACGCAATTCGATGCGTTATCCATGCATACCTGCACAACATTTGCTGGGCCAACCTCAATGATAATCAGCTTTAAATGCTAGAAAATAAACTCCCCAGATGTATCCACATATTTCAAGAATACAGTGCCATGAATGCAGGATGCAGCATGCAAGAAAATTTATGATAGACATGCGCCTAGTGCCTGACCATCCATCATAAACAATGGTGCATCCATATTTTTTCCTTTTCTCGCGCACACCCATGATCTCATGATCAATGCATTTGACCTCATCCACTAACTCAGTGGTGCGCAAGCAAATGGTAAGATGGAGGTACATAAGAAGGACCGGCATGTCCAATTGCCTTCACCAAGTAAGGACTCCTCACTTTCCACTGGGAAATGTCCTCCGCATAAAAGAATCTGCGCACTACAATGGTTGCTTGCTCACATTTGCCAAAAAGTGAAGGTTTCACACTTGAAGCAAGCTGGGTTGCTACAGCCTTTGCCTATTCTCGATGGACCTTTTTTGGATATTAGTATGTTCCATGCATTTGCCAAATCCCCCTTTCCTTTAGAATCTTTCGCTTCTTACATGATGACCCAACATTTGCACTACTGCTGACTTGTGTACTTCCCTGTATGCCCATTGCACCCTAAGATACATCTCCACCCAAATCATCCACCAAAGCATCCACAAAAGCCTCTTGGCCATGAACACTGCTACAACTATCTGCATGCAACCTCTTGCAAACATCTTGAACCTCTTCTGATACATTTGCGCAAGGCTCCACACCATGGCCAACCAAGCCCAACATGTGTGCCCGAATGCGAGTTGGCCTCCATCCCATTGATAAGGGCACAAAATTGAACAAACTTGAAAGTTGAGTCTTGAAGTATGAAGAGGGGGAAGGCACACACTTGACAAACTACACACAGTAGCAAGTGCGCACATACACACAAGGTTGAAACTTTCAAGTTTCAAGACTCACGAGAGAGTGAAGGTGGGGTCCAGCCTCGAGGCAAAAAAACTATGTAGTGTGTAGCGTGCTTGCTTTGCTTACCTTAAGGCTTAAGTGCTTAGCAGTGGACACTTGCTTTGCTTTGCCTAAGGGCCTCAAAACTGTCGTGTATAGCAACAACAGCGACTGCGCACGTCAAATTGGCAGCACGGTCCTTGAGCAACACGCACAGCCCAAAAACGAAACATTTCAAAAAAGCCCCAAATTTTAGAACATCATACAGAAAATACTTTCAGACCTGGGCAGACGTCTGGAATTCCAACCGTACGCGTACGAAAAAAACTATGGTTGCATCTTCATCGGCTTATCTTCTTCAAACTCTTGCACACTATGAGCTACAGAGGGAGTGTTAGAAATTGTGCATCTCAGTGTTATAAGGATTTTCCTATTTTATGGAATTTTATCTATTTTCTCCTATTTTAGGAAGTCATGAGCAGTCGGCCTGCTCCCTCTCTTCACTATAAAAGGGGCTTCTCATATTCACTTGTCAGTCAACCATTCCAAGCACAGTGCAACACTTCTCTTGCAAGCTATTGCCATTATGAAGCTCCATGCGGTTATAAAAGGTGATCTTGTCCACAAGCTCTCTCCTTTGCTCCCTCTTCTCCCTCTTGTTTTGTCTACGCTTCCACCTGTGCATACTCCAACAACAACTTCTTCAAAAGATGAAAGAGGCTGGCAAAAGTAAATATGATCTTTGAAGGAATCAAAAGAGGGAGATAATTTACCACGCAGCTTGTGGATCGGGTTGTTGATTGCGCTCCCATATTCTTAGAGTTGCTGCTTGATGCGAGTAAAGTCTCCAATCTTATCAGTGATACTATTAGACTCACTGATGGAAATCTTCTCAAGATCTGCCTCCACCTTAGCAATATTCACGGAAGAAACAGCACCAAACCTCCTCTGAATCTCAAGCCACATCTGTTAGGAATTACTCCTTGTAGAAATAAATTGTGCATGTATGGCGGGAGTCATGCAACGAATGATAATGAGACATGCACGAGCATCCAAAACTCCTCGTAAAGCTAGATCCACCAAGCCAAGTGTCATAACTGATGTCCAAACACCAGCACCTTCCAGTAGCAACTGGTAATAAAAAGACCAAGTATAATAATTGGTGGCTGTAAGCTTCATGGAATCACTGATTTGGGGAGGAGTGTAGGATGGAACATGAGAGAAAGAAGTGGAGAGGTTTTGTGGAAGGGAAGAAAAAAGAGAAGAAGTGGTTGCATGAAAGGATGGGGGAACCACCAAAGGGATGGAGGGAGAGGGTACGGATGAAGCGGTAGCCTAAGAAGTAGGGGATAGGATTCCCTGGGAAGAGAAAAGAAGTCCAAAGAAGTTAGAATATTGATCTCCATAAGCCATATCCTCCAAACGCAGAATCCTCCTGTTACATGCGAAAGCTCTGTGAGTCTTCTTTCAGCCCTAAACACCATCTTGGAACATGCTTGATGCAAAACGCATACAGAAGAGAGAGAAGAGAGAGAGAGAGTGTCACGTGCATCCCGCACTTGGATGCCACGTAGACATTTCTATACAGAACGTGCAGGACCTGGGATGGTAAACTAGTCCCATGTGAGCCCAGTCTGGGGCGAGTCAGCCAGGGATCCATCTCAGTTGTCCGAAGTCAGGTGTGCATTGTCCTGCACAGTAGTCTAAGGTCAAGTGTGCACTGTCCTGCACATGAAACAGTGCCAGTCCGCGCTGTGAGTCTCCCTCTGGAATGATGTCAGTGATTCTGTGTATCTGGTATGGTACCGGATGCCAGATCACTAAGTAGTTAGTGTTTAGAACAAGGGGCCAGCCCATAGGGTTACCCCGGGTCTTTGGGTGGGCATGGGGATGGTGTGAAACCACCCCCATGAGGGCCAAGAAAGCCCTGGCTGAGCCCACCAGCCATGGAGGGGCTGAAGGACAACCCTAGGGGCAAGCTTAAGGCAAATTTCAGGAGAATACAGCATTTTCATGGCTGTAGGGCAGGTATGGGGCAGCCCATACAGGCTGCCCAGCCCTCATGAGGTTTGCAAAGGCCCTGTCCAGCCAATCAGAAGCAAGCGCATCATGCCCAGCTTGTTAGGAAAAAAACGCAGCATTTAATGTGATTTTTTCAGCATTTTATGTTGGAATTTTCAGTCGTGGGAGCATTAAATGCTGGCCGCCTGGCTTTATGCTGGGCGACTACTGTAGTAGGAGTACTATAAAAGGGAGAGCCCACAATCCCATCATTTCATCTCATTTTTTCACCAAGAGCTCAAGCATAAAGAGGCTAGACAAGCCAAGAAGGTGCTAAGCAAAGGGGTGAAGGATTTCAGGTCAAGGACAGGGAATTTCCAGCCAAGAAAGGTCCAAGATTTCTGTATTTTCTTTCAGATTTACATCATTCTAATAAAGCAAATACACCATCCGCGGTGGGGGCCCTACAGAGGGTATTTGGGACCCAATACTGTGTCCTCTCCATCTCTCTCTCCCTCTCTCTATTTTCTGCACATCTCCTTTCAGTTTGTGTGTTAATTTCCGTCGCGAAAAGAGTGCTGATTTCTGAGTATTGAAGTTACCGATTCTTCTCCGAAGCTTCCGCACGTTAGAGTGGTATTAGAGCCTACTTCAAGTACAAAGATTCAGCAAAGAAACAAGAATTTTTTTCTCGCTCGTATGGTTGGTGTTTAGACGCCGGTGGACTATCCCTTTCGGAGTGACTCCTATCCCTCGAAGGATAGGTTTAGCAAATTTGTTGTGCTTATTCCTTGCAGGGCCAATGTGACCGCCGAGGATGTTGCCCAGTTGTTCATTTGGCATTGATACCCGATTGGCGGGATTCCTAGGACCATTGTGTCAGACCAAGATGCCAAGTTTACTAGTCATTTTTGGAGGGCATTGTCTGATATCTTTGGTACTAAGTTGAATTTTTCCAATGCATTCCACCCACAGACGGACGGCCAGACAGAGATATACAACCAGTTGGCCTTTGATGTGCTGAAGTGTTATGTCCACGATCAGCAAGGTAAGTGGGAATCATATTTGCCTTTAGTTCAAGCTGTTTTGAATGATTCTTTTTCTTCAGCTATTGGCACGACTCCATATGAGGCAACATTTGGAAGACCTTTCCAGTCATTGTTGACCAGGACCTCGTCTTCAGTACCTGAAGCAAACAGAGTGACGGAGTCTTACCAGGAGATTTTAGAGTCAGTAAAAAGACAGATTGGCTAAAGCGCAAGAAGCCCGTGAGTGCTGGTATGTACAAGTCACAGCTGAAATCAGAGATGAAAATGATGTGGGCTGAGGCACCTATTATATAGGTCCTCATGAGCTGGTCGGCCAGGTCTTGCAAGCCGATCCGAACAAAAAATCCATAAAATGCTGAAAAATGCTAAAAAGGGCTCCAAAAAATGGTGTAAAATCGCAGAGAAAATATGGAGTGCAGGGCCTTATAAATGGGCCAGATACAAGCGTGTAGGGAGTCCATATGGGGATGAACAATATTTCCAACAAAAGCTACCGCATGGATTTATTACAAAACCCTACGCAAACATGGCAAATGTACACTAATGCAAGCATACTATATTAGACTACTAATATGCGTAAATTTGAACATATAAATAGAGAATAGGTAAAGAAGAAGAGAGATAACAGTAGAAGACTTGCTTTCTCAACCTAAACTACTACATGTATTAGATGATTGATATTTACAAAGATATTTGCAAGATCTAGACTCCTTATGTGCATTAACTGTACTGCTAGTCTGGACTGAATTCTGCTACTTTCTTGAGTAGCAAAAGGAGGGTAATATTTTAAGATGAAGAGCCGTTGATATTATCAAGGGAAAAAACTTACCCCTCAATCAGAATACGAGTTTCTTTTTTGTCTAGAAAAGGAGGCCAAAATGCAATGTTGAGGCATGTGGTCATTCATTTGTTTAGGCATGTGCTTGGACTCTGGAGACTCTGGTGACCAGGCAAGATAAGGCCACACCCCACATACCGTGAGCATCATCAAGTTCTCATCATCAGCAATCGTTTGCAAATATTTATTCATGTTAGTAATAGACAATAGATTATGTCTACATCTATCTTGTCTATTGCATGCTTTCATTCACACTTCCACATAGGGAGATTTGTATTAATATATAGCTTCATCTGTGCACATTTTGACCGCCTAAGCATGTTGTAAACCAGCCTGGCTAAGCACCTTTTCAAGCTCAGTATGAATGCATTAAGTGACTTTTATGACAATACTTTTGGGCTTGCAAGGCTGATTGGAGTTATTGATTTTCAATATAAGTAGGAACCCTTACTTCCCATTCTGCATGTCCTCTTCAAGACTTTCTGGAACAGCCAAGAGAGAGAAGATCTAATGAGGGTTAAATGAATCCAAGTCGGTCTAAAGCTCAAAACCTAAGCTCCTATGAAGGGAGCTTGAATGTCTGATCTACCTTTGGTTCCTTTGTCCGAGTTTGATTATAGGAAGGAAAAGGATTTTTGCCTTGATGGCACTAACTGCACTTCATGCTCAAAGATTGCCCTTTCTCTGCTGGATGAAGCTCTGTCAAAGAGCTCACCAGAAAAATGAACCACGGACTTCATGAATCACTCCGCTGGACCATACCACATGACTCACTTTTTCTTGCATTTCAGACAGAGGATGAAAACTTCACATAAAATGACAAAAACATGCCCTTCTGTGTTGGAAAATCTTCCCATTTAAGCTTCTTCGATCGGCCAACGAAATGTGCAGGCTATCATTTCAACCTAAAGTAAGGGCAGAAGAGAGGCTTTTCTGCTTATCAAAATGCGTTGAAAGAGCAAAAAAAATTGGTGAAATGGTTTCGACATATTGTCTGCAAATTTTAAAATCTGTACAAACCCTAAATCATACACGTAAGAGCAAGATGGTGAGGGCATTTACAGCTGTAGGGCTTCCAGAAATTTGTCATGCTCCTGCTCGGTCCAGCTCTCCCTCGATTTAGTGATGGTGTAGGGCTTTCTCACCTTCTTGGCCATATCATCTACGGCAGAAGCCGCGGGGGCGTCCGCCACAGTGCCCACCATCTCGGCCGTCCCAGGGTGCACCGCCATGAGTGAGCCCAGAAGCAAGAGACGCTTCTCTGCAACAAGAGAGCAAAAAGCAGAGAACAAAACCCTATGCGATACAGAGGAGGGGGGCTTTGGCTGCGCGAAGCTGGAGGTTTGTGAATGCGAATTGGATACAGAGACAGAGAGGGCAACAATATACGACCGACGGCAACAATATACGACCGACGGTGGGACTTGAGAACTCGGGTGGAGAGAGGGGGAAAGGCTTGAAGTGGCAGCTGTGGCAATCGTGTCACAAAAGGTCCTTGTGGACGGGGACCAAATTGTTCCAATGGCCATACGGCCCCCGTCTGAACACTCAACGCTCTTGTTCTTGCAATAAGAAGATAAGTTTGATGTGGGTTTCCTCTTTTACATGAATGTAAGCTATAGCGTAAAATTAGAGGGATTATGAACATGTGGAGATTCAGAGGAGAAACATTCCAAAGCCCCAATTGGTTTATGTCTTCATAAGGTAAGTAAATTAACTACATAAGTATGGTTCACACGTTTGATTTTTGATATGCAATTTTACCCCTTCTACCTGCTTTAAACGTTTTTTTACATGCAAATATACACATGAAATTGCACTAGAAATAATATTATATATGCATTCTTTTTTAAATGAAAATTGATTTCTGACAAGCTTAAGTATAAAAGAAATCTACATAGGAAGTGTGAAGCTATTTTTTTGTAGCATTTCTAACAACACATCAATCTTCTTGTGCTCTACAATGAACCTTAACTCTTATGCCCATCTTCAATAATAATATATGCCCATTTAATAGATGAAATTATGATCTTTTTTATCATGTAAAAATTAACATTTTAATAATTGAGCTATTCCTACTTGGAATCTTCAAATTTTGAGTCCAAATTTAAAATCTACGTGTGATTTTATCCTAATAAAGGATTTTACAGCACTCAAAACGGACACTAAAATAAGCCTTTATGTAAATTTTTAGTTAAATTACGGTAAACTTTCATGTCTGGGTGTTCGATTGACGAACGGACTTGCTGCGACCAAAAAAAACACCTCGAACAATTTCACCGAACAATATTTCGACAACCGTTGGACGCGTCGGCACGTATATCGAGGCCAATGCCCTAAAAAAGGGATCCCACCCTAGACCGTGCACATACCATGCGTCCGTCCATAAGGACCTGATTATTCACAAGCCATATCTTATGTTATCGTTTGAGTGTAAGGGAGGGGGGTTTTCGGAAGGGGGGGCTTAAGCTTATAAGTTAGGGGGTCAGGGGCACGGGCAGGGGGGGACAAGGGAGTAGGGGGGAATGAAAGTAGAGGTTTTGTTTCTTCTTGTAGTTTATAATATGTGATCTAGTGGTGTAGTTTAAGAACTTGATTAGTTTACTACTCTTTTAAGCTAACCACACATGGAACAATTTTTGGAGAGTACATGTAGGTCTTTGTGCTTCTAGCACTTACATCCATTTTACTTACATGGACTGCAACTTGTCACATGTATAACATCAATATATGTTATTTGATTTTTAAACCTTAAATAGGGGTCTACTATTTACTCTCCCCCCCCCTTCTGCAATGTGCATAGACTTAAGGGGGAACCCTCCTCCTCCCCCCTATGGTCTTGTTTCTAACAGCTAGCCTTGCTCTCAGCTTAAGGACACTCTAATATTTACCCCCCCTATAAAGAGGTGGTTTCCACCACGGAAGAGTCCTTTGCTCATAGAGTGAGCAAACAGACTCCAAATCATGATCCGTCTAAAGCATTGAGTTCGCGATTACGTGAGCTACGAGAGGGTGGACAGTATGGCTTCTCCTTGAAGACGCTAGAATACTACTTTGGGAAGCGTGCACGACAACAATACAAGAGAGAATGTTCCCGACACAACCCCAACTCTTCCCTTGGGAGTCCCTCATGGAGGAAATGGTCAGGTTAGCTTAAAAATCATTTAAAAAGAGATTTTTGGATTAATCCTTTATGTTAGCATTAATTAAGAAAGTTAAAGGATGTTGTTTTTTTCCTAGTTTTGAAAATATCAAAGAATTGTTGCTTTCTCGAAAAGATAATGTGGTTTCTCGTATCTTATAAGGTTGGATTGAACTATTATGTTATTATCTTGCTTAAATTAAAGTGCAGGTACATCTTATTCTCGCCTTGATAGTAACCTTGTTCTTATGCTTGTGTAGCCGGGTAGCGACATTAGCAAGGCCCAGCGCCAGCGCAAGGTATCCCTTATACCATTGGGAAATTAGAACTCATTGGTTTAGTGAGAACTATGTTTGCTGCCGAGTTCTACCGGCCCGGGCTAGTGCGGTAAATAAGCCCACCCTAACACGTAGACATCCCTCCGGGAGAGCGAGAGGATCAAGCGACAGAGCCTGAGAGGGCGACAGACCAACTTGAGTCCTTGCCAGCTACTACCGATGACGAGGTGTATGGTCCTGTAAAGGATTGCCTAGTCTATGGAGATTAGAAGACCAAATTCTAGATCATCGGTGGAAAAAAACATAGAATAAGAGAGCCTGGATCTGGCTATAATTGGATTTGAACCTTTGTAATTAATTTTTTAAATTATGTCCCTTGTTTTCTAATATTGTTTTAAGTTAAGTGGCTATTTTAATGAACACTGTGTAAGATTCCTAATTAATGAACTGTCTATATATGTCACACAATGTGGTAGGATTAATTAGAAAACAAAAATGACATGTCAGTTAGGTGCAAAGTGGGAGGATAGAACGCCCTAACAGCGCCATCCTATGGATGGGTGGAACTGATTACTCACATAATTTTCCAACAAAATTAATCAATCACACTACACTAGGCAAGTAAGTCCATGGGCAATTCCACTCTAGAGGACTAGGTCAGCAACCGTGCCTTGCATGGATGGGAGAAAAGGTGTTATTTCTAGGAATCAAGAATAGAGATTGCCCAAGATAGGTCGATCACTCTATGGGTGATTCGATTTTAAGAATCGTTTAGGAGACCATGCTCCCCCTACAGGATAGAACTAGGTCTTACCTAGTAGTCGTATCCTCGTATCTCTACTCGCTCGAGGTGTCAATGAATAGGAAATTTTTTTAGACTTAGTAGATTATCTTAAGGATTCCCCTTTTAGGTTGGGGGACCTTACAGTTGGTATCAGAGCCAGGTCTTAGTTCCTAGGATTTGTTATTTAGGATTGTTTTGAAATATATATTATACCTCAATTAGATGTTGCTTGATAAAATACCTTACTAGTACAACTTGATTGGTGAATAAATGATTGTAGGAGGAAGAAGATGCTTATTCTAGATTCCTAGTCTTCCAATGCATGTTCGAGACAGCTTGTGGTTCCTCGATATTTGAATTCCACGATACAATGATGCAAATACTTGAGAAGTTGTCTCTTTCTCATCCCTCTCATATCCAAGAGGGTGGGGTAGAGACTGTTGAAATTTGAGCATTGTGATGAGCTATGGTGGATCAAACACTAGAATCAATATCATTAACAAAGTGATTAGCAAATAATTAGTAGGTAATTAGCAAATAGATTAATGTAGGCATGGATACTCAAAAACCAGCAAATTCTCATTAGGGCAATGCCTCAATTTATAGAGTTTACATCAAGCATCAAATCCCACTGATTTCTTCATGATTCACTCCACCTCTTTTCCCTGATTCTCTCCACCTCTTCACTTTTCCCAGAATATCTCCACACTTCCTAAATCTTCTCATGCTACCCTTTATTCTCTCGCAGTAGATTCTTCTCACCTTTTCACAAGTTAGTTCACATTTACATCTTCTCTTTTACAGCCTCTAACCAAGGGCTTGTTCCCGCACACACCCTATTCACTTGTATATTTCAACACCTCCCCTCAAGTGAATACTCTCTAGCACACCTGGACCCTATACCAAGTTTCCCTCTTACTTGATAGCCCCCGACCAGTGCCTCAAGTCCCTAAACTCCATAGTCCTTGACACTCTCTCTCTCTCTCTCTATGTGTCCAAGGCTACTATAAGTGCCCGCCGCAACCTTGACTAAAGTGCTCACACATACATCTACCACGTGGCCTACATCATCGGTGGCTTAGAGGTGATTTTACTTTGTTGGGACAGGTTACATTGGGTTGTGGGGTCTCTCTCTCTCTCTCTCTCTCAGAAAAGATGATCCGACTCCACTTCCTTTGGAGCCTCCATGAAGTTTGCCGATGTCGTTCCTTCTCCACTGGGTTTGCTGTAGCAGTCTCTCGCCATGTGTCCTGGCTTTCCACATTTGTGGCAAGTGAAGGTCCTTCCTCCTACTCTGCCTCTTCCTCGTCCTCGTCCTTGAGAGAATCCTCCTCGGGTGAAGAATGCTTTTTCTTCTCCTGCTGTTGAGTTGAGCCATTTCTTCTCTTTGCCTCTGCTCTCTTGCTCTAGTAGAGTTGCTTCTATCTCGTGTAGCTTCAATTCAGGTACATTCTTTAGTGTTGCTACAATGTTTTCATAATCACCTTTATCCACACTCTTCAGAAGCACTGCTAGTGCCTCATCATCTTCTACCTTTTTGCCAATAGCTGCCAGCTGTTGCTTAATGCTTTTATATTTGTTCAAGTGTGTGATTAAAGGTTCACTTTCCTTCATGTCCAATTTGTAGAATTGCATCTTTGAATTTTTTACTTGTGTACCAAATAATTTATTGAGTTCATCCCATGCATCTTTTGCCCATTGTATCCCTGTGATGTGATGAATGCTTTCATCATTTAAACTGAGTGCAATAAGTCCCAATGCTTTTTCATTCCTTCTCTTCCACTCATTTTTCCCTCTCTCTAGGCATTCATCTCTCCCTTCAACTAATCCCCACAGATTTTTCCTCATGACCAAATACATGGTTATGTATAAAACTGCTCCCCATTAAATTTGGCTATTTCTTGTGCTGAACTCATGGTGATGTGAAGGCGGTCTTACCTCTTGACCCAATTTCAAGATTCAAGGGCAGTGTCTACCCTTTTACAACTCAATCTGGTGTTTAAGAGATGATTACAACAAATTTATCAGCATAAAATCACCAGAAATTACATTAAATCAAGGGTAACCAATTTGTACGGAAATGGTTGGAGTATCAAACCAACTCCGAATTGCAATCTGAAGTTATAGGGATTTGTATCAAATACCTAATGGTTAATTTGAACCCTCAATTGCACCAAAATATAGTGATTAGTATTGATTAATCACTGATTAGTTAATCCACTGTTTTATGTGCAGAAAACAGAGTGCGGGGAGTCAAGATCTGGTGCCTTAGACTTCAAATGAGCTCAAATTCTTTCAAAGGCAATGGGTCTAGTAGAGGATTAAGCCAAGAAACACAAGATTTGACCAAATATTGAAAGCTTAATCTCTGTTTTACCAAAGTCACCTGCAGATTTGATGAAGAGCTTGGATCTCACTGTAGACTTGATGAAATTGAATTCTGTCTTCACCAACTTGTAGAGCATGCTTGAAAACACCTTGGGCTAAGAGGAATTAGAGGCATTTGAACTGAGCAAGAAGAAATCTCCAATCCTCTTCAGAAAAATGGCGCCTGGTAATTTCGCGATTTCTCCCTCGTTGCTTGACAGTTTGCGCTTTTGTTTGGATAGGCTTGAAGAGCTATGGGTCGGCTACCATGTGCTAGAAGGGTTTGACCTAATTTTATGTGTGCAAGGTGAATGAGTTCCTCCACTGGCTGGGGGTACAGAGGTGAGTTGAAAACTAACTAAAATTTTGATTATTTTCTAATTATCTACTAATCCTAATTAATTAGATAATGGGCTCATAAACCTGATGGATTCTAGGCATGGCTCTGATACCATGTTGAAATTTGAGCATTGTGATGAGCTATGGTGGATCAAACACTAGAATCAACATCATTAACAAAGTGATTAGCAAATAATTAATGTAGGCATGGATACTCAAAAACCAGCAAATAATTAATGTAGGCATGGATACTCAAAAACCAGCAAATTCTCATTAGGGCAATGCTTCGATTTATAGTGGCATAATTAGGGGGTAATTAGTGAGTAATTAGCAAATAGATTAATGTAGACATGGATACTCAAAAACCAGCAAATTCTCATTAGGGCAATGCCTCAATTTATAGAGTTTACATCAAGCATCAAATCCCACTGATTTCTCCATGATTCACTCCACCTCTTTTCCCTGATTCTCTCCACCTCTTCACTTTTCCCAGAATATCTCCACACTTCCTAAATCTTCTCATACTACCCTTTATTCTCTCCTAGTAGATTCTTCTCACCTTTTCACAGGTTCTTTCACATTTACATCTTCTCTTTTATAGCCTCTAACCAAGGGCTTGTTCTCGCACACACCCTATTCACTTGTATATTTCAACAGAGACCACTTTTGGCATCAAATCCCACTGATTTCTCCATGATTCACTCCACCTCTTTTCCCTGATTCTCTCCACCTCTTCACTTTTCCCAGAATATCTCCACACTTCCTAAATCTTCTCATGCTACCCTTTATTCTCTCCTAGTAGATTCTTCTCACCTTTTCACAGGTTCTTTCACATTTACATCTTCTCTTTTATAGCCTCTAACCAAGGGCTTGTTCCCGCACACACCCTATTCACTTGTATATTTCAACAGAGACCACTTTTGGAATCATAGCCAAAGATACTTTATCATTAGATCGAATTGGGAATCTCACCATCGAGTTGAAGCAGGTT
Organism: Cibotium barometz; assembly: GCF_041138505.1. Lineage (NCBI taxonomy): Eukaryota > Viridiplantae > Streptophyta > Polypodiopsida > Cyatheales > Cibotiaceae > Cibotium > Cibotium barometz. The sequence goes on from NC_141058.1 coordinate 1,382,650, forward strand.
CGCTGGATCGAGAAGCTAAAGATGGTTTGCTTATTTTGGTTCATGGCTACCCCTAGGCCACAAAGTTACATGACTATAGAAGGGAACCATATCCATTGGGTGTATGACTAAGTAACGCAATACGATCCATAGTCTACCTCCCCTACCATCAATTTTCCGTATTGTAGAAACCACGACGAAACCCCCATATTTCACCTACGTGAACCACTCGAGTCTTATGCCCTGGTTAAGCCTAGAAGTCTCTTTTATGATGAACAAGACTAAATACATTAGTCTCAAATCCTTGTAATCAATCTTGTCTGTAAATATTTGAATTGAGAAATAAAATGATTTCAAGGTTTAACTTTTATATCATGAGCGTAGTGTAAAGTATAAGTCTTATGATCCTAAATTTAATCTTGCAATGATGGCTAGGACAATTAATTTCCTCCCCCCAATGCGATATACACAGACAAATAGGAGAAGAAGCTCCTACTCAAAGAGATGCAACCTCCCTCCTTTAAAGGGGAAGGTTCAAAAATTAAGATCTTGCAATAATGGCTAGGACGATCGATTTCCTCCCCCCAATGCGATATCGGTGGAAGGAAGTGAAGAGGACGACGAAGGTGATGATGATGATCACTCAGAATCCGATGAAGATTCTAGTTAGCAGACACATAGGAGAAGAAGCTCCTACTCAAAGAGATGCAACCTCCCTCCTTTAAAGGGGAAGGTTCAAAAATTAAGAAGGATGTCGCAATGTTGGTAGAACTGTGGATCAATCCATTTCATCTCAGTGGAGCTCCATGCAAACACATCCTTGAAGGATGTGAGCAACACTCGGCTTTTTCCTGGAATTGGACATCCAATTTGGCACTCACCAAAACCATTTTTGGATCAACATCAGTTCCTAGATTCATCTCCCTCAATTCATCTTCCTTGAACCACTTGGAGTGCTTGAGGTCCCTGTCAAAAGCATTTTCCGCTGCAATGATCTGCTGTAGGCTCAGGGTACTGCCATCATCGACTAGAGCCTCGTAAAAATCTTTAGCTTCATCTAGACTTCTCCTTGGGTTTTGCGGATCGGATTGATCCTTGGTGACTTCATCCTTGTGTGGTGGACTTGGTTATCCGGACTACGTCAACCTCAAACAAGTTGATCAGGTTTGCATTTTGCTAGAGATACTCTTCCTCCTTATCGAGGTTTAGCCCTTCTAGAATGTTGACTACCTCGACTGCTTCCCGCCGAAACAGTTTCTCCACTTTCCATCTATTGGCAACGAAAATCCTTACTTTCTTCTTCCCACCCGGATAGTGATCATATCCATGTCCCAATCTTGCTTGATCTATGCTTGCCGGAGCAATGGTCTGTCGAGAAGCATCGGGTAAGCACCTTTGATATCCTCCATCTGAAGCAGCACAACTGCAATCTGGAAATTGAATCTGAATACTTCCAGGGTGAGCTCACGGACGAGTGGTTGCACCCTTCGCTGATCTGCCATTTTGACAGCGAACAGAGCGGGATCCCATTTGCTCAACCCGAGCATTTGGCAGGTTGTTTTTGATAGGATGCTGACCCCTGAGCCTCCATTGAGAAGAACCTCTACGATATCCATTCCGGTCAACTTGACCTAGATCATTGGGATGGCTTCATCATATATTGGGGCTTCCCTTGGTGGAGTGTCTGCCTTCTTGATATTTAGGGTGTCCAAGCGGCTGCTGTAAGGGTGGCGTCGTCTCTTCCTGAGACATCAAGCAACCCATGAGCTGCTCCCTGAAAGTTGGCACTGATGTGAGGAGTTGTTCCACACCGACATGTGAATCGGTTGCCGCTTCAGATCTTCCCATAGATCATATAGCTAGTGTTTGGCTTTTGTGAGCCTACTCGGGTTGTCCACTCACTTTTGTGCTTTTGCACATCCTTCTGGCCGTGGTGTCTTCGCACCTTGCTTTGGCCTATGTATCTCCATACACGAGAACACTTCCCCATCCTCCTCCAGGTTCAACAACGGGACTTCGAGGTTTTGCCGATAATTTGGCTTGGGCCTTTCTGGCCCCATTTTCTACAGTGCCTCTCTGGCCTGCTACTTTTCCACCTAATCGAACACTTTCTTCTAGACTTTGTGTTGTTCCTGCCAAGTGATCTCTTTTTTCTTCCCCCTCTTTTTTGAGGTGGGTTCTTTCCCCACCTCGAGAGTCTTGGGTTGCATAGATCTTGTCACTGCCATGACTGATGATTTGGCAGCCTTTGTGGTCGGCCGGACAACTGCCTGCTCATCTAGGGCTTGGATCTCTACTGCATTCACTGCCGCGGGGATCGGACGATGAAGCCTAGGCTCCCTTTACTTTTGCCCTATGCTTTCTCCAGATCTCACACTCCGACTTTCGGTGGCCTTGTACATGGCAATAAAAGCATGTGAAGGCAAGCCTTTGAGCTCGGCCACATCCCAAAGAGGAAAGTTCCCCCTTGGGCGGCGGAATTGGGGCCTTCGGTACATATCCAGCAGAGCTATCGATTGGGCGGGCTGGACGGCAGCCACAAAGGGAGCTTGGATCACCGGTTTTGCTGAGGGGCTTGCCTCCCATTGTAACGACAGGCTTAAGTGGTGTGTATGGCCACTCTACAAATGGTGCACTAGAGTTCATTCAAGCCGTATTCCTCGGTTCCATGTTCATGAGTCCGACACCTTGTACATCAAGTGCCTAACCGGACGGTTGGGGTGGACTTCGCACCTTCACTAGTCATCGTAGCCATGGTTGCAACCAGTTCCTTCCCTGCCTTCTTGCTCTTTGACCGTGCCTTGCGATCTGTCTCCTCCTCCTCAGATTCCTCACTTGCCGTGGAATCATTGGAATCATCCTTCTCCTCCGAAGATGCGGAAGAGGACTTCTTGGACTTCCTTTTACTCTTTGACTTGCCTTTGTCTTTGATGGAGCCTACTAGCACCCGCTCCTACCCTGAGAGCTGATTCTACGAGCTGCTCCATAGTGATGGCAGCAAACAGACCATTTGACCTGCTTACTGAGGTCCTTCATGAAATAAGAATTTAGGATTTCCTCCATGCGCCAATTGGTTGCATCCAACCGACGGAAAAGATTATGAAATTTTGCAGCATAATTCTCCACTGTCAGGCTCTTTTGGTTCATCCGGCACACAGCTTATCCAGAACATGCACGGAGGTCTTGTCTTCTCTGAACCATTGAAGGAATGCATCACAGATGGTGTCATAAGTGGGGAAATAGATGTACTTATACTAAGCAACCCATAGAGCAACACTCTTCTGTAAGGTTGGGACAAACACGACCTTTTTGAGGTGCTGGGCCAGGTACATTAACGTGCCAAGCATTGTCAAACAACATGATGAGAGCATTCGCATCCTCCTAGGATTTCTCAGAGAACTTGGGATACTTCACAATGACAGTTGATTGTGGTAGCATGTTGTAGTTGAGTGGACGGTCTTTGGTTATGCGCGTAACATACACTAGGTGGATACGAAACAGACGCAACACAGACACAGCCCACAGGCTACGGATAACTACCTAAAGGATTTAACTGTGCTAGCAATCCCGCCTGCTAAAATAAGAAGAAGAAGACACCAGAGACTTAACAAGTAACTCCACTAGAAATAATACGTGAACAGAAATGAATATACAGAGACACAACGTAATGACACACATACAGAGAGAACAAAAAGAGACAGTCTTGCTTTATTCCAAGGAGAACCTATGATATAATTGGTAACCGGCCTTGTAAAGTTCAAATTACATCCTTTTATAGTGCTTGCTTGCAGTATCCATTGGTACTATGATTCCTTAGTGATAAAGTGCGTCGACTGACATCTGGCGACCTTTGACACTCGGTGCGACGGCGGCAGGGCGGCGGTGAGCTATGGCAGTCTGGTGGGTCCACGGCCAACATATATGCCCATTTAATAAATGAAATTATGGTCTTTTTTATAGAGTGAAAAAATCAAACCATTTAATAATTAATCTATTTCTACTTGGAATCTTAAAATTATGAGTCCAAATTTAAAATCTACGTGCGATTTCACCCTATAAAGGATTTTACAGCACTTAAAACAGACACCGAAATAAGCAACGGAATGCCCCCCTGCCGACCAAGAAAACACCCCAGACAATTTTACCAAAAAAAAAAATTTCGGCAGCCATTGGACGCGATGGCACACATATCAAGGCCGGTGCCCCAAAAAGGGGTCCTTGCCCTAAAAAGATGCCTCCTTGGAATGTACACATACCAAGGCACCCACACAAACGGTCACATACGGATTGAAGGTTGCCGCCCTAACATAAGGTCCTTTCTTTCGCCCACGTGGACACCCATGCGACCACTAGCTTGGAAGCTACATGCATATCCCACCTTTGGCCCATTGAGACAGGTACCACTCTTTCTATAGACCCAATGCAGCAACTATAGGTCGCTGTACTTTTCACTTACACCGTCCTTTCCACCCCTCTTTGCTCCCTCCTTAGCTGTACCCGTACCAGCCGCTATATAAACCCCCCAGCACCCCCTATGCCCGACAACCGCCTCTATGCGTGTAGGCTCTCCCCATGGCTCTCTACAGCCAAGTTCTATCCAGCATCCCTCTCTAGCCAAGCCCTCACAACCAGCCCTCTAGTCTTGTGGAGGGGGTGTCCTATACTACTCTCTCTCTCTCCCCCCCCCACTGGTTGAATAGACTTAAGGGGGAACCCCTTCTCCGGTTGAATAGACTTAAGGGGGAACCCTCCTTCTCCCCCCCTCTGGTTTTGTTTTAAATAGCTAGCTTTTCTCTTAGCTCAAGGACACTATACTATTTACCCTCCCCCCATATAAAGAGACTTAAGCAAGCACACTTTTGCTCTAAGAGGTGGTTTCTACGGAAGAGTCTTTTGCTCTCATGAAGTGAGCAAACGGACTCCAAATCGCGATCGGTGTATGGAGCGTTGAGTTCATTTACACGAGCTATGAGAGGGTGGAAAGTATGGGTCCTCTTTGAAGACACCCAAATATTACCTCGAGAAACGTGCACAATAACGACACAAGCAAGAATGCTCCAAAGGCGACCCCAACTCTTCCCTTGGGAGTCCCTCATGGAGGAAATAGCCAAGTAAGCTTAAAAATCATTTAAAAAGAGGTTTTTGGATTAATCCTTGATGTTAGCATTAATTAAGAAAGATAAAAGATGCTATTTTTTTTCCTTATTTTGAAAATATCAAATCTCTTGTAGAATTGTTGCTTTCTTAAAAGATAATGTGGTTTCTCGTTTGGATTAAACTATTATACATTTTGTTTATCTTGCTTAAATTAAACTATTATATTGCTATCTTGCTTAAATTAAAGTACATGTACATCTTTTTCCCGCCTTGATGCTAACCTCGTTTCTGTGTGCTTGTGTAGCCGGGCAATGACATTAGCGAGTCAGACCAAGGTATCCCTCATATTATTGGGAAATTGGAACTCGCCAGTTTGATGAGAACTATGGATGTTGTCTAGTTCTGCGGGCCCAAGCTAGTGCGGTAAATAAGCCCACCCTAATGCGTAGTTATCACTTTGAGGAGCGCGAGGATCAAGCGAGATGGAGCCTAAGAGGGCAACAGGTTGGCTTGAGTCCTCGTCGGCTACTAAACGACGAGGTGTATGGTCTTGTAGGGATGGCCTAGTCTATGGAGACTGGAGGGCCGAATTCTAGATCATTGGCATAATAAAACATAGAATAAGAGAGCCTGGATCTGGCTATAATTGGATTTGAATCTTTGTAATTAATTTTTTAAATTAAGTCCCTTGTTTTCTAGTATTGTTGTGTCATTGTTGTATGTGTGTGGATTACAGGGCATTAAACAATATAACCATCAAAAATCGGTTTTTAATTTTGAGGATAGATGATATCTTGGACAAATTAGATGGATTATCACGAAAATGGCTTTTCACACTTCTTTTGGTCTCTCTATGAGTACTTGGTTATGCCTTTCGGTCTCACCAATCCTCTAGCTACTTTTAATGGCATGATAGACCGAATTTTCAGAAATCATAGAGTATTTACAAGTGTCTTCTTTCTAGGCCAAAGACGTAGTGATGTGTAGCATGAGGGTACTAGTGGTGGGGAGACAAATAAGGTTCACATTGGATGCCTAGGTTCACTGGTGTATATATGGTTGGTTGGTTAAACAAAGTATTCCATATCTTTGAGAGGTATCTTCAATCTTCTTCCTCTCCTCCATGTCTCTTGTCTTGCATGTGCCTTCTAGGGTTAGGGTTTCTCAAGGAGGGGATCTATAAGAGCTTTTGGTGTTTCCTTTGGGAGGAGCAAGCACTTGTGTTGTTTGGAGATTTCTTAAGAATTGTTGGCGGAAAGAAAGTATGTAGATTTTACAAGCTTTATTAGGAAAGAGAAATCAATTTTCAAAGCAAGCTTAAAGAAAGTTTTATTGGGAAGGAGAGAGCAATTTGTATGATGCTGCTTGGTGGGACTCTCTACCTGTAGACGTCTCATTACCATACTTTGGGAAGATTTATTTTATTGTATATAGGGGTGGGGTCCTCGTAGCAATAAGTACAGTGCATACTGCACTCTGATTGAGGAATTAGACAAATTAATTTATACCTCGGAAGGGAAAGGAGTTTTTTCACGATTTTCACTTGGTCATAAAGTTTAGTTGGGCTACTGCGCAGTGTGTAGGAATCATAATTACAGTAATGGTATTGCAAGATAGCGAGTGCATTACATTCTAATAAAAATGCGCTTGAAATTCTTCTTGCAGCAGTAAACATTGTGTTGCATTGCCATCCTATTACATGTCTGGCAAGGATTGAGCAGTTACAAGCCAAATTCTTATCTACAGACCAATATTTGAAAAGGGTATTTGCATTGAATCAGCAAAGGAAGTTGTAGGTTGCATGCCTTGGCAATTAGAAATTAATTTGTAGGTGAGTCAAAGAAGATTGCATTGTATTGTATGATTAAGGATTACAAATCCCCACACTACGGCCTTGGGATCCGGCCCACACCCCAAAAGGGGAAAAAGAAGCTCTAGGAATCCAATGTAGAACCTTACAGCATTATGTAACTCATTGAAACCAAGGAGAGTTACATAGACAAAGAAAGCTTATAATAAGCGGTGGGGGGCAACATCCTCACATTCCACTTTTGGGATCCCCTCACCCATCTCAACTATGTATGTTGTGTGCCTACACTAGAGTGCAAGAAACTAGCACTTGAGAACTAGTAGACAATGCAAGCTTTGGACAAGATAGGAATGTTGCCTATCTTAGAGTTTCCACCATGGGGCATGGACCTTTAAAGGTGTTGCGAGGCAATTGCCACTTACAACCAGAATAACAAAATGTGTGGCCATAAGTTCTTTTGAAAATAGAAGTAGAAAAACATCTTATCAAGATCACACTAGATCTAATCTAGTAGGTGCTAAATCTACCAACAATGAACAAGGACTCGGACAAAAAGATCAACACCCTGGCTTAAGAAGAGTGACAACTTCAAGACCACTAGCAAAAGCCTTATATATACATATCTATCATTCTACAAACCATACAAGACAACTCAAGCCGATGTGAACATCTTGACTGGATTTTCAACAAAGCTTTAAAATGGCAAAACCCCCAACAAGAAAAGGAAAACTTTGTGAGGCGGCTCTTTCATTAATGAGGTAGTGATGAGGATATGAAAATTGAAGAACTCCAAGGAGCCATACCTTGGAATTGCACCTCTACTACTAGAATTCTCTATCACGACATGCAAGCCACAAAGAGGCTGCCCCCTTTGCTTTGCAAAGGCTGACTGCTTTGACTCCAAATAAAGAACCAAGTCCCCTGTAATCCCCCTCTGGTGAGTAGAGCAAAGCTCAGCGGCTTGAGGTCCTTGAGGAGATTAGCAATCTCTGTGGATTGCTTTGCAGGCACTCCAGTCCGCAATCCTACTTGATGCACTACATCCTCGGTATGACGAAAATGCACCCTCCTCTATGCGGATCTCAGTGTTTAAATGTGCAATGTAATATTGCATCAGATTTTGATGTGTGAGTTTATGTTTATGCTTATGTTTATGTGGGAAAACATCTTATGTGTGAGATAAGATATAATGTGGGATGTGATTTATGAGAGTCACACAAGAAGATGTTGGATAGAGATTGCCACATGGCATGATGATTTGTAAAGGAGATTGGGTCAATGGCTATCTATATCAGAAGCCTTTCATTTGTATGGTTCATAATAGCATATGTAATAGAGATTGTGTGTTTAGTGTGCTACTCTCTCTCTCTCTCTCTCACACACACCCACACATGGAGTTCTTGGTGTGGTATAACCCACCTTAGTTTATGTGTAATCTATGTTGCTAATAATCACCATGATCAATCCCATTGTTAACCGCATTTCCAATGGCGACGGTTAACTAGGCAATTGGCTTAGGCATGCCCACCAACATATTTTTCAAAGGCCTTCTAAGCAAAGCAAGTGGTTGTCAAGCTATTCAAAAGAGTCACTTGTAATTTTTGAACTACTTGAGCGGGTTTTTTCAGCACTTCATGTAACATTTTACGGACTTTTTCTAATCAAATAAGCGCATCACGATGTAAACAAGGGATGTCCAAGCTAAGTGTAATGTCAGCATCACATACACATGTACACTAGTAGGTGTAGAGATACACACACAGTTCTCATTTTTACACAATAGCTACCCAAGTTTAGGTGCCCAACCACTTATAATTTTTGTATAAATAACAATGTAAGGAATGAGAACACACACTTCCCTTGTGCAATCTTAGAGCTCTTGTGTGCCTCTTGTTCTCTTATCCTCTTCCTAGTGTGTGTGATAGAGAGAGAGTGTGTGAGTGTGCTTGCAGGATATTGAGTTGCACCACCATGGCTATGAAGCTGTGAGAGGAGTTGTCCAAGAAAGCTTGCAACAATGTTGGTGACAAACACTGGGAAGAGAGAAAGGATCCACCTTTGCTCAAGAGGTTGTAGGGCCTCCTTTGGGAAGCTCAAGACAGGCTGGTTTTGCATCCCCCACGTGAGTCTCTTAATTTCTCTTTTGTTGAGCCTTCATGGGAGTTGTGTGCTACAGGGAGTAGTTTAAGACAAGCTTAACATTGGTGCCATTGTCGAGGAGGCAAGCCAAGTCTTAATTCTTTTTTCTCTTCCATTGCTCTCTCTCTTGTATTTTCTTCTATCTTTTTTACATTGTGTGCATAACAGAGGGGTTAAGGTGAAGGTGAAGGTGAAGGAAAGGGTGAGAGAGTCATTTTTGTTAAAAATATTTAAAAATATAAAAGATAAAAGAAATTCATTTTTTCTTTTTCAAAGGCCTTTAATTCTTCCAAATTAGGTTTTAGGCTTTTGTAATGCTTTCTAATAATTATATTAATGATTAGATTAACATTTTCATAGTTTTTTATTTAACATTTGCATTAATTGGGTTTTAAAAAATTATTTTTTATTTTTTTGGCTTAAAACCCCTTTGCAAATAGCCTAATTAGCCCAAAATTAGATGATTTACTTAGAAATTAACTAATTAATCCATATATTAATCATTTTCTATGCATTCCAAGCATATTAGATGCATTTAAACTTGCATTTCATGCATTTTTGCATAAGATTAATTTTTCACTAATTATCTGTAATAAGTAATAAGTAGAAAGTGATTAGTGAGCTTAATCTTTGAATAACTTAAAAATTAGGACTCTAACTCAGAATCCAAGTTGGGCACCTAAATTGAGTTATTTTATACCTCAAACCTACATTTAATGTTTCTTTAATTTTTGAGGTAATTAACTAGTGGATCAAAATCTTAATTTAGATTAACTCAACTTAATCATATTTGGGGCTTCTCTGGAATGGATTTAGAGTTTTGGGTTATATCTAATTGATCTTTTCCCATTCCATGAGATGTTGAGAGAGATGGTAGCCACTGTGCAGGCTTTACAGATTGAACAAAGGTTGCTTACAGAGGCAGGCGCTCGTATCTCTCTGACGACCGAGCATCCGATCCAGTATCCGGGGACGTATTCAGAATTAGCCCAGCAACATCTGTCATTCCCTAAGTCCATTTAAGCCATTTTGAAGTTTCAAAAATTCACTTAATGGCTAAAAATTCTTGTGTTAAATGGGTTAAGTGATGTCGATAGCTTGATTTTGGACCAACCGCATCTCTTACAGTACTTACGTTCAACCACCACCACTTAGGTAAGCAAAGGTAAATACCGAAGCTCATACTGTTTGAGGAGAATGCATTTAGTTTGTTGATGATATACAAACCCCCTCAAACACCTCAATCCTCTTGCAAAGGGCATAAGCTTTTGGCCGTCTCACTCCTTGGGCAAGCAAGTGGTGCTATCCAGGCATGTGTGGGCTCTACCATATTAACAAGAGCATCGAGAGGACTTCAGCCGAAGCATATTCACAAGCATAAGAGGTATAGTAAGCATTGGTATGTTCTCTTGAGCCCTTCATTCAAGCTCCCACAATTTGGCAACATACTCTTTTGGGTCACCGTTGCATAATCTCGAGCTTCTACGTTCACAATTAGTACTAAAATGCTGCCAAAATTTCTAACTTTTATCCAAGATTGCATAAGCTAAGTGGATTTGAAACCTTGGATCTTGTGGAAAACAAAGGAGGAAACCATTTGCTGGAGGTAGAAGTTCAAGGACAGAGCGCATTGGGAAGCTCCTTTGCAAGATTGGAACGAGCTCTTGGAACGAAAAGGACCCTTAAAGTAAGCTCTAGACTTTCATCCATGCTTTATTCTATCCAACTCAACATGTCTAAGCTTACTTAAGGGCTGAACAATCAACCAAATAACAAAGGAATCAATCAAACCTACCGAAAGGCTTAAGAATAAATCGAAAAAATTACAGTTCCCTGACCTGCATTAACTTCTTGCAAAGAATCCAATTTTTCACAGTCTTTCCAGAATTGAAGACTATTTGAACATCCCAATTGGAGTTTGAAGTCAAGAGCTACGGCCTGACCAAGTTGACCCTGTCTGAACTGTAAGGTCAAACAACTGCAGATCCCTAAACTCTGATAACTTTTGGCAGAGATCCCAGTTTTGCACAATAATTGCAGATTTGGATTCTTTGTTTTCTGTAGATAACTTTTGACTATTCGATCGCCCTAATCGGAGATCAGAGTCAAGAGTTATAGTCCATTGAAAGTGACCCTATTGGAAAGGTCACTAGCTGGCTCTAACTCCCTGGCCAATTGGGAACCTACGCTTGGCTCTAACTCCCACACCATGAATCCAAATTGATTTTTGAATTTTACTTGGTGTTTTTTGACCATAGGGACTTGGATTCTACCAAGTTTGGTCCCAATCTGAGTTTTTACGACCTATCTACGGTTCGAACGATACGTGTGATTTGTCAACTCGAGAGCCACTTAAGGTCAAGAAGACTAAAGGTTGTAATTAGGTCGTCTGGAATCTATTCTAGGAAAGGAAGAATAGGATATCCATATTTGAGCAACGGCCTATCTTCACACCAAATTTGAGTGCAAAAGGACCATTTTGGCCGAGTGCACTTTTCCCAGACCAGCAGTTACGCACCAAATCCGTCTCATGCTATATTTAGCAGTTTTCAAGAGATAGCATGGATCCATCATTACCTTGATGTTTTACACATTGTGAATATACAAGAATTCTAATTTGGTAACTTTTTGACTGCAATAAGGCTTTTTGTGGACCGTTGGGACTTATTAGCATACTTTAAGGTGCGCGAAAAACTTTTTTGGCCAAATTTAGCAGTTTCTCAAAGCTAACTTGGTTTTCTCATATCCATCGTGTTCTTGACACTTAGAATATATGTAATCCCAATTTTTGTCCCATTTTGAGCTTTTTCGACCTATCTACAGACCAAACTCGTCATACGGCTCTTAAGAAGCACACCCTAAAAGCGTTAAAAACTTTTTTGGGCTAAATATAGCAGTTTTTGAGGGATAACTCAGGTTTGACATAGCAAATGTGTCGAGGACACGTTGGATATACACTATATCCAATTTGGTCAAATTCCAGATAAACCCAGCATACCTACGACACAGTCGTAGAGTGTGCACAACTGTAGGTTCAAATTCCGTCGAATTGGGCAAAAATCAAGTTTTTTCCAAAACTTTCCTTGCTTAAAATAGCAAGGGAATTAAGATAAAGGTGACCTATAATGCCTCGGTTGTAGTCCATAAGTAGGACTACCCTCATACCAATCCATGGGAAAAGTGGACGTTTGTCGGCATGATTTCAAGACCCCCGAAACGATTGCGCGCCAACGTGGTTGGCTGTAGATTTTAGCCATTCCGGCTTGAATTGGGGAATTTTTTCACTCGCCCTTATTAGAAGAAACACATTTTCAACCGGGGCAACCATTTGCATAGAGGTAGTCCTAGACTAGCTCTACAGCCTTGTCCAATCGCAACTTAGTTTTGACAACCGGAGTGGAATCAGGGTCACACTAAATATAGGGGTTTAGCACTTGCGCTTACCTAAATTTAGCCCTAAATTGCTATTTTGATGTTGGATTGAGAAATTGAGCATACCCACGCGTAGGTAGCATCCCTGTGTGAAACCTAGGCCAAAAAGGATCACTGGCTATTTTTAGTGTCCCCTGCTAAAAATAGGAAACTAGGTTTAATAAGTTTATGTTGATGCAAAAATTTCCCCGACATGCTTGCTTTTTTATTTAGAGCCCATAAGAACCCCAAAAGCACACTTGCTATTTTTAGTAAAATTACTTTTTAAGAAAAATAAAGTTTTTTTTTTTAAGAGAGACTGGTTTCGAACTATTGTCCAAGACAAGGCCAATCATCCTTGTGCACATCTAAAAAGCTATTTAGCACCTGAGAAGTGGTTGAGTGATTGCTCGCTCTTTGGGAAGTGCATCAAACAAAGCTTCACATGCTCCTAAGGTCAAAAATCTGTAGTTCCTTGAACTGTGATAACTTTTGGCAAGGACCCAGTTTTGCACAGTCTTTTCAGATTTGGAATCCTTGTTTTTTGTAGAAAGCTACGACCCGATCAAGTCGACCCTCTGTAAAGAAGCAATTCTAAAGGGCTTCAAGAGATTCCAAGATTGGATCTCCTAGTCACACCAGGCATTCAAACTCAGTTCTAACTTTTTCTTGGTGTTACTAACCCCAAGGACCATGACCCTACCAAGTATGGTTCTAAAGTGCCAAAAATAGAAATTTGTCATTTTGGGCTTCCAACTGGGCAAAATAGAAGTGCTATAAATAGTAAGGGGAAAACCTAATTAGCAATTTAAAGTGCCAAGCCTTTTAACAATAGGATGGACTATAGCCATACCTAACCACGCGCAGATTGGATTCTATTTGTCCTTTATTTTGTGCACTCCAAAAATGGACCTTGCACGCTTATGTGGCTGAAAATTTAGTTCATTTTGGAACTAATTTCCGTCCATGTTTGTTTGATTGTAGTTCCTAGATTAAGTGAGGGCTTGGGGCGAGCACTTGGTTGGTAGTAGACACTGGCCCGACAATCCTGCTTAAGCAGAGTTGGCATCTTGCTGACAATACGAGAATATAGGCTGGTCATAAACCCTTCCGCAAGAGGGTTAAAAAGTTCTTGTTTCATTCCTATGAGCCAACAGGGCATTTTCCTAAGGAATAGAGTTTACCTAGTCTCTACTTATAGTTCAGACTAGGTACCTTTCAAATTTGGTCCACTCCCAACATCATTAGTCTAATTACTATTTTTAGTAAATTAGAGGGAAGAACCAAAACTGACTAGATTGAATGTAATGAATTGTGCTATTGAGGATTCCTTGATAGCACGCATACAAGATTTGCCCGAAAGCATTCAATATAGGATCTTACAACTAATTCTTGCCTCTTATTCCATTGAGATAAGGGGTGACACCCTGCTAGTGGATTGTTATCAACAGACCACTTGGGACCAAGTCTGGGGGGATGAAAACCTTGTGTACATCCAATTGTGTTGTATTCTTGGACTTGTGGATCGAGTTGAATTTAGTAGTTCTTATTCTCGAGATCGGTATACGGGTACCTACATTCCGGAGTTCCATAGCACTCATTTTGAGGATTTTCGGCCATTATTGAATTTAATCAATCGGTTACCCTTCACTTTGTGATGAGACTGATACAAGAGATACAGGAAACACCGAAGAGATAGCTGAAAACAAAATCAGTAAGGATTGATTCTTGCCTTCCATTGGCAAGAAGGAAAATTATCATTTGTTGACAAAAGGCCCATCTAAGTTGTGACTCATAGTAGGCACTAACCTATCCACTTGAGAAGTGGTAGGGTCACTCTTTGAGAAGCGCATAAAATAAAGTTTTGCATGCTCTCTACGGCAGGTAGCAACGCAAGCAAGGATCAGTTGAAAAAGGCTCTGCAGGGGCCAAGACTAACCTTGGGGGATTTTAGTGAGTCGGATCGATTTTCCTTCTCAAGTGTGACGATTCTTGGTTCCAGAAACTCATTCCTAACCAAGAAACCGAGACTTCCAAAAAAGGAAATAAAATGTCAAAGGGATGCTTGAATCCCTTGAGTTCCCTCGTGAGGATCCTACTCGAAAAACCTTGAGCGAGCCAATGCCACAAGATTGGGCAAGAGTCTGAGACGACACGACAGTGTTGAAAAGACATTACATGGCTTCCTTGAGCAAGCATGTGTATATGGATGAATCCCATAGGGTCTTTAATAGGATCTCGCAAGGTAAACCCCTTGAATCCCATAGTTTTCAAGATTGAAAATCCAGATTTGGGATTCTATTTTTACAAAGATGTCTGGGAAAATAGGTATCTTCCTTGTGAAGAACCTGAAATTGAGCAAGTCACAGTAGAACTTATAGCCAAAGCTCGTGAATTCCCAATTATTAGGATCTGGAGAATCATTACCAGGAACTAGTAAGGGAAAAGAAGTTGTGCAAGAGGCACAATACAAAGGCACCTGGTGTATTGGTGTAACCAGTGGATTTCTAGACTTTACATATACTCCAAGACGCATCATCCATGAGTATGCATCTGCACCGCTAGTTAGTGAGATGGTAAGGGAAGAGGGAATTTACATCAAGGGAGAGAAGGGATGTGTTCCATATCCCTATGTTCACACAACGGCACCGCCTCTGTCATATGGTGAGTTTACATTTGCCCCTTCCTTTGCAGCTACTAGCATGGGACTACCCACTTTCTGGACCAATCCATATGGTGAGTTTACATTTGCCCCTTCCTTTGCAGCTACTAGCATGGGACTACCTACCACTTTCTGGACCAATCCATATGACTCGACCTATAGGGAGTGAGAGTGTAGACCCATTATACGCTACCCCAAGAGTCCACACTACTCGAACAAGTGGTTTTTCAACTATGGATGTACATGGACGCAAGGAACTAGATGCAGAAATTCCAAGGAGCACTACAACTCCTCCAGCAGGGATGCTATCAACAAACGATGCTATAAGCATGGTTAAAGCTATTGCTAGGGTAGTAGCAAGCAGTAGAGAACCTATTGCCGAACTTCACTTGCATACTCCTTTACCTCAAGAATGCAAGCGAGATATGACAGCATCCATGGTTTGGAGTGTGTTAAAGGCAATGACCAAGTTCAGTGGCACGGGTGATGCCCATAGTCATATTGAAACATTTGAGTAGGTAAGTGAAGCATTGAGTGTAAAAGACAATCCTACAAAGATCCAAGCATTTGGCTTCACACTTGAACAAGGTGCAGCTAAATGGATTCATACCCTGGAACCATAAAGCAAGGCCACATTTGAAGACCTGAAACAATCTTTCCTTATAGCCTATGTAAAAATTGGCGCCAAAGATAAGATCTACTCATAATTTTATGTTTTTATTTAGAAGTGCTGCTCTAGTAGCCAAAGTAGCAAGACGAAATGGTTTCTTGTCAAGTATAGGGGCCGAGTAGTACAGGGTGGCGTGGTTGCAGCAGATACTTATAGATATGGGTAAGCCTATGGATAGAGCTCTTGCATTTATTATGACAACATGAGTAGCATATAGTTTCTTGTCAAGTATAGGGGCCGAGTAGTACAGGGTGGCGTGGTTGCAGCAGATACTTATAGATATGGGTAAGCCTATGGATAGAGCTCTTGCATTTATTATGACAACATGAGTAGCATATAGTTGGCTAGTAATCGAGTGTATCATGCTAGGACAAAAATTGGCAACCTGAGTTTTTTCATTCGTTTTCAAATGGAAAGCAATGGAGAAATCATCTTACTGCCTAAGTTGGAGACAAATTGAGTCCAGTAGGAGGTGGAAATAAGGAAGCGTGATTCCAAAGTAGAGCCTAAGTTAGGGTTCAAATTAACCATTGGGTATCTGATATAGATCCCTATAACTTAATTGCAATTCGGAGATGGTTTGACTCCAACCATTCCATACAGATTTGTTACCCTTGGTTTAATGTAATTTCTAGTAAATTTATGCTGATAAATCTGTTGTAATCATCACCTAAATACTAGATTGAGTTGTAAAAGGGTAGACACTGCCCTTGAATCTTGAAATTGGATCAAGAGGTAGACCCCCTTCACATCATCACATGAGTATGGCACAAGAGATAGCCAAATTTAATGGGGAGCAGTTTTACACATGGTAGACAAAAACCATGTATTTACTCATGAGGAAAAATCTGTGGGGGCTAGTTGAGGGAAGAGATGAATGCCCAGAGGTGAGAGGGGAAAATGAGTAGAAGAGTAGGAATGAGAAGCATTAGGACTTATCGCACTCAATTTAAATGATGAAATCATTCATCACATCATAGGGATATAATGGGCAAAAGATGCATGGGATGAACTCAATAAATTATTTCGCACTCAAGAAAAAAATTCAAAGATAAATCTATTAATACAATTCTACAAGCTGGATATGAAGGAAAGTGAACCTTTAATCACACACTTGAACAAATATAAAAGCATTAAGCAACAACTGTCAGCCACCATTGGCAAAAAGGTAAAAGATGATGAGGCACTAGCAGTGCTTCTGAAGAGTGTGGACAAAGGTGAATATGAAAACATTGTAGCAACATTAAAGAATGTACCTGAATTAAAGCTGCACGAGATAGAAGGAGCTCTACTAGATCAAGAGACCAGAGTCAAAGAGAAGAAATGGCTGGACTCAACAGTAGGAGAAGAAAAAGCATTCTTCACCCAAGGAGGATTCTCTTGAGGACGAAGACGAGGAAGAGGCAGAGTAGGAGGGACCTTCACGGATTTCCACAACTGTGGAAAGCCAGAACACATGGGAAGAGACTGCTACAGTAAACCCAGTGGAGAAGGAACGACATCGGCAAACTTCATGAGGCTCCTGAGGAAGTGGAGTCAGATCATCTTTTCTGAGAGAGAGAGAGAGAGAGAGAGACAGAGAGAGAGAGAGAGAGAGAGAGAGACCCCACAACCCAATGTAACCTATCCCAGTAGAGTAAAACCACCTCTGAGCCACCCCGATGATGTAGGCCATGTGGTAGATATATGGGTGAGCACTTTAGTCTCAAGGTCATGGGCACTTGTAGTAGCCTTGGACACATAGAGAGAGAGAGAGTGTCAAGGACTATGAGTTTAGGGACTTGAGGCACTGGTCGCAGACTATCAAGTAAGAGGGAAACTTGGTATAGGGCCAAGGTGTGCTAGGATTATTTTAGGAGGGGAGGTGTTGAAATATACAAGTGAATAGGGTGTGTGCGGGAACAAGCCCTTAGCAAGAGGCTATAAAAGAGAAGCTGTAAATGTGAGAAGTTGTGTAAAGGTGAGAAGTATCTACTAGGAGAGAATAAAGGGTAGCATGAGGAGATTTAGGAGGTGTGGAGATATTCTAGGAAGAGAATAAAGGGTAGCATGAGGAGATTTAGGAGGTGTGGAGATATTCTAGGAAGAGGTGGAGAGAATCGAGCAAAAGAGGTGGAGTGAATCAAGGAGAAATCAGTGGGATTGGATGCTTGGATGTAAACTCTATAAATTGAGACATTGGCCTAATGAGAATTTGCTGGTTTTTGATTATCCATGCTTACATTAAGCTATCACTAATCATATCTTAATTATAATCTAATCTCTTTTCTAATGATGTTGATTCTAGCATTTGATCCACCATAGCTCATCATATTGCTGCAAATTTAACACTTACAACATTACAGCTTTCATGCACTACTAACCAAGCCCCAATGGGTGAGAGAAGGGCCATGAGCAAACAAGTTAGGGTCTAGGCCAATAATATAAGAACTAGTGAAGTGTACATCTTACAACATCACAAACGCCACATAACTAACCAATGGGTGTGGGAGAAGGGCCATTGATCAAACAAGTTAGGGGCTAGGCTAAACACGAGAACTAGTGATCTTACAATATTACAACTTCCACACAACTAACCAAGCCCCAATATTCATTGACATGAAAGGGGCTAGGCTAGCAACACCACAAGAACTAGTGAAGCGTATAACATTACGGCTTCCACACAACTAACCAATTCCCATTCTTTATTGACACGAACGGGATACTCTTGGAGATATGGCCAATGCCATTAGTGCGTGGAATTGAGCCAGACCTCTTAGATAACTTGTGAGTAGTATTGTCGGCTATAGTGGAAACCAGGAGTTCTATCTAGATTTAGATGGGACAATGTATATCCTAACAAGTGACAGCAAAAAGGTTAGACCATTGGCCATGGAAAATGAGATAAAAAGTCCTAGAAGATTGTAAGATGCTACCAGAGTTCAAACACAGCTAGACCTCTTCGATAACCCGTGAGTGGTATTGTCAGCTATAGTGGAAACCAAGAGTTCTATCTAGATTCAGATGGGACGATGTATATCCCAACAAGTGACAGCAAGAAGGTTAGACCATTGGCCATGGCAAATGAGATAGAAAGTCCTAGAAGATTGTAAGATGCTACCAGAGTTCAAATAGAGCCGATAAGTACTCACCTTCCTAATGTCATTGATAAATTTTTCTTGAGGAATGGTGTTGTATGAGAATGCCTCATGCAACCTCTACACAATCATTGATATTCCTAGGGACTTGCAAACGACTTGTAGGGGTTTTTTAATTATCTAGCACATCCCTAGTGAGCAAGTGACATATGTTGATGAGGAAGGTAGCACCTACACCCCAAGACTTGTTAACAGCCCATGAGGAGGCAAGAAATACATAAAGATCTAGGCAGGGGGCATTACACCACCCTTAGCCTACTAGAGTGAAAGAAAAATATAAGGAAGGGAAGCAAGGAGGAAATCACTTCAAGAAGAGACAGCCCGGTAGAGGAGAAAGAATTCTTATTCTATAGTTGTAGACAAGACGTCAACTTCATAAAGAGGCAGTCCAGCAGAGGAGCAAGAATTCTTATTACATAGCCGTAGACAAGATGTCAATGTTTGGACTCCTTCCCTATTCAGAGAAGAAAGGATGAGGGAAAATAGTACCATCTAGAGAGAGGTAGCACCTCTCGAAAGAACAAGGGTGACTCCACTCCCTTAGAGACCAAAGTACTAGCTCAAGGAGATAGATGCCTTCAGATTAACTTTAGAAGGTAATGCATTGTTATGGTTCCAAATGCTAAAATACACACAAAAAAGGGACCATGGAGGATATCGAATTACATCACAAAGAGGGACCATGGAGGATCTCAAACTAGCATTTACCACATCTCCAAGTCTGGTGTCAAGCATAGCTCAATTATATAATTATACCAAATTCTAATAGCTTGAGCATGAGTCCGTGGGACAGACTATGTATCGACCACCTCAAGAACTTAACAAGTAGATGTCCTACTGAGCATGAGTCCGTGGGACAGACTATGTATCGACCACCTCAAGAACTTAACAAGTAGATGTCCTACTGAGAAAAACCGAGCCAAATGCCAAATGAGGTTGATCTCATTGTTCTTAGAGGGATTGAGAAGCAAGAAATTACACAATGCATTGTATGCCAAAAGGCACATAATGCTTTACTGGAGTATTACATGTAATAGTTTTTGATAGATTTTGATGATAACTTTATAGGCATCACTTCCCCCACATGGAAAGTAGAAGACATGACTCTTTGGTCAAAATAGAAACCAATGTCAAAAGCCAAGACACTAGGAAAACAAAAGAGCCTAAAATCATAGAAGACATTGCTAAGGCAAGGACTACGGCTAGAAGAAGGATCATGGCTAGAAGAAGTGTGGAAATCCTCTCCTAGGGAGACATGCCATTTGCATTCAGCTCCAAGATGGGAAATGACTTAGCTAATCCTCCTAAGCACGCGCACACACACACAAGCACTCACACATGTAAGCAAGCAACTCAATAAGACTTCATAGCTAATGACTAATATAAACACACATCTAGCTAATCACAAGCAAGAATAGAGCAAGCAAATTCCAAGCATATACACAGTTAAGCACTCACACATGTAAGCAAGCAATTCAACAAGACTCCATAGTTGACTAACATAAACATGGAAGCATGCAAGAATCAAAAGAGATTAAGACAAGCAAGGATGAAGGAGTTCCCAACAAGCTTGAGCTCAAATGTAGATTGTATTATAAAAAAGTGTCTTTACACACTCCAATAAGTCTCTTATATAGAAGTGGGCTTTGCCCGTCTATCCACACTTATGGGGTGTCCAAAACATGAAACATGTTAGCGAGGGTGGCAATTACAAAAGGTACAAAAAAGGAGTAAAATTTTAACTACGGTGAGGATTACAAAAGGTACAAAAAAGGAGCAACAGGGACTATGGTTCATTTGATTCATGGATGTAAAAGTAGCTTAATTCATTGACCAAGCCAAGTGAAAAAGCCAAGAAACTACCTAGAAGATGGCGCCTACTCCAAGTGGGCAATAGAGCTCTATGCATTGAATGCCGAGGAATATGTTAGCTTTGGTGGCCACATGGTTCCTACTCCAAGTGGGCAATGGAGCTCTATGCATTGAATGCTAAGGAATATGTTGACTGTGGTGGCCACATGGGACCTAGGTCCATGGGAGAGAATGTAGGGGATCTTTTGACCTCATCAATGATGTCACATAACTTATACCTTAACACTATATAACAGGCTTTATCTTAATGAAAAAGGTAGGGGTTTAACATATTATTCTTATCTCAAACGTATTATTAAGTGTGTCATTAGCATTTTAATTTACTCTCACTAATCATGTTATTGTCCTTCATGAGTGTTCATTGATATCCCTATCATTAAGAAAAATTTGGACTCACAAACTGACCCTCTAAGGACTTTCTCTCTTTTCCATGAATCAAGGAAAAGTGTAAAAATAATGTTATAATATTGCTCCTCTCTCTTCTCTTTTTGAATCTTGTACATCTCAAAATATTAGTTTTATAATAGATTCACTTATTATTTTATTGATTGTCCAAGAACTATACCAGACCTGCTCAAAACTCGAATATCTCAAAAACTATTTTTTTATTTGAGCTGGTTTCGAATATCTCAAAAGATATGACATTCTTAAATACCCAGATTCATTTATGACTGAAGAAACAATCATTTCGTGATTCTAGAAGAATTTTATCTTTAAAATGGAATATCTTGATTTGTACTTTGTATTTCATAATTTCTTTTTATAGTACGTAGATCCGTGCTTTATCTACATTCTGGTGCATTTTTATGTTTTTTTATAGAGGTTTGAAGAGAATAGACATTTTTTTAAGATTT
This sequence comes from Cibotium barometz, assembly GCF_041138505.1. Classification (NCBI taxonomy): domain Eukaryota; kingdom Viridiplantae; phylum Streptophyta; class Polypodiopsida; order Cyatheales; family Cibotiaceae; genus Cibotium; species Cibotium barometz. Next base: position 1,404,281 of record NC_141058.1, read on the forward strand.
TAAGAATGTGTTTAGATTTATTATTTTAGAGAATAGTGCATTATGAATTTTCCTTTTTTTGTGATAGAGCTTCTTCGTCTCTTTAGGTCATTTCTTCTTTCCATAGCTCATTTCTTCTTCTACTTTCAAATTTGCATCTCCAAACAGTTTGTATTTCCCTCCATCTCCAAATAGTTTGTATTTCCCTCCATCTCCAAACAATTTGTATTTCCCTCCTGTTCTATTGCACTTGTCCACTACAAAGCTAGAGAATGAAGAGTGATTTAATTTTTTGGTGCCATTTTCTTGGAGCCAACAAACTATTTCCCTCTTCATTAATCTTGCTATCAAGGAAAGAAGCAACAAAGAGACAACACAGAGCCAACACAGAGAAGCAACAAAGAACAAAAATGGAGGTTAGCAATGTTTTGATGTTGGTTATGTTCAATTGAGTTCTATAAGTTATGTTTTCCTGTTGGTTATGTGCATTACTATTCATAAATAATAAAGTTAATAGTAAGATATGTTTTACTATTGGTTAATAATAATAATATGTGTATTACTATTGGTTAATAATAATAATATGTGCATTACTGTTGGTTAATAATAATAATATGTGTTAAAGTTGGTGTTAAGTTACACATATGTGTTAATAATCATGAAATTTTGTGTAAGTTTTCTTGTAGGCATTGATTGTACTCAATGGAGATAGTGATGTATCTAAGTGTTTCTAGTTTTTTGATATTTTAGGAAGCAAGAAGCTTTAAGAAGAGAAGTATACACTTCCAGCTAGATGAAGAGTATGCCCCATTGTACAAGAGAATTGAGGTTTCAATGATGAATCCATCGGTGATGCAATTACACAGAATAACAGGGAAGAAACATATAGATCTTTGGGTTGATGGGTCTATATATCCACCTGATCCTATTACACACCAATCTCCCGGATTCTCAGGACTAACATCATTGGTCAAGTATGTTTGTGAGGATAATATAGGGTTACAGGGTTATACTGGGAGACTTGCAAGCCAAGCTCATGTTTCTGCACAGTAGATCATGAAACTTAATAGATCATTGTTGGCAAAACAAGAAGAGAACAATGTTTTGCAAGATGCTATGCATGACATGGTAATGCAAAATGCCAGTTTGATTAACCAGGTTAATGATTTATAGGTTAGCAATAAGAAGATGAAGACAATGCTAGAGAAGACTATCACTTATGGGCCCACAACGACACGGGAGGTACATGAATGCCAAAGGTCATATAAACCTATGCACATGTTGGCAAAGACAGGTGGACAATACAGGCGAAGGATCTATGCACAACGTGATAACATGCAAAAGATGTTTAGCAATCTAGAAAACGAAGTGAATCAAGGAATTGAAAAGGTACTCACTAAAGATATGGTGAAGTCCGCGCTTCAATGCCCAAAGTTTAAGTTAGTTAGTGATGATGAAGTTATCATACAATGCTTTACAAGAGGCGAGTGATTCCTTCACATCAAATGATATATGCAGGGAATATATGATTTAAGGTAGGAATAAGTTCTCAGTCTTTTGGCATGATATACAAACATTTAGATACAAGGTTTAAAAAAGTGTTGCAAAAGAAAAGGGTATTGCCTCTTCCTAAACTATTTCATGTGGTGCAAGCACGACAATCATTAAATAGTAAGGTGGAACAATCAATTGGTGAGTCAATGCACTTATGTCACAAACATGTATGCAAGTATGGGTCAAAGGAAGTGCCGTTTGTCTTGCACATAAATAACAATTTTGTATTAGACGTATGCAAGTTACAATCTCTAATGGTAAAATTTTGCAGTATATCTGTTCTAGAATGTGGAGGCGAGCTAGAATTTGTTTTGAAGCTTGAAAGTGAGGTTATCAAAGGTCAGAAGTTAGAACGTGTTAGTCTAACTCTCATGAATAGAGCACTGGATCCTAACATCTTGCCTGGTCATCTTGATTACTTTAGTGTACAGTTTGAGAATGAAATTTGGTGGCTTGCTGCATTTGAAGTACCAAAGGAAGATCATGAGATCTTGAAGATTTTCTTTAACTTGACAGAGATACCTAATATAGTGCGACGTCAAAATCATGGTGAAAGTTTGCACGTGGAAGATTATGGGTGAGTATCAAGTGGAATGGCACCTTGCTAGAGATCTCAAAACTTTGAAGTGCATGTTTGGTGTGTCAAATGCAGTAAATGGAGAGTTTCCTTGCATATATTGTATGCGGTCTAGAAAGAAAGGTAAGAATGGGAAGAAACATGCAGAGAAGGGTGTCTTACACGTGATCAATTTGTTTGCCGACCAAATGGTACGAGTAGATCCTAAGGATCCTATTCTTGACATCCCCTTGACAAGAGTACACTTTTGCACTTTGCATACACTAATGAGGATTGTAGACAAATTGGTTATTCATATGTGTGTTTTGCTTATAAAATGCAGCCAGCTTCTGGTGCCCAAGAAACATATAAAAGGGTGGAAGAAGTATTATCTAAGATGGGTTTACATCGAGGCCAGGTAGAAATAAAGAAGGATGAAAAAAAGTCTGGAGCAAGCGGCAATGTACCATGCAAGCCTTGCTTTGGCGGCTCAAAAGCAAGGAAATTCCTCTCTACACCACGAAATGAAAATGGAGAACTACTAGTACAACAACCAGAGAAATATGAAGCATGGAAAAAGTTACATATGGCCGTTCCTGATCGAAGCAATGGAGGAAAGACTAGAGTAGCAAAAGCAAATGTGTGGATTTCTCTTGACAAATTGGCAGTGCTTTTGCAGAAGATGACATTTGGACCAGATGATTCCAAAGGAGTTTAAGAAGGTGATTGGTATATTCTATGCATCAGTTGTTGAAGCCTGGACTTCAAGTAGTATAACACATTACATGGTAAGTGTGACATTACAATTAATTTATATGATTTTAGATACTAACTATGATTACATTGTTTATTGATGTAGCATATATTGCATGCTCATGGTCCTTACTTTGCAAATGAAGGAAGGTTAGCAATATGGTCTACACAGGGCATGGAGCGATCTCATTGGCAAGCACGATGTGCTTTTCCAAAAGATAACTGTTCATGGAGGTGGAATCTATGATGTCAATCCAATGAAACAATTACTTCTATGGTGGTATAGAAAGATAGTAATAAGGTTAGAGGAGAAGAAACCTATGTCCAATGGATCACAGGCAATACACAGAGTCATATGTGAGGTTAGAAAGGCATAATTTGAGAATTCATCAGGTAGAGAGAAACATGTTGAATGGTTGAGAACTCAAGAAAGAGAGGGAAGCAAGTGGAAAACCCGAGAGTCAAGTGTTTCAAATGAGCAAATGTCAGTTGAAACTCTGTAATTTTTTGTTGATGTAAGTATTACTCTACTAAACCAAAATGGATTTCACATAGAGCTTGTAAACCAATGTGATATATCACCCATAATCTTACTAACTATAACCATAATATTAAATGATTTTATGTGTGAGAGTATATGCATACTTGTGTGTGAACAGTTGTGTTATTTTTAAAGTTGACTAAACTAGTACTTGTGCTTATAAGTGGTGAGACATTTACATTTTATAGTCTTCTAGCTTTCAAGGCATGGCAAGCACCAAGCAAAGTGCTAAGAGGAATCCTACTAAGACTCGCCCAACACAACCCCAGGTCAATATACCAACGAAGACTGATAGTGAGCGCACTCAATCTGATAATCCAGGAGGCACTACAATGTAGATGGAGACCACGCACTGCTGCTCTTTGAGAAATAAGGAAGTATCAGAAAAGTACAAACTTAATTATACAAACCGAGGGCGCCATTTGCAAGACTAGTGAGAGAGATATTGCAAGATCTCCAATGAATGTCTCGTAATAGGTTCTATGAAAGACTTAGTTCTACAGTCAACAATGTGCAGCGATGGTCAACCCAAGCATTGCTAGCTCTTCAAGAAGCAGCTGATGCATATTTGGTGGACCTCATGCATGATGGTCACTTGGCAGCTATTCATGCAAAGCGCATCACTCTTATGGACAAGGATTTGAGACTTGTACGAAAAATTTGTAATAATGGCGATGCCTTCAGTTTGAACATGGATAATATGATTTGAGTAAATCATATAATGTGTTGTAAACCTGTGTTTCAATGTACTTGTCATCTATGAGAAGTGTTTTTAATACAAGTACAATTTGATGTTTCTTTCTCAATATCTTAGGTGTTATTATCTTTTTCTCTCGTACAGTTTTTCAAGTTTATCGAAAGCATTATTTTTTTGTTCACAGGCCTCATATGGATTTAGGATTTTTCACACATGTATGCATGAAAGACTATAAGTGTATAAAACTTTAATGAATTTAGAAATTTTAGAAATTTTATCTTTACTATAAAAATATAATAAAAATTACTCTAAGAATTAGATTACTTTAAACATGGAACGAAGTTCTAGAAACCCTAGGGAATTAGTGAGATGTTGCATCAAAGGGGCTCTTATAAATAAGGAAATTACTAAATATAATAAAAATTACTAAAAAAATTAAGAGTTATTTATTTTCATTCTATAAAAATATAAATATAAGTTATATTTTCAGTTTTTGAAGTTATAAATATAAGTTGAGTCTTTCATTTTTATTCTATTCTTGTTTTATCTTCTTCAAGAACATGGCTCGCACCTAAGCAAACTGCCAAGAGGGTTGATCCCGTGAAGGTCAGGCCCCCACCACCACCCACACATTGCAAATGTCGGTGGAGACCTGGCACCGTCGCTCTTCGAGAAATAAGAAAGTATCAAAAGACGTCAGACCTTTTGATCCCGAGGAGACCTTTTCAGTGCCTCGTTAGGGAGATCATGGATGATTTGAACGAGAGTCGGATATCTTAATGGCATTGTCGAGTCAACAATAGTGAGGCTCTCACACGATGGACCCACACAGAATCAGGGCCATCCTCGCCAGCCTTTGGCTGGCATGCCTGGAGGGCCCCGATGCATGCCAAATTACATGTGTGGGGTCCCCAGGCCCCTGAGGCCCCGCACTAAAATTTTCAAGAAGATTTAAAAAAATTTTATGTACCTTCTCAGCCTCATCAGTCTGTTTCCCGACCGGTGCATCTAGGTCTGCCCCAGTGATCTCTCTATCACCATGTAGAGGGTTCGAGAGATCAATGCGTGGTCGAGGTCCAAAGAGCTCCTCCGGCAAACCTCTCAAATTCTGCATTTGAGATATCATAATCAAGAGCAACTTCTGCAGCACTTCTTTGGATGTGGATGATTGCAAAGACATCATCCATGCTCGTGCCATCGTATCGACCAATCTCAATTACTTGTGGAGGGACATCCATAGTGTCAAAGTCAATGAGGTCTTCATCAACCATCAGGGACAAGGTGGCAGTACAGCTCTTCCTCCCTTAAATCCAAGACCTCAAGGACAAGGTGGCAGTACAGCTCTTCCTCCCTTAAATCCAAGACCTCAAGGACATCCTGCATGAGCAAGTAGTCAACACCATCTATAGTGATGGCACTCAATGATGCAAGTTTTGCATTCTCACAGTAGGATGGGATGCCCCTTGGTGGATAGTCGTCGACAAGTCCAAAGACAAGCTACGTGCCTCCTCCTCTTGCTTGTCCAGGACTCTCCACTGGCTCCTTCTCTTCATAGGTGAGAAGAGGCACCACTAGCTCCTCATCATTCTCCTCTTCAAAGTCAGAGCATAATATACAAATAGCAAAGGCAATATCCCACTCGATGAGATCGATCAGGTCTGCCTCCTCAAAAGCGAGGAGCACAGAGGTAGATCGGAAGGGGGGGAACATGTGCAAGTGCTCTTTGCACAACCTTTCTATGGTTGTCACCACTATTCATGGAGAAGAGGAACTCTAGGGGTATCCACCGAGCAGTGGAGTCAGGGATAAAAAATGTGATATCATCACATCCCATGCAAAAATATGCAAGCACTGAGCTATCAGCTCTAGAGTCCTAAATATATTCTCTAGCTCAACACTATAACAAAACCTAGGGTAAATCTGGTCCCACATCTTACCATAACGGATTTCACTCATCCACTATGCAAACGCATCATGATGAGAAGCCATGGTGAAGGTGTAAAGGGAGCAACAAGCAAGGTGGATAGAAAGTGAGAGATGGAGAATGTAATAATTTCATTAAAACTTTAATAAAGTAATATATATTTTATTAAAATTTTAATAGAGTAATATTTATTTCATTAAAACTCCAAGAGCTCCAACACATCCTGCATGAGGAGGTACTCCACCCCTTTAATGGTGATGGCACTCAATGAAGCTAGTGGTGGGTCATGAATTTGGGTTTCGTGAGGCTGGATGGATGCAATTTATACTTATGTTTATTATTGTACTTAAAATATCTATAAACTTATATTTATTTTAATACCTTATGTTTATACTTTAGTAAATAAAGGTCACTTCAATAAAATATAATAAATAATAAATCATACTTCTATTTCTTATTACATATTATATTATTATTATTATATTTACAAAGTTACTTATATTATTATTTACACTTAAATATATACTTAAAGTTATTTTTATTTTTATACTTATATCCATAGACTTAAAATTAATGACACTTCATTAAAATATAAGAAATCATAAATCATAGTTATATTTCTATGGTAATTAATTATATTATTATTTACATTTAAATATATATTTATACTTATATTTACAATTGTACTTACTTATACTTATCTTTATTTTCTTACATATTAATGGGTTTGAAACACAGTAGACTTAAAAAAAATCAATATAATTTATAAAAATGAAATAAAATAAAATTTATAACACTTTTAGAGAAACAGTTTTTAATATCCACTTGGAAGAATAGGAATTACATGGACTCTACAATTTCAAGGATGTGTGGAGCAACACATTGCTTGCATGTTTTGCAAAGTTCACTTCGACTCCCAACCTTCCTACCATCCAACTTGAAATAAAAATTACAAGGGGGATCATTGGACATGAGTTGGATTTCCTACCTCAGAAAGCTAAGGGGCCAATGACTTTCTACATTAACGCTAAAAGGGTCATGACCCTCCCAAAGAATATTCACATCAATGAGTGCTGAATGCGTGCCATCTCGCATGTCTTGGTCCAAGCTGAGCCACTCCCCTTGTAGAAGTCGCCACCTCCTATACTTGAAGCGAATGCATGAAGTTTGTCTTGTAATGAAGTACCTGTCATAAAAAACAACCAACCAACCTAAAGGTAACATCTGACACTGATTCTGCACTCAATGATATCATCATGGTGAGTTCTCTTGAGATGCCATGACTCACCTAGTAACTGAGTCATCCAATCCTAAGATGGGTACTTGCATTGATACATAATCTTAGTTTTCTTTACTACTTCACAAGATCCAAACAAATGTGCAAACAAACTAACTGGAACAAACCAACTTAGATGCACATCTCTAGAGCCTGTGGAAGGTTTCATGGCAGCATGAACATCAATTTTTATCTTTACCCTACATGCTTCTGACATGTCTAAGCTAGGATTATACCATTCCTAGCTAGACAATGGTGGTATTGGAATGTACTCCAAACTGTGTCTCTCCACAACATATGTGGAATCATAAAAGTAAACATTCTAAGATGCCAATTCGCTTGCACTCTTGTTGTCATAGATCAAGGCACCTATCTCTGCATGTAAAATATTTAGCTTTCCACTTAAGCACTCTACATTTTGCCATTCATGCAGAGTTGATGAATATAAAGCTGCAAGCAACAAACATGCTTGTATTAAAACTCTATCTAATAACCATAGACTCAAAGCACAAGAACACAAAGCACAGAGATATAAACTTACTGTTAGGCTTATGTCTCGCACTGAAGTTGTCATGATGCACTCGAATCTCTTTGTGCATATAAACATGCTGAATGAAAGCCTTTGTTATTGTACCATTGGTGCGTCTCCTGAACTCTACAATTCTACCTTTCCATTGTTTGTTGGAGTCTGTTATATCTTTGAGCTTGACCTTGAAACTCCCACGAGTACTTGGTCTCATTAAAATCCAATTAACTTACTGTATTGATCAGGGTTCCAATTACCTTATCATCTCTCCTATTAAAACACCTCCACTGTGTGAATATTACTGATATTCCTCCTCCTTATTAAAGACATCTACAATAAAAAACAAAGCACCAAATTAACAAAGTTAGACTGCATGATTAATAAATATCTATGTTAAGATTGTAAGCAACAAATAAACATTATAACAACAAGAAATAAACATCAACCTATTGCTTTGATTCACACAACCTTGTTGCTTACAACCTATGAAAATGAACATAAACACATTAAGACAAAACATAAACAAACCCTAAACCTATGATCATTACTCACAAGTATTTTATACCACTTAAAATCAAGATAGTTATCCGTGGTGTAGAGAAGATTATAAGCAACAAATAAAGATTAAGACAACACGAAATAAACAGCAACTTACTGCTTTGATTTGCACAATCTTGTTGCTCACAACCTTGCTCCTGTGAAAATAAACAATAACATATCAAGACAAAACATAAACAAACCTATCTTACATCAAGACAAAACATAGACAAACCCTAAACATATGATCATTACTCATAAGAATTTGATGCCACTTTAGATCAAGATAGCTATTTGTGGTGCAAAGAAGAGAAAGTTCATGTGAGAAAACATACATAACTCATAGAGGTTTTGTCCAAATGAGATGAAATTTATGAGGAGAGAGCTATGGTGGATAACAACATACCTGTAAAATTTCGTGAACAAAGAACTAGACTTGCAGAAGATATAGCAAAATTGAATTCTGCCAAAAAAGGGGGGAACTGAAAAGGTAGTGAAATGCAAAAGAAGGGAAAGCAAAAAGTTAAACATAAAAAAAGGAAAAAAATGAAATTCAGTTTTCAAACTTCCATGTGCTAACCACAAGGTACATCTGACATGAAAAAATAGTTTATGACATGAAATCTAACATTTCCCTATCTTTTAAAGTTATAGCCTCTATTATTTTATTGTCGTAAGAGATTTGGGCAAAGATATGACAAAAAGATCCATGTCACATGGATCTAGAATCCCAACTCTCTCATTGGTCAGGCCAATCTTTTTTTATTCACTCCTTAAGGGCCAAAATGGAGAGTCCATATTTCTCCTAATGTATTTTTATCACTTCACATAGTATGGTCTTAGGAGGATGTCTCAATCTTAGAGAGTGACTTCCATGTCTACCTGTAGCTCCAAAATCAAATAGGGAAAGCGGAAATACCCTTACCCATGTGTTGCTTCCTTGCTTGCCTCTTTCATGCCTCCTCAGCTCTCACACGAACCGGAGCTCCGGTGCCAAATAATGTGGGGGAGAGGGAGAGCTTGAGTTTCTTACAAGTAAACACACACACAAGAGAGAGCAAGGTTGACACAAGAGAGAGATGGATGGTTGAATTTTCTTCTATCTTCTTCGTCTCTTAATCTAGTATATCATAAAGATAAGAGTACATACTATAAGAGAATGTACTCTCCTGATCATGAGGCTTATGCCTACAAGTGGTGGGCTACCCCAAGCCTCCCAACAATCCTTCGTGATTATACTACTATCCAAGATCGTAGTAGATGACTATGAGTCCCTTATACATGACAATTAAACATTCGTTTTGTCGTTTTCAAAATAGTGCCCCAACTTGTTCATGGGAATTTTTGGCTATCCTTTGGTTTTGGTTATGGAGGGAGGGTGCTCAATAGGGTACTCCTCATCCTCCTATTCTTGCGATTTAGGTTTAGCTATGTGGGCTCTTAGGTTCCCTTTCATCTAGTCAGATAAGTCTCTCCAAAGTTGGGAGTTTCCTTGCAAAAGAGAACTTATCAAAACTTGGACTTCTAAGGACAAGAAAGCTATTAGGCCTGCTATATCCTATGGGTGATATTCGCACTCATTGGGTTCATACTCACTCTAATGGGTTAGGACCTACCAATGTGCAAGGGATGTGCAACATTGATCCTTCTCTAGGAGGTGGTGCCTATAAAGGGGACGAAATAAATTCATCGTCGATCACCTTGGAGAAAATGTTGTACTGCCTATGACAACCCATGGAAGGCTAGCTTTCACCTCCCAGTGAGTGCTTCCTCACTACATCTAACAATGTGGGACCTAGTTGAAATGGTTCCAGAGGTAAAGACACCAATTTTGGTTCTTTTTGTGGCCTCTTAAGAATGGTTATGTGGGTGGGGCCTTTGGAAAACCCTAAGGCTCTCTCATTGGGTCTATGATTAGCTCAAGGATAGGTTCGTACTCAACCACTTGCTATAGTACTGGCTCTAGTTCAGCCTGCACCTTCTCTTGGGCTTGTTTCATTTGAGTTTCTCGAGAAGGTTTTCATAATCTATGTGTTCCATTTCCTTGGGAAGAATGGGTTTGTGCAGAAGTTCACTGGTTGCCAATTCGAGCATGTAATCGACTTACAGCAGGTCGATAGGTGACACCATGTTAACCTATGGAGTGGTTATGTTAACACACATGGATACACAATGCTCATGGCCCAAAACACCAGAGAGATAGCCGCAAAGTCTCACAACAAGCTAAATCACCATAGGCCTACAATCATTGCAACTCAAGTAGTTACTCCACTGCAACACGAGCATTCCGAAGTGCTAACTTTGAAGAGAGTAGATCGCACCCACTTAGGAGAATCCAAGCTCTCTGTCCAATAAACCTGATGCTTCGTAGCAAATGACTACCTCGCATCAACCTCATCCAAAGTGTTTGGCTGTGAGAATGCAAACCCTTCTCCCTATTAATCGGCGAAGTTAAGTTGGCCTTAGGAAAAAACCCTTAAAGTGAGGGTTTTTGAATCAATGGGCAAGGCTGCTAAGCAGGCACAATTTGTATCCTTTTAGGTGCTGATCATGGTGACCATCCAGCAGCAGCAAGGCCCGTGTTCGTTAGGAAGAGCAGACTTTCTACACGGCAGGTGGCTGCACGCCAACAGGTCATCCCGTCAACGCCTGCTGCAGGCACGCCAAAACCCTAGGGTTTCTCAAATGCCCGAACCACCTAGGGTTTCCAGCCCGCGGGCCCCGTGTGTTGTGAGATCGCAAAGATCCAGCGAGTCATCGACACCAATAACTCCGCTAAAGGAAGAAGCTTATGGTCCCAACAATCCCATGGAGAAATGGCGTGGCAGATGCAGAGGGGATGGAGATGGTCATGGTCATGTCTATGGCTGTGGCGTGGAGGATGGTGGTGATGATTCATGGCGAGAAGAGTGCGGAGTTGTTGGCATTTTTGGTGACAGCGAGGCCAGCAGGCTTTGCTACCTGGCACTGCATGCCCTGCAGCACAGAGGGCAAGAGGGTGCTGGAATTGTTACCTCCAACAATGGATCCCTGCAAGCCATCACTGGAATGGGCCTTGTCTCCGAGGTCTTCGACCAGTCCAAGCTTAATGAACTGCCGGGCACCTCCGCCATTGGTCATGTCCGATACTCCACTGCAGGAGCCTCTGCTCTAAAAAACGTGCAGCCTTTCGTGGCAGGTTACAGATTCGGGTCTCTTGCTGTCGCTCACAACGGAAACCTTGTCAACTACAACTCTCTTAGAGCTACATTAGAGGAAAGTGGCTCCATTTTCAATACTTGCTCAGACACAGAGGTTGTCCTCCACCTCATCGCCATCTCCAAGTCCAGACCTTTCCTGCAGAGGCTTGTCAATGCTTGTGAGCAGTTGGAAGGAGCCTACTCTTTGCTCTTTCTCACAGAGGACAAGCTGGTGGCTGTCCGAGACCCTTATGGCTTTCGACCCCTCGTCATGGGCCGGCGGAAAAATGGCGCAGTGGTATTTGCTTCTGAGACATGTGCATTGGATCTGATTGAGGCTACATATGAGAGGGAGGTGAATCCTAGTGAGGTCATAGTGGTTGATAAAGATGGTATTAGCTCCTTATGTTTACTACCACATAGGCAGCGCAAGGCATGCATATTTGAGCACATCTACTTTGCATTACCCAATTCTATTGTGTTCGGACGCTCAGTCTACCAATCACGCTACACTTTTGGGGAAATCCTGGCAGACGAGGCACCTGTTGATTGCGATATTGTCATTGCAGTGCCAGACTCTGGAGTAGTAGCTGCCCTTGGTTATTCTGCCAAATCAGGTGTGCCCTTTCAGCAAGGTTTGATTAGATCTCATTATGTTGGCAGAACATTCATCGAACCGTCACAGAAAATCAGAGATTTTGGGGTGAAACTCAAGTTGGCTCCTGTCAAGGGAGTGCTGGAAGGAAAAAGGGTGGTTGTGGTGGATGATTCCATTGTGAGGGGGACCACTTCTTCGAAGATTGTTCGACTGATCAAGGAGGCAGGAGCAGTGGAAGTACACATGCGGATCGCAAGTCCCCCCATCATTGGGTCATGCTACTATGGGGTTGATACTCCTAGCACTGGGGAGCTTATTTCTAATCAATTAAGTATAGAGGATACAAGAAAGTTTATTGGAGCTGACTCTCTCGCTTTCTTACCTCTTGAGAGGCTGAGACAAGTCCTAGGGGATGAGGCCCCCACATTCTGTGATGCGTGCTTTTCAGGAGCTTATCCAGTCCCCCCAGAGCATGTGAAGAGTAAAGCATCAGAGGTGATTATCAATACAGCCTGACTGCAACATACAGGTGCTCCATGATGCCTTGAAGAATTTCAAGTATCAGGTATGTATTTAGCCTGACTTTTTGGAGGAGGGACTTTTCCCACTACCTTGTTGTTGAAGATGTATAGACAGGAGGAAAAGAAAATGCACCTTTTAACCGTTGAATTTTGTCAAACTAGCTCACGTTTCAAATTGCCTTCATGTTTTGGAAGAAGTTCATATCTTGGACCGGTCAAGTTTTTTTGCAAGAACTATAGGTGCAGTTGAATGCTGAGATTGCTGCCATATTCCGTTTTGTTGATAGGTACAATTCATTGCCATTTGATGGCAATAGCTGACAGTGTAGATAGGCATTAAGGCTGTTCTGATGTTTGTATATATCCAGACTTGAGGTTTTATTGGCACAAAGGTTCTGTGGAACTGGATTATTGCTTGGGTACAACCATGGTTCTACCTTGTGAGGCTTAAGGCTAGTGCACTCATGGATAGGTTTAAATGACATTCAGAATCTGCGCAAACAGCTAAGGGGCCTTTCAGACTACCCGCCCTGTCAAATCCTAGGATTGGTTGAGTGTTTTCTGAGTAGGTGGGTAGCTGAGGCCGCTTGAGTGCATTGTGTACCAAAACTTGAAACCCAAAACAAAATTAAAAATGAAAAAAAATTAAACACACACACATGCACCCACGTGCAGACAACACTGATAAGACTCCGACCGAGCAAGATTATCAAAGCATAGGTGACAAATATGATGTAAGAGCTGTGGAAGTCTTGGTGATGAGGCGCAAGATGTTAGATTACTCTATCTGCAAATGCAGGTGAGAGAAATATGATGGAACATCAGTGAACGTTTTGTGATGAAGGCTCAAGATTTTGGATAACTTGATCCATAAATGATGCTTTTGGGCTTGCATGGCTACTGCAGGTACTCCTTGCACACTTCCTAACACTCATACAGGCCATGCTGTTTAGTGGTCATGCTAATTAGCTACTGTCTGTCTCTGGCTGTTAGTTGGTTATTTGTCCTTATTGCATAGGAAGACCCACATTCCTGTCTTAGTGAGACAAATGCTTCTTGTGTTGGACCCAGTCAAACTTCGAAAAAGTGTCATGAAGAGAGCAAAGAAAATGAGGTCCGTCTGGTAAATAGATAGAAAAAGCAAAAAAGTTGAGAAGCTCAGAGAGAACAACTTATAGACACTTTGGCAGCATGTCATCATTGTAAAGCTCCACGCTTCTACATCTTTAGCAACTAGTAGGCCTATGTGTTACTGTGCCTAGTGCTGTTAAGTCGCCAAGACACCTTGAGTTCAAGAAGCCCAACATAGTGTACTTGGGGCTTTCATTGGAAAATCTGTTCATCCTCATGTAAAGTGAGAAGTCTTCTTCTTCATAGCTTTGTGTTGTATTCTCTTATCTGTTCTTTGAACTTTGCTTTCTTCCTTGCTTTGGTGGGTATACACCACCTTGGTTCTCTTAGCAATTTTTGAGTAGTCTTGACTGCTTGCCACGTCCCCTTCCAACTCGGTAGGCTCATGTGATAATCCTCCTACATTATCATGAAGAAGACAATGGACTTGGTGATGTGCTCTATAATGCCACGTAGAAGACTCAAGAGCACTAGTCAATAAACTGGTAAGAAGAATACTGTTTCTAAGAGGTTCTCTTTCTAAATAAAATGCATGGATATTCTAGCCAGATCCTCTATTTATAAGTTGGAAGGTGAGTATAAACTAGGCTAACACTTAAGACTCTGTAAAGAGGTAATTGACTTGAAAATAGAGCAAGATCTATAAGAGTACCTCAAAGGTGAGGGGATGGTATGTCTTTCCAAGACAAAGGTAAATAATTACATAAGAAGCTCTACTTCTTTCAAGATGAGTTGTTTTTTTGTTTTGTTTTGTTTTCTAAGCTGGGGTCAAGTAGGCATAGCTGGTGTCCCGTTAAACTCATAAGGCCAAACACTTTTGTCTCACTAGTTTCAACAAGAGAAGGTAAGGTTAGGGAGATTGAGATGCTTAATCAATGCTCAAGAAAAACCCATGTATATTTTAATCCCACCTTCAGAATTTATCTCTATCCTCATCAAAAAAACTCAATGGTCATGAAAAATGGCAATTGAAATAATTTTGTAACAAATGATTAATAAGTTTTTTAATTTGTATAACTAAAGTACAATGTCATTTCAAGGAAATCTTTTAAGGGTTTTCAAACAATAGATTGTTTGTAGTACTATTTGTGTGCTATCCAAAAAATCCATAAATTCAATTTTGTTATTCCTTGATAGTCAAGCTTTCTTTAAGCCATGTGGAATCTTGTGATCATCTCAATTCATAGAATTAAATCACTTTTTAAGGCATGAAGAACTTGAGATATTCATGGTCGTGAACATCTATTGGTTTTTCACGTCAAAAAAAACATTTAAACTTCACCTCTCTGACTTGATTTTTTGAAGTACCTGATCATTGTGAAGACCTTTATATGATTTACACTACATTTGAGCCACCTTTTTTGGACTTGAAAAACTCTAATGCTCACAATCGTGGTTTTTCACGTCAATTGACTTTTGAGTTTTCTTCTTTTGAGGTTATCTTGTGGTTCAAGTGAGTTGTTGGAAAGGCTGGGTATGATTTTTATTTCTTTTGAAACAATCTTTTTTGGTGTGAAAAACTTGAGATGCTCTTGGTCACGAGTTTCTGCTAGTTTTTCACGTCAACTGAACTATTGCATTCCATGCTTGTGAGGTGATTTTATGGTCCACATAATCATTTGAAGATCTGGGAATGATCCCTCATGTTGTTTGAGCCAATTTGTGGACGTGAAAAACTTGAGTTTTTTTCGACGTGAATTTGTCTCCATTGGTTTTTCATGCCAATTGATTTTATGAAGTACATGCTTTTAAGTGGCCTATATTATTCCCTTGATTTTGAGAAGTGCTTAAGCATGATTTATGATCCTTTTTTAATGACTTCTTTTGACCAAAAAAAAAACTTGAGTTTTTCATGGCGTGATTATCTTATGAAATTCACGCGTGAACAATCATTACCTATTTTGTGCATCTTTGCCTTTCATGGGTTTTAAGGACCTTTCTTATGTGTTGCTAAGCTTCAAGGACCTATGGCAAATGATTCCCAAAGTGGGATGGCAAATAGTTTGAATTATGCCATTGAGCATTTATCTGATTTTGTTGTGGCTAGAGTAATTATTGAGCTAAAGCTTTGACTAGTAACATTCATGTGATTTTGTTGTGGATGGAGTAATTATTAGATTGAAGCTTTGATTGGTAGCTCTCCATATGTTGTGGCTGGTGTAATTGTTGACTTGAAGCTTTGACTAGTAGCTCTCCAGATGTTGATATATCCGATAAGATGAATTGTTGCTACATAATATTTGTCGCTCTGAGTATAAGCAAGTTCTTGTGGTTGACAGTGAAAGGCCTTAAAGATGCAGTTAAAGAAAGAGCTGCACAATGTGTCAAGAAGAAAGTTATCAATGACTACTCATTAAAGATGAAAGGGAATGCAGATGCTCTTGCCTCTATTAGAGGACCAATTGATGATAATTACTTGGTGTTACACTGAATATGGGCTTGGAAAAGCATCGATCAATGACTACTCATTAAAGGTGAAAGGGAATGCAGATTCCCTTGCCTCTATTAGAGGACCAATTGATGATGATGACTTGGTGTTACACTAAATATGGACTTGGAAAAGATTATAACCAGTTCCAAACATCTATTAAAACTTGGGAAATTTTTCCTAAATTTTTAGGACCTTATAGCCCTTTTGACTAGTGAGGAGATGAATGGTGGATCTTCATCTAATGTAGGTTGATATAATGGAAACATGAATCATGGACAAAAACAATTGGATTCCAATTCACAGTTCTAATTCGTAAATAGGTGAAACCACTCGAGGCATGGGAAGTGCTAGAGAGGCCAAGGTGGATGGAAAAGAAATAAGAATGAAAATAGCATAGAGAGTGCTATTAATGTGGAAAACCAGGGCATATAGCAGAGGATTGTTATAAAAAATAGAATGACTAAAAGTGGGAAGCTGTAGTAAGGGAACTATGTATCTTCAAGTAAACACGCTAAAGATAGAAGTGAGAAATTGTTGTGATGTAGCTTTATAGTGCATCTAACCACATGACCAACCATGGTAGGGCTGTTTTGTGGCGCTTACATCAGGGCTTCTTTTGCTCACATCTACGTTTCACCTGAGCATATGTCAGCGTTTATACATCAACTTACATCAGCATTTTGCTTCAGCAGACATTTGCGTTTTGCTATAGCTCACATTAGCACTTCACATCAGCCCACATCAAGCTTACGTCAGGGTTTATATCAACGTTTATCTCAGCCTTCTTCAACGCATACATCAGGGCTCACATCCAGCATATCTTGTGCGTTTTTGGCACAGCCCTCGGGACAGTAGCCCTCTCTGCTACTTCGGGACAGCAGCCCTCTCTGCTACACATAGGGACGAGAGCCCTCTCTGCTACTTCAGGACAGCAGCCCTCTCTGCTACACATAGGGACGAGAGCCCTCTCTGCTACTTCAGGACAGCAGCCCTCTCTGCTACATCGGGACAGCAGCACTCTCTGCTACACATCGGGATAGTAGCCCTCTCTGCTACATTGGGACGGCAGCCCTCTCTGCTTTAGGTACGCAGCACTCGTGTCACCAGAGCTTGCACCACTCGGGACGGCAACCCTATCTACTCCAGGTACGCAGCACCCGTGTCATCAGAGATTGCACCACCATCACCGACATTACCTTTTTCCACTGCCACTATCACCTCGGAGTGCTTTGCCTCACATCGACGCGAGCCTTCGTCATCGACCGTGCTTCAGCTCCGATGTCTTTCTCTACTTCAGCAGTGGTCTTCTTTTTGCTCAAAGTCACCTCTCATATAAGGGCTCTTGTACATATCTGCACTCACCTTTTTATATATATTCACTCACATATTTCATGCTGTGTGGTTTCACTCCGATCTCTCGTATATCTGGTCCTTCCGTCCTTTTGCCCTCACATGATATCAGAGTTATCGTGAGCAAAGGGATTGAAGACCTCAAGAGCACACATCATGGATCGTCTACCCACACTCCCGGATGATCGATTCTTCTCACCAGAAGATGCTTCTCCAAACTCTGATCTGGACCACATAGGGAATGGGATTTCTTACTCAGTGGAGAATCCTCAAGATCATACTTTGGGAGACGATCAACCCATGCACATCACCTCATCCACACCACCTTTGCCATCACAATCGCCCTCTCCGACTTTATCAGATCTTGTTTCCAGAGGGGGATACATTCCTTCTGCCATTGTGTTTGTATGGGACCCTGGCATGCTTCATCTTCTCTCATGGTCCCTTTTTGGGTTGAGAGGGGGTGTGAAGAAACATCACTTTTCCAGCCCTAAAAAGGGACTTTCTTGTTATTTTATATTTTATATTTTTGGGGTTTTTGTCTTGGCTGCTAGCCTACACCTTTATGGTGACCGACTAGCACCCCCCTTTACTATAAATAGTATTGCCCATACCTCATCATCCATGTACCACTTCATCACCATATCAGGTATCATCTGGCCGCCTACAAGCAAAGGTTCTCATCTGCGTTTTCCTCTGCTGGTCCAGGCTGCCTACTTCAGGGCTTACATCAGCCAACATCAGGCTATTTTCTGGCGCTTACATTAGGGCTTCTTCTGCTCACATATGCGTTTCACCTCAGCATATGTCAACACCTAAATCAGAGCATATATCAGCGTTTATACATCAACTTACATCAACGTTTTGCTTCAGCAGACATCTACATTTTGCTACAGCTCACATCAGTGCTTCACATCAGCCCACATATGTGCTTATATTAGGCTTACGTCAGAGTTTATATTAGCATTTATCTCAACCTTCTTCAGCACATACATCAGGGCTCACATCCAGCATTTTTGGCACGGCCCTCGCGACAGCAGCCCTCTCTGCTACTTTAGGACAACAGCCCTCTCTGCTACTTCGGGATAGCAGTCCTCTCTGCTACGTCAGGACAGTAGCCCTCTGTACTACACATTAGGATGGCAGCCCTCTCTACTATTTCGAGACAGCAGCCCTCTCTACTACACATCGGGATAGCAGAGAGGTCTGCTACACATCGAGACAGTAGCCCTCTCTGCTACACATCGGGACAGCAACCCTCTCTACTACATCGGGACGACAGCCCTCTCTGCTTCAAGTACACAGCACCCGTGTCACCAGAGCTTGCACCACTCAGGACGACAACCCTCTCTACTCCAGATATGCAGCACCCGTGTCATCAGAGACTACACCACCATCATCGTCAATCGACGTTACCTTTTTTCACTACCACTATCACCTCGGAGTGCTTTGCCTCACATCGACGCAAGCCTTCGTCACCAGAGCTTGCACCACTCACGACGGCAACCCTCTCTACTCCAGATACGTAGCACCCGTGTCATCAGAGACTACACCACCATCATCGTCATCGACATTACCTTTTTTCGCTGCCACTATCACCTCAGAGTGCTTTGCCTCACATCGACGCAAGCCTTTGTCTCATCGACCGTGCTTCAGCTCCGACATCCTTCTCTACTTCAGCACTGGTCTTCTTCTTTTTCAGAGTCACCTCTCATATGAGGGCTCTTGCACATATCTGCACTCACCTTTTTATATATATTCACTCACATATTTCATGTTGTATGGTTTTACTCTGATCTCTCGTATATTTGGTCCTTCTGTCTTTTTGCCCTCACAGTGAAGGCTACAATGGTTGCACATGGTACATGTGTGATTGTAAAAATTGATAAAAGGCACAAACGCATCAGACATGTTAATATTCACTCGGCTAAAGAATATGTAGGCCTAAAGTATTATTACAAATTTGCTAACGTTAAAGTGGATGAAATGCACAAAGTATATGAAGTGTGTCGATTGGGCAAGCAGCCTAAGCATGCATTTCATCATGATAAGCATGTAAGTCTTGTTGAAAGATGTGATCTACATTAGTTGTAGGCACACTACCTTAGGTTGGTGGTTTTAATACTTGTAAGCCATCAGACTATGATTTTATTATTCATAGTGGTTCAAGGTGACCTTGTACTTCTTAGGCACCTTTTTGATGTGTGGTGGTGATCTTGTGGAGGCAAGTGGCAAGCCCACTTGATCTACCCCTTTGGCTAGGTGTATAAATACCCCCTTCCCCTCTGTGGGTAGACACTTCTTTGTTGTAGCCTTTGTGGTGTATTCCTTTGGGAGAGCAATATAGAAATGGGTAACAAGACTCTTGTCATTGTCTCTTGCTTATACAAGCTTCATTTCATCTGTGAGTAGTCATCTATGCTAGAGACACGCCATCTCTGCTTGCTCTCTTGTGCAATAGATTGGGAATACTCCTTGCTAATTGTTGTGTTGTCTATTTGATTATATAACCTCTTGTTAATCAAGTAAAATAATGTGTGTGTTTAGCTTATCTTATGATGATTGCTAACCACTCTTTTATCAACTCTAAGAACTTTGGATGTGGTGTATTTTTCTATTTAGGGACCAATAAAGACGACCAATCAAAGGATGTCATTATTATATATCTTTCATTGATGACCACTCTAGGAAAGTGTGAGTGTATTTCAGAAAGAGAAAAAAAATGTGTATTTCTATTGGGGGTCTTTTTTTAGTTGAAAATAATTGTTGGCACTCCACACACTCCTCTAGTTATCTCATGGTTGGTAGCCCATCATATCTCATGCAACTGCAGCTAGCTATGTATGTAACCATTTAATTTTCATGCAACTACCTCTACCTCATGCAACTAACTCTTATACTTAGTGAACTAGCCCTTCTCATGCGTGGTTCACTTCAATTAATAGTCTCCACCCTTATCCCTTCATTTATTTAATTTATCTAGCCTCAAAATTCAACTTTAGCCTATTGACCTTACCCATTTAACTTTAGGTAATTTTTTTACATATATTCCCATTTAAACTTGCCAATACCAATATTTTACACCCACGCATAGGTTTAATTTTTAATGTGCATGAAAATATTTTATTTATCACTTTTTCTTTTTAAGTTACTTATTAAAATCTTCATAGCATTTTCTAAAGGTATGTGCCCCTTTAAACCAATTAATGTGTTAGGGTGTACACGTGTACATGTGCTCATGAGAGGGTCCCAATAAAATTATGTTCATTGGAGGCTCCCATAATGTGATGGTGGGGGAGTGCACATGTGCATATGTGCTCATGGAAGGGTCCCAATAAAATTATGCTCATGGGAGTGTCCCAATAAAAAATTATGCACTCACCGCCTTAATCCATGTGCTTATGGGAGGGTCTTAATAAAAAATTATGCACTCACCACCTTAATTTAATTTTCTTAAAATTAACCCTAATCTTTATATAATTTTACATTCTCGTGTTCTATAGCTTTCCTCATTAACATTTCTCTCTAGGATTTGCACCGTAAAAAAAAAATTAAACATTTATCTAATTTTATGTTCTTAGAGTCTGTAGCTTTCCTCATTAATTAAGCATTTTTATCTCTAAGATTTGCACTTGTTAATTTATTACATGGTAAGAGATGTCTTACATTCTCTCCTACTTAAAGTATCAAGATGTCCTTATCTTATGAACTGGGCATAATCCTTTGTCAATTCTTCCTCTCTCCCAAGTGGCATCTTTGATTGGGAAATATTTCCACTTAACTAGATACTCTTTTAGGATTCTATTTCTAAGAGACTTTTCTCTGAAATCTAAGATCGCTTTTTGATTCTAGTTCTATTTGTCCCTGAGCCAGAAAAGCAATTTGCTCGTCATCTAGGATCTAGAACATACTTCTTCAATAGACTAACATGGAAGATCTTACATAGGGAAGTAGAAGTTCATAATCTTATTCTCTAATCCTCCATGTAATCACATATGGTCAACAATACCTAGGTGATAGTATTTTACATAGGGAAGTAGAAGTTCATAATCTTATTCTCTATGTAATCACATATGGGAAGTAGAAGTTCATAATCTTAGTCTCTAATCCTCCATGTAATCACATATGGTCAACAATACCTAGGTGATAGTATTTTCCCAAGGAGAGAGAACTTCTCTTTGTACGCAAAGAAAAAACATGTCACCTTCTTTGAATTCCCTATTGGATCTTTTCAAATTAGTATATTGCTTCTGTTTGATGTCCTATATAAATTGTATTTTGATGATCCATCTCATCTAGCATTTGTTTAGACACTCACTCTAATTAGTGGGTCGGACTATTTTAATGGCATTAGGCAATCTTATTTGTATAGTCCAAGCAAACTCCACTAGATTTAAAGAATTTATCCACCTCCTAGGATTCATCCACCTCTTGGGGTTCTCAACAACTACAAAATGCCTAAAGGAAATCTTTGATCACCTGGTTTACCCTTTCTATTTTTCCAATGATTTTCTAATGATATGTAGTGTTAAGATCTACATATGGCTTCAAAGAATGTGGTCCAAAATTAAGATGTAATTTTGCCATCTCTATCACTTGTAATTCTCCTAGGTAACCCATGCAATCAAAATATCTCTTTGGAGAAAATTTTAGCAACATCTACAGCTACATAAGCCTTCTTTACAGGGATCGAGTAATCAACCTTTGTTAATCAATCCCACTACTAGGATGGAGTTATGTACTGCATTCACTAAAGGCAATCTAGTGATAAAGTCCATACTTATGCATTTCCATTTTATTTGTGGAATGTCCAAGGGATGCAACTTCCCTGTCATTTTTATTCTTTTGGCCTTGAATTTTGGCATGTTAAACATTGACAAACATGCTGCAATACATCCCTTTTGAGTCCATGCCAAAAAAAACTTTTTTTTTAACATTTAAGTCTCTACATACCCCACGTGTCCTATAGGGATTTCATGATCCTCCTTTAAT
Source organism: Cibotium barometz (assembly GCF_041138505.1). Classification (NCBI taxonomy): domain Eukaryota; kingdom Viridiplantae; phylum Streptophyta; class Polypodiopsida; order Cyatheales; family Cibotiaceae; genus Cibotium; species Cibotium barometz. Next base: position 1,426,826 of record NC_141058.1, read on the forward strand.
ATTCTTCTTTTCAAATCTCCACCTTTGGGAACACATAGCTAGTTATTAAAGTACAAGTAGTTCATATACCCTTGAATTTTCTTTATCACTTGGGGAGCCTCACTCTCTTGCTTAAGCAAGGCAATGATAGAGGCAAAGAGTTCATCTAATCCAATTTTCTCTCTATTTTCAATGGATAAGGGATTAGAAATCATAGTTATCATGAGTAAAAGGAGGAATTTTTATTGAGCACATCTATGAGTAAGGGATTGGAAATCATAGTTAATCGATTTTTCTACTCAGTACATCTAAGTGCATCAGTGACCATATTCTCCATCTTGTTAATCTCAAAGTAGAACTCTTGTGAAGAGTCTCCATCTTCTTTTCCTCAGATTGAGATCACTCAGAGTGAAGATCCATTTTAAGCTCTTATGATTAGTTTTACCAAGGTGAATTTCTACCCAAGAAGATAGTGTTGCTAAGGCTTTAAAGCGTGCACTATTACAAGTAGCTCTAAGTCATGGATAATATAATCTCTCTTATGTGATCTCAACTTTGGGAATTTATACGGTATGGGGCATCCCTCTTGCATTTGGATTTCACCAATACCAAATCCATTGGCATTAGTGATAACTTCAAAAGGCTTACCAAACTCTGATAGCTTTAAAATAGGATTCGTAGCCAACCAACGCAACCTTGAACTTATCAAAGGAGCTTTGGCACATACGGTTCCTTCAAAATACATCATCCTTCTTGACAATTATGGTTAAGGAAGAAGCAATCTTTGAATATCGATGGATAAAATCCCCTAACTTTCTTTATCGTCCTTTGCTCTAGCCAATTACTAATTTATGCAAGCATCCAAGTAAAATAAATGAATGAGTGCTTCCTTTCATGCCTTACCCATTTTAGATACGGGTCTTGGTGAATGAGCTCCAGGATTTTAGTGGCTATTCGGCTTACGATAGTCTCCTTATCAGCATCTTGCTCTGAGGATGGAGAGGAGGGTGTCAAGGGGCTTCCAACTTCTTTCTACTTTAGTGATGCCATGTCAACCTCCTCTAATCTTTAGGTACGTTCATCTTTTGTATTCAAATGAGCCTTCATGCTCGCATTGGTGTTGTAATCTTCTGATACGTTCATCTTTTATATTTAAATGAGCCTTCATGATCACATTGCTATTGTCAAGAGCCCTTTGCACAATTTCCAACTAAATGTTTAGCCCTACTTATGATGCCCCGAGCCTTGTTCAGCTCTATGTTTTTTTTTGTCTCCTCCTTTTGTTTGAGGTATACATTTGCCTTGTCGAGGTGGCTTTGTGTGTTTCTTAAAAAGAAGTGGTCTACCATTAGGTGTAGGAGTTCAAAAGATGTTCATACTACGGCAAGTTCTTTGGGCCCTAAATGTGCTAATTGCTTTGTTTTGGAGGTGTAGGCTTGCAACAACTTGAGAATGCTAAAGATGATGGATTCTGCATATACCTCTGTAACTTTTGGCTTCAGAGTGAAGGGGACTGTTGTGGCTTCCTCTTCCTCCTCTGTTAAGACCTTCTTATCTCTCTTGGCCTCTTCTGTATATGTGTTTGTCTCTAAACCTATTGTCTTTCTCATTGATGGTGATAAACAATTTTATCCTTCTTTTCTTTGGTGTATGTGATTCTTTTTGGCTATTAATTTCTCTCTTTTGGCTAGGGGGGAGATGAGAAAGAACACAACAAGGACTCAGTGAATATCTATCTGTAGAAGTGGTCGGATATCTACAACCTCAAGCAGGCACTAGAGGAGGTGAGGCCTATAGAGGCCAGCCTATCGTGTGATAAGTAGGGCATACAAGTGGTGGATGAGTTTGGCCAAGAGCACCAGACTTCTGAGTACCTGGTGGGTAGAGTTTGAAACGATGTTTGGGAAAGAGTTTTTGCCTGTGAATGAGTTGCAGAGATCCTAGTGTGTTTGGGATAAATGCTCAATGCAGGGCATCTCCCTCACATAGTACATCTCTAACTACCATGAGATTGTGTTGAAATTAAAGGGAATTGATGAATTCTAGACTTTACACGAAGTCATGAGAGGCTTACACCCAGACTTTACACGGAGTCATGAGAGGCTTACACCCAGACTATGAGGCTTTTGTAGAGCCTAAGTGCTAGATTTTGGTGAGGCCATAAAATATTCATGGCTTTATGATGATGTTGCATGTCGCTCTAAATCCAATCTTAGCACGGGGTATATTAGCATTTTTGAGCGAGCGCTTTTTGGTGTTTTGATGAGTGGTTTCTCTTCGACACTTCTCTCCCTCTACTGTCTCGCACATTGCGACTCATGGTGACTGTAGAGGAGAGGAGTAGATGGATACAAGAGAACTATACACATTACAACTTATTTATAACTATCAATGCAGCTTGTTTACAACTACCATTACAACTCGTTTACAAAGGCACCATATTATGATCTTAAACTTCCATTATATTCCCTAGCAAACTTTTAAGGCCACAACATTACATGACAAACACCTATGACATGACATGATCATTTGTACTTCTTTACAAAGACACCATATAAAAGCATTTTGGGCCTCAATTATCATCTTGACATTTTCCATCTACCCTATCTTGTGAATGAAGGTGGCAACGTCAACTCTAAGAGGATCCTCCTTTGCCTCTTCAATGATGCTCCGAAAGCTCTCCACATCCCAATGGCTGAAGCTGCTTTCACCTTTAGCATGTTCTTGTTTGCAAGGTCTACCGCTTGGCATGTTTTGAGCTTCTTGTAGATCTCATGCACTTTAGATGTTGTTGTCCATGCTTCTAAAATGGCATCTGATTTGGGTTCCTTTTCTTTGAGTTGCATGAAAGATTGAAGAGCTTTACTTAAGATGGTTGCAAACATAGTAGTATTAGAGGGATTGCTAGATGAAGCCATAACCACAAGGAGTTCACAAGGACCCTATTGCAATATGAAGATATAAAGGGAGAGTGGTGTGGGATGTGTCTAGAAGAAGAGTATTGGAACATGGCAATCTCTACTATTTTTATAACTTTAAAAGGAATAAAAAAAACTTTTTTGAGCACTAGAATTCTTACTTTAAGCATAAGAATAGCTACTTTAAGCATAATTGTTATTATTTTAATGTCTCGATCTCTCTCTCTCTCTCTCTCTCTCTCTCTCTCTCTCTCTCTCTCTCTCTCTCTCTCTCTCTCGTGTTGTTGCGATCTCACACCAATTGCTACATCTCTCTCAAAAAACAATGCCATCGAAGAAGCAAAAAAAAGCCATTGACATAATATGAGTGGACAAGAATAATGTCTAAAACCAATATATTTCAGGCATTACAAGCTATTGAAATACATTAGTATGGACGCCGCACTCCCCAGTGGAAGAAGGATGGTGGTATGGGGTAGGGAGCTCTACTAAATGGTGCAAATGTGGGTGGAAAAAGTGGCCTTGCAAGATCAGGCTGTGGTGCCCATGAGAGAATTGCAAATGAACTTACAGGGGATGTATGTGGCATGACATGTTGATATTGGGGCTCCATTGGAACACCAGGTGGCCATGACGAAGCACTAGGCTGTTTTGGGCACATGGGTACTAGGAGGACTGGAGGATATGGTGGCCCAACGTCCATCTGCTGCTCTCATCGAGCAATCTCATTGACCTCAGCCCTGAAAAATTGGCTACCCAAATCTTCGTGCACAATAGCAAGTGGTTACAGACATGAACTAAGGCACACCTCATCGCTCTCCACACGAATGCAATGTCGTTTGCAAGGTCTTGCATGCTCTAGCCATGGTCCTAGTACCAAAACAAATAAATCTAGGACTACATTCATGCAATCAGTGAACGTCCCGAGTAACCATCTTCCATAGTACAAGCTCACAATTACCATATGTACAAATGGACGACAATGTTTAAGACAATGACTACATAATGATTTCACTACTCAAGTCATGCTTTAATTACCTTGAAAAAGGTTCGTTACGCTCAACAGTATATCGGATGGGATTCTCGTTTGCATCCATTTCGTATGGGGAGGTTTCCTCCTGCGCTTTCGACTCCAAGAAGATATCGTCGCCCACCTCAAAACTTGCACAATTTGTAGCTACCTCACCTCCCCGCCTATCATACTTTAGACAACTGGATGTACTCTGGGGTGCGTGAAGATAGCGATGACCAAAGCAGAGACCTACTTGCATACACTCGTAAGTACCTCTTGGAGGGAAATCATTGAGCTTCACTTTGATAGAAACCAAAGAATCTTGCACTCACCTTTTCTTGGCCATCTTCTGACATGACATATAGATATCGCGGGACGCGCAAGAACAAAGTCCTTCGCAATGTGAAGTTCTAAGTTCCTACCTCCCGCACAATAATCCCCAGGTGCTCCGCATGTAGAATACACACCATAGTGCCATCAGCCTGTAGGAGCTCTGCAGCAAGCACAAAAGCTGACTCCACAAGTACCTCCCTAAAAACATTCCATCGAGGAACCACAAAATCGCCCTTGCAAAGACACTGATTTGTAGAAAAATCAGCCCACACCAAGCACATGCCTCCAAGGCTATCGAAGGCATCTATGCTTCCCCACCTCGTTAGAGATCCCATGAATCGTTGCAATAATGCAAGATTCCTGGAACAACAAAGCATGTAAGGGGAGTGTGAACGCTACAATGACGATGAATGAAGAGAGTCACTAGCATGCCTGAGAGATCGTACCTATGTTTTCGCTTTCCCAAAAGCGCAAGACGGAGGTGATCAATGTTGGAGCTCAAAACTAAGTGCAGGGTGTGCACCACAACGGGACGGTAGTCTTCATTTACATAACACCAAATACATGTTATGAGCGTTGATGAATAAATGATCTTATGAATGTTCAAACATGTTAAGTTTACTTACTAGATTGCAAGATGTTCGCCTCTTCATCTTTTAAACTCTCCGACCCCAACTCAGACCATGTGAAGGGGTCACCTGCTCTTTGCTCTGTGTGTGGGACTACCGCTCATCTTCATGCTCATCATCCTTGGGATGGCTGCCCTCAAATTCCTCATCAAACTCATCCCCTTCCCACTCTGGCCATGACATTTTTTGGGACGATGGAGGCGTGGATTTCTTACCATTTTTCTTCTTGGGGGCCAATTCTTGCTCAGGGGCACGCTTCTTGCCCTTTCTGGCTACTACATTCAACCAACATTAGAACTTTAAATTCTCAAAACACATGCTTCATACTTTGTACAAATTAAATATAGTACACAAGGAAACGTACTCTGAAACTGCTTTGCGTCCTCTGGAGGAGGAAACTCCCCCTCTGGGTAGTCTAACCACCATGGGAAAAGTATCCATGTATCCTTGCCCCAAAGCTCATCGATCCACTCTTTGGGGTATAATCCTGTCTCCTCTACCTTAGACAGCACCCATGTATCTGAAGGGTGCTTGGGAATGTAGACCCGATCACGTATATAGTACTTATCCACCACCTAATACACAAACATTAAAGAAGTCTAAGAAATCAATACAAGAGGCATGACAACTTCTCCACCATGCAAGGCGAAAAAAAAAGAGTTGTGGTACTTTATACCTGTACAAGAGGCATTGTGTTGTGCATGGCAGGTGTGGTTGTTGGTCAAGATCCAAGGTGGCATGCATTTCTCCTTTCCACCTAATGAATTTCTTCTCAAAATGAGACTTCCTGTAAGATTTCAAGGCATTCGTGATACCTATTCCAGAGTCTATTGTGGCTCTTTCATGTATGTTGGCACTGTAGGTGATCCTGCCTCTAGCTTTGCGTATAATTTTTGCGTGTACTCGATCAATTGGAACCAGTACACATGACGATGGATCCACATGAAGAACGCTTTGTCACATGGCAGAATCTACGCATCTCTCATAGCAAACTCGCCACTAGCCAATATGTCAAGTAGCTTACATTTCCTGCATATTGTAAACAAGCATTAGGTTTCTACTTACACTAAAAAAAATGTAATGCATCAAGTGGGAAATCTCTTACTCTTCATTTGAAACATGTGCTCAAGAACTCTTTGCTAGCTTCAGAGTAGTGAATTTGCTAGTCTTTTCACCCCAACCTTGGTACGAGATCACTTTTTAAAAGAACTCTTTCCCACAGTCGGGGTTGGCAATTTGTGCCAGCTCATGTCCCCTCTTAGTGAAAAGTGCCTCCATCTCCTTTAGGGAATCCCTACAGTTCTTGTCGAACATTTCTACATTTATCATGTATTCTCTACTCCCTCGCTCAGGCAAGCCATTGATTTTGGCCTAGAATGTGGCATCGAAGGCCCCGACTACAATGCGTTTATATTTATTTAAGAAACATACTTCAAAATCAAAACATTAAGAAACATAATTCAAAATCAAAACATACTGCAATGTGCATACACCTTGAAAACTAATAGTGACAAGAGTGCCATGGGAACCATGGGAAGCTTTGGAGTAGTGAATTTTCTAGCCTTTTCACCCCAGCCTTGGTACGAGATCACATTAAAAAAAAACTCTTTCCCACAGTCGGGGTTGGCAATTTTGTGCTAGCTCATGTCTCCTCTTAGTGAAAAGTGCATCCATCTCCTTTAGGACATCCCTATAGTTCTTGTCGTCGAACATTTCTACATTCATCATGTACACTCTACTCCCTCACTCAGCCAAGCCATTAATCTTGGCCTAGAACGCGGCATCGAAGTCTGACTGCAATGCGTTTATATTTATTTAAGAAACATACTTCAAAATCAAAACATTAAGAAACATACTTCGAAATCAAAACATTAAGAAACATAATTCAAAATCAAAACATACTGCAATGCGTACACACCTTGAAAACTAATTGTGACAAGATTGCCATGGGAAGCTTCAGAGTAGTGAATCTATTGGGTTCTCGATGAGTAAGTGCTTTCTAGGCCCATGCACGATTAGAGCCACTAAACTTTGACAACAATGATTGTGGATCGGCAGCCAGACCCACACGCTGCATCATAAATATATCATGTGCCATTGTGTTCAACACATGAATGGTAGTGACCTTGAAAAATTTGCATGCATTTTAAACAAGGAAAATGATGAAATACACAATGTTTGCTAATTTCATAAACAAAAAAACATCGTACAATGCACTTACATGCGTAACACCAACAAGAACTCTGCCTCCTCTTCCTCATCAAGGAACTGGACTACTCTGCAATTCACCTTGGGAATCCTCTCTTTTTTTACTCGATTGGTATTCAACCATTCTTGCCAAGCTTTGAGTCGATGGTTGCCATCCCAAACAACAAACATCTTCCCAACCATGTGTTGCCATCCTTTGTTCTCCTCTAATATTGTGTCAAATTCACCTGACAATGATAGGTCATGACCGGCTACACTTCAACGGTCATGACCGGCTACACTTCGACGGTCGAATGGAACGGGTGCTTTGCCTGGGAATCCCTATGAGGAGACAATCAATACCGCTATTGTTTATTGGTATTTTCTCTCCTTGATGCTTTTGATCAACCCCTTGATAGAATCCTCGTTCATGCAAATTGCTGGGTTTGCATAAGGAGGTGACAAAGTGGCACTCTAGGAAGGCGGTTTTGGTTGTCGACCACGTGGTCCTCCTCCCAATTTGTAGAGATGTGTCGATCAACCACTTGGCTGAAACTCTCTTTCACAGACTCCTCTTCTTATACAATTGTGGTAATACTGCTGGCCACACAATTGTCGGCGTGCGTTGAAGAACCAACTTCCATAGTCAACTGCAATTGTGAGGCGTTTGTTACCTCACTTGATGTGACCACTTGTGATATGCCCACATCTTACGAGAGAGTGATCTCGTCTTGTTAATGTATTTGTTGAGTTTTTTTATAACTTAATGATGGTTATGTTTTTTGATGTTCATCTTGTAAACCATGATGAAGGAGAGAGAGGAGAGAGATGTATGGATGCTAATTTTTGGAAAAAATAAATATATGATAAATATTTATATTTATTTTTAAATTAATTTTTTAAAAAAATTAAAAAATTTTAATTAAATTATAACGGTCATATTAAAAATGGCCAACTTTTTTAAAGGTGTTAATCACCATTCAATACATGTGTACTCCGTACTTATTGTGCCATTCTTTTTTGTTCTTGTGTATTTCATTTTTGCTCTTCTTGACAATGAGTTATACAATCACATTTCCATCTTCTAAGAAAAATGTGAGTTTCAACAATGGATGGGTTGTGGTGAGTGCAAAGTTTTTCCATGAGCAAGTAGATCCCCACTCATTTTATGGATTGCAAGCCATAGTAAATATTGGGTCCCAAGAGTTGTACATCCCTATCGAGGCAACCTCTAATCATGAGAGGGAGGAGTTCTACATACTTGAGGACTCTCTATCAGCCAAGGCAATAGTTGATTCTTCATTGAACTCAAACCCACAACCAATAGCCATCTTAGACAGCCCACCACCTAGAGGTCTTCCAACTTAGAAGAATGTGATAGATTTACGTAGCCCCTTTCAAGATAACAACAAAACTGATGCATTAGGCTCATCCAGTGTTGCAAGAGGACATGGTAGCATTTTAGAATACCTTTTTAATATGAAGAAGGGAAATACATTAACAAAGATTTTGTTAAATATAAAAGAGGTTATCAAGGCCGTGGAGATTCCTAGACAATATTGCATTTGAGTTCCCACCCCAACCATGGGAACACGCTCAGGAATGGAGCATAAGTATGATCCCCACTGGTGGTCAAAGCCGCAAACCTCTAACATTGCCTTCCCTGAAGTATGTTAGAGAAGCTATTGCCTAGGTAGTTTGAAGTGTGTTATTGAACTTTGCCCGCATTTAAAGAACCACCAAGTGTTAAATACATCACATTTTACTGGAAGATTTTACTGGAAGCATGCTAAAGGCACCAACCATTGGAGAGGAGTGCAATAATGCATCTAGAAAGCTCATTTGCCATTACTGCTTAGTTCCGATGTGCATTGCTACATCTATTATGTGACCCCTTTGATTGGGCGATGGGCAAATTAATGATACACATTAGCACCCATCAACATAATGTATATGCAGACACATCAAAGGCACTAACTGATAGGACAAGGAAAATGGTGTCCAGGGTGCTAGGGATGGATTGCAATGCTGGGGCAGGGAAGGTAAAAATGTGTGTGGCAAAATAAATTGTAATGGCAACACTAGTGTAAGAAGGTGGTTCCTCACATTTCATTGGGGAACTAGAGTTTATCAACATTGCAGAGGAGATGGTGCCACTAGTGGAAGACAGTTGGTAGGCTAATCTAGTTGGAAAATCAGATTTGTGCAAAAGAGTTATTAAAATCTAGATAAGTAAATTGTGATATTTGAACAATTTATTTTTTAGATTTCGGAGGTCAGTCTCACTGCAGCTCGGCAAGGGCCTTCAAAGGAGAGATTTGGCTTGGATGCACTTCCGAAGCTAAAAAGAGAGTGCACTTACGACTTCTTCCATGGAATTAGGTTCCCAGGTCAAGGATCCTCAAGTGAGAAGTGCTATGTTTTCAAGATGTCCATTAGACCCGCTTCAAGGTGGGATTTGGTGAATCGAATGCGACGGACCGGCTATGGCGACTTGCGACATGCGTGGATACAGTTCGACCACACCCGAAATTGGGTGACCATGGCTTGTCATGCATATGATCCAAGGTAGTAAATTACCAATGTAGAGTATTTAGGTAGTTAGAGCTAGCTCATTGTACAACCTCTTAAATGACTAGAGTTTTCACGAAGTATGCAGGATCATCACCATTGCAACATGTGAAATGAAAGAGGAGGATATGGAGGCCCAATGTCTGTTATGGGAATGCATTAATGAAGTGATGTCCAACCATGGTTGTGAGAGGGTATATTTCTATGGTTTTATGGCGGCGCAGAAGAGGCTCGGGCTAACTGGAATGTAGTTCGACATGCGTTCAATGCTGGAAAAAACAATGTCTTGAGACAGATAGGGAGAGGTCTTGCCTATTTCATTGGGAGCAGAGCATGGTTGCCCACACAACAAAGTATGTATGTGTTATGTCTCAAGGAGAGCACACAAAACAATGTGTGAGAAGTGGCACATGGCTCCTACTAGTGAAGCTGCATGAGAGTGGAGGCTCGATTGATACGTCAATGGTGGCGCAATGGTCATGTGATGGATAATGGACTCTTGGATAAGCTGGTGGGAGGTGTGCATAGCACATTGGGGTTCAGTCATGTGACAATGATAGAGAGAAGTAATGATGGTCCAAATACCCCAAGAACAAACCTAGCAGAAAGCAAGCATGAAAGTTGGCTGGCAGGGGAAGGATATAGACGCAAGATTTCTCTTTACGATGCATGTACTACTGATATGGCAAATAAAATTTTGCAAAGCACAAAGACAGTCTCTTACACTCAATGCAAGCACATAGGGAGAGGCCCAAGCTTCGAGAAACTAAAAGAACGGTGCTCCCTACCCAAGTGGCCCGAACAGTTAATCACACAACTGAAGGAACACCCATGTACAGGGCGCCTACCCCTCTCACTGGTGCCAAAGAAAGTGCACGTTACAAGAGACCGTCAAGGGTGGTAATTGATATTGATGATGAGTCCATGCATCGACCAGAGTACAACACACGTGTAAGAGATTGTAAGTATTCTGGGAGGCCACGGAAGATCAATTTCAAAGAACACGATACAAGCAATACTCCAGAAAGAATTGCAGAAGTCATAGAGGGCAATGTCATTAAGCACAAGGTGAATGAAGCAATGTGGGAAATCCGAAAGACATGCATTGGCATGCAGTGGAACACCTTGTGGGGGTAAGAGGTGTGGGAAACACAGTCAAATCTGCTAAAGGGTGTGCTTGCACCTTCGTTTTTGAAGGCTATCACAAAGAGCCCTAATGGTCTCATTAGACAATGGATGTGGTTCTACCTTTTACCACATGATTCATTGCTATATTGTGGACAACAACATAGACCTAAAACCCAATCCACCACCCAAGATATGGCCAGTTACTATAGGAACAAACCTCATAGACAAGGAGGTATATTCATCGTGGGAAGGTGGATACCAGGTGCAGAGGTGTTATGCCCACCCCATCGTGTAGTAGTGGGCCTTCAAGGTATTTTACAACTGCAACTTCAAAAGATCTGCCATATGGGTCCACTACTAACATAGAGGCTAGTGGCTTAGGCATGCAAAATGGCATAAGAGTCAAGTTTCGCATGTTAATATCAGAGGAAGTGGACAAAAAAATAAAGGCCACTTTGGACATGAAAGCTATGGTGGTAGAAAAAGTGTAGAGAGTGGAGCACAAGTACAAAGTTTTCAAGATTAAATCGCATGGAGATGATGCACACGTGGGAAAATATAATGTGCATGTGAAAGATGAACCATGTTGTACATGTCCACATTTTGTAGATAGAGAAGCCAAGAAGAAGCAGTATCTTGCATGCAAGAACTTGTACTTCATTTATTTACGTGTGCTAGGCTTAAGCTAGAGTGAGAATATGTTCATCCACCAACCTATCCTATCCAACCTTGATCTCTACAATGCCTTGTCTCATAGGAGAACCTACCCTAATTTAGACAATTGAATACAAGGATAATTAGTTGACCTTTGGTATTTTGGGACTGATGTAACCTTTGTGGACGTCACCTCATTGTAGAGGGTTCTATTGTGCAATGTCTATCTCCTTCAAATACATACTTGCTCTTTCCCAAACAAGTTCAAGGAAAGATACTTTATTGGTAACATTAAAAAAGACGAATACCATTTTTTATTTTGAATGTTGAAAAAATAAGAGTGCACCTCTTCCACTGTATAAATATAGAGGTAAGCTCCAAAGCACTTTGTTATACACCATTGCCACTAAGCCTTGTTAGTAGAGTACAACACCCTAAACCCTCCTTCTTTTTGTTTGTGATGACCTCATCGAATGTTAGCATTGAAGTTGTTGCTCGCATATCTAGAGGGAGACCACCAATGTAGAGGTCAAGTAGAAGACCATACATGGTGCACAAGCATAGAAAGATCTCACATCCTTTCCACTTCATGGAAATGATGATGCTATTTATCAAGTTAAGGACAAAGTGGTGGGCTTAATTGCAATTTGGCGAGTCCATGGTTTTATTGATGAATCGTCTGAGTATGTCTTGCTAGAGGAAGTACAAAAGGGTACGAACATCGTTCGCTTACTTTGTTCCTACACCCCAGAGAACAAGGGAGGCCCATAGTAGTAAAGATGATGGTTTTCACATTTCTATATTTGGAAGGTGTACATGAGTGAACTTGGTTTTATTTTCAGTTTGAACCAATAACCTCAATGTAAAGGATGTGATGTTGACATGTTTTTATGTGTTTACACCCTTCAAAGTAATTTTGTCATGTTGCTCTCTCCAACTTGCTTCGTGTGAAACCCCCCTCTCTCTTCATGGAGGGGGGTTTCGCATTTATGTAATTGGAAGTTGTACGTGAATGAACTTGGTTTTATTTTTAGTTTGAACACCAACAATAACCTCAATTGTAGAGGATGTGTTGTTGACATGTTTTTCTATGTTCACTCCCTCTAGCTCACTATCACCCTCTCCCTCTTAAATAATTATGTCATGTTGCTCCCTCTAGCTCACTATCACCCTCTCCCTCTTAAATAATTATGTCATGTTGCTCTCTCCAGCTTACTTTGCCCCTCTCTATCTTCGGGGAGGGGGGGTATATTTTTGGAATCTGCTTGCCCGATTCCCAAAAAGTGCTCCCTTGAACCATTGGGGTGCTGCTAAACATTTGTGCATCATTAAAATCATTTTGCCCCTTGGTTTAGTAGTCAAATTTACTATCCCAAAATATGGTGTTAGCTGGTATAATTGTTTTTGAAATTGGGAAGTCTCATAGTTGATTAATCTACTAATGGTGATGGTTTCCATACATGGCAAAAGTAAAAAGTTTGTTCTTATGAAAGATGGGATAGTAAGTGGAAGGCAAAGTGTCATAAATAGTAAGTGGTGATGGTTTCCATACATGGCTTTAGGATATAGTAAGTGGAAGGGAGAAGTGTCTTGGATTAGAAGGAGAAGAAAATCAATCTTGGCTTAGAAGAGAAGAGGGAACTATAGACATCATTGAATTAGGGCTAGGAGATAGTTTCATCCATCATATTGCATTCAAAAATTCTAAAGGAGCATGGGATGAACTAGAGAAGCTCTTTGGTACCAAACAAATGAACTAAAGGAGCATGGGATAAACTAGAGAAGCTATTTGGTACCAAACAAATGAACTCTAAAATGAGTCTAAAAATTTGGTTTTTGGGATTGGACATCAAGGAGAGTGAGTCACTCCAAGCTCACTTAAATAAAATGAAAAGTATTATGCAATAACTTGCATGTATTGGGTCTCCACTAGTGGATGACAAGGATGCCATAATAATCCTTCTCATCCAATCTCACTTAAATAAAATAAAAAGTATTATGATACAAATTGCATGTGTTGGGTCTGAGAAGGATGCCATAGTAATCCTTCTCAAGAGCATGAACTTGGAAGCGTTCATCCCATTGGTGGTGGCTACCTTGAAGAATCTATCCAAACAAACAAAGCTTAAAACTAGGAAAGATTAGGGGTAGCGTTTTAATCAAGCTTATGGGAAAACATTAGTGGCTAATAGAGATGTAATCAAGCTTATGGGCAAACATTAGTGGCTAATAGAGATAAAATCAAGCCTATAAAAAGGCCCTCTATATAATGGATTATCGTATCGGAGCTTATTAGTAAACCTCTTGCCATTATGATCTACTTTACAAGTAAACCTCTTACCTCTTGCCATTATGATCTACTTTGTCATTAGCTTTATCATTATCGTATCGGAGCTTATTAGTAAACCTCTTGCCATTATGATCTACTTTACAAGTAAACCTCTTACCTCTTGCCATTATGATCTACTTTGTCATTAGCTTTATCATTAGTGTTAATTTATTTCTTACATTTTTAGTATGTTAAGATGTTGATCCTAATCCATTTCTCCACACCCTAATCCCTTCTAGACAACATGACTATTAAGTAAAACTTTCCAAACTTTGAGGATCTTATAGCCCTTCTTATCAATAAATCATCATGCAAGAGAAGGCCGCCTACACGAACACATGTAGAGGTAGAGGCAAATCAACATCTAAAGGCTGAGGTGCAAGCTATTTTGGAAACATGTCATGGTTGGCGAAAATAGGAATCTAATGCAAAAACATATGGAAGGGGATAGTCTAGAGGCAAGGGGAGCCAAAGAGGCCAAGGTGGATGGCAAAGAAATTAGAAAGAAAATATCATGGAGTGTTATTATTATGGCAAACCAACTCACATAGCAAAGAAGTGCTATAAAAAGAAAAATGAGATTAAAAGTGCGAAGCTACAACAACTATGTATCTACAAGCAAGCAAGAAGGCTAAGATAGAAGTGAGTATCTTTAAGCAAGCAAACTGAAGATAGAAGTGAGCATCTTTTTGTGATGCAACATGTGCTTAGTTCTATGATTGCAGATGCATGAAATCTTAGAAATGTATAGTATATTGATTAAGGTGCTTCTAACCATATGACTAGTCATGGAGAGTGGTTTAAAGATATGTGGAAAATGGAAAAATCAGGGTATATGTGATGATGATGCACATCCTATTGTGCATGTTGGTGAGGTGCCATTGTCTATGCAAGATGGAATAATGAAGTCCCTGATTGATGTACTTCACATTCCAAACATTACAAAGAACTTGGTTTGTGTTGGACTAGGGTTTGCTAGTGAGGTTTAATACTCACAGATGTTATGTAGAATATTTTAACAAGTGTTTAGTGGATAAACCAACATAGAGATTATGAGTTAAACATTAAACAAAATTGCATACAAACCATCATTCAGACATTTAAGGTTATGTGATACACAGATTACTAAACAAACCATTATGAGTTAAACATAATTGCATACAAACCATTATTCAGACATTTAAGGTTATGTGATACACAGATTACCAAACAAAACTTCACTCATCAAGACTACATATAATTGTAAATATTAATCACAAGACTATATATAATTGTAAATATTTGGCACCATTCCTAAGCTACCCCTAAGGTAAGGTGGTATAAATGAACAAGGTATAAGTGACTATTAATATTAAGGGTAATTTCTTAAGCTAACATAGTCTACCCCATGAACAAAAGTTGAGCCCACTTGATGATGAGGATTATTTAGATAAGTAATGATAAATCTGGATTCTATAAATTCTTGATGGAAAATGAAATCTTGATCATATCCACGTCTAGATTTATCGAATGAATGCTTAAAATTTATATCTATTATCCGAGCCTATAAGTATCTATTTGGGAAGATAAATATTTGGAAAAGTTTTTAGGCACTTCTAGATTGTCGAATTATTTTGCTATATCTGGATTGTTAAACACCGACCATGTAGTCATGTCACAACACTACACCTTTGCAGGTATACATCGTAAACTAGAAGGATTATCTGGAGGAGGTTGATGTGTACCGAAGGTTTTACTTCCTTATTCAATTGATAATCATTTGTACTACATTCCAATTTGGTAGAATGGGCTATTCTCTGACTCGTAAGATTTCTGTGACATTTACCAATCTCTCACTCTAGCACGTGAATTAATGATTTCAACTCTTTAACCTGTTCTTCTAGATTCTTTTTTTTTGGCTTTCAGAATTCCATTGTGCTCTGCATGATTGTTCTTGAGATTACAGATTGCTTCTTCATACTCATTAAGAGAGCATTAAGCTTTCCAGTAGTTTTAGCTCTGCATGATTGTTCTTGAGATTACAGATTGCTTCTTCATACTCATTAAGAGAGCATTAAGCTTTCCAGTAGTTTTATCTCTCTTGTGATGATGTAGCTTTCCTTTTGAGAAAAGTTATCTACTATTCTTGAAATTCAACATTTTTCCTTTTTCCAACTCTTGTAACTTCATCTTTTAACATCACTATATTATGATGAAATGCTTTTGCATGTTCTTTATAGATAATGATTTCTCTTTGTGTTCTAGTGAGTAAGTCATCCTATTATAAGGCAACTTGTTTGCCCTTCTCTTGCTCGTTTGAACTAGATTCAAAAGCTCCCGTTTTGTAGAGTTGGTTTCTTCAAGAATTTTACTGACATACTCTAAATCCGCCTTCCCCTCTAGATCCACCTGCTATAGATGAATCATTAGGCTTTTAAAGAGCAAGGACTTTCAGTTGGCATCTGAGTTCAATCAAAAACTTGAATTGTTTAATATACCCATCATAGAGATCTTCCACGATTTGTGTTATTCTGGCCTTATATGAATAAATATCATTGGTTGTGAGCTCAAAGATCTGGCCTTATATGAATAAATATCATTGGTTGTGAGCTCAAAGACCTCCAGATCTTTGGTTTCCTCCATTGTTGAGATGTCAAGCTCAACACGAGCTAACACTTATGATATGCCTGGGTGACCGTTTCCGCCACTTACATCACTGGTGTGTTTGGTAGGATGCTGACTTGAATTGTTTAATATACCCATCATAGAGATCTTCCACGATCTATATTATTCTAGCCTTATATGAATAAATATCATTGGTTGTGAGCTCAAAGACCTCCAAATCTTCGGCTATCTCCATTGTTGATGTCAAGCTCAACATGAGCTGACACTTATGATATGCGTGGGTGACCGTTTTTGCCACTTACATCACTGGTGTGTTTGGTAGGATGCTGACATGATAGATCTTCGCCAGTGATTCTACAACTAGACTATAATAGCTACCACTGAGTTATGGCATACTTATTTTGCTAGCTCACTCACTTAGCATTTTCGTATTATGGACTGTATGTACATAGTACTTTAGTACTTATGTTGTATTTCCATTACCTTTTGGTAGAACCCTTTTGTTGTTTGAGAAGAAGAAGAAGAACCATTTTTAGCCTCTTATCTTGTGTGTTCTCTTCTAGGGTTTGTGTGAGTGTGTGTGTGCTTGCAAGAGCTCAAGGTCTCTTCCTCCTTGCATCTTTTCATGGTATCAGATCCTAGTTCATGCTAAGAAGTTGAGCAGCAAGCAAGAGAAGCACAGGAAGCGGTACGAGGGTAAGAGGTTCACCTACTCTTCCCTCTTTGTTAGTACACCCTTGTTGGGAGTTCTTCAAAAAAGGCACTGGCAAACAAACTTTGATTGAGGAGCTGCCTTTGTGGGAGCAGCATTGAAGAGTAACCATATTGTCCTTTGGACTTAATTTTTATGGTCGAAAATGCATTTCGAGGGCGTCTTGACCTCCGTTTTTTAGTTCGTATGCGTTCACGTGCATGCGTTCTTCACATTTTTTAGTTCGCATGCGTTCACGTGCATGCGTTCCTCACGTTTTTTAGTTCGCATGAGTTCATGTTTTTTAGTACGTGCATGCATTCTTCACGTTTTTAGTTCGCATGAGTTCACGTTTTTTAGTTCGCATGCGTTCACGTGCATTGCGGGTATGATTTGATTCTCTCCAGATTTCTGTTTATGGAAGTGCAGGAAGGGCATTTGGTTGTGAAAACACTATGTGTACTTTAAAGAGGTCTTACAGGTGCTATTGGGTGTATGTATGCAAATTGAGGTCACTGGTTGTGAGGACAGTTTGGGTGCAGTATAGTACCACTGCAAAAAATAGAGCAATTTGTGTAGGACAATGTGTGTACTGCAAAGAGGTCTTATAGGTGCTATTGGGTGTATGTATGCAAATTTAGGTCACTGGTTGTGACAGTTTGGGTGTAGTATAGTACAGTTTGGGTGTAGTATAGTACCACTACAGAGAATGCAACAGTTTGTGTAGGACAAACAAGAGTACTATTTTTGGTGAGTTTGTGTTGCAGACAAGATGTCGAATGATGGAATTAACTCGATTGTTGTAGAGAATCTTGATAAGAACAACTTCCATGATTAGAGATTTAGATTAACAAATCTTTTGATGGGAAAAGGCTACTCGAACTACATTGAAGGTGAACATGAGGAAGCACTAGAGATACCTAAGATTAATCCAACTGTTGCAGATGTAAAAGAATACAAGGATTGGAATCAAGAATCAAGAAAAGTCATGTATTGGCTTTCTATTAGCATACATGACGCCATGATCGAGAATATACAAGATTCCAAGTCACCCAAGGAGGCATGGGACACGTTGGTGAAGTTGTATGAAACTAACACCGAGGCACGAAAGATTCAGTTGAAGAATAAGCTTTATATTGTGGAGAAGAAAAACATGTCTATGAATGATTATGCCTTGAAGATCAAGAGCATTATCGAATCCCTTGAATCTATTGGTGTTTCTATTGATGATGGTGATAAGGTGGAAGTATGTCTACGTGGTCTCAGGCCACAATACAAGACATTCAAGATGTCTTTTTAGACTTGGGAGAACTTTCCCAACTTTACAAATTTGGTGTCAATGCTGATCATTGAAGAAAAGAGTTTCGGTGAAGACCAACCTCCACAAAAAAAAGGTAGTTTGGAGAAACAGGCTTTCTACACAAGTTTAGGTAGAGGACAAGGTAGAGATCGAGGCCATGACCAAGGTTGTGGCCGAACAGGTAATAAAAATTATGATCAGCAACAACAATCCCATGAATCACAACAACAACACACAGGTGGAAGAGGCCAGTTTAGAGGCAGGGGGATTCAAAGAGGTCATGGGAAATTGGCAAAGGTAGCAAAATGATACACGAGGCTGTTTTTATTGTGGCAAATCTGGGCATGTGATAGGAAGATTGATATAAGAAGCAAAATGACATGAGAAGTGGAAAAATGCAGCAAAATAATTATGCGTTCTCTAGCTAAAGTAATGAGAACAATGAAAGTTTTTTTGTTATGCGCGACACATGTGCTTAATGCTGTGTCGAAAAATGACGTATCCTCATGCAATGATGATGTATGGAATGTGAATTCAGGTGCTTCGAACCATATGGCGAGTGGTTCAAGGATATGAAAAATCCTAAAAAGCTAGGTTTTTGTTGAAATAGGAGATAATACTACTCATTCAATTTCCCATGTTGAAAATGTGCCATTGTCTATTCAAAATGATAAGGTGAAGTATCTTGTAGATGTACTTCACGTTCCAAATATTACAAAGAATCTAATATCTATTGGCCAGATGATTGGGCAGGGTTTGCAAGTGCGCTTTAACCGAGATGGTTGTTATGTCGAAGACTTTAAAGATAAGTGCAGGTTGGCTGCAAAAGGCAATAGAGTGGATGTAATGTTTACACTAGATGTAAATATGCCTGAAGTGAAAGTTGCAATGTTTGCATATGGTTTAGGAGTTGTTGCAGATACAAACATTTGGCATAAGAGAATTGGCCATGTAAATGTGCAAAGAATGAAGTCTATGTAGACTATAGAAATCATGATAGGGCTACCTACGTTTAAAGTTGATGGTATGCAGAAAGTATGTGAAGCATGTTGATTTGGAAAGCAAACAAAGCATGTGTTTCCACATGATAGAAATGTTAGCAGGAATGTACTAGATGTGGTGCATTCAAATATATGGGGTCCTGTAAAAACTACGTCTATGGGAGGCTACAGTTATTATGTAACAGTCATTGATGATCACACAAAGAAAGTATGTGTATTTCATGAAGGAGAAGAGTGAAGTTTTCCCTCATTTTCATAATTTTAGAGTAGTGTGGCTGAAACGCAGACATTAAGGCATGTGAAGTGCCTAAGGTTAGATGGAGGGGGAGAGTACTTCTCCAATTAGTTCTCTGATTTTTTGTGGAAGAATGGCATTCATAGACAGTTTACATGTAGATACACTCCGCAAAAAAATGGAGTTGTTGAGCGGATAAACAGGCACACTGTAGAGATAGCACGAGCATTGATGATGACAAAGAAGAAATTGCCACATAGCTATTGGGCTGAAGCTATTTTTATAGTAGCTTATATCATGAATAGGACTCCTACTATAGCCGTACATGATGTCATACTAGAGGAGAAATTCAATGGTAGGAAACCTGATTTGTCTCACTTGAAAGTTTCTGGATGTATTGCCAATGTGCATGCACGAGATGAGTTGCATACAAAGCTGGATCCAAAGGTAGAAACATGTGTGTTTATTGGATATTCCCTTGAGCAAACAGGATATAGATGCTATAACCCTACTACACGTGAGTTGAGGGTAAGCAGAGATGTTGTGTTTGATGAAATGAGTAGTTGGTATGCTGCTGGAAAAGATGCCGTTGGGGTTGATGTAAGTGGAAATGTGATTGCACAGAATTCAAGTCAGCAATCACATTCATTGAGTGGACCAGGAGAGTCTTCTTGTGTTGGTTTTGTTGATAGACCATGGAGTGACAGGCTGTGTCAAAATACCAATCCTAAAAATGCAGTTGATACATCACAAAAAGGCAAAGAGAAGGTCGGTGAGCCTCTTGGTATGCACGACATTTCTGTAGGGCATTCTTATGTTGATGGAGAGTCTAGTGGCTTGGAGCAGAGCCTTGATGATGAGTTTGGGATTCTAGCTATTAGAACACCTGGTGTAAGAAAGTGCAAGAGAAGCTGCAAAAATGCTAGGTAGTGATCATGGACACCGTAGGTTAGGGAGATTTACAAAACCTATTGACAGGTTGACATATGATGGTTATGTGGCTCATCATTATGAAAGATCCATGCCCCCTTAGTGCAACGAATTCAGGGGTGCTAGCAGCGGAAGTAGCACTTCTTGCGCAGGGCAGAGTCTCCCACTCGGGGCCTCGCTCATAGATATCCAGACAAGAGACTAATCCCTCGGTTCTTCCAAAACCGAATCCGGAAATACTTCCCTAGCCCAGCAGACAGGCGATTTCACCGAGAAAAATCTATTCTAATGTAGTCAAGAGCCTTAATTAACCAAACTGATCCGATCGAACCTGTAAGTCACATGGTCAGATCAAGGAAGAGACTTGCACTTGGATCATAGAGACCAATGCTTTTTTCCTCATCAAGAGGCACAACCGTTGATTCTTTTCCATAGAACAAGGGTTATTCGGGATTTTACTTCAACTATCTCGTAAACATAACAAAATTGAGTCTCAATTTAGGGATCCATCAGTCCCCAGCCTAACCCCATCCAATCCCATGGGTAAGCCAACCTCCCAACCACTGTAGTGATAGGATCTATTTAGAAATTTGGTTAAGTTTTGCCCCAGGTACCAGGGAAAAGAGTTCCTAGGCCCCCTAGCCGGTGCTTCAAGCAAACTTCAAGATAGTCACACCACTTACACACCCAATATGAAATTGCCTGTTTCATAGATTCAGCTCTCTTTAAAACAATCTTTTAATGAAGCCATAGTATCATTGAACATAATCCTCTAAAATATCTAGCTTGAATTCTAATTTCCAATCATTCCTTTATCAGTGTACCTATGGCATCATTGGCAACTAGAACGCTCACCACCTATTCACTCAGGGGCCTTTTCAATAGTTCCTAGCTCATAGTACCCGGAAATATAATCACATAAGATAAATCCAGATGGATTCTCCGTTTGAAGATCAGCAAGATCAACCAACAGATCCATATAAAAGAGCCATGGACTTGTCCATTGAGGACCAGCAAGGCCAATCAACCAGATCCATGCCTGAGTTTAGAAAACAACTCTAACTCCTTGTTCTTCCATTTTCTTCCCCGACACACACATGGGCATCTTCGGTGACCCAGAGCCCGAGCACCGTATGGTCATCACCCTCTAGGCTCCTTCGCAGGTCACCTAGTGCTTCACTCATAGGCCGTTTCCTTGGTCCCTCATCCACTGTACTGGAAGCTCATAGGCCGTTTCCTTGGTCCCTCATCCACCGTACTGGAAGCTCACCATTTAAATTGAACCGAGGCTGGTCAAGACCTCGGTCGACCTTGCTACACAAGATTTGCATTGACTCTCCATCAGTTGTTGCAACTTTATCACTTAGGTCTCCACGACCTCATTCACAAGATGGTCAAAATGCTTCCCTCAGCATTCTTGACATAAAACAGTCATTTAAAAATAGGTTTCATAAATAGAGTTTCTAATGAACTCTCATCTTTCCACATTGTTCCACATCATTTCTCGTTATTCCACATTCTTCTACATTAACTCACATTGCTTATTCCACATCGAATCATATGTATTTCCATCATCCTTCATCCATTCTCATCCAATCACATCATATTACATCTCATCACATCTATCCTCATCACATCACGTCACATCCATCCACATCACATTTCATCCATTCACATCTATCCAGGTTCACATTACATCTATCCAGGTTCACATTACATCTATCCACGTCACAACATATCCACATTACATCTATCCAGGTCCACATTACATCTATCCACGTCACAACATATCCACATCACATCTCATCCATTCATATCACATCACATCCATCTACATTCATTCAGATCCACATCACATCCACATATCATCACATCACATTCACATCTATTTACATTACTTCACATCCATTCACATCTACCCAGATCCACATCACATCACATCTCATCTATCCACATCATATCTCATCCATTCATATCTAACCAGATCCACATCACATCTCATGCATTCACATCGCATTCACATCTCACCACATCCATTCAGATATCATCACATAACATTCACATCCATTCATATCTCATCGTATCCATTCACATCTCATCACATCCACTCACATCTCATCACACCCATTCACATCTCATCACATCCACTCACATCTCATCACATCCATTCACATCTCATCACATCCATTCACATCTCATCACTCACATTCACATCCATTTACATCACATCCACATCTATCCATATCACCTCACATCCATTTACATTCACATCCATTTACATCACATCCAGATCTATCCATATCACCTCACATCCATTCACATCTCATCACATTCATCCACATCCACATCACATCACATTTATTCCATCTCATCACATTCATTCACATCCATCCATTCATTCACATCTCATCACACCTATTCACATATCATCACATCTCATCTCATCCACATCCATCCATTCATTCACATTCATATCTATCCACATCCATCCATTCATTCACATCTATCCACATCTATCCATCCACATCCATCTATCCATTCATTCACATCTATCCACATCCATCCATTCATTCACATTCACATCTATCCACATCCATCCGTTCATTCACATTCACATCTATCACATCACATCTCATCCATTCACATCTCATCACATTCATTCACATCCATCTATTCATTCACATCTCATCACACTCATTCACATATCATCACATATCATCACATCCATCTACATCTATTCAGATCCACATCACATCTTATCACATCCACTTTTAGTACAGTTTCTCTACTTTCGATATTGATAGGACTTTTCTAAGTTTTTGCCAATTGCTTGATCTAGTTAAAGGTACTTTTTTTTATCCCATTAAATCTAAGTATCAGAGTGTTGTTGAAGGTTTAAAAAGAGAAAATAAACCTTATCAAAATTGAATAGTAAAAACTTAGAAAGAGTATTTACATATTGTATTTTCATTCCTTAAGCTTCATTAACGAGAACTAATTCTAAACTTCCGTTTACTCATTGGATCCTCAATCCTCCCAGGGATTCGAGATTCCCTTTTCTAAGAATAAGAATTATCCAAGTTTTCTCGATGGATATTTTCACATTCTTTCTCAAATTTCTCAATTAAGATATATTCAATATTCTTCTTTTTGAATAAAAGATTCCTGGGATTTACAAAAATCAATTTTGAAAGATCCCTGCCCCCTTCGCGCAACGAATTCGGGGGTGCTAGCAATGGAAGTAGCACTTCTTGTGCGGGACAGAGCCTCTCACTCCGGGGCCTCACCCACGGATATCCGGACAAGAGACTAATCCCTCGGTTCTTCCAAAACCAAACCCAAAAAAACTTCCCTCGCCTAGAAAGCACGGGCGATTCCTCCAAGATATTTTTTATTCTAACGTAGTCAAGGTCATCCTCACTAACCAAACTGATTCGACCGAGCCCGTAAGTCACATGGTCAGATCAAGGAAAAGACTTGCACTTGGATCAAAGAGACCAATGCTTTTTTCCTCATCGAGAGGCACAACCGTTGATTCTTTTCCATAGAACAAGGGCTGTCCGGGATTTACTTCATCTATCATACCGTAACAGAATTGAGTCTCATTTTAAGGATCCATCAGTCCAACCTAACCATCCAGTCCCATGGGTTAGCCAACCACCCAATAGCCAACCACCCAACCACTGTAGTGATAGAATCCATTTAGGAGTTTGGTTATGTTTTGTCCCGGGTACCAAGGAAAAGAGTTCCCAGGCCCCTTAGCTGACACTTCATGCAAACTTCAAGATAATCACACCACTTACACACACAATATGAAATTGCCTGTTTCACAAATTCAACTGTCTTTTTAGAATAATCTTTTAATGAAACCAGAACGCTCACCACCTGTCCACTCAGGGGCCTTTTCAATAGTTCCTAGCTCATAGTACCCGGAAATACATTCACTTATAAAAAGCCAGATGGACTCTCCATTGAAGATCAGCAAGATCAACCAACAGATCCATATAAAAGAGCCATGGACTCATCCATTGAGGACCAGCAAGGTCAATCAACCAGATCCATACCCGAATTCAGAAAACAACTCTTACTCCTTGTTCCAATATCTTCCTCGACGCACACGTGGGTATCTTCGATGACCCAGAGCCCGAGCACCCCTCTATCGCAGGTCACCTAGTGCTTCACTCGTAGGTCGCTTCCTTGGTCCCTCGTCCACCGTACCGGAAGCTCACCATTTAAATCGAACTGAGGCTGGTCAAGACCTCGATCGATCGTGCTACGTGAGGCGTCCTCCGTTGACTCTCCGTCAGCTATTGCAACTTTATCACTTAGGTCTCCATGACCTCATTCACAAGACGGTCAAAATTCGTCCCCAGCATTCTTGACATAAAACAGTCATTTAAAAACAGGTCATAAATACAGTTTCTATAATGAACTCTCGTCTTTCCACATTGTTCCACATCAATCCACATTACTCATCGTCCTTCATCTATTCTCATTCAATCACATCATTTTCCATCTCATCACATCTTTACACATTTATACTCATCACATCTCATCCACTCGCATCTACCCATATCCACATCTCATCACATCACATTCATTCACATCTCATCCATTCATATCTACCCCGATCCACATCACATCCATTTCACCTCACATCTCATTCATTCAGATCTATCCTGATTCACATCCCATCACATCTCATCCATTCACATCACATCTCATTCATTCACATCTATCCCGATTCACATCCATTCACATCACATCCATTCACATCACATATCATCCATTCACATCTATCCCAATTTACATCATCTCACATCACATCCTTTTCACATCACATCTCACCCACTCACACTTATCCCGACTCACATCACATCACATCCATTCATTCACATGCATGACTATCCACATCTATCACTTCACATCCACATATATTCATATCACATTCTTTCACATACACATCCACATCCATTTACTTCCCATCTCACCCTTTCACATATCCTCTCATCTCATCATTCACATCCACATCCATTTACTTCACATCTCATCCACATTCATTTTCATCACACCACATCCTATCACATCCCATTCACATCTTATCACATCCATTCACATCCTATCGCATCCCATTTACATCTTATCACATCTATTCACATCCTATCGTATCCCACTTACATCTTATCACATATATTCACATTCTATCACGTCCCATTTACATCTTATCACATCCATTCACATCCTATCGCATCCCATTTACATCTTATCACATCCATTCACATCCAATCGCATCCCATTCACATCTTATTCCCATTTAGTAGCTTTTTCTACTTCGATACCGATAATGGGACTTTTTCTAAATTTCTACCAATTGTTTGGCTTAGATAAAGGTTCTTTTTCTCGACGACTATTTCCATATTCTTTCTCAATTTCTCAAATGAATTATATTCAATATTCCTCTTTTGAATATAAAATAATTCATGGGATTTACAAAAATCAATTCTACCCATATTTCCACTTTTGATAAATATTCATAAATTGAATTATACTAAAAATTCATCTTTTTTTCATTTAATTTCTTGGATCTCAAATATCATGGAAATTCCTCTTTTTACATTTAATTGCTTGAAGTCTAAATGTCATGGGAATTCCTCTTTTATCATCAAATAAATTTATATAAAATTTCTCATTTCTTTAATAAAAATATTCAATATTCCAAATATACCAAGAATTTCTCTTTTTCTAATTAAATTATTGAATTCCAAATATGATGGAAATTCCTCTTTCATCATTTAAATTTATACATGCATAAAATAATTTTAACTAAAATTTATTATAAAAATTAAATTAAAATATCCATTAATCCTAATATGATAAGAATTCCACTTTTTTCCTTTAAATTATTGAATTCCAAATATGATGGAAATTTCTCTTTTATCATTTAAATTTATTCATGCATAAAATAATTTATCTAAATTTTTTTTAATTTTTAAATAAAATATCCATTATTTTAATATTCTATTTTTTCTCTTTCTCCATTGGAATACATGGATCTCCATTATCATGGGAATTCCTCTTTTATCATGAAAATAAAATTACTAAAAATTTCTCTTTTTCTCTAATTAACTATTTATACATAAACATTAAAATTTAGTTTTTTCATGGATATGAGGAGAATTATTCATTTAACATAGTATGACTAATCCTAGAATATGGTAGGAAGTCCTCTTTTCACATTATGCATAAAAATGATTTATGTGTTAATTTTTAAAAATTTTACCATAGCTCCGTTACTATTACTGATAATTTTTAATATTTTATAAAAGAATAAGACTTAATAATAGGATTATGATAGAGTAACTATCATTTGGACCAATATCCAATTTATGGGCTTAATCCTAAGTTTACCATAATTTATGTAACATTAAAGAATAAAAAAGTCATCTCTTTGGCTTCTAGCTTGAGTAGCATAGAGTTTGATTTTAGAATTCGGAATTGCTCCATGAGAAGCATCATTTGAATTGAGAATTGGTCATAGAAATGACCATTCTTTGGGGGAGAGAGAGATATACATAAAAAACATCCTAAATTAAGCATAAATGTAAACTTTATGTGATTAATCATTAAAATTCATTAGAGAGCTTCATTTGCATTGAAAAACCATTCAATTGAATACTTCTCAAGCTTGAGAGGGGTTGAGAAGTGAAAAACATTTAGAAGATTAAGAAAAAAAACCATAAAGTCACACCTTACCTCTTGTTTTGCTTGATTCTCTATTCTTAGGAGAGGCCCCCAACCAATCAATTGGTTAGTATGTTGAGGAAAGCTCCAAGGAAGTTGAAAGAGAGAGAGAGAAGCTCCAATCTCTCCAAAATGTAGAGGATTTTTAGGGGATAATAGAAAATATACTTATTTTAAGGTAATACTGGCATGGTCTAGTTCACACATGAGAATACAAAAGAATGAGGGTCTATTTATAGGTGAGGGAGGCCACTAACTGAGTCCAACTAAGTTCTAGAATTTTCCAGCTTCAGTTTGGCTGAATTTGGAAGACAAGATTTGGACCAACTTGGCTCCCTTTTTGATTTGGTTGATCCAGGAGAGATAAAAATATCTTAATATTTTTGAGTTTAAAACTTATTCACATGTGTGAAATAGGCACCTCCTTGAAAGATCCCCCTTTCCTTATACGAAGGTGTCAAAATTGTATGATTACTCCAAAATATCTCATTTTTTAAGTAATATTTCATAATTTTTAACTAATAAATCTTGTACTTAGTCAACTCTTCATCTTATGTGGGCATTTACTCATTTTTGGGTATTTTCTTTTATTCATTGGATTTATCTCATCCCCACACTTGGATTAATCTTATTGGTCCATAGGAACCTTAATTGGACCATAATCCAAAAATTTCAAAAAATCTTGACCCTTAGACTAAGGTCTTTTAAATCATTTTTAATTAATTCCTAATGCACCTTGGAAAATTTATTTTGATTTTTTGTTTCAGGGAAACATATTTTTGATATTTGTAGAATTTATATATCTAAAAATATCTCAATATTGAATTACCACTCTCTAGAAATTTTTATCTCACTAGGCAAAAATAAGGAAAAATAATATTTTCTTATATTCAAAAATAGGAAATGATTACAGGGGATTGAAGTAAAGCTTATTCATTATTCAGGCTGAGGAGGAATCTTACAAATTCTACCCATATTTCTCAATAAAAATGATAATACTCAAAATTTCACTTTTGATAAATACTCATAATTTGAATTATGCCCAAAAATTCCTCTTTTAACATTTAATTGCTTGGATCTCGAATATCATGGGAATTCCTCTTTTTGCATAAAAATAAATTTATAAAAAATTACTCTTTTCTCATAATCAAATAATTATGCATAAATACTAAAAATTTATTTCCCATGAATATGATGAAAATCATTCTTTTTGCATAAGGTGTCTAGTCCTAGAATATGGTAGGAAGTCCTCTTTTAGCATTATGCATAAAAATAAGATATGTATTATTTTTTAAAATTTTTACCATAGCTTCACTGTCTGCTATTACTGATAATTCTTAATTTCCTAAAAGAATAAAAGCTTGTAATGAAAATATGATAGTAGTTCTTCTTTTATGCTTAAAATATGATAGTAGTTCTCCTTTTATGCTTAAAATCAAACTATGTATTCAAATCATAATTTTAACCATAACTATAAACATAATTATGATTATTTCACTAGATTAAGTTAATTTAGACATTCCTCTTTTCCCAATTTACTAGGATAATCCTTTTCTCATTTAGAATGAATTAAAGTAATCTTTATTTACTCATAAATAATCTAAAAAGGATTAACCATTAAAATCATGCAAATATCAATTCTTATCCTCTAGCTCATCGAGCCTAGAGTTTAGATTTGAATTGAGAGACTATCATTGAGAAGCATCCTTTTCCAAGAGATTTAGCCATAAAGATGGCTACTCTTTTAGAGAGAGAGATTTACTTAAAGAAAGCATTACAAATAAGCATAAAGATTAACTTAATGCTAGTCAAACATTAAGAAACTTAGGGAAAGCTTGATTTGAATAAATACTAGCATTTTGAAAGATTCTCAAGCTTGAGAGGGGTTGAGAAGAAGAAAGTCATTGAGATAATTTGAAAAAACCATATAAATTGATTTTACCTCCAAGTTTGGATTGATTCTTTATTAGCAGTGAAGCCCCCAACCAATCAATTGGTCCACCAAGAGGAGAAGAGCAACTTCAAGAATTGTTGGAGAGTGAGAGAAGCTCCAAGCTCCCAAGAGAGAGGAAAATTTAAGGGATAATAGAATATGATTATTTTAAGATAATACTGGCATGGTATAGCTCCAATATGAAAATACAAAGGAATGAGAGTCTATTTATAGGTGAGGGAGGCCACTAACCAAGTCCAACTGGGGTCTAGAATTTTCCAAGTTCAGTTTGGCTCCCTTTTTGATCTAGTTTGATCCAAGAGAGAGGAGAGATAAAAATATCACATTTTTTGAATTAAAAAACCCCTCCACACATGTGAAAAAGGTGCCTACCTCAAGAGTCCTCCTTTCCTTACCAAGGTGTCAAAAATGCATCATTTCTCTAAAATATCTCATTTTTTTACTAATATCTCTTAATTTTTAACTAGTAAACCTTGTACTCAGTCAACTCTTCATCTTATGCAAGCATTTACTCATTTTTGGGTATTTTCTTTTATTCTTTGGATTTATTTCATCCCAACACTTGGTAATCCAATTGGCCCATTAGAAGCTTAATTGGACCATAATCCAAAAGTTTCTAAAAATTTGGACCCTTAGTCTAAGGTCCCTTATACCATTTTCAATTAATTCCTAATGCACATTGGAAAGTTCATTTTGAACTTCTGTTTCAGGGGAATCCATTTGACATTAGGAGGATTTTTGTATCCAAAGATATCTCAATTTTGAATTACCTCTCTCTAGATATTTTCTCTCTCTAGGTCAAAACAGGGTAAAACTCTTTCTTCCATTTCAGAGAGGGAAATGATTACAAGAACAGAAGGGGAGGTTCTTAAACCTTTACACCTCAAAAAGTTGGAGGGAGGAATCCTACACATTATGCATAAGAACAGAAGGGGATGTTCTTAAACCTTTACACCTCAAAAGTTGGAAGGAGGAATCCTACACATTATGCATATATGGCTAAAGTTGTGTAAGATATTGAACCCACATGTCTTGAAGAAGCTATTGGGAATGTAGATTGGGAGAAAGCCTGGATGAAGAAATGGCTGCATTGGATGCAAATGAGACTTGGGACTTGGTGCCATTGCCCAAGGACAAGAAGGCTACTGGTGGGTGTACAAAATAAAGCACAACTCAGATGTAAGTATTAGTAGATATAAAGCAATATTGGTTGCCAAAGGTTATGCTCAAACTTATGGCATTGATTATGAGATGTTTAGTCCTGTTGCCAAGATGGTAACCGTGGGAGCTATTATTGCGGTGGCTGCATCAAAAGGATGGGTTTTAGATAAAGTGGGTGTTTAAGAATGTGTTCTTGCATAGTGAATTGCAAGAAGAAGTGTATATGGATCAAGCCACCAGGTTATGAAGATGTGGGTCACCCCGATTTTGTATGCAAGTTGCGTAAAGCCTTATATGGTTTGAAATAGGCACTGAGAGCATGGCATGATAAGATAGCACAATATATTATAACCATTGGCTTTCATGTGGCACATGCTAATTATTCACTCTATGTGCGGAAGAGTGATAAGGGCCTTGTGGTCATCACAATCTATGTGGATGACTCGATTGTTGGGGGTTATAGTGGAGAGGAAGTTGAGAGTGTGAAATATCTCCTTAAGAAGAAATTTGACATGAAGGATTTGGGTGAGCTGAGGTACTTCCTTGGCATTGAGGTTATTTAGGACGACCAAGGGCATATGGCTATCATAGAGGCAGTATGCATTGGACATGCTATCCAAATATGCTATGGCTGGTTGTAAGCTAATTTCTATGCCATTAGGCAAGTTGAGTGCAATTACGGGTGAGATTTTGGAGAATCCCACTATGTATAGAAGGATAGTGGGTAGCTTGATCTACATGATGATCACTAGGCCATATTTGAACTATACAGTTGGATTGCAAAGTCAATCTATGCATGTTCCTCGGAAGCCACATTTGGATGGTGTGAGGCGCACATTGCCCTATGTGAAGTCTACAATAGACTATGGTCTCTTTTATGAGGCTGGTACAAAGTTGCAGGTGTTTGGATACACGATGTAGATTGGGCTGGTAGTATCGCAGATAGGAGATCTACCAGTGGATTTATGTTCTCCTTTGGGAGTGGTGCTATAACATGGAGCAACAAGAAGTAGCCAACAGTTGCCTTATTGAGTACGGAGGCAGAGTATAGGGGTGTTGCAATGGCAGCATGTGAGGTAGCTTGGCTGCGTAAGTTGGTGATTGGGGCTGCAGTTTGATAGATAAGTTGTCATATATTGTGACAACCTTAGCAGTATACAGTTGGTAAGGAACCCCATTTTTTATGCGCGTACCAAACACATAGAGGTCCACTTCACTTCATCAGAGAGAGGGTTTTAGCAGGAGACATTGATCTCATGTATGTTAGCACGGAGGAGTAGGTAGCTGACATTTTCACAAAAGCCTTCGAAGCAGAGAAGTTTCGCAGATTTCGGACTATGCTTGGAGTCCTAGAGATGGAGTTGAGCTTGAGGGGGAGTATTGAGATATCAAGCTCAACACGAGCTGACACTTATGATATGCCTGGGTGACCGTTTCCGCCACTTACATCACTGGCATGTTTGGTAGGATGCTATGATAGATCATTGCTAGTGATTCCACTGAGTTATGCCATACTTATTTTGCCAGCTCACTCACTTAGCATGTTCACATCATGGACCACATCCACATAGTACTTTAGTACTTATGTTGTATTTCCATTATCTTTTGGTAGAACCCTTTTATTGAGAAGAAGAAGAACAACAATTTTCAGCCTCTCATCTTGTGTGTTCTCTTCTAGGGTTTGTGTGAGTGTGCGCGTGTGCTTGCAAGAGCTCAAGGTCTCTTCCTCCATGTATCTTCTAGGGTTTGTGTGAGTGTGCGTGTGTGCTTGCAAGAGCTCAAGGTCTCTTCCTCCCTGTATCTTTTCATCCATCCCATCTATCTTGCTCTGTAGGATTTAGAGTTTGGCTCGACCAACTTTGACCACAGCTTCATGTTATCCCATGGTAAAAATTTGCTACTCCATCAACTTCTGGCATTTTAGCTCTGAGCCTCTAAACTTATATTGGAAATCTAGGATATCTTCCTACATTTGGGCTTTATCAGCATGAGCTTGCAGAATATCGTGCTAGACAACTTTAACTATTTACCTCAAGGCCGACTTATTAGCTTGGCAAATCTAATATCTCAGATCTGGATCTATTTAATTCATTTTGTAAAGCCCCTCTTTTTGAGTTGTTAATACCTTCACTGCACTGGTTGCGTCTACTACACATTTTGAAATGTAAGGGATGATTTGAAAAGACCACAGATGTTGTGTCCTACTGGATTGGTCCTAGAAATCAGAGCTTACACCACTTTTAAGCTATAAATGGGTTTGAGGTCCATCTAGATTAACATCTCATACTACCCCCCCTTTCCGACTCTTTGGTCCCTTTAAGTGTTTTCTCCTTACTCGTTTGTCGGGCACCTCATTCTTGTCTTGTGCCTTCTTCATTTTCTTCTAAAATTGTAGCTTTTCTATTGCACTTGAGGTTATTGTAATGGGTGTTGAAACTACATCTAGTACGCCTTGATGCAATAGATACAAGTACTATCTTTAAGTTGGGATAAATACTTTGAAGCTTCCCTTGTAGATGATAGAGCTAAATATGGGCCCATGCAACATGCTTTCCTATAGATGCATACAAGTATAATCAGAAGGCCTTCTTGGACATGTATGTCACCTTATATGTGAGGATGAAGCCCATGCAAGGGCCTGATTGCGTCACCTGTAAGTCCTAAAATGAGATATGAGGGCCAAAGGAAGAGTCTTGGACTGAGGATATTATCGAGCACGTATAAGACCCAGTGGAGAGAAGGCATGAGGTCTGAAGGAAGCCTAGTTTGAAGGCCCTACTGAGTCGCCTATAAGTCCCAGAGAAAGAGACATGAAAGCCGAAGGAGAAAGCTCAGTGAGATACCTAACAAGACGCTCGTAAGACTAAGTGAGAAGGCATGAGGTCTGAAGGAAAATCTCAATGAGGTCCCTATCAAGTTTCCTGTGTAAGGAAAAGGAACAAACATAATATAAACCAAAAGGAAAATGTTAAAATCATAGAAAATTATAGAGGAAAATGATGTAATGGTTTCTAGATTGTAGTTACTTGTTGGGTGTGTAATTTCAGGACCCAAGGGAGGACTCACTTTACGAACTTCTGGAGATGCAGCTTCATTGACATAGATGGTAGCACATTTGAGTGCCCATGGACGAGATTCTTCATCGGATTGGTGGAAATAATTTTCCCACCATTTCCTTGGTCTACTATTAGTTTTATGTGGTTCTACATGATTGTATTGTATGACTTAAAATGGATTACATTGTAACTTCTTCTACCAGCCACTTATTCATGGATTTTCATGATATACTTAGCATTGATAGGAGATAGTACACCCCCAACTAAACAAAGGGGGGGAAGAGAGGTGTTGACGGGTGAGAACACCCCCTATCATTTTTACATTAGCTTGGGTGTGAACATCCCCTAGCACTAGTAGCATTAGCTTAGGCTAATGAGTTGTGGGATTTGGTTATTAAAAGATGGCATATCAAGAAGTGTTTACAAGAGGGATAGTGAGCAGTTAGGATCTTGTGGAGGTTATGGGATCCCAATAGTCACATGGGTATCCCAAGAGTCACATGGTTGAATGGCTATATAAAGCCCCTCTTGTATGCAAATTGTACATGACTCTTGTATGCGAATTGGACATGCTTCTTGAATACACAATATGTGATACATAGAATTGGAATACAGTATGATGTTTTGCTTATATCTTTATCTTTTATCTTTTATCTTGTTCTTAATCCATGTCTCTTACACCATGCTCATGTTTACATGTATACTCCATGGCTGTGTGTAGGAGCACATGTTTTCTCCCATGTTAGCAAGGTGATGCTAACACTATGAATGCTCGAGTTAGTCTCTCGATATTTATGGTACATGCATGTGTCGCATGGATCTATTTATTGACCATCTACTTTGAGTGGTTCATACCATAATTTTGATTATTTTGGACTATGTCCTTGTACCCAATATTATGTATACATGTGCTAGTATTATACATATGAGCTAGCCATTATTTTTGGGTTTACACATTAGCTTATTACTTGCACTAAGGTTTATGGTTAGTCCATCTATCTCTCAATAAACAATCCCACTTTTGTAAAATTGACTTGGGATATTTTTGCCAATACATGATTAAAATACTCTCGTAAAAGGAAGGAGGAGCCACTTACGTAGAGGGGGAGATTCAACCTAGTACTTGTTGATGGTGATCTCTACTTTGATTTTATCTCTTTATGCTATGCTTGAACAAATCAATTTGTTTTATGTTTAAGGTTAAGTTCAATTGATACATTTTTGTGAGGGATTAAAATGTACAAAGATCGTGTCATTGGACCTTGTTTTCTTAAATCGGCTCATAAAGTTGGGCTCGTAAAGCTTAGCCCCACTTCTAGAATGGCTGTTGTGGTAAGATATGCAACTTGAGGGAGCCTTTCTATAACCTTGCACCTCGGAGGATTGTGGTAGCATAGGAGTTATAGATGAGGGCCATGAAGTACATGTTTTCATATCACTCAAGTGTTGGCAGAACAAGAAGCCTGCTTGCTAGTCTCTTACATTGTTGTCAAGTTTTGTTAGTGAGATTACCATAGATAAAGCAAGTGATCTCTTTAGATTCCCTAGATATTTTATCCATCTTGAGTGCTTGTGTGACTAGATAAGAGATAGTGTGAAATAATCAAAGAGTAGGCATGCATGTCCTACACTATCTTTAAGCACATGCACAACAATCTACTGACACCAAGGCCATACCACTATGAGCATGAAGCTATAGGCATACAAATGCTTTTATTTGGCTATGCTACCGGCATTTTGTCAAGTAACGATCAATGCGACACTAGTGTTCACGTTCAACTCAATAAGTACAGCTAACCCCTTCACCCTCCTTTGATTGATTTTATTGGCTCCCCATTGTGAGTGGGTAGAGCGCTGCCCACGAAGAGTAGAGTTGGTACAATTAGGATTGTTTGCAGGTACATTATCAGATCACCTAATCATTAAACCATCTATAAACCCGAAAGAACTTCCTTCACTCACATCCATTCACCACTAAAATTTAGGCACATAGGCTTGGATAGTTCTCCTTGCCTTGTGGTCTTTTTGGCCCTAATCCACCCTAATCCATGCACTTATGCCTTGCATCGTATTTGCACCCACCATGGTCTACATGCCACCTTATTAAGGCACTCCAACACCGGATCCCACTTTTGTATGCAACATCCATGCTCCATGCTAACACTTTGCATGGATGCCTTCGATCATGTTATCTTGAATTCCTCATCGAGTCTCGCTCAGTCTAGCCCTCTTCCCATCCCTGACTCACAATTTCAGCATCCACATCACAAGGGCTACTAGCTTTCCATCCGGTGACTTCGTGAAGATGCCACTAGCCAGGAAGTCTCCATCTTGCCCAATCACATGGGCATCCCAATCACGGTTTGTGGAGCCGTTGGATCCATGCACCCAAGTTGTTAGATCCATCAAGCATGATCTGCATCTCCTTTCCAAGGCGGCACAAACCTTGTCTACATCCACGCTAATCAAGTGAGGTAAAGATGCCCAAACAACCATCAACAAAGCTACATCGGCCGTAACCTTGACATTCCAATATTTCATTCCCCAAGCTGTTGGGTAGCTCTGTAATACTTCCATTCCTACCGACATCGCCATTCTTTAAGCAAGCAGGCCGAATAGCCACACTAGCACTTCAAAACAAGGCTCAAAAAGTGCCGGGATCCATTCGTCCATGTTCGGCAAGCCACCCATTGTTCTGGGCTTGCCAGACAGGGTGTCCTCAATTATTCCATCCTCATGGAGACCCTAACCTCAGTCACCTAACCTCAGTCACACCCACCTTATCGGCTAGCCTCATAACACATCCACTACGAATTCCTTATCTCAAAACATGTGCAAGAGTCAAAGAAAGCATTCAAATAAGTGTCAAAGATAGCAATGTATTGGAGTTTTCACTGGACGAAGCTTCTACGCGGGCTCACCTTTTGCCCAATGCCCATGCATGTCACCTAATACATGAGCTCTGCATGTATTAGATATAAGCACCGTTCTTTTATGAACCTACATTGAAACTCATCACCAATAGGCCATCCATGTACATTTTTGGATGGGGGGACCATGGCGAGCGTAAGCCTGGCCCATGGCACGACGACCCATTGTCTGGAACTTCCTATAACAAGTAGGATCATTTCGTGCCTCGTCTTTGACCTCCCCACCTATTCAAAACACCTTTCTTGTAGCCCACATGCTTGACCATGCTAAGTCCATTGAGGCATAGAGGCCACCCAACTCCCTTGTAGCTAATGTGGACACCACCATGTGTAAAACCATTGCCATGTCTCAAACAATCTAATGATTTGAGCTTCCTAAAAAAATGGATATCCAGTAATGTTGAAGCAGCAAAGAGAGTCAAAGAAAGCAATTATATTGGAGAAGTCCTTGTATTGGAGCAATGCACCCACACGGGCACACATTTTGCCCATTGTCCATGCATATCACACTTGCATATTTCACTATAGGCATCACTTTTTTTTTCATTGCTCGCATCTCACATCATGCACAAACACATGTAACTATACATAACCTTGTTAAAACCAACCCTCCAAGCATATCTCTGGATGGGGGGACCATGGAATGCAAGCTTGGCCCATGATATGACCCATTGCTTGGATCACCATTGACCTAGTCGGTAACTCCAATGAGCTTTCATGCCTGTATCCTCTGTTTGACTCTTATTCACCCACCAACAAGATCTTGCCATTAAATTCATAGGTAAGACTGCTTTATATGTTCTAGCACCGTCTTAAAAAAGATAAGTGCATGTTCGCACAACGAGTAAGATGGCAAAGCGCTACGGTACGTCAAGCATGCGAAACCACGTTATAACCAATGCAGTGGTTCATATACCCCCCTTCCTAATGGTGAATGTGTACGCCCTCATAACACACCCAAGTCAATGGTGCATCTGCTGAGAAGTAGATGGTATGGATGGTCTAGGATATGCCATATGGATTTAGTGAACGAGGTTAAGTAGTTAGTTCAGGACCGATCCACAGCTAGATGATAGGTCAAGGTAATGGGAAGCTTTAGGCAGCCCTTGCAGCTTGTCAAGGCAAGCAGCATGGGAAGTGATAGGCGATTTAGAGATTCTTCATGTCGAGCCTCCCTCGGTTGTGGAAGTGGTGTGGACCCTTTAACATGAGGTAGTTAGGAGAAGCTATATGCACCCTATGAGTGGTGTAGTAATCACC
Organism: Cibotium barometz; assembly: GCF_041138505.1. Lineage (NCBI taxonomy): Eukaryota > Viridiplantae > Streptophyta > Polypodiopsida > Cyatheales > Cibotiaceae > Cibotium > Cibotium barometz. Next base: position 1,464,429 of record NC_141058.1, read on the forward strand.
TCAAAAGGATCATCCCATGATGCCAACTTCAAAACTGGTGACTCAGAGGCAACTTTCTTCATTGCTTGGGATATTAACCCCACTACATTGGTTATAACGTGGTTTTGCTTGCTTGACGTACCGTAGCGCTTTGCCATCTTACTCGTTGTGCGAACATGCACTTATCTTTTTTAAGACGGTGTTGGAACATATAAAGCAATCTTACCTATGAATTTAATGTCGAATAGGGAAAGTCTACAGACTTAGTAAACATAGTTGCTCAAGACTAGTAATAGGGACCGGACCATTTTTAAGTCTAGCCAGCGTAGTGTGAAAACTAGTCACTTGTATATAATACATTTTTGACAATAAGTAATATACAGTCATTCCATTGTAATAATTTTCTTGTGAGCTCTCTTCCTTCCCACTTCTTGCTTGCTTACATGCTATTATGTTCTTACCTGCTTGATGGAATGCTTGTTTGTATAGGTGTGATTGTAGGTTTCCCTCTTGCATTAGCTTCTTCTTTTCCCATCTTTTGTGAGAGAGAACCATCTTGAAGGACCATCTCTTCTTGCCTCCATCTAGGCACTGAGAGCTCTCCCTTCGCCCCTATAGAAAGGAGCATTTTGACGTGACAACGGAGTGAGGATGCAATGGACGAGCTAGTGCACCCACATGAGAAGTTGTATTTGTGGCTCGAAGGCAAGACCCAACAACACATGCTTTGGCAAGGCTAAGGTAAGCCTTTGGCTTCAACATATGGCATTAAATGTCATTGACAAAAATCACAATTATGTGTGCATGGCATGGAATTGTTGACAAATTGACCTTTTAAAACTTCTAAGTATGCTTGCATGCCATGGTTATGCAATGTATTTAAAGATACATGAGGAGTATGAAATAAGATCACTTGCACTTGTACACTGTTATTCTTTATACACTTACTAAATTCAAGGGAAGTGGGTCATGTTGGATTAATAGGCTGGATCAATAGGTTGTGCTTAGATAGCCTTATAAAGTGTTATTCCTTGTACAAGTTACACTTGTCTTAAAGTGTTCTTTCTTGTACTAGTTGCACTTGTCTTAAAGTTGTGCAATCTCGTGTACGAATCATCTACAATAAAAAAGTAATGATAAAGTCTTATTTTTATTATCATAACTTATTTATTAATCATGAAGATTAAAGATGCCATTAACATGTGCCTATTAGAATTATTCAACAGCTAAAACTTGTCATCAAGAAAATTGATAGAAAGAGGGGATTGATTTGCTTCAATGATGTGCTTAGATTGCTCAATGCCAAGGAATATCAAACAAGTTAAAGATTCGTGAGAGGCCTTCCTCGTTTGAGAGAGAGGGGAAGAGGGAAGGAAGGAGGAAAAGGGAGCTATTAAAGTATAGCAAACATGAACTCTTTTGAGAATGGAAAGAAGTATTTCACAAACTATTTTAAAATTATTATTATTTTTACATTTTTGAATATTGACCGATGCTATCTAAACCCCACAGGTTTGACTAGCAATTTGAACTCTTGTAGATGAATCTTACAAGTGGTATTGTAGTGTGGGGCCAAGTGAAGAACCTTATATAATTTAAGCCTTTATTGAATTTTAAAGGATCCAGATTCCACATGCATACCATTAGTAACATGTGAAGGCTTGGATCGAGACGTTCACTATCTAAAAAACACATATTTTAGGGGCTCGACTTTGAATGTCACACACTCAACTTTGAATATCACACAGTCAAATTGGCACCTTCTTAAATTTATTAACAAACCCCTTATGTGAATATCATGTTTTAAATTTATATCGAAAATGTCGAGGTAAAATCCTTTTTGGATGTACATATTTTTGAGTGACGTGAACTAGATGCTATGCATGTTTATCTTAGCTTCAAAAAATGGTAAAATGGCACACTAGAAAAGAAAAGATAATGTGTTTGAAAAAAAACTACCTCAAGATAAACATGGTTGAGGGTGAGTGCCTAAAGTGCTTTTTAGTCCTGGGAAGATTATTAAAAAAAAAAAAACAGAGAGTGTCTCACACGCACCTCAAAATCTTAGACTTCTAGTTTAGGTGAAATTGTAATTGTGAACAGCATAAGGTGAGAGACGCACAATGCTCTTACTATCAAAACCCAAGGCTTTACAGAATTACAAGCCTCTTGATTCATCAGCCATGGCCGCCCGCCTTGTTGGCACACATTTAGCAGCGAGTTTAGCAGCATGCCAGCGCTTTTCCAAGAGCCCCACAGGGCTCGTGATGCAGGACGTCGCCGGCTTCCATCAAACCCGCCTCATCTCATCACGAGCACGATCAGCCATCGGAAGCGGCGTAGGGGCCATCGATCGCCCGCAACTCAGACATTCCTCGGCTATGGCGCATTCTAACTTCCCCGCCGGCCTCAAGGCGCGCCTCGCCGCCGGTCAGCCCCTCTACGGCTCCTTCCTCTGCAGCTTCTCGCCCTCCTTGGCAGAGATCTTGGGTTATTCCGGGTACGACTATGTTGTAGTGGACATGGAGCATGGCCCCGGCGACACCTTCGCTGCCCTCCCCTGCTTGCAAGCCCTCAAGGCCTCAGGGACGTTCTCTGTGCTCAGAATTGCCGCGAATGACCCCACCTTGGCCAAGAAAGCCCTCGATCTCGGGCCGGACGGCATCATGATCCCCATGGTCCAGACATCCGAAGATGCCGCCATGGCGGTGGCCGCATGCAGGTACCCTCCTAAGGGCATCAGGGGAGCTGCATGCGGCATCATTCGAGCTTCTAAGTACGGCATCGATCCGGATTACTCCCGGAAAGTGGAGGATGAGTTGCTGGTCATGCTGCAGATTGAATCCCAGAAAGGTGTGGAGAATGTCGCAGAGATTGCGGCAGTCGACGGCGTAGATTGCCTCATGATGGGGCCACGAGACTTGAGCTCCAGCATGGGCTATCTTGACAACCCTGCTGGCGACCAGGAGGTGAATGAGCTGCTTCACCAAGCTGAGAGAGAGGTGCTTGCTGCCAAGAGAAGCGGCCTCTACCTTGCAGGTATAGCCAGAGCTATAGATCCTCCCTCTGCAATGTTCGAGCGTGGCTATCACATGGTGGCTGGCACTGTTGACATTTCGCTCTTCAGAGACGCTGCTTTGGCGGACATCAAGAAATACAAACCAGTGCTCAGGTAAGTTGCACAAGCACAACACATCAAATAATCCCTTTCACCCAATTTCCTATATGTACAACATACACAGGCATAGTTTTTGCATGATTCTGAAATTTCCATGCGATAATGCCACATCAATAAATGGCATGATTTTCTCCTCCATCTTCTAGCGTTCCCTAATTTGCTAACTTGTGTCAGACCGTGTGCGGCTACAAGCGGCTACTAAGCTTTTGCAAAGGTTATCTTAATTATTAAATCTCTTGGAAATAGGGAGAAATTTCTCTACAAACCAACACATCAGCACACTAGTTATGGGCTGCCCTTGGTTGCCCTCCCCTTCCAGGGAAAAGATTCCCGCTGTACTTCTAGACAAGTATGTTTCCACCTCAAGTAGCTAAATCAAATCCGTTTGAGGTTATGGGACAACTTGTTTGCTAGGAGCGAATGCACGAGACATCCGAGGCCAGTTTCATTATTGGAGAGAGAGAGAGAGAGAGAGAGAGAGAGAGCGTCTACTAAAAACCCAATGGGCCTATGGGACCAAAGTGAAGGTGCAATCCTTAGAGTGCATGAGACAGAGAGAGGATGTACATGAATACTTGAATCATTGTGCAAGACCAAGTGAAGGTGCAATCCTGTGCAGCATCACCCAAATATTGACGAGAGGGTTGTTTTACGAAGATTGTTTTGCAATGTGTACTAGTGCAAGGGTTTCTATACTAAGATTCATCATTGCACACAAGTTACTGTATAACAGTCTTTAGTGTATGCAGCTTATAGTAGGGATTTGTAAATTAGACATGTTCTGTATTACCTTTTGAATTCAGCTGATTTGGGTGATTTATTAGACAGTGAGGTTATATGACACAGTAAAGTCTGGCCTTCTCATATTGGCACCCTGCATGTACCAATCTCCAAACTTCAACGTTGTGTAAGAGTGCAAATTATATGATTCTATGGTGAGCTCTTTGTGAGATGGGTGTTTGATGTTGAGACAGGGCCATTTTCCTGCTGTGAGAAAGCTCTCAAGTCTGATAACTTATCAAGTTGCTTCTAATAAAGAAGCATTGCTGATTACATTTCAACTTGCTTTTGATAAAGAAGCCATGTTCATCGAAAGAGAGGGGGGCTTGTTATAGGTTGGGCAAAACTCATAATTAATGCAGAATTTTCTGCCTTTGATAAAACCTTAAACTTGTTTAGGATAGAATAGCTAATTCAAGATGTTCAAGTACATCTTCTCATTTGTTGGGCAAAGCAGGCCCCAGATGTTTGAAACAGGTCTCTCTCTCTCTCTCTCTCTCTCTCTCTCTCTCCCCCCGTGCAAGTGCATGTCCTATTCCTCGGTTAGGCTGTCTTTACATGAAAAAAAGAAGAGAGAAAAGACACATGTGCCTGTGCACATGCATGTGTTTCTGAAACTCATACCATTTACTAAGAAAAATTTCTGTAGTGGAAGGGTGTAAGGTGAGTGTGTAACGGTGTAAAAGTATATTAAAAAAGTTCCTCGGCTAGTCAAAGAAATTTTCAAAAAAAAAAATTCTGGTGGTTGTGTAAGTGTCACGAAAGACAAACTAAGGAGCTTGAGACACTTTTTGGAAAATTAATTTATTAAGCCTTACATCAATCCCTTTCACTATGGATTGAAGAGGAACCTGTTATTTTGAACAAGAGATTTCGTTACTCTTTAATCTAATTATAACTAAATCTTGAAAATTTCGAGGAGGTATTTGTCCTTTTCCCATCAATTTGAGAAGGCTTCTTTGACAATTAAACAAGTTCTAGGCTAGGCTAAACGTATTTTTTCTCAAGCTGTGGCCTAAGATCTATCCAAGGCTTGGATAGAAAGTTTTCAAATGTTTTGTGCTTAAACAATTTGTTGTTATCTCTCCAAATGTTGTCACATTTTTTGTTGTTTTTTTGGCTTGTAGTAGTAGCACACATAGGTAAGGCGATACCACATGCATCTTGTGTGAAAAAGTAACTAAATCTTGAAAATTTAGTTATATTTAGATTTTGAACAAGCAATTTTGTCACTCTTGCGTTGACAATCGAGCAAGTTCTAGGCTAAGCTAAACCTATTTCTTCTCGAATTGTGTTGTAATATTGATCCAAGGCTTGGATAGGAAGCTTTCAAAGGTTTCGTGCCTAAACAACTTGTTGGTATCTGAACAAATGTTGTAACACTTTTTTGTAGTATTTTGGCTTGTAGCAGTTGCACACAAAGGTAAGGTGTTACTACATGCATCTTGTGTGCCAGAAGGGTTGAGATCAAGTGCATGCATATATGAATTGGATATGGTGTTTGGAAAAAGATTTTATTGAGCCTGACATCAATCCTTTTGACCATGGATTGAAGAGGAAATTGTCATTTTGAACAAGTAATTTTGTCACTCTTAATCTCAATATAACTAAACCTTGAAGTTTTTGAGGAGGTATTTTCTCTTTTCTTATCAGTTTAAGAAGGCTTCTTTGACAATTGAACAAGTTCTAGGCTAAGTTGAACCTATTATTTCTACAACCGTGGCCTAAGATCTATCCAAGGCTTGGATAGGATGCTTTGTGCCTATAGATTTTGTTGGTATCTCTACAAATGCTGTCACATAATTTGTAGCTTTTTGCCTCGTGTGGTAGTTGCATAGAAGGCAAGGCGTCGCACGCATCTTGTGTGAGTGCAAGAGGGATTGAGATCAAGTCCATGCACTTCATTTGCGTGCATATATGAAAGGACACTCAATTGATTTGAAGGGATGAACATGTAAATTCCATGCATCCCATAAGATCTAAGAGTGGTTTTGAGGGGGAGAGGATAAAATGGATTAAGAACTACAAAGCTCCATATGGGCTCACAAACAAGTTGTCTTTATTTAGGCTATAGTCAACAGCCTTACCAGATCTAGAGCAATAACCCCCTAAATTGATTCCCTTTAAAGTGTCCTTCTTATTGAGCAAGAAATTTGAAAGACTGCATGCATTATGTGCTGTACTTGGGTGGCCTTTGGATTGAAACGATGGTAAAAATAAGTAATTGACACATGGATCTTGCTATAAGGTATATCTTGGCATTGGTGTCCAATAGAAGTCCAGATGGAGGGGTCTTCGCGTGGTTAATCAAGTGATCTCAACGCTCATAGGCTATAGAATAAACACAATACAGATAACCCATGGCTACTCTAAGAGATAGATTGAGGTGCCCAAGTTTGTCAATTATGGGTTGCCCCACCAACTCTAGACTGGTTAGTAAGGTGAAACCCAGTCATCCAGAGCTAGTTTTGCTGGTTCAGGTACTAAGAGCAAGCGTTGGCCATAACACAGTCCTACTGTGTGCTACACATCTTGGGACAATGATTCAACCTTTTGCTCATGCATTGTAAGCAATAACGCTAGGGTTTAAGAGTTCAAGTCTGAGTTTTCAGCAGTGTAAGCATTCTATGTGTTCATCAGCAATATACATGGTCGAAACGCAACTATCTCCCCTTGTATTGTGCGTTTTCAAATTTTGTTTGTAATTAGCATTAACTAGCCTTCTAAATAACTTTTAAATTAGGACATAATCAAGCACACTTCCCCTGTTATGTTACGTTGGTATCCAAGTGCTGGGTAAGTCTCTACAACAAGCTCTTACGTTAGGTGTGTTTTCAGACTTCTTGTATTAAGGTTTGCATTTCGTTTTTCCCATTGCCATGTGCCTTAGTTTCATAGAAACTCTTTGGATCATTATTGCATAGTGGTTTGCAGTACGTTTTTTTGCCAACCATGTGCATTAGACTTTTGCGCTAGTCTTGCCTCATCTATTAAAGGCACGGTGCATTTAAGAAACAAGGAGCACGGCATTGACGGCGCGAAAGTTGGGTGTGCGAAATGAAACATGGACAGCCTTCCAATTTTCGTGGGGTGAACTTGGGTGGGCAAGAATTGGGTTATAAGCAACTCGTGCACCTATGGACCTGCGAAACGTGTAGTGTAGCGGTATAGAATTCGTACGGCTACGTGGGGGCACGAGTTCGAAACCTGGTCTGGTGTTGAACTTGAGCACGTTGGGTTGAACTCGGGTTGTTTTAATTCTCGACCGTTTAAAACGCATCGAGATGTCCAACTTTCGTGGCATCGATGCCATGCTCCTGGCTTCTTAAACCGTGTTTTTTATACATGCTCTAGGTAGTCAAATCAGCCACTTTTTCCCAATGAGGTTAAATTCTTCATAGTCAACATGGAGGATGTCCTCAAGAAGCATCTTGCTCAGTTTGGCTAATGACAATTTTTAGATTAAATGCATCAAGCTAACAAGGAAGGGGCGTGGTTTTGCCAATTCAACCTAAAAGTATTGGGAAGCTTAGTGACAATTTAGATTAGATGCATGAGGCTAAGAAGGAAGGTGCACGGTTTGTAATTTCAACTTGAAAGTATTGGGAGACCTAGGAATTATTTTTGATGGAAATATTAACATTAAAATACCCTTCGGTTGACCCTGTATCGATTATTGCAATACTTATTGCATGGCTCTTAGCTACAGTCAATCCCACCTTGAGTTGCGTGCTAGTTCAATATTTAGTTCCCCTTTGTCCAAAAGGGTCACAGATGCCATGTTGACATGTATCAGTCTTTTGTGCATTAATTGTTTGACCTTGGCCTCTTCTTACGCTTGCTGGATTTTTTCTTTTGTAAGCTGTTTCTGTTGTTTTAAGAGATGTTCTTGTAGAAGCATCTCTTGGGTCAGTGGTTCACCAAAATATTTTTTTAGTTTACTTCCATTGACATAACCATCCATTTGGATGCTGTCAATTGTTTCAATTCGGACAGATCCTTGAGGTGTGATTTCTGACACTCGGAACGGTCCCAGACCTCGGTATTTAAGTTTCTTTTTTATGGTGCTACCGACAGTATACATGAGGACAAGATCCCTCGTTTCCAGTTCTTTTTGCTTGAGGTTTTTGTGTCGAACCAACGTTTTCGGCGTAGTTTTTCAACCATGAGCCCATGTGATGCCATCAACCTGGTCTCATCCAGCTTTTCCAAGTCAATTAGTCTTTCGGCTAACATTCTCCGTTAGACGCTCTTATACAACAATTCTTAAGCTTGGGACTAGGTATTCCATGGGCATAACTGCTTCAACCCCATAAGCTAGATGAAAGGGAGTATATCTCGTCACTACCTTATATGATGTGCGATAGGCCCAGAGGGCTGCTGTTAGTTTATGCTCCCAGTCTTTTCGATTTGCTTCCAATGTCTTTGTCAAGATATTACACAAAATCTTGTTTGTACTTTCTGCTTGACCATTGGCCTGTGGGTAATATGGTGATGATTTTCGATGGATTACTAGGAACCTTGCAAGTAAATGATCAATCACCTCATTGTGATAAAGTGTGAGCCACGATCACCAACTAATTCTAACGGACATCCGAACCTCAAGATGATTTGCTCGTATATAAATCTTGTTGTTGTTCGTGCATCAGCTCTCTTTGAGGCTTTGGCTTCTGCCCACTTTCTGAAATAGTCAATGGCTACGATTACATATCGGGCTTGGGAGGATGGATGTGCCACTGGACTAATAGGTCCCACAAAATCTATTCCCCATTTCTCAAATGGTTGTCTTACAATGATGAGGGTTAGCGGCATCTTGTCTCTTTGTTGTGGGATAGTGAAATGTTGACATTATTCGCATCTTTTGACAAATTCTATGGCGTCTCCGAATAACGTAGGCCACCATAGTCTTGCTTGAAGAACTTTTCGAGCTGTAATTTCTCTAAGCAAAATGCCCACCAGCTATCCCTAAATGAGCTTCTTCTAATATGGTGATGAACTCATCCTCTCTAATGCATCTTCTGAGTACGTTATCTTTTCCTAGCTTATAAAGCTCTCCTACAATCAGTTGATAAGGTGCAGCAAGATTAATAAGCCGTCACATTTTGTCTTTGTTCAAAGGTATTTCCTACGGAAACCCATAAGCTAGATACTCTAAGATTTCTTCACTCCATTCGGGTACCATGTCTAACTTAAATAAACAGGCATCAAGAAGATCATCATCAACACTAGTTGTTGGCTCCCCATTTGGAATTCTTGACATGTGATCGGCTAACACATGCTGTGTTTCCTTTCTCACCGACTGTAAAGTCGAATTCCAACAATAATAGCAACCATCGTGTGATTCTCCCTGTGGTGCAAGGTTTATTTACTAGGTATAGTAAGGCTTGATGGTCCACGAAAAATATAAATTTGTTGGCCAAGAGGTAATGTCGATATTTCTTGACGGCATAAACCATGGCCAATCCTTCTCTCTCTGTGGTGGTGGTGTAATTTACTTCTGCATCGTTCAACTGAGTGACGACTAGCGAAGCAAACTAGATAGTCCAATTTGAACTCACTAGGCTGGGCTAATACACAGCCAATTGTAAAATTTGATTGGGGGGTCATAGAATTGGTGCGCTAGCCAATGCTTGCTTTAGATGATCATAAGCTTCCTGACATTCCTGAGTCAACTCAAAGACAATGAGAAGCTTGTATAAAGGTCTGGCTATTTCAGCATAAAAAATTATGAAGCGTGAATAATACCACACATGACCCATAAACCTTTGCACTCCTTTGTAATTGGTAGGTGGTGGTTGGTAGCTCCAATATAATAATGTAAAAGTTACAGGCAATTTACTCCATTCACTGTACCTGTCTAAACCTTCGACACTGTATGCAATTTTGGTTCCCAAAGAAAAGAGGATTTGTAATTATTGGATATTCAATCAGATTATAGTTTTAGGTGCCCAACTTTGCATATGATGTTTCATTAGAAGACCTTGAAGTGAAACTCCTTGGCTAACTAGGAGAGATTGGCTATTCTTCTTGAAAAAATGCCTGTTTTTCGACTAAAGCCAAGGGCACCCACCACTACATGAAACTAGATAACCTCATCTTGCAACCACTCTTCTCTATGTCTCAAATCAATATCTACCACCTCTCACAAGTGATGAGACATCATGTAGCACATACTTGGGATGTGAAGGAGGGAGAAATCGATGATGTTTGTCATACATCACCTTCTTTAGTGTAGAGGGTCTTTCCGAAACAAGTGATGGTCTACAAATTGGACATGCATGATGTCTAGAGGTTGCCAAACCTATTTTAAAATTGAGATGATTGAGAGCCAGAGTAAGATAAGTTTAAAGATACTCTTGCAAGCTTTATGCATAGTCTTGCAAGCTCTATGCATAAAGCCTATGCATAGGCTTGCAAGATTTATGCATAGGCTTTATGTATAGACTCTATGCATAGGATTTCATAAAGTCTATGGATAAATCCTATGCATAGAGCTTGCATGAAGCCTATGCATAAAGCTCTATGCATAGGCTTGCATAAAACTTGCATAGAGCTTACATGAAGCCTATGCATAGGATTACATGAAGCCTACACAAAAAGCTCTATGCATAATGCCTATTCATAAGCTTACAAGCTTTGTGCATAGGCTTGTATAAATCTCTATGCATAGACCTTGCATGAAGCCTACGCATAAAGCTCTATGCAAGCTCTTTGCATAGAGCTTGCATGAAGCTTTATGCGTATGCTTCATTAAATGTGCTACTAATCATTTTGTTTAGTTTTATCTTTTGTAGATCTTGCACTAATCCTCTCCTTTTCGACTTTATAGAAAGAGGTAAGCCCTCGTTTTTTTTTTGTAATCCTCAATAGAAGATGTATGTTTATTGCACCCTTGGGTGTTGGATTTAGGTTTAGGTTAGTGCATAGAGCTTATGCATATGCATAAGATTGCATAGGCTCTGTGCAAAAATCTCTTATGCATAGGATATATGCATAAAGAGTGAAAGCATGGAATGGTGGAATGCTATAAGAGTTGTATAGCTAAACTTCATAGCAAGGGTAAAGTGTTAAAAAAAAGATTATTATTATTTGTTTGAATGCTATATAGCACAGAAAATTGAAATATTAGAAATGTTTCTTAGAAATTTGTTTGAACATACATTTCACATAAAATAAACTAAAAAGTAGTGGCCTCTTTATGTCATGATAATGCCCCACACCCCTCTCTTTAGTCTGTTTCAAGTAATGTACTCAAGCCCCACCAAATTCCATTCTACAATTCTTTGTAGCATTCACGCCATTGACTTCCTTCTACACTGGTGCTAATCACAAGCTATTGCAAGAGGTGACTAATGTGATTTAATGCGTTAATTTTTTTTGAAGGGATCAAGAGACATTGCTTTTCTTTATGAAGAGATTGGAAGGGCATATAACTAAATTTCCCAAAACCCTCCTCTTTTTTTAAGGGTAATTTTGTTTCACCCTTCTTATGAAGGTTTTGAGTCCTTGGGACGGGTACTACAACCTTAAAATTCTAGCTTTGTTTGCATGTTGAGAGGTTGCATTTTTGTGCTTTGTTTGCATTTAATTGTCTGCAATTTGTACTGCTGATATTTAGAGAGGACAATTGAGAGAAAAGAGTTAAGAAATTGAACATATGTGTAGAAATTGGGTCCATATAGATGCTCTAGCATGTGTAGAGTATTTTTAAATGTTAATTAAGGGTGTGCAAGAGTGGCTTTTGAAACTAATGGAGAATTTTTAGAAGCAGCTCAAGAGGACATCACACAATTAAAGGAAAAGGTAGCAAATGAAAAGGTATGACACTTAGCTAGCTAGCCTTTAAGATTACATAGCTTAGCCTTGTAGTAAGGTATATTGGTTTTTGTGTATTATATATAGTAGTCCCAATAACACCATAACATAGAGGAAATTTTGGTCTATAGTATTTCATATTTATCATGAGGCGTGTGCTATTGCTATGTAGTGTATACTATGCTATATAGGTATGTAGTGTAAATTGTGCTATATAGCTGACATTGGGCTATATAACTCACTACTTGGCTATATAACTCAATATATATAGCTTATATTGAGCTATACAACAAAGATTAGGCTATATAGCCAAGTGCTTTATGCTATATAGATAAAGATGCAGGTGCCTTATGCTATATTAGACTATATAGCTCAGTGCTTTATGGTTTGTGCTTTATGCTATATAGCTCAATGATTATGCTATATAGCTAAGCCTAGGCTATGTAGCTCAGTGCTTTGTGCTATATACCTTAGATTGAGCTATATAACAAAGATTAGGCTATATAGCTAACTGCTTTGTGCTATATAGCTGAAAATGCTATATTAGGCTATATATCTCAGTGAATGTGCTATATAGCTAAGATTTGGCTATGTAGCCTAGAGCTTTCAGCTATATAGCTACTATTGGGCAATATAGCTTATAATAGGCTATATCGTTAACTGCTCTGTGCTATATAGTTGAAGATAAACGTGCTTTATGCTATTTTAGGCTATATAGCTCAGTGGTTATGCTTTATGCTATATAGCTCAATAAATGTGGTATATAGCTAAGATTGGGCTACGGTGATCAGTGCTTTATGCTAAATAGCCAATATTGGTGGGCTTTGTACCCCAATGGTTTGTGATATATAGCTAAGGCTGAGCTATATAGCTTAATGCCTTGAGCTATATAGAAATTTCAATAATACAAGACAAGCAGTACTCATAATCTCTTGGAGCATGTGTTATGAACCTAGTGTAGGACCAATGATCCTTCTATATAGCTAAGATTGTCTGTATATTTCCCCATGCTATATAGCTTATTTTGTGCTATATAGCTGAGATAATGCTATATAGCTCAGTGCTTTTGCTGTATGGAATCTGCCTATAGGATATAGGCCAGATTGTGCTATATAGCTTAGAGCTTTAGCTTTAAATATTTCCACATATGTTATATAGCAAGATCAATAATAAATGGTATAAATACATGAATACTAGCATAAATGTTCAATGGATACTAACATGATTTTGGACTTACCACATATGTTATATAGCAAGATCAATAATAAATGGTATAAATACATGAATACTAGCATAAATGTTCAATGGATACTAACATGATTTTGGACTTACTTCTTGTTTCCTCATAGATTTTTGGTAGAAATTGAGTTGGAGTTTCATAAGGAAACTAACCATCTCAAGTTTTGTGAAAGTATGGAGGTGACATTTGACCATAGGGGAAAGTGTACATTTTTACCTCTCCCCCCAAGCTTTAGCAAGAAAGCCATAGTTGGGGACTCCTTTCTTTGCATAGGCTGTGGGTTCCCTTTTGGCGCTACTTTCCTTGACGTATTTTTGTTGCCTTTCCACCATGTATACCATATGTTATGCTTTGCTCATACCTGCAGAGAATATGGAACCTCCTAATTGCAAACATGTCATCCCTGAGAGGGAAAAGGGTGTGATGGGGCTAAATCACAAAGTTGTCAAGAAAGAACAGAGCATTAGTAAGGGATACACATGATATCTTAGTAGTTTCTAAAACTGATGCTTTAAGTGTAACATCCGACATGCGGTAGGTACAGAAAAAGGAACATTTGGGTTTGTGGTCGAAGAGCCTACAAGAGCAATTATCCATGCAAGCTACATGTAACTATACTATGTTACTTTATACTTCAAGTTAACTTGCAATACTGAATTCAATTATGTCTCCACATGTTATTTTAGAACAATTCTCACACGTCGGCCCAACAAAGATGGTCAATTCTATTACCCAAGATGAACCGACAACGTTGATGGTGCGTAGGGCAAGTGAAGCAGAGTCAACACTTGTTGGTACTGATTTGAAAGAAAGGTTGGCAAGGATATGTGTGGAAGCTAACTATTTGAAGAGAAAACCATTGCCAAGGCAAAAGAAGCCAACCCAGAAGCGCACGAGAAGAGCCTAGGTGGTGATGAGCTGTACCCTTAGTCATTTTGTAAAGAAGAAAAAACCATCTGCCAAGTAGAAACTGTATTGATAAGTCTAAGCACTCTAATGATGCTACTTAATGATGTGGCATTCCATCCTTCTTAACATTTATTCTTACATCCCTCAGCATGTCTTGCATGTCTTTAAGAAATTCTTTTACACTGTAAATTTTCTTTTTGTAATTCAACAACTATGGGTGCTCTAGGTTGAAATCCATACATTAGCATGAATGGACTAAAACTGGTAGCAGAATGTTTAGCACTATTGTAAGCAAATTCTAATAATGGAAGATACTCATCCCAATTGTTTTGCTATCAAAGCATATCTTCTCGAACTTGATTAACCCTTTCTGTTTGTGGATATTCAAACGTACTCATACTAAGTTTGGTGTCCAACTTTTTGAACACTTCTTTCCAAAAATGGCACTCTTTTATCACTAACAACTGCATTTTCTTTACTCTCTAGTTGAGAGTTATCTTTTTTAATCAAGTAATTCCAAAATACTTCATAGCTAGGGTCATTAGCACATTTTCCTTTTAAGCGAGCCAGCAACTCACTTTCTAGTTGAGTAAAAATCAACTCATTTATCATGGGTGCTCGACTAAATTTTGCTTTTCTATATCATGGGTGCTCGACTAAATTTTCCTTTTCTATGTCTGATTTGAAAATCAAACTCTTGTAGGATTTCAGCCCATCTAGCCTTCCTACCTTTTAACTCCTTTTAAGTACTTAACCTTTTAATACTTTTATGGTTAGATAATACTTCAAAATTGGGACCATACAAATAATGATGCCACTTTTTAAGAGCATGCACAATTACAAACAGTTCTTTCTCATAAGTTGAATAGTTACTTTGAGCTTTGTCCAACTTTTTACTTTCAAATTCAACCGGCCTTCCCTTTTGTAATGAGATAATGCTCCTATAACAAAATTACTAGCATCTGTTTCCAATAAAAATGGTTCATTTGGATCCACTATTTGCAAAATAGGAGTAGTAGCTATTGCTACTTTCAGTTTTTCAAAACTAGCTTGTTGAAGTCCAACTAAATTGTTTTCCTTTTCCTTTAAGCCGATTCATCATTGGAATAGCTATCTTAGCATAATTCCTTATAAACTATTGATAGAACCTTGCAAGTCCTAAAAAGGTTTGTAACTCATCTATATTAGATGGGGCCTTTATTTAGGATCCATACAAGTCCCTTCCTCAGACACTATGTGTCTAAGATATTGCACTTCTTTTTTGAAGAAATCACATTTAGATTTTTTAGTAAATAATTTTTTTCCTCAATAATTGAAATACTTTTCTAAGGTTCTCAATATGTTCTTGTTCATTTTGCCTAAAGGCTCATATATCATCAATAAAGCTCACCACAAAATTCCCTAAATAAGGATAACACTATATTAGGGAATTTGGGAAAATCACATACTTTGGGAATCTGAAATATAGAGTCTCCTTTTTGGTAATTTCATTGATTTTACTAATTTCATTAAATTTGAGATTTATTCCTTCCAATGTGTCAAGAAGACTCTTACACAAGCATGAATTGAGTTATCGTTCAACGGGTCTATAATGTTTGTTACTTATAAACACTAATCATTGTAACATACATAGCATTGTTGATTAAAATCAATTTACAAGTGGTGTTTATAAACACCATTTAAGTAAGTTGTAACATACATAGCATTGTTGATCGTTGATCTAAATTATTTTTTAGGTGGTGTTTATAAACACCATTTAAGTCGATTACACTTGAACAATTCCACAACTATTAAAAAAATGTGTAAAGGATACACAAAATAATAAAAAAAATGTGTAAAGGATACACAAAAAGATAAAAAAATGTGTAAAGGATACACAAAATAATAAAAAAGAAACATTAGTATGGTGCCAAAATATTAAAAAGAAAAAGCATGACCATGTTCTCAATATTTACATGACAAAATAAGCTATGGGATCATAAATGCATCCTCATTCATTCTCCACATCACAACCATGTAGGCTCTGAAGTGCCTTTGAGCAAATGTTTGGTGTTATTTTGATCCTTTGTGGAATCTTTTGTTTTAAAGTAACCCATGCAAACAATATTGAGTTAACATCTTCCCAACGAATAGGATCTTTCCTATTGCACATCTAGAACTTATTCCAACAATCAACATAAACCTCGGCATCACTTGCATTTCTTCATTTACTAACTGGTGCCCAATACTGTATCAAAACTTTCTTGTAGCTCTCAGATGACCTGTTCACATCAGTGTTACTTTGTGTTGTGCCTAGCCAAATTGGACAGATTGGATCTGGTGGCCGAATAAGTACAAAATATCCCTTCTTACATCAACCATTGGTTGAAATGCTTCCTTAGGCCTTTTACTAATTGGACCATAGCAGTGATCATCCAATTCTTCCATTCCCAAGAAGTCATCATCAAGATTCTCCTCTGAATTCTCTTTGTCTATCCTTTGTGTTCTTGGCTAGAAATCTGCATACGAACCAACTTGTTCTACATTAGGCTTTTGAAGCTCTTGCATCATGGTTTTCCAATACTCGATCACAGGTTTGATGTACAACGTGAAAGTCACTTTTGGTCCTTGGTCATCTAACCATCTTTGTGTAATCCTTGATTCCCTTGACTACCTTTGAGTGGTCTTTAATGTACTCAAACATTGTTAACAAACATGGCTCCCCTCTTGGCAATATAGGCTTACCCTCAGTATCCTTTTTCTATAGCTCAATGCCACCTTCTTTTGGCAGCCACTCAATGGATTTTGGGTGGACCTTGTATTGCATGATTGGCACATTATCTTGCAAGAACCGAAACTGTAGTGGCTTTGAGTGTCCTATTAAGGCATCTTGGCCATCACATAAGTATCCATCAATGAAGATCTTGAAGTCTGGAACTTGTGTAATCAAGAATGGTGTTGGAGAGCTGAAATTTGACATTTCTTGAAAATATACACATCAAGTGTGGAAATGTGAATGTTTGTCTTGTCCTCAACCTTTTAGAGAATCTGCTAAACATTGCATCAATATCCTCGTGTGTATGACCCACCATTAGAAAACCCAATTGTATAATTTTGAAAGCTCCTCTATAGAAACCAACAAAGAAAGGCATGCAAACAAGTAACAATTCTTGTTCTTTGAAATCACCGTGTTGTGTGTTGTTTTGTATTTCCTTAGATGTAGATGCAAGATCTGGGTCAACAACTATATAAGAGGGTTTCCCAGAGCTTGAGGTATTATGGTGATCCAGAGCTACTCGTGAGTTCAAGGCGTTAAATAATGTGCTACTCGATCTTGGCATTCCATCATAAGCAAAGTCCCCATAGTCATCTATGTCACATCTCTCCAAGTTCCTTAAACACAAGGCAAGAGAACCAATTGTGAAATTTGGATCTGATGGCCATAAGCTATAGCATAGCTAGAGCGTAAGTCAATGAGTCATGTTACAGGCTCCCCTCTGGCGGTGGGGCATGCACAGGGAGATGCATGGGTGCAACTACTAGGATCATGGTATGCCAAGTTCCTGTCATGGTAGGAAGTAGTGGCCCTCTACCATCCTCAAGATGTGGCCACACCATCATATTTATACGTACGATTAAGAGTCTAGGGGGTGAAATGGCTAGAGCACGGGAAAATAACGATCTTCACCAAAGCTTTTAGGGATTTCCTCAAGGCTCCGGGATCTTTTGCAAACCCCATGTCCAATATCGTATGGCAGATACTAGTCATATGGCGGGTATTAAGGGAAGCAGAAGCTTTCAGTGAAGGGTAGAGATTTGATGGGTTAAGAATAAGCCAGGGGAACATACAAACCTTTGTCGTGTCCATGAGTTATCATGCCTGATGATATCATGAGTTATCATGCCTGTTAATGATATCAATAGCTGCATGGATTTATCTATTTCCTTTGAGTGCACCGTCAATCTAGGGATTGCTATTTTCATAATATAAATTTCTACAACTGAGCTGTTGTAACATGTGAAGTTTTTGGTGATGCATTAGCTTGTTTCTTTCCTCTTGGCACTTTATAGCTCCTAATTGTTCTTTGATTCCATTGCACGTAGCACATTTTGAAAACTCACTTGTCTTGGTGTGGCAAGGCTGACATGCATAAACTCTGTATTCTAAATCCTATTAAAAGTAGACATGGACATCTCTTTTTGTTTTATATGTGTCAATGTTAGATTCACCTCATTTAAAATGTCAACTTGTTTATACACATCTAGAATAACCAATTGGGTCTCTCTTGCTCCATCAGCTAAAGTCATGCTTTTGTGGGGCATGTGATCAGAGTTATTCTACACAAAATCTCGAATTATTGCTCTACCCAACTTATATGTTCCCATCCCTTTCTGACTATACCCTTGTTGCCATGCATGGCTCGTTGCATACCATTCTTGAATTCCCCCTATACCAATAGAATGATGTCCTTGGAATACCATGCATCTCATACCATGCTCTAGAGCATATCTCCTCACCATTCATTTTGCAAACCTATATTTCCTTGTTCCTATAGCATCAGTACGACATGCCATGCTGAGAGAGTCATACACATAGTTAGTTCTAGCTTGCAAGCATTGTCCCCAATAATGTTTACATAAATTCAAGACCATTCCACGATCTAAATGTTGACAACATTTCTTTTCACAACAATCTATGGTGGACAATAAGGATACTATATCCAATGATATCCTTGTAGAGGAACCTGTTGTTGTCGACACCTCCTTGCCCTTCCTTTTTACCATAAAATATCTTCTCTTTTTGATAGGCAAGGAAGCAAGGCTCCCAACTATTGTTGGCTATATGCTCTGCTTACATTTTTTCATCCAATAATGGTGATCCATCTTTGAAGGTAAGTCTTTTGATAGGCCATCTCACAAGGTTAACACTTTCCATTGTAGGCAATGTTGTGAGGAGCTAGTTTCACATGCCTTCTCAATACCCACACCCACATCTTCTTCTCCAAGAACTTCAAAGTTCACTGCCTCATATGGAAAGACCAAAAGAATGACTCCACTACCAATGCAATTAGTTTTGTCCTCAGACCATAGCAAAACACTCTTCTCTCTCCAGCTTTCTCGAATATTAATATCATCATATGAAACCAAGCTCTTCTCATCTTCAAATTCCATGGTCTTTTAAAAATTTTTTGATGCATTTGGTGACCTTTGCATCACATATTGTGACTGCATCCATTGTAGGAAATGGCACATCCTTGTTAAAGCATTTGTCTATAGAAACTGACACATTGCCATGACCAAGAAGCTCCCCTTGACAATAATCATTTTCTTCAATTAAAAGGACTCTCCCACTAGCTACTATATCTCCATTGACGAGCATATCAACACATTCTCCACTTTGAAATTGAAGGGCCATTTCAAAGTCATAAGAATGGAAACCATTCTAAAAAATCAATATTGTTTTAGGATGGAGTTTCATACTCTTAATATATCCATAAATTATTAGTTAAATCTTATAGATGTGTTTCAGTACAAATTTACCATGTACAAATCCATAATTTTTCAATGGGAGGCTTATAGATTTGGACTTTAGTCCAAATATCCTTGGGAGGCTTAGAGGTTTGTCTCTATAAGGCTTAGAGATTTAGACTTAAGTCCAATCTCGTTGGGAGGCTTAGAGATTTGGACTCAAGTCCAATTCTCTCTCCAATGCTTGGAGATTTGAAATTAAGTCTAAATATCCTCTCTATACTTAGAGATTTGGACTCAAGTCGAAATCTCCCTCTCCAATTGCTAGAGAATTGGAGTTAAGTTTAAATCTCCCTCAAATTCCTAGAGTTTTGGACTTGAGTCCAAATCTCTTTCACAAATTTCTAGAGATTTAGACTTAAGTCCAAATCTCCCCTCTATGCTTCGAGATTTGGACTCAAGTCCAAATCTCTCTCCAACTCCTAGAGATGTAGACTCAAGTCCAAATCTCCACTCCATGCTTCAAGATTCAGACTTGAGTCCAAATCTTCCTCCAATTCTAGGGGATTTGGACCCAAGTTCACATCTTCTCTCCATGCTTTGAGATGTGGGAATTGAGTCCAAATCTCCCTCCAATTCTTAGAGATTTGGATTCAAGTCCAAATCTCCCTCCAATTCCTAGAGATTCGGACTCAAGTTCAAATCTCCCATCCATGCTTTGAGATTTGGAGTTGAGTCCAAATCTCCCTCCAATTCTTAGATATTGGGACTTAAGTCCAAATCTCCCCCCTAAACCCTGGAAATTCGGACTCAATTTCAAATCTCCCATCCATGCTTTGAGATTTGGACTTGAGTCAAATCTCCCTCCAATTCTTAGAGATTTGGACTTAACTCCAAATCTTCCCCCTAAACCCTAGAGATTTGGACTCAATTTCAAATCTCAACCTACTGTGAACCACATGTACCCAACTGTATACTAATTATTTACTATAGTGTATACTAATTAATTATTCTTTTGATGAATTATTAAATATTTATTATACTAATAAATTATTATACCATATAATTTATAATATACTATATACTATGATATATTAACTAATTATACTGTACTACATACTATATATATTATATATTAATTAAATACTAATTATTAACTAATACTAATTAATTAGTACTATAAACGTAAAAGAAAAGCGATGAAATATTAATTATTAACTAATAATTAGCTAAAATTAGCTTAGTGAATCTGATAGCCGTGTGTTAATGCAAGGTGAGGCATACTCATGCAAGGTGAGGCGTTCGCCCTTCGAGTTGGATACATAAACCCTAATATTCTTCCAAGCTAGATGGATAGCCTAATTAATATTGCAATTATAATTATCATTATTGTCCAGGACAACACGATATTGCACTTCGGCACCAGCTGATGCAGCAGTAGCGCTGACGATCCGTTCGGCCACAACCAGCAGCGCTTGACGATTCGTTCGGCCAGAGCGTGGGTGTTTAGATTTATTGCAAGACTGAAGGTATGAT
This sequence comes from Cibotium barometz, assembly GCF_041138505.1. NCBI lineage: Eukaryota > Viridiplantae > Streptophyta > Polypodiopsida > Cyatheales > Cibotiaceae > Cibotium > Cibotium barometz. Next base: position 1,485,314 of record NC_141058.1, read on the forward strand.
TAATATTAGTATTGCTACTCTGATTAAAGTTATGATTAATATTAGTATTGCTTCCCTAATACAAAAACCCTAATATTCTTCTTCTTCTTCCCTCCTCTTCTTCTTTTTCTTCTCTCTTTTTCTCTCCTCCTCTTCTTCTTCTTCTTCTTCTTTCTCCTCCTCCTCTTTTTCTCCTCCTCCTCTTTTTCGTCTCCTTCTCCCTCTTCTTCATCTTAATCCTTTTTTTCTGTAAACCCTAAATTTTAAAAATGAAAGACAATGTTTTTTTTCTTTCTTCTTCTCTCTTTCTCTCCTCTTCTTTTCTTCTTCTTCTTCCTCTACTTCTCTTAATCTATTTGAACAAAACAAAGCTTTTTAAATCATTTTTCTAATCTTCTAATAAAAATATTAAACATAATGTACTTATTAATCTAACTAGCATGCTTCTTAATTAAAAAAGCCATAATTTTATTTTGAAACTTAATTAACAATCTAAATACATAATCTTAGTTATACTTACAAACCCTACTTCAAAGCCTAGATTAAATACATACTTTTTTATTTAATTTGAATAAAATTAAGAATCATGGATACACAAATAAAAAAATCTGACTTGTGTTAATATGTTGAAACCTTGTTTTACAACCAAGTAGATGAATAAAAATCTTGTTTTTTTGTTCGGCACTTTGGTATAATCCTTGTTTTTTTGTTCAGCCCTTTGGTATAATCCTTGCAGGTGAAGGGGTTGTGGATTCATGTTTGAAATTTTGGGGGGAAGATTCAAATTTTAAATTTTTGGCACGAAAGTTTTGAATTTGAATTTTTTTATAGGAAAAAGCCATAAACAATAATTTGGAAGATTTGAACTTGAGTCCAAATCTCCATGTGAGGCTTGGAGATTTGGACTCAAGTCTAAATCTCCTTCCAATGCTATAGATTTGGACTTGAGTCCAATTGAGGCTATGGATTTGGACTTGAGTCCAAATCTTTCCATGAGGCTTGGAGATTTGGACTCAAGTCAAAATCTCCTTCCAATGCTATAGATTTGGACTTGAGTCCAAATCTTCCCATGCGACTTCATTTTTGGACTTGGGTCCAAATCTCCCTACAATGCCTGTGTACATTTGTACTATTGTCCAAATCTTCAGGTGAGGCTTAAGAGATTTGGACTTGACTCCAAATCTCCCTCTAAGACTTGGAGATTTAGACTCTAGTCCAAATCACCTTTCGATGCCTAAAGATTTGGACTTGAATCCAAATCTTCCCATCATGCTTAAGAATTATACTTGGGCTCACATAGATTTGGATATTATAGGGATTTGGACTCACCTCCAAATATCCTTCCAATTTCTATAAACTAGGACTTAAGTCCAAATATCCTTCCAATTTCTATAGATTTTGACTTAAGTCCAAATCTCTCTATCTTCCCTAAAGATTTGGACTTAAGTCCAAATCTCTGCATCTTCCCTAAAGATTTGGACTTGAGTCTAAATCTTCCCATGAGACTTAAAGATTTTGATGCAAGGCCTACTCTTCCTTTACTGCCTAGAAATTAACGGGAGATTTGTACTTGAGTCCTCCTAGCCTCATTTGGGAGATTCAGACTTGAGTCCAAATCTCCTTGCGAGGTTGGGAGATTGGGACTCAAGTCCAAATCTCCCAACAATGCCTATAGATTTGGATTGGAGTCCAAATCTTCCAATGAGGCTTAGGAATTGGACTTCAATCCAAATAGATTTGGACATGATAGGGATTTGGACTCAACGCTAAATCTCTCCATGAGGCTTAGAGATTTGGAATTACGTCCAAATATCCTTCCAACGCCTATAGATTTGGACTTGAGTCTAAATCTCTCCATCTTCTCTAAAGATTTGGACTTAAGTCCAAATCTTCTCCAAACCCTTTATATTTGGATTCCCTTTACTTAGAGATTTGGACTTGATTCCAAATCCTCTCCTAGCCCTATAGATTTTGATTCCATTCACTTAGAGATTTAGACTCAAGTCCAAATCTCCCCATGAGGCAAAGAGATTTGGACTCAAGTCTAAATCTTCCTATGAGGCTAGGAGATTTGGACTTAAGTCCAAATCTACCTGTGAGGCAAAGACATTTGGACTCAAGTCCAAATCTCCCCATGAGGCAAAGACATTTGGACTCAAGTCCAAATCTTCCTATGAGGCTAGGAGATTTGGACTTAAGTCTAAATCTCCCTATGAGGCAAAGAGATTTGGACTCAAGTCCAAATCCCCCTGTGAGGCTAGAAGATTTGGACTCAAGTCCAAATCTCCTTCCAATGACTTTAGATTTGTACTTCAGTTGAAATCTCCCCATCTTCTTTCAATTCATACAAATTTGGATTCCCTTCAATTAGAGATTTGGACTCAAGTCTAAATCTCCCTGTGGGGCTAAGAGATTTGGACTCAAGTCTAAATATCCACTATAGATTTGGACTTCCATCCAAATCTTTTGAAGATTTGGACTTGAGTCCAAATCTCCTAGCATTGTAGGAAGATCTAGGATCTAACTCCTACAGGTCAATGTTGTTGAAAAACAGGTAGAGGGAGAGGAGACACACACAGGAGCAAACCCTAATATATATTGCAAACCCTAACCATAGAGGGAAGCCATCTCCCTTCTCACACAATACATAAAGCCATAATCCATAATACACAAGACACACTATGAGTTGTGTCCACACACATCTAGCCCTAGCTAATGTCCACACACTATGACCAACTGGACGCAGTCATTTATGTCTCACACATGCTGCTACCTAACATGCCAGCACATAGCACAGCTGGCACACACTGACATCGAGCTTGAATCTCACAACAGCCCCTCTCAAGCTCATGATGATGTACTGCCATAGATGAAGATGTAGATTGTAAGATTCCTCCCCCAACCCCTTTTTGATGTCTAGTATCTTCCCCTGTAATCAACCCTCTTCACAAATATAAAGACCTTGTTTCTATCTGTTTTAGCCTAGAGAGAGAAAAATATTCTAGAGAGAGAATATTCAGATTTTGAATATTTTTGGATAGAAAAATATCTCTTATAATTCAGATGAGTTTCCCTGAAATAGAAATTCAAAAAGAATTTTCCAATGTGCAATTGGAATTAATTGGAAATAGGTATAAAGAACCTTAGTCTAAGGGTCTAGATTTTCAGAAATCTTTAGACTATGGTCCAATTAAGGTTCCTATGGGCCAATAGCATCAATCCATGTGTAGGGAAGAGATAAATCCAAATTTGTAAAAAAGAAGATACCCAAAAATGAGTAAATGCTCACATAAGGTGAAGAGTTGAAAATGTACAAGGTTTATTAGTAAAAAACTATGAGCAATATTAAAATGATGCCATTATGACACATATGTAAGGAAGGGGAATTCTTTAAAGGAGGTGCATATTTCACATAAGATGAAGAGTTGAAAATGTACAAGGTTTATTAGTAAAAAACTATGAGCAATATTAAAATGATTCCATTATGACACATATGTAAGGAAGGGGAATTCTTTAAAGGAGGTGCATATTTCACATAAGATGAAGAGTTGAAAATGTACAAGGTTTATTAGTAAAAAAAACTATGAGCAATATTAAAATGATTCCATTATGACACATATGTAAGGAAGGGGAGTTCTTTAAAGGAGGTGCATATTTCACATGCTTGAATGAGTTTTAAACTCATAAAAATTGAGATATTTTATCCCTCCTCTCTCCTCATTCAAGTCTAGTTCCAAAAAGTTAGCTTAACTGACCTAAAAATGGTCAAATATTGACGAAACTGATTTAGAAAATTCTAGAATCAGTTTGTTTGGTTAGGAGCTCAATTTTTCCTATAAATAGAAGCCTCCCCCTTGTTGAAAAATAGATAGTGTTTATGCATCGTTACTCTACTCCACCTAAGCCAAGAACTGTGAATTCATTTAATAATTCACTAGTTTTTGGAGCTTCCCTCTTTCTTCAATCCCCATTAGTGGCTCCATCAACATACTTAACCAATTGATTGGTTGGGGGCCTCTACCGTGAACAAAGAATCAAGCAAGTTGTAAGGTAATTAGTGAATATTCATCTTTCTATAATTTCTCAATGTTTCTCTCTTCTCAACCCCTCTCAAGCTTGAGAAGTTTAATTGGTATGGTTTTTTTTAAATGCTATTGAAGTTTGAATAGTAGTGAAGAGTTACATAATTTAATAAATGCTATTGAAGTTAATTTTCATTTATGTTTAAATTCTAATGATTCTTATGTAAATTCTCTCTCTCACTCAAGAAATGGTCATACTCATGACCCATTCTCAATCCAAATCAAGCTTTTCATAAAGCTTTTCCTTAACCCAAGATTAAGCTATGCTTGAGGCCAAATTAATGGCTTTTTCTTATGCTTTTAGTTTATGTATATTAATGATTCAATCCATTATGGATTAAGGATCCAATTAGAGAATCATTTTAATTATTTCCTTAATGATAAGCTTTATCCCTTAGAAAAATTGAGATTTATCAGTCATAGCAGCGGAGCTATGGCAAAATTTTTATAAAAATTATGCATAAAAAATTTTCATTCAAAGCATAAAAAGAGGACTTCCTACCATATTCTAGGAATCATCATCCTAGATTAATTGAAAGAATTTCATTATAATCATGGAGAAATTTAATTTTAATATTATGCATAAAGGATAAATTTTTATATCAAAAGTGTTATTTTTACCATTTTTATTTTCATGCATAGAAGTATGCATAATGGATAAATTTTTATATCAAAAGTGTTACTTTTATCATTTTTATTTCATACATAAAAGTATGCATAAAAGAAAATTTTTATATCAAAAGTGTTACTTTTATCATTTTTAATTTTCATGCATAGAAGTATGCATAAAGGAAAATTTTTATATCAAAAGTGTTACTTTTATCATTTTTAATTTTCATGCATAGAAGTATGCATAAAGGAAAAATTTTTATATCAAAAGTGTTACTTTTATCATATTGGATTTCATGCATATAGGTATGCATAAAAGATATTCTTTTTATACTAAAAGTATGATTTTCCTCATAAATGGATTTTATACTTAACTTAGATGCATAAGAGAAATTCTTTTATTCTAAAAATATAATTCCCTACCAAATTGAAATCATGCATAAGAAGATGCATAAAAGATTGATTTTAATTTCGAAAGTGTTAGTCTCCTTAAATGGAATTTATGTATAAATAAATGTGTAGAGAAATCTTATATCAAATAAAAGAATTCTCTTTTAAAAAAAAAAAGATATGAAATGTGATAAGATGTGATAAGAGGTGTGATAAGAGGTGATAAGATGCTTATGAAATAAGTTAGGATGAGATAAGATGAATTAAGATGTGTATGGGGGGATGAGGTAAGAAGTGTATGTGATAGGATAAGATGTATATGGGTTGTGATAGGGCGAGAATGGATGTGATGTAAAAGATTAGATGTGAAGGTATATGGGGTTATATAAATGGGAATGTGAAAATGGATGTATGTATGTGGATGTGTGGATATGGAGATGGAAGTGTGGATGTATGAACATGAAAATGGATATATGCATGAAGATGTATATGCATAGATGTAAATGTGGATGTAGATGTGGATGTATAGATGTGAATGGATGTGGATGTATAGATGTGAATGGAAATGTGGATGTGGATGTATGTGAATGTGGATGTAGATGTGGATGTATAGATGTGAATGTGGAATGTGGATGTGGATGTATGTATGTATGTGGATGTAGATGTGGATGTATAGATGTGAATGGGAATGGGGATGTGGATGTATGTGAATGTGAATGTAGATGTGGATGTATGTGAATGTGAATGTAGATGTGAATGTGGACTGTGGATGTATAGATGTGGATGTATGGGAATGTGGATGTGGATGTATGTGAATGTGAATGTAGATGTGGATGTATAGATGTGAATGTGGAATGTGGATGTGGATGTATGTATGTATGTGGATGTATGGATGTGTATGTATGAATGTGGATATGGGATGTGGATGTATAAATGAGGATGTGAAAATGGAGGTAAGCATGTAGATGTGGATGCATGTATGTGAATGTGAATGTAGATGTGAATGTGGAATGTGGATGTATAGATGTGGATGTATGGGAATGTGGATGTGGATGTATGTGAATGTGAATGTAGATGTGGATGTATAGGTGTGAATGTGGAATGTGGATGTGGATGTATGTATGTATGTGGATGTAGATGTGGATGTATGGATGTGTATGTATGAATGTGGATATGGGATGTGGATGTATAAATGAGGATGTGAAAATGGAGGTAAGCATGTAGATGTGGATGCATGGATGTGAATGTGGATGTGGATGTGGATGTGGATATGGATGTGTATGTATGAATGTGGATATGGGATGTGGATGTATAAATGAGGATGTGAAAATGGAGATAAGCATGTAGATGTGGATGTATGGATGTGAATGTGGATGTGGATGTGGATGTATGGATGTGGATATGGATGTGAATATATGATATGTGATGTGAAGGAATCTGAAGTGAAGAGATGGAAAAGGAGGTGATTGGATGAGTACACATATACATGGAATGTGGAATAAGTAATGTGGATTAATGAGGGATAATGTGGAAAAATGAGAGTTAATATAGAAACTGTATTTGTAAACTGTTTGTAAATGCTGTTTGTAAATGACTGTTTTATGTCAAGAATGCTGGGGAAGCATTTTGACCGTCTTGTGATTAAGGTCGTGGAGACCTAACTGATAAAGTTGCAACTGCTGACGGAGAGTCAATGGAGGACGTCTCGCGTAGCAAGGTCGACCGAGGTCTTGACCAGCCTCGGTTCGATTAAAATGGTGAGCTTCCGGTACGGTGGATGAGGGACCAAGGAAGCGGCCTATGAGTGAAGCGCTAGGTCACCTGCGAAGGATCCTAGAGGGTGCTGACCATACGGTGCTCGGGCTCTGGGTCGCCTAGGATACCCACGCGTGCGTCAAGGAAGATATTGGAACAAGGAGTAAGAGTTGTTTTCTGGAACCGGGCATGGATCTGGTTGACTGACCTTGCTGGTCCTCAACGGATGAGTCCATGGCTCTTTTATATGGATCTGTTGGTTGATCTTGCTGATCTTCAACGAGAGTCCATCTTGATAAGTGATTATATTGTTGAGTATTATGGGCTAGGAACTATTGAAACGGCCCCTGTGTGGACAGGTGGTGAGCGTTCTAGTTGCCAATGATGCCATAGATACTCTGATGAAGGAATGATGGGAAATTATGAATCAACTGGATAATTTGGGAGATTGTGATTAGTGGTACTATGGTTTCATTAAAGGATTGTTTTAAAGTTAGCTGATGCTAAGAAAAAGGCAATTTTCATATTGGGTGTGTAAGTGGTGTGGCTAGTTTTATGTTTGCATGAAATTCCGGCTAGGGGGCCTTGGAACTCTTTTCCTTGGTACCCGGGACAAAACCTAACCAAATTCCAAATTGGATCCCATCACTACAGTGGTTGGGCGGTTGGCTAACCCATGGGATCGGATGGGGTTAGGCTGGACTGATGGATCCGTAAATCGAGACTCAATTTCTGTTATTACGATAGATAAAGTAAATCTCGGATAGTAATTGTTCTATGGATAGGAATCAACGGCTGTGCCTCCTTGGTGGGGAAAAAAGCGTTGATCCCAATGATCCAAGTGCAAGTTTCTTCCTTGATCTGACCAAGTATCTTTATAGATGCAGTCGGATCTGTTTGATCAGTAAGAGTTTTGACTACGTTAGAGTAAAAATTATCCTGGTGGAATCGCCCGTGCTTTCCGGATAAGGGAAGTTTTTCCGGGTCTGGTTTTGGAAAAACCGACGGATTAGTCTTTTGTCCGGATATCCGTGGACGAGGCCCCGAGTGTGGGACCCTGCCTCGCGCAAGAAGTGCTACTTCCGCTGCTAGTACCCCGAATCCGTTGCGCGGTGGGAACAGGGATCTCACAGTTGGTATCAGAGCATTTGGTTAATAAAGATCAACTGAGAAGACAAATATGTCAAAAATTTATCAAGAAGCACAAAAAGGTTGTAATTGTGTGATATAATTCATACAATTTGATATTCAAACTGAAATTCGTAATTTGGTAATTGGGTCTTCAGATGGAAGTACCGCAATTATATAGAATCCCTGACTTGCTTGAGGCCTAGACATGATGGTATTTACTTTATAATTCCAAGAGCCACGACTACCCGTATATACCGAGAGTATACTGCAGCTCTTTACTGACAGTATATACGAGTAAATCTAAGACTTGAAATTATAAGCGTTAATGCTATCCAGATGATGAATTCGAATGTGGTTGATATGATTTTTAATTCTGTTTGAGAATTGATGAATTGAATTGGATTCTGATTGAAAATTCTGATTGAAAAATGATGATTTCTGAAATTAGTTGAAATATAAAAATCTGAACAAAACCACAATGAGGATGAATGGGACGAGTCCCAGTGATGATATTCATAACTGGAATGATGATAATGAATTCAGCAAATCACTATGAGATTAGTGGGTTGTGCTGTCAAATTGTTACTGTTAACACTTGATCAGTAGATCAAGTTAAGGGATGACAAATTGAGAACTTGCTTGACTGAAATTCCCGTGGAGGAATGTTCAGAAGGAAATTTTTCGGTCTAATGGACCATTATCATGTTAAAGATATGAATGATATGATCTGAATTTTAATGATGAGTTCTAAGGGATATTTATCCCAGTATTCTGTTGGGTTGACCAGAATATAAGGAACCCCAGAATAAAATTGGATCTTAAGAAAAAGAGTTGTCCTCTACTTTATGAGATGAGGACATCTCGCACTTTTTAAGTGGGGTAGAATGTAAGATTCTCCCCCAGCCTTCGAGGTATACAGGAGTAAGAATCTCCCTTTTTGATCTTATAATTATTCCCTCTTTAAAATAAAAGAAAGATTCTGTTTAAAAAAAGGAAGAACCTTTTTCCTGAATACTTCTCAAGAGTCCCACCTGTTTTAAGGATTCAGAACAACGAGTTCAGAAGTGAGAATCGATGTTTTGGATATCAAGGTTTTGGTCTCGAGTACGACCCAAAAGAAGTTCTTTATCTCTTGGGAAGTATAAGAAGTTATCTCCCAGATATTGTGGACCAAAGAAAGTAGGTGATTTAACTTACGAACTTCTTTTATCTCCTCATCTCAAAGTTCTTAATGCCTTCTATAGAAAAATGTGTCAAACCCAAATCATGGAAAGACGGTAAAACTTCAGTGGCAAGTTACCGTTGGCTTCTAAGTTACGCTAGCTCCTTCCTTTATATAAGTCGTAACTTTTACTTGTCGCTCACAGTAATCTTACTTCCATCGATCTCCTTTCTTTCTTAATCTCCTTCATGGCTTGGCAACAAGAACTAGTTTTATCCCTAATGATTTCTCACCTTCAAGACGTAAGGGAGTCTGTGAAGAAAGATTTTATAGAGCAGTATGAGCGCTCACTTTTCCCTCACTTGGGAACTTCTGTAGCGCAGACAAAATGGCGGACCTATCAAGACATAACTAGGGTAACACCCTGGGGTCAGCAGCACTTTCGTAACAATGTCCGCTTGGCCATGGTTATTGAAGCTTTGGGTTTGGGTCCCCGATACTACTGCGTCATGAGATCAAGGCATCCTGGGTTTTCTGAGCGGGTCTTCTTATTGGCGTGTTTTCTTCCTCATGAGAAGATATGCCTTTACCCCGTTTTTGGCTTGCCTCTCAGAGGTCCTTTTGTTAGAACACCTCATACCACTGAGATAGGCGCAGCAATAACCCACAGAATCATTCCCATAGATGAGTTACCTTATACTTGTGCAGCTTGTGAGGACTGCTTTTGTGATCATATGATGGACGGGCTTATGGAAGTGTAAAGAGTTCTTCTATCTTTACTGTATAAGTTCCAAGAATGAATAAAGTTTAAATCTTGTTCTTATTTTGAATCTTGCTCTCTTTAAGACGTTTCTTGGTGGTTAATCTTGATTAAAATTTTTCTCTAAGTCTCATATTCGTAAATCTTGCGAAATTATCACAAGTTGCGAGATGAGGACATCTCGCGTTTTTTAAGTGGGGTAGAATGTAAGATTCCTCCCCCAACCCCTTTTGATGTCTAGTATCTTCCCCTGTAATCAACCCTCTTCAGAAATATAAAGACCTTGTTTCTATCTGTTTTAGCCTAGAGAGAGAAAAATATTCTAGAGAGAGAATATTCAGATTTTGAATATTTTTGGATAGAAAAATATCTCTTATAATTCAGATGAGTTCCCCTGAAATAGAAATTCAAAAAGAATTTTCCAATGTGCAATTGGAATTAATTGGAAATAGGTATAAAGAACCTTAGTCTAAGGGTCTAGATTTTCAGAAATCTTTAGACTATGGTCCAATTAAGGTTCCTATGGGCCAATAGCATCAATCCATGTGTAGGGAAGAGATAAATCCAAATTTGTAAAAAAGAAGATACCCAAAAATGAGTAAATGCTCACATAAGGTGAAGAGTTGAAAATGTACAAGGTTTATTAGTAAAAAACTATGAGCAATATTAAAATGATGCCATTATGACACATATGTAAGGAAGGGGAATTCTTTAAAGGAGGTGCATATTTCACATAAGATGAAGAGTTGAAAATGTACAAGGTTTATTAGTAAAAAACTATGAGCAATATTAAAATGATTCCATTATGACACATATGTAAGGAAGGGGAATTCTTTAAAGGAGGTGCATATTTCACATAAGATGAAGAGTTGAAAATGTACAAGGTTTATTAGTAAAAAAAACTATGAGCAATATTAAAATGATTCCATTATGACACATATGTAAGGAAGGGGAGTTCTTTAAAGGAGGTGCATATTTCACATGCTTGAATGAGTTTTAAACTCATAAAAATTGAGATATTTCATCTCTCCTCTCTCCTCATTCAAGTCTAGTTCCAAAAAGTTAGCTTAACTGACCTAAAAATGGTCAAATATTGACCAAACTGATTTAGAAAATTCTAGAATCAGTTTGTTTGGTTAGGAGCTCAATTTTTCCTATAAATAGAAGCCTCCCCCTTGTTGAAAAATAGATAGTGTTTATGCATCGTTACTCTACTCCACCTAAGCCAAGAACTGTGAATTCATTTAATAATTCACTAGTTTTTGGAGCTTCCCTCTTTCTTCAATCCCCATTAGTGGCTCCATCAACATACTTAACCAATTGATTGGTTGGGGGCCTCTACCGTGAACAAAGAATCAAGCAAGTTGTAAGGTAATTAGTGAATATTCATCTTTCTATAATTTCTCAATGTTTCTCTCTTCTCAACCCCTCTCAAGCTTGAGAAGTTTAATTGGTATGGTTTTTTTTAAATGCTATTGAAGTTTGAATAGTAGTGAAGAGTTACATAATTTAATAAATGCTATTGAAGTTAATTTTCATTTATGTTTAAATTCTAATGATTCTTATGTAAATTCTCTCTCTCACTCAAGAAATGGTCATACTCATGACCCATTCTCAATCCAAATCAAGCTTTTCATAAAGCTTTTCCTTAACCCAAGATTAAGCTATGCTTGAGGCCAAATTAATGGCTTTTTCTTATGCTTTTAGTTTATGTATATTAATGATTCAATCCATTATGGATTAAGGATCCAATTAGAGAATCATTTTAATTATTTCCTTAATGATAAGCTTTATCCCTTAGAAAAATTGAGATTTATCAGTCATAGCAGCGGAGCTATGGCAAAATTTTTATAAAAATTATGCATAAAAAATTTTCATTCAAAGCATAAAAAGAGGACTTCCTACCATATTCTAGGAATCATCATCCTAGATTAATTGAAAGAATTTCATTATAATCATGGAGAAATTGAATTTTAATATTATGCATAAAGGATAAATTTTTATATCAAAAGTGTTATTTTTACCATTTTTATTTTCATGCATAGAAGTATGCATAATGGATAAATTTTTATATCAAAAGTGTTACTTTTATCATTTTTATTTCATACATAAAAGTATGCATAAAAGAAAATTTTTATATCAAAAGTGTTACTTTTATCATTTTTAATTTTCATGCATAGAAGTATGCATAAAGGAAAATTTTTATATCAAAAGTGTTACTTTTATCATTTTTAATTTTCATGCATAGAAGTATGCATAAAGGAAAAATTTTTATATCAAAAGTGTTACTTTTATCATATTGGATTTCATGCATATAGGTATGCATAAAAGATATTCTTTTTATACTAAAAGTATGATTTTCCTCATAAATGGATTTTATACTTAACTTAGATGCATAAGAGAAATTCTTTTATTCTAAAAATATAATTCCCTACCAAATTGAAATCATGCATAAGAAGATGCATAAAAGATTGATTTTAATTTCGAAAGTGTTAGTCTCCTTAAATGGAATTTATGTATAAATAAATGTGTAGAGAAATCTTATATCAAATAAAAGAATTCTCTTTTAAAAAAAAAGATATGAAATGTGATAAGATGTGATAAGAGGTGTGATAAAAGGTGATAAGATGCTTATGAAATAAGTTAGGATGAGATAAGATGAATTAAGATGTGTATGGGGGGATGAGGTAAGAAGTGTATGTGATAGGATAAGATGTATATGGGTTGTAATAGGGCGAGAATGGATGTGATGTAAAAGATTAGATGTGAAGGTATATGGGGTTATATAAATGGGAATGTGAAAATGGATGTATGTATGTGGATGTGTGGATATGGAGATGGAAGTGTGGATGTATGAACATGAAAATGGATATATGCATGAAGATGTATATGCATAGATGTAAATGTGGATGTAGATGTGGATGTATAGATGTGAATGGATGTGGATGTATAGATGTGAATGGAAATGTGGATGTGGATGTATGTGAATGTGGATGTAGATGTGGATGTATAGATGTGAATGTGGAATGTGGATGTGGATGTATGTATGTATGTGGATGTAGATGTGGATGTATAGATGTGAATGGGAATGGGGATGTGGATGTATGTGAATGTGAATGTAGATGTGGATGTATGTGAATGTGAATGTAGATGTGAATGTGGACTGTGGATGTATAGATGTGGATGTATGGGAATGTGGATGTGGATGTATGTGAATGTGAATGTAGATGTGGATGTATAGATGTGAATGTGGAATGTGGATGTGGATGTATGTATGTATGTGGATGTATGGATGTGTATGTATGAATGTGGATATGGGATGTGGATGTATAAATGAGGATGTGAAAATGGAGGTAAGCATGTAGATGTGGATGCATGTATGTGAATGTGAATGTAGATGTGAATGTGGAATGTGGATGTATAGATGTGGATGTATGGGAATGTGGATGTGGATGTATGTGAATGTGAATGTAGATGTGGATGTATAGGTGTGAATGTGGAATGTGGATGTGGATGTATGTATGTATGTGGATGTAGATGTGGATGTATGGATGTGTATGTATGAATGTGGATATGGGATGTGGATGTATAAATGAGGATGTGAAAATGGAGGTAAGCATGTAGATGTGGATGCATGGATGTGAATGTGGATGTGGATGTGGATGTGGATATGGATGTGTATGTATGAATGTGGATATGGGATGTGGATGTATAAATGAGGATGTGAAAATGGAGATAAGCATGTAGATGTGGATGTATGGATGTGAATGTGGATGTGGATGTGGATGTATGGATGTGGATATGGATGTGAATATATGATATGTGATGTGAAGGAATCTGAAGTGAAGAGATGGAAAAGGAGGTGATTGGATGAGTACACATATACATGGAATGTGGAATAAGTAATGTGGATTAATGAGGGATAATGTGGAAAAATGAGAGTTAATATAGAAACTGTATTTGTAAACTGTTTGTAAATGCTGTTTGTAAATGACTGTTTTATGTCAAGAATGCTGGGGAAGCATTTTGACCGTCTTGTGATTAAGGTCGTGGAGACCTAACTGATAAAGTTGCAACTGCTGACGGAGAGTCAATGGAGGACGTCTCGCGTAGCAAGGTCGACCGAGGTCTTGACCAGCCTCGGTTCGATTAAAATGGTGAGCTTCCGGTACGGTGGATGAGGGACCAAGGAAGCGGCCTATGAGTGAAGCGCTAGGTCACCTGCGAAGGATCCTAGAGGGTGCTGACCATACGGTGCTCGGGCTCTGGGTCGCCTAGGATACCCACGCGTGCGTCGAGGAAGATATTGGAACAAGGAGTAAGAGTTGTTTTCTGGAACCGGGCATGGATCTGGTTGACTGACCTTGCTGGTCCTCAACGGATGAGTCCATGGCTCTTTTATATGGATCTGTTGGTTGATCTTGCTGATCTTCAACGAGAGTCCATCTTGATAAGTGATTATATTGTTGAGTATTATGGGCTAGGAACTATTGAAACGGCCCCTGTGTGGACAGGTGGTGAGCGTTCTAGTTGCCAATGATGCCATAGATACTCTGATGAAGGAATGATGGGAAATTATGAATCAACTGGATAATTTGGGAGATTGTGATCAGTGGTACTATGGTTTCATTAAAGGATTGTTTTAAAGTTAGCTGATGCTAAGAAAAAGGCAATTTTCATATTGGGTGTGTAAGTGGTGTGGCTAGTTTTATGTTTGCATGAAATTCCGGCTAGGGGGCCTTGGAACTCTTTTCCTTGGTACCCGGGACAAAACCTAACCAAATTCCAAATTGGATCCCATCACTACAGTGGTTGGGCGGTTGGCTAACCCATGGGATCGGATGGGGTTAGGCTGGACTGATGGATCCGTAAATCGAGACTCAATTTCTGTTATTACGATAGATAAAGTAAATCTCGGATAGTAATTGTTCTATGGATAGGAATCAACGGCTGTGCCTCCTTGGTGGGGAAAAAAGCGTTGATCCCAATGATCCAAGTGCAAGTTTCTTCCTTGATCTGACCAAGTATCTTTATAGATGCAGTCGGATTTGTTTGATCAGTAAGAGTTTTGACTACGTTAGAGTAAAAATTATCCTGGTGGAATCGCCCGTGCTTTCCGGATAAGGGAAGTTTTTCCGGGTCTGGTTTTGGAAAAACCGACGGATTAGTCTTTTGTCCGGATATCCGTGGACGAGGCCCCGAGTGTGGGACCCTGCCTCGCGCAAGAAGTGCTACTTCCGCTGCTAGTACCCCGAATCCGTTGCGCGGTGGGAACAGGGATCTCACATAGATAACCTTGGGATATCAAAGCTCTCAAACAGTCCCCCTCAAGCTAATCCCACGTACTCCCAACATAGTATGGAAGTACTCAAACTTCTCCCTGCTAAGTGTCTTTGTAAAGATGTCTGCCACCTGCTTCACATACTGTAGATCCACTGTACCATCTAGCACTTTCTCTCTGACAAAGTGATAATGGATCTCTATATGTTTGGTCTGCGCATGAAACATTGGATTCTTTGCCAACTGTATGCTGCTCATGTTGTCACAATGAATGACAACCTTTCCATCAATAGGCTCACCCAAATTAGCCAAAAAACTTTTTAACCATATTCCTTCACAAGTAGCAATGGCTGCACCCCTATATTCAGTATCTATACTGGATAAAGCAACAGTAGGTTGCTTCTTGCTACTCCAACTCACCACGACACTTCCAAGTGTAAAGGCATAACCACTAGTAGACCTCCTGTTTGTACTGGATAAAGCAACAGTAGGTTGCTTCTTGCTACTCCAACTCACCACGGCACTTCCAAGTGTAAAGGCATAACCACTAGTAGACCTCCTATCATATGAGCTACCTGCCCAATCAGCATCTATGTAGCCATGTATATCCAAGCCTTTACCATGCTCATATAGAAGACCATAATGTGCAGTGGTCTTTACATATCGCATAATGCGTCTCATTGCATCCAAATGAGGTTTTCTGGGGCTTTGCATAAATTGGCTTACCAGCCCCACAGGATAACTCAAATCCAGGCGTGTGATAGTCAAATAAATGAGACTACCAACCATCTTTTAGTACATAGATGGATCATCCAACTCCTCACCAAAATCAGCCCGCAACTTTACATTCTGCTCCAAAGGTGTACTCATTGGCTTACACCCTGTCATCCCATACTTTGCCAACATATCCAATGCATATTGGCGCTGCACTAACCATGTACGTGCATGGTCTTTGATCACTTCAATTCCAAGAAAGTATCTTAATTCACCCAAATCTTTCATGTCAAACTGCCCACTCAATGCTTTCTTGACATGCATCACATCTGTACCATGATCACCTGTGATAATCAAGTCATCCACATAGATGACAAAGTAAAACAATCCCATGATCTGTTTTCTTCACATAGAGTGAAGAATCTGCTGTAGAAACATGAAATCCAAGAGAGATAAGATATCTGTTCATCTTATCACTCCAAGCACGAGGTGTTTGCTTTAAACCATATAAAGCTTTCTTCAATCTGCATACATGAGTAGGATATTTTGAGTGTACATAACCTTCTGGCTATGCCATATACACTTCTTCTTGTAGATCACCATTTAGAAATGTATTTTTCACATCCATTTAATGCATTTCCCATCCATTTTTCACATCCATTTGATGCATTTCCCAACCATTTTCCCAACCATTTGCTGCTTCTGCAGACATAGCAATGACTGCTCTCACTGTTCCCATCTTTGCCACTAGACTAAATGTTTCATCATAGTCCAAGCCTTGGGTTTGTGCATAACCTTTAGCTACCAATCTTGCTTTATGTCGCTCAATGGAACCATCTGACTTGCATTTCACTTTGTAAACCCATTTACAACCAATGACATTTTTGTCCTATGTGGTAATGCAACCAAATCCCATGTGTCATTATTATGAACCAATGCGTCCATCTCAACATCCATTGCCTTCTCCCATACATGCTTTCCAATAGCTTCTGTATAGCATGTAGGTTCCACATGCTTCACCAAAGAAGTCATATATGCATAATGCATAGCAAAATCACGATATGTCAACCTGTCAACTGGATATCTAACCCTTTGGGATCTCCGCAATGCATGCGGATCACTCTGAACACCTGTCATTCTAGCATGTGGTGGCACATATCTATCCTGCCTTGCACCAAGTGTGCGTAAAACGGGTATGCCAAGTTTCTCATATACTCTCTGAACTTGACGACTCATAACCTGTAATTCCAATTCCTTTAACCTTCTTCTTTCCTTTATCCATAGCACTACTCCCAGTGCTCACACTCTCATGCCTCAAACGTCTTGACCATGGACGTACAGTACTACTCGCAGCCTCTGCTGGCCCAAACATAGAAGTAGAAGTAGAACTTGCTTGTGGCAAGTTCACATGCACATCAGCATCAATCCTTTGCTTTGTACCAACTAGCAAGTTCATCAATCACCACATCTCATGAGATAACCACTTGCCTAGTTTGTGGATTGTAACATTTGTATGCCTTACGATCCTGTGCATATCCAACAAGCACACACTTTTCTGCCTTAGGATCCAACTTCCTTCTTCTCTCGTCAGGCACATGTACATAAGCTATGCAACCACCAAAAACTTTGAGGTGTCCAATGTCTAGCCTAAAACCTGTAAGCCGCATCTCTGGCATACTTCCATGTATGGCTGCTGTGGGTGTCTTATTCAGTATATACACTGCAGTAGCACATGCTTCTGCCCAATAATATTCTAGCATACTCTTTTCATTGAGCATTGCCCTAGCCACTTCACAAATGACTCTATTCTTCCTCTCAGCAACACCATTTTGCTGAGGTGTATACCTGTAAGTTAATTGCCTTCTTATGCCATGCTTTCTCAAGAAATGCTCAAAAGCATGTGAGGTGTATTCACCACCTCCATCTGTCCTCAAACATTTAATCCAACAGCCATATTGCTTCTCTGCAAAAGCTTTGAAATCCTTAAACTTTCCCAACACTTCACTTTTCTCTCTAAGAATGTAAATCCATGTCATTCTGCTGAAATCATCAATGAATGTCACATAGTATAAACTGCCTTTAATGGATGGGTTTTGTGCAGGACCCCATACATCGCTATGTACTATCTCAAGTGGCATGCTACTCATGTTGCCTTCTCTAGGAAACCGCAACCTTGCCTCCTTTCCAAACTGATAGGCTTCACAAACATGCATATTCCCATCATACTTGAATCTAGGCAGTCCACTAACAATGCCTCTTGCCTGCATGTTCTTTAGCCTTTGTATATTCACATGTCCAATCCTCTTATGCCACATATCAATGTCCTGTACCACATTTTGGATTTTAGAGAACATGGTTGATTTCAACTCAGGAATCCCAACATCCAGCTTAAACAACGTGCCTTCTTTCTTGCCTTTGGCAATGACTCTACATCCATTTTTGAAATCCTCAACAAAGCAACCATGCTTGTTGGTTGAAACGAACCTGTAATCCCTGTTCCACCATTTGACCAACTGAGGCCAAACTTTTTGTAATAGAAGGCACATACAATACATTTGACATAGATTTTGTTTGACCATTGTGCATAACCAATGGTACACTTCCAACATGTGTAATGGCATGTTGGGTATCATCTCTTGTTTCCACATAGCCTTTCACATCCATAGGCTTCATATGCTCAAACCATTCACCATGACAAGTCATATGGTTTGATGCTCCAGAGTCCATATACCAAGTGTCATCATTTTTAGCATTTGTCATCATAGATCCCACAACATGTTTCATGGCAAACAAGTGATTTGCGCTGCCATCATTACTGCTTGATGCATAATTTCCACCACCATGTTGTGCATAATGTCCACGATGTTGTGCTCTACCCCCTCTCAAATCATTTTGTTTGGAGAAACAATCACGTGCCATATGACCAAATTTCCACAGTAATGGCATTCCACATCTTGCATAGATGTTTTTTGGCCTTGCCAATGTCCTCTACCACGAGGATTACCTCTGCCTCTCTGAGGTGTATATCCACGACCACCTCTAGCACCATATGAAGGCTGAAAATTCTGTTGTGGTGACCTATCCTGCCATCCACGACCATTACCACCACGATCGCGTGATGCGAATCTCCCCCTGCGTCTAGATCCTCTTTGTGAATAGAAAGCCCGATTTCTGCCATTATCATCATGGCTAGTAGATGCATCATGAAAGGAATCACTGAGTTTGATTTCCTCAACAAGCAAGAGTGAAACCAACTGATCAAAGTCAGGTAAACCTGTACTCCGAACCGAGATGGATGTATCAAGAGATTTATACTCCTTGCCAAGACCACGCAAGGTAATGTCTACCAAATCATCATCAGGCATGGGGCATTGATTGTTGCCAATGCATCTGCATACTTCTTTATTTCTTGTACATAATCATGGATGCTCCTTCTATTTCGTTTCACATTATGAATCTGTTGTTGCAGTAGTTGAGACTTGCGAGAGCACTCGTGTCTGTATCAAACAGCTTTACCAATGTATCCCATGCATCCTTGGGATTCTCAGCATCATGTATGTGTATGAGAATAGCATCCGAAATACATATAGACAGATAATGCAACACTTTGTGTGCTCTTTCTGACCATTGCTTGTGAGCGATAACCTGTTGTTTGCTGTGTAGGTTGTTGGGGTAGTTCCGGCTCTGGCTCAGCACCTGTTAATAAGATTCCAAAAACCTTTTCCCTTCAAAAAACTTTTGATTCTGTACTTCCATGCTTGGAAGTTCTTCCTATCCAGCTTTTCACCAACAATTTGTACTGGATTATCCGACATATTTGCTCAATGCATACACCTTTCACACACTTCCAAATCTGTCAACAAGCCTTCCTTAGCTCAACCATACTTGAATGAGTGTTCCAGATACTCCAAAGTAGTCAACAAACTTCAATTTTGATGTAGAAAATCAAACTGTATGCATCCAAAATGAACTGGTTTATGTAGTCCAAGATACCCTGCCTTGATGCCAAGGCTCCAAATTGCAATGTAGTGGTTCAATCAAGTGTGGATAACTTGCATTGACACCTATACAACCTCAATGTTGAGTATCAACACCAACCAACATGTGTACATATCAATTTTGTCAAACCCCCTTCTCTGTTTTGAGAAAAACCAGAAAAACCAGTAGTAGATTTGCTCTAATTTCTTCAATCCTTGTCCAAATTGAGAGACCAATCATTCATTAGCTTAGCAATGATGTCCACTAACTCCATGTAAAAGGAATTAGACCAATTGTTTAAGATGAGAGAGTAATTAGTTGATTAATCACACTCTGTTTCACTCTAACCAGTAGATAGCCTGTTTAATCAGCTCATTTCCAGCTCCATAGATCATAATTGCTCAATCCAATCATATAGCCTCCTTCTCAAGTGTATGTACCAAATAATTGCTAAACCAATTTTGGAAATTATCAAGCACAAGGGTTGATTTATGGCCTCCACTTATCAAAAAAGATGCTCTGTTTCTGCATACCAGCTTGCGTCGCCTGCTCCTGAGGGATTTTGGAAGGTTTGTAGTGCTAATTGATGATGCAATTAGATGCCTAACACACCTAGGTAAGTGTGCAATCCATCAATGGTATGATTTTTTCCAAAAACTTGCTCCAATTTCATCAAAATTTGACCTCTTTTTCTCTGTTTTGTGAGAGCTCAAAAACCAGTAATTTTCCACTCATTCAAATGCATCATATTTGCTCCAAAATCAGTGTAGGGCTTGCACATGAGTTTCCAATACATTATTCCTTGTCACATACATGTGTCTTTACCAGATTTGCATCTATTTCACCATACATCACTGCTTCCAAGCTCCACTGGAAGGCTTCCAAAAAACCAAAATTTTCCTTTGCTTTGGGCAACCCTAATTTGCTTTGTTTCTGCTTGAATCACCTGCAATCCGCTCAAGGATGTTTAGAATACCTTACCCGGTAGGCCAAGCTCTCAGATCTGATAGAAATCGGTGTGCTCCAAGCTTCACAGCTTTTCTTCACAGCTTCTTCTCCCTCTTCTCTCACTCACTCATAAACCCTAATAGAGAGCACCAGGCTCTGATACCATGTTGAAAAACAGGTAGAGGGAGAGGAGACACACACATAGGAACAAACCGTAATGTATATTTCAAACCCTAACCATAGAGGGAAGCCATCTCCCTTCTCACACAATGCACAATGCATGAAGCCATAATCCATAATACACAAGACACACTATGAGTTGTGTCCACACACATCTAACCCTAGCTAATGTCCACACACTATGACCAGCTGGACGCGGTCATTTATGTCTCACACATGCTGTACCTAACATGCCAGCACATAGCACAGTTGGCACACACTGAGGCACACACTGACATCGAGCTTGAATCTCAATAGCCCCTCTCAAGCTCATGATGTACTGCCATAGATGAAGATGTAGATGAGCTTGGGATATCAAAGATCTCAACAAATGTGCACATACTTCTTGCTAATGAGAATATAATTATGTATGTACTTACTATCTTACTATCTTTTATTGATATTGACAGGCCTCAAACATGACTAAGAGGACATCTGACTCAACACAAGCAAGAATCCAATTTTATGACTCAACATAAGCAAGAATCCAATTTTATGATGAAAGTTCTTGGGATTGGTACTTGGATTTTCATAATAAAGATGGAAAATGAATGAAAAATATCCAAATTTTTGTGCTTAAGCCTAACACTGAAACCTACAAACATGAAGGGTCTGTGATTGGATTATAAGAAGGATCCATTGGAGAGCAAGGTGTACCATGTGTCCATGTGGATGTGGGTAAAGACAAGGCTTTTTTTCTTCATCCTAGTAATTATGATGACACAAAAATGAAGGCAGACAACACCTACAGTATGACAACATTAGGATGGAATGTGGACGATGATGGTGAGGAAGCTCCAATCCAACAAATAATTGATTCTTATGCTAAAGTGAAGGCAAAGCTCAAGCCCGATGCTCATTCAAGAGATTCACCCAACCCAATAAAGAAACCATAGATAGGAGGACACGAAATATATTCTAGTGCCAAAGGAGGTGGTGTTGAAGGAGGATTTGGGTCAAGCACATCCATGGCAATAACTATTTCTAACACTGTGTTGTCTGTCAACTTTGATCAAACAAAGAAAAAACTATCTTCTAAGAGCAGTGCCGGTAGATCAGGCTTGGTAGAGTATGAGAAATACTACTTCATGGGATCAAAATCAAAATTCCACATCCTTGTGGTTAATTGTTTCTAAGCACCTGCATAATATGTATATAGAAGGCTAAACATAGAGCATGTGAAGAAGCTGGCTTTGGATTTTTGCATCAATTCTTGATCTCCAGCTTCTTGTGCAGATCTTATGTCCTTTCATAACGTTGATGGCAAATGCATACCCTTGGAGAATGTAGTTAGGGAAAAGATAGAGACATATCAGTATTGGATACTTTCTAGTCAACATTCTATCTTTGCTGCAAAGGTGTTTATAAGTAACCTAGATCCAGCCATGGATGAACGAAAAAGTTACTACAAGACCAAGGAATCAAGGATTATTATTATAAATTATCCACCTAAAGAATGTGTTGAAATATCATTGATGGTGGCAAACTTGGAATCACAAAACATTATGAGGCAATCAGCCTATATAGATATTCTAAAATAAGTAAGAGATCAATGGATAGATTTTGAAAGACCACCAAGAGCACAACAAGGCTTGGCAAAGGGGAGTCCACAACGAGCACAATGGGATGTAAGTTCACTACTTTTTTTTAAACTCAAGTTTAAGAATCCCCTTCTATCTTGAAGATTTAGACTTAAGTCCAAATCTCACATCAAAATCTCTCTAGATTTGGACCTGAGTCCAAATCTTCCTTTAATCCCCTTAAATTTACCAAATTTTCCTTCACTAAAAGATTTGAACTTAAGTCCAAATCTCCTTCCAATGCCTATAGACTTGGACTTGAATATAAGTCTCTCTAATCACATGAGATTTAAACTTGAGTCCAAATCTACATGGATTGAAATAGGATCTAGACTTAAATCCAAATCTTCTAAAAAATAGTTTGTAGACAATCAATATTCATGTAATAGTATGGTATTTTTGTAACACAGATTCTTACAGACTGGAAAGGTGGCTTTCGGTGATGGCTTTGCTACAAAGGACTCACACATGATCACATCTACTGATGATGTGTTCAAAAATTGGATCATCATAATAGAGGCCTACATGAAAGGAGACCTTCCCTCACAAAGAAAGGAGGCCTACATGAAAGGAGACCTTCCCTCACAAAGAAGTCCAAGTGGTGCTCGAATTAAGGGTGGGAAGCAACCAACTGTCACAATGTTCTGATGCTTACAAGGGTTGGATGAGGAGCATATTAGAGTAATCCAAGGGGAGATCCTTGATGGAAAAAGTCTATTAGTAAAGAGCAAATTAGACATTGATAGCATTGACATGGCCGATAGATCAAAGCAAATGAAAGAAGACAAGGTCTTGCAAGATGAGCTGGTGTCATTTATTAATGCAAATTCAGTTGATGGAGCTCAAAGATCTTGGAAGGAGTGTGAGGAGTATTACATCACACTAGAACTATATGAAAAAAAAAGGTGCCTACAAAGCTGAAGATGGAGATTTTAGCATATTTTAGCAACATGAATGCCTTTGGAGTTTACATCATCACTCACCAAAGAAGCTACCAACAACAAGAAGATTAACCAAAGAAGGTTGGCTTTTGTGATTATTTGCCTCATGAAGTTTTGGTTTGAGAATGGGAGAATTATCTGTGTGTGAAGAAGGGTTGCTATTGATGGGATGAGTGGATCCCATGGTTCTTTGTGTTTGGGAAAAGAGAATAAGAGGTCCAAGCCTATCTAAGGAAGGGGAAAGCCGTTATGTGCTGAGCTTACAGCTCACACTGAGCTCACCAGAAGGGGTGGAGCTTGGTATTTTGCTTATTAAAATGATTGGCAATTAGTGTGGAATAGAAGACTTTCACATGGTTTTGCACCTTGGTTTCTTTAGATAAACCAAAATGGAGAAGCACCCTTGAGTGGTGCATGCAAGGGAGAAGCATGTAGATTTAAAGCTCAATATAACAATGTTGATAGTCAAAGGAACCTTAAGAAGAGAGGTTAAAGAGGAAAAGACATTGTAGCAAACAAAGCTACATATGGAGCTCAACAAGAACTTCCTCAAGTGTATGAGAACATCATTACCCTCTTTGGTTGTCCTTTTGAGTTGGTGAAGGGAAACACTTTATAAATGATGTAATCTAGCAGCTCACCACAAGGTTCATGATCTCACACCGCAACAAGTCCACATCTTACTACTCGGCAAGTAAATAGTCAAGCTGAGAGCACCAATGTAAGAATCCCCCCCTTCCAAAATAGGGGAAACACTTAAGATAGTCCACTAAGTCTTAACTTGGAGAAAATTTCCTACTCATCGACACCTTGACCATGCAGAGATTCAAGGATACGATTCATAGGTAAGACCTAATTCTATCCCGCAGGGGGAGCATGGTCTTCTAAAAATCAAATCACCCATAGGGTAATTGATCATAAATTGGGCAACTACAAGACTTGATTTCTAGAGGCAATGCTTTTTTCCTCATCCATGTAAGGCACAGCCGCTGGCCTAGTCTTCTAGAATAGAATTGCCCGAGAACCTATTTATCTAACGTAGGGCTTTCACTTAATATGTTGGAAAGCTACCCGACTAATCGGGTAGGGCTTTCACTTAATATGTTGGAAAGCTACCCGACTAATCGGGTCCACCCGTCCGTAGGATGGTGCCGTTGGGGCATTCCATCCTACCACTTTCCACCCTCCTCACGCGCCAATTTTTTTCTAATTAATCCTACTACACTGTTTGACATAAATAAACATGTTCCTTAATTAAGGTCATTTTCACAAGGTTTGTTAAAACAGCCTTTTTACACAATACAATAATGCCAAGACAAGATTTTTTTAAAATAAAGTTTAAACATGAATAAATTTCATACAAGCCAAACTGGCTCTCTTATTCTTTTCCTTTATACTGCCGATGATCTAGAATTCGGCCTTCCAGCCTTTACATGCTGGGCAAAATCCTACGGGACTATACAGCTCACGCTGGCGAGGACTCAAGCTGGCCTGTCACCCTCTCAGGCTCCATTGCTCGATCCTCCCGCCCCTCAGAGGGATGTCTGCGCACTAGGGTGAGCTAATTTATCACACTAGCCTGGGCCCTGAGAACTAGGCAGCATCACAATCACTCACCTCAATCGGTGAACCTCATTCTCCCAATGGTATGAGGGATACCATGGGCCAACTCCGGGCCTTACTAATGTCTCCGCCGTCCGACTATACAAGCACAAGAACGGGGCAGCGTCAAGGCAGGGAGAGTTGTATCTGTACCTTAATTTAACCAAGATAACAATCCATTTACTCACTAAACCATAGGACTAGAATCCATGTTACCTTCTTAAGAAAACAATCCTTTTCACAAAGGTTTTAGTATTTCAACTCGAGATTGCTATAAGACATTCTTTATTAAGATATATGCTGTTGTTTAAAAGAATACAAACTTTAAATAGTTAATCAATCAAATATATCAATATTAACAATTAATAGAGAAGCCGGGGCCATACCTTAACCCCTAAGAATGATATATAATTGAAAAATAATATATATATATAAATTTATCATTTATCGTTGCCTTTGCTCATCATTTTAACAAGAGCTTTAGAACTTGACATATGAGAATAGAGCCTTCTCATACCTTCTCTTATGATTGAAATCATCCAATCATCCCCAAGCTTTTTCTCCTCTTACTCGTACTGTGACTCCTCTTTTTCTAAGGTCTATGGCAAAATAGCCTTCTCTTACAAGGCCACGGCATACTATTCTTTCTCTAAAAGAAAAGCTATGGAGTTTTGGTCTCTTCCTTCGAAAGACTATAGCAATCTAAGCTTCTTTTCTAAGATATTAGATAATAATGAAGGGATATATACATCTCAAACTCTAGGATTACCTTGAGGCTACTTGCTGCCTTCTCACAGTTTTCTCTGTGTAGAGACCCTGACAAAAATAGTAAATTGTTTCGGCCATAACTCTTTGATAAAAACTTAAAATATGGTCATATAACCAATCAAAAGAACGGGAAGGCATCTGGTCTACAAGGCAACGTGGACAGAATAGGCATAAATGTTTGTATATAGCCACAAACGCGCCATTTAGAAAGGCATTATTTTTTCACATTTTTAGTATACATGGACTCTAAATATGTAAAAGTACTCTAAATATGACCTCTTATCACATAAATTCGAAATTTTATTTTTTGGAGATACTTATCTCTTAATAGAACTATTCTTGTCTTCTTAATTCTTTTAGGATTTTTAGAGCTAATATTTTTATTCTAATACTTTCCTAATGTTTTTAGCCTTATTGTCTCACGCTTCTCTAAGTACACTCTCTTTCTTTATTGAAATCTATATTAAAAGAGACACATACATACATGGCTTGGGAGGGACCTTACAATCTCCCCCACTTAAAAGATTCGAGATGTCCTCATCTCGCGAGTTGGGGTAGTATCAAAGTAAATCTTCCTATCTCTTTCAAAGTGGTGTCCCCACTGGGTAAAAATCTTCTTTTATCTAAACATTGTTCTTGAAGAGTCCTTTATTTCATGTGCTTGGCTCGTTTTGTTGTACCTCCAAAAGGTCTTTATTATTCTAAAGTTAATTGGCCTTATTATCCTAATTTCATGCATCCATATACCTCTCATATGATATGAACCTTTGAATTCCTTATTCTATACCCCCATGTAATATGGTACTTAACAAATTATCATGGAAAAACGTAAGAAAATCAATTCTTTATGCAATCTAACCTATGATAGCAATTTCATAATCTTAGTGTCGTCTTGTAGAATACCTCTATTCATCATGCACTTTACTTCACATGAATCTTGCACCAATCCTCTTCTATTTACTCATAGAAATACTTGTTGGATTCGGTTATCTTTAACCCTGCTATCCCTATTTCTTGACCTAATTTTTGCTCTAGCTCATGATTTCTTGTAGCGAAGGGTGGGCTTGACGTTCCTCTTGAATTAGGAGACCTCTTCTTGATTAACATGGAAGGACTCATGTCCTTCTCGACACTTTCTATAAAAAAAAACTTTATCTCACGGACTCATGTCCTTCTCGACACTTTCTATAAAAAAAACTTTATCACAGTCTCTGACTATAATTATAGCTTCTGAAATAGAGGATGGTTTCACATTCTTGATGAGGTTATTCAAAGGTAGATTAAGCTTCCAAATGAATCGATGGAGAAGAGTTACCTCATCCATCTCTGGAGAAAATCGGAGAAGTTTAACAAAAGTTTGGTGGTATTCTTTTAGAGTCTTCCTTTCATGGCATCCCATAACTGATTCTAGTTCCAGTGGTTAGATTGACAACAGTGCTTCCAACTAATTCGGCATTTCTTGCGATTTTCAGATGAGCAAGGGTGAACTTGCTTTTTTCATTATATCCATGAAAAGTTTAAAACTATCAAATACTTATCATAGTGCCATATCTAAAGGCACTCTGGATTAATATATGTGAGATCTTCATTTTTTGAGAATTATACATATGGCGTCTTGGGATTGACACATGTGATGTCTTGGGATTGACACATCCAAAGATTATCTCATGATTGACACATCTGAGATGATTAGTTTTCTAAAAATTACACATCTAGTATCTTCGGATTAACA
This sequence comes from Cibotium barometz, assembly GCF_041138505.1. Lineage (NCBI taxonomy): Eukaryota > Viridiplantae > Streptophyta > Polypodiopsida > Cyatheales > Cibotiaceae > Cibotium > Cibotium barometz. Next base: position 1,512,944 of record NC_141058.1, read on the forward strand.
CATCTACTAATAGCATGATCCTCTGGGAATTACACATCTGAAGTTAGACCCATGTTTGGTTGAGATGGGTTCAAGGTCTTGGATGATCATCCTAGTGTAAAGCATCCAATGGATGGCATTCACACATCAACTATTCAAACCTTAATGGAGTTATAATCTTAATAATTTATAATCTTGGATGATCATCCTAGTGTAAAGCATCCAATGGATGGCATCAACTATTCAAACCTTAATGGAGTTATAATCTTAATAATTTATAATATGCAAGTTAATGAGATATATCCTAAAAATTTCTCTAAATAAGTTTTGGTCTATCGTTCTAGTCATTCAGTCTCTCACTAGTTTCTTAATTTGATCGCCCTATGTTTTTCCTCACAAAAGGTTTTCTCCCCAATCTTATTTTTCAAATTTATTGTACAAATATCTTGCGTGTGCACCCCCAAGATACAAGCACAATTTCATAGGATGATTGTCTCAACATGTGAGGATATTCAAATCATTTCTATGGCTAGTAGAGATGATTGATTCGTCCTCATATGATAAACAATCACTTATTTTAATCCCTTGATAGTTAACCTTTGAAAAAAAAATCCTAGGAACTAAGATCGGCTCTGATACCACTTGTAAGGTTCCCCCCCTTTCAAAATAGGGGAAACACTTAAGATAGTCCACTAAGTCTTAACTTGGAGAAAATTTCCTACTCATCGACACCTTGACCATGCAGAGATTCAAGGATACGATTCATAGGTAAGACCTAATTCTATCCCGCAGGGGGAGCGTGGTCTTCTAAAAATCAAATCACCCATAGGGTAATTGATCATAAATTGGGCAACTACAAGACTTGATTTCTAGAGGCAACGCTTTTTTCCTCATCCATGTAAGGCACAGATGCTGGCCTAGTCTTCTAGAATAGAATTGCCCGAGAACCTATTTATCTAACGTAGGGCTTTCACTTAATATGTTGGAAATCTACCCGACTAATCCGGTCCACCCGTCCGTAGGATGGTGCCATCGGGGCATTCCATCCTCCCACTTTTCACCCTACTCGCGCCAATTTGTTTTCTAATTAATCCTACCACACTGTTTGACATAAATAAACATGTTCCTTAATTAATGTCATTTTCACAAGGTTTGTTAAAACAGCCTTTTTACACAATACAATAATGCCAAGACAAGATTTTATAAAAACAAAGTTTAAACATGAATCAATTTCATACAAGCCAAACTGGCTCTCTTATTCTTTTCCTTTATACTGCCAATGATCTAGAATTCGGCCTTCCAGCCTCTACATGCTGGGCAAAACCCTACGAGACCATACACCTCATCGTCGGCCGCCCGCCGCCGTCGCTGGTGGCGAGAACTCAAGCCGGCCTGTCACCCTCTCAGGCTCCATCGCTCGATCCTCCCGCCACTCAGAGGGATGTCTGCGCACTAGGGTGGGCTAATTTACCGCACTAGCCTGGGCCCTGAGAACTAGGTAGCATCACAATCACTCACCTCAATCGGCGAACCTCATTCTCCCAATGATATGAGGGATACCATGGGCCAACTCCGAGCCTTACTAACATCTCTGCCGTTCGGCTATACAAGCACAAGAACGGGGCAATGTCAAGGCAGGGAGAGTTGTATCTGTACCTTAATTTAACCAAGATAACAATCCATTTACTCACTAAACCATAGGACTAGAATCCATGTTACCTTCTTAAGAAAACAATCCTTTTCACAAAGGTTTTAGTATTTCAACTCAAGATTGCGATAAGACATTCTTTATTAAGGCATATGCTGTTGTTTAAAAGAATACAAACTTTAAATAGTAAATCAATCAAATAGATCAATATTAACAAGTAATAGAGAAGCCGGGGCCATACCTCAACCCCTAAGAATGATATATAATTGAAAAATAAAATATATATATACCTTATAGAAATTTGTCATTTATCGTTGCCTTTGCTCATCGTTTTAACAAGAGCTTTAGAACTTGACATATGAGAATAGAGCCTTCTAATACCTTCTCTTATGATTGAAATCATCCAATCATCCCCAAGATTTATCTCCTCTTACTCGTACTGTGACTCTTCTCTCTTTCTAAGGTCTATGGCAAAATAGCCTTCTCTTACAGGGCTACGGCTTCTAAAAGAAAAGCTATGGAGTTTTGGTCTCTTCCTCCAAAAGGCCATAGCAATCTAAGCTTCTTTTCTAAGATATTAGATAATAATGAAGGAATATATACATCTCAAACTCTAGGATTACCTTGAGACTACTTGCTGCCTTCTCACAGTTTTCTCTATGTAGAGACCCTGACAAAAACAGCAAATTGTTTCGGCCATAACTCTCTGATAAAAACTCAGAATATGGTCATATAACCAATCAAAAGAATGGGAAGGCATTTGGTCTAGAAGCCAACGTAGACAAAATAGGCAAAAACATCTGTATATAGCCACAAATGCGCCATCTTTAGAAACACATTATTTTTTCACATTTTTAGTATGCATGGACTCTAAATATGTAAAAGTCCTCTAAATATGATCTCTTATCACCTAAATTTTAAATTCTATTTTTGGAGATACTTATATCTTAATAGAACTATTCTTGTCTTCTTGATTCTTTTAGGATTTTTAGAGCTAATGAGCTAATATTTTTATTCTAATACTTTCCTAATGTTTTTAGCCTTATTGTCTCACTCTTCTCTAAGTACACTCTCTTTCTTTATTGAAATCTATATTAAAAGAGACACATATATACATGGCTTGGGAGAGACCTTACAACCAACAAAGTACTCATTTTCATATTAACAAAGCTATTAAATCTTGGTGCAATGATTGGGAATTCAAGATCACAAAAATGGGATTATCGAACCTCTTACAAAGTTGCAATTGGTTGCACACCATTTAAGATGGTATATGGGGTTTAGGCAGTAATGCTGTGGGAATTCATGATACCCAACTAAAGGGTAGCAGTGAGAGATGTTTAGGGTTCTCAAACACAACACAACTAACTACTTCTGACACAGCAAAGACACCCCCATTAGGTAACACTAACTTCAATTCCCACATCAGACTAAACACAAACATCTTCCTCCATAGAGAACACGGATTAAGCAGAGATTTGCTAAACAAGATAGAGAATAACAGAACAGAACTGAAATACCATGTTTGATTGATCAAGATGAATCGTACATTGCTTTCTTCTTCTTGTAAAAGACGACTACAAAGCCCCTATAAATAGGCGACTTCAGACAGTTTAGACGGTTGTAACTAGAATGTCACAAGACACTAACAGATGATATCCGACTAACCAGATCATAACAAACTCCGACTGATCAACAATCCGACTGAGCAAAGATACATATATCCGACTAAGCAACTATTAGGTAACTATTAGGTATTCTATCTGTAGTTCAACACATGGCACAGCCCGGTGGTTGATTTCAAGGAAATCGGACTTGAATTCACAATCCCTTGATCAGAAAATACTGGCCACATGACAAAATTTGATGCTGCTTCTTCAAATGTCAGAGAACTGACTAATCTGTCCTCTTCCAACTGCATCAAATACCTGCTCCTGTACTTCACTGACAAACTTGGAGACATTTTCTCAGCAGTTACTCTTAAACTTGGTACCACAAATTCCATAGGCACAACTGCTTCTAATCCATATACCAACCTGAATGGTGTCATCCCTGTTGTAACTTTAAAAGCTGTTCAATGAGACCACAAAGCAGAGTCCAGCTTCAAGTCCCAATCTTTCTGGTTGTCCTGCACAATCTTCTTTAGGATCCTTACCAATGTCTTGTTGGTACTCTCAGCTTGTCCATTCGCCTGGGGATGATAAGCTGTAGACTTTTTGTGCATAATCATATGAGTTCTTGTCAGTTCAGAAATTACATCATTCAGAAAGTGAGTTCCCCTATCACTTACCAGTTCTACGGGACACCCAAACCTGGTCATGATATTGTGATACAAGAACTTTGCAACACTTGCAGCCTTGTTATCCTTCAGAGCTACAGCCTCAGCCCATTTTGTACAATAATCAGTAGCAACAAGGATATACCTGTTACCTCTTTGAGTTGTTTGTTTGACAGGTCCCACAAAATCAATTCCCCACTTCTGAAATGGTTCCAAAGGCAAAATAGGATGATCTGATATCCTATCTGAATTATCTGGCTGTCCAAGCTTTTGACAAATCACACATCTCTTGGCATATTCATGGGCATCTTTCAAAACTATAGGCCACCACAAACCAGCCTGCAATATTTTCTTTCCTGTAATATCCCCTGAGAAATGTCCTCCTGCTATTCCTGAATGTGCTTCCTGAATTACTGCCTTCTGCTCATACTCAGGTACACATCTTCTTATCACCTGGTCAATTCCTTTTTTGTACAATGCTCCAGCAATCACTAAGAATGGTCTACTCTTCAAAGCAAACTTCCTTCTCTGATCTGGAGTAAATTTTACTGGCATAAATCCCTCAGTTAAAAATGTCAAAAACTGATCATACCAGGAATCCGACTCAGCAGCCTGAACTTCAAACAATGGGGCATCTGGTAGATCATCATCCACCCCACTTGGTGCCTCTCCAGTTTCCAACCTGCTAAAGTAATCAGCAATAGCATGCTCTTTTCCTGGAGTATGGACAATCACAAAGTCAAATTCCTGTAACAAAAGCATCCACCTGGCTAATCTTCCTGTCAACAATGGCTTCTTAATCAGATACAGCAGGGCTTGGTGATCCACATGAAATATTACCCTGTTCCCCAACAAATAATGCCTGAACTTATTCAAGGAATATACCATACCCAAAGCTTCTCTTTCAGTCACAGCATAATTCCTTTCTGCAGATGATAATATCCGACTGGCATAAAATACTGGCCTGTACCATCCTATCACCCTCTCCTGCATCAGAATTGCCCCTAATGCTACATCTGAGGCATCAACAAAAATATGGAAAGGTAGAGTCCAATCTGGTGACTGCAAAACTGGTGCAACAGCTACCATCTTCTTCAACAATTGAAATGCCTTCTCTTGAGGCTCAGCCCACACAAAAGCCACATCCTTCTTAGTTAAATGTGTCAATGGTGCACAAATATTGGCTAAATATCTGAGGTACCTGGCATGCCATTTGATCTGACCCACAAACCTCATTACTTCCTTCACATTGGTAGGAGACTTTGCTGTTTGAATAGCCTCAACCTTCTTCACATCAATTGCCATGCCTTCCTGTGAGATCACATGGCCCAACAAAATCCCACTCTTCACAGCAATCACACTCTTGTAAGGGTTCAAGGCCAGTCTGAACTGCCTACACCTCTCCAAACACAACTTCAGATGCATCAGATGTAAGTCCTTCTTACCAAAAACAGAGAAATCATCAACAAATACTCTCATGAAGTCTTGTAAGTGTGGCTCAAAAACCTTATGTGCCACATAATTGAATGATGGTGGTCCATTTTTCAAACCAAAACTTATGACAGTAAAATCATATGCACCAAACTCAGTGATGAAAGCAGTTTTATGCTGATCCTCCTCAGCAACACTAATCTGATTGTAACCTGAAAAGCCATCTAGAAAGCTATACAATTCATGACCTGCTACAGCATCTAACACTGCATCACAAAATGGCATTGGAAAAGGATCTGTTATGGTTGCTGCATTGAGTTTCCTGTAATCAACACATACTCTCAGCTTCCCATTTTTCTTAGGCACCACAATTATTGGAGATAACCATGTCACCTGGCTCACAGGTTTAATGAACCCTACTGCCAACAACTTATCTATTTCTTCCTTCACCTGCAATGCAAAATTCGGATTCATCCTATACCTTTGCTGCACCACTGGAACTGCATCTGTTCTTAAATTAATCCGATGCTGATGTAATGCAGGATCTATACCCTTCACCTGAGAATACTCCCAAGCAAAGACATCTATATAGTCCTGTAACAACTGCAAAAGATCCTCCAAAAATTGTCCTTCCACCTGCACACTTACTTTCACCATCCTTGGTTCTGCATCTGTACCCAAATTCAGTTCCTTAAGATCATCTTCTTTAACCCGACTGGACGTGCCATACTTCTTGTCATAAATCCTTACAGCCATCTCTCCTGCCTCCTTTTGCTCTTGTTCCATCTGTTCCTTGGTAGCAATCTCTGTTTTCTGTTCCAGCAACTGTCTGAACACTGTCCCTTCAATCTCTTGACCTGGCAAGAACTCAGACTCTTCCTGATTCTGATATTCCACAAGCTGCAATATTCTTTCTACATCAACATCAAATAGTGGCACCACTGTTGGATTAGCCATTAAAAACTGTTCCTCCTCATCATCTTCTATTTCTTCAGCAAGATTAATTGTCTGTGCAAACAATGGCTTTTCTTTAAGAGACATATTTCTCTTACCCTGCATGGTTACAGTAATCTTCTTTTTCCCCTTGGTCAGAACCACCACATTCAATCCCCAATCCTGTTTAACTTTAGCCATTCTAAACCAAGGCCTACCCAGTAACATTTCATAAGGTGATAGTGATTCTGACATTCTGATTACCACAAAATTTACCAAGAATCCCATACCTGCAACTTCAATTTCCTGCTGCTTCAGAATTCCCAATGGTTGCACCCTGGTTTGATCTGCCATTTTCACCTGAAATGGTGCTGGGGCTAAACGTGCTGCACCCATTTCTTTGTATACAATTTCAGGGAGAATGTTAACCCCTGATCCTCCATCCAAAAGAACTTCATCAAACACCCTGCCCTGGTACTCAACCTTAATGACAGGAACCACAAAGTCAACATCTGCTGGATCAATGCTATTAACTGCTGGAACCAAAGGCGGATTATCTCCTGACTGCTGATCCTGAAGTCTTTTAAGCAATCTTTCCTTAAATGCTGGAACCAAAGCTAACAACTGATCTAATGACAATTGCAAGGGAGAATTTATGAGTACCTCAAACCAATCTTTGTCCCTTTCATCCTTCATCTTCACATTGCTTTCTGAGTGATGCAGAACTAACTCTTCTTCATCCTCCAACTCCGATTCTTCTTGCTTGTCCTGATTCTTCAAAATTCTTCTTTGTACCTGGTCCCTGATGCCTTTTTGTTCCTTCCAATCAATTGGTCCTTTCTGTTTAGACCTGGTAACAGCCAATACCTCAATATCCTCAATATCCTCAGTATGCTCTTTGCTTTGCTGCTCCTGTATGTTTGGACCTTGCTTTACCTGTACCTGTTCATCTGCTAATTGAATCATGATTACATTTGCTTGAGCTGCTGGTTGATTCTGTTGTTGCTGCTGCCCCTGCTGGTTATTCTGATTGTACCTAATCACTGGGACACCTCTTTCTTCTCTATGTTTCACCCATAAGGCACAATTTGGCCCTATCCAATGATCTGGTGCTGAACAATAAACACAAGGCATGACTCTTGCCTGTCTTCCTTCATTGTTTTCCTGTTCCCTCCATGGTGGTCTATCAGATCTTGCTCTCTGAAATCCTCCTCTGCCCCTAGTTGGAGCAGCCTGGTTTGCTGCAACCTCACCCCTGCCTTTACCTGCATAAGGTGTAGTCTGACCCCTGTTCTTGGGATTATACCAACATAAAGCTGTCTTATGCCCATCCTTGTCACAAATTTCACAGAACTTCTTTTCTTGTGGTGCTGCAACAGAATAACCTATCTTTCTCAATTTACTTACCAAATCCTCCTCTTTGGATTGCTTTGCTTTGGTCTTGTGCTTTTTCTTTGTCTTCACCTCTTCTTCCTCACTGTCGGATCCTGCTTCTGAATCCTCCTCCTCAGAATCTGATGCTGACTCTGGCTGGTCATCTGAATCCGAATCATTCTTTCTGGTGTGTTTGCCCTTGCCGCTTCCAAGTCTTTTCTCTACTCTAGCTGCTGCAATTACCAAATCATTAATTCCACCTGCAATATCAATGCTAGCCACTGCATTTTTCAGCCCACTTCTCAATCCTTTCAGAAAATAACCTGCCAGCATCTCATTGGTGGGTCTCTCATTTCCCTGTAACCTTTCAACCAGAATTCTGAATTTCTGAGCATAGTCCTCTACAAGCATCTTCTTCTGTCTGATGTCTCGGAGTTTTCTTAAAATGTCTGTTGGAGTCTTTTCCCTCCTGAATCTCTGTAAAAAGGCTGTTCTAAGATCATCATATGTTGGGAAGTGTGGTATCCCATATTGGCTAAACCAACTCATGGCCTTCCCTTCTAGAGTTGCTGCAAATTGCTGCAATTTAACTGCATCATTATACAACACAGTATACCCATTTGCTTCCCATTTTGTCTCAAACTGAGCTACATGACAATCAGCATCCTCCTTAGATCCTCCCGCTGAATTTAGCTGCTTTCACCCTAGGGTTGGGTAGTTGTTGAGCCATCGGATTTGGCTGAGGTGGTTTCCTAGGTCTTTGCCTGGTAGCCCCCCTTAATGGGTTGAACTGAAGACTCCTTCTAACTCCTGCAGACCTTCCTGTCAGGATTAGGGCGCCTAGAAGTCCCCCCACTAGCCTCTTCTCTGGTGCAACTGAACTTTCCCCCCCTTGGCCTACAACAATTTCTTCAGGGATTTGGTGTTCCTGATCATCTTCACCCTTGTCATCATAATGAAACGGGTCAGTGTTACCAATTCGGGCCTGAGCCCTGGTATAGTAAACCCTTCCTACTCTTCTGTCCCCCTCTGACATTCATTTCCCTTCTCGTAACAGAACGGGACCAGCGGGATCGCCAATGTGTTTAGGGTTCTCAAACACAACACAACTAACTACTTTTGACACAGCAAAGACACCCCCATTAGGTAACACTAACTTCAATTCCCACATCAGACTAAACACAAACATCTTCCTCCATAGAGAACACGGATTAAGCAGAGATTTGCTAAACAAGATAGAGAATAACAGAACAGAACTGAAATACCATGTTTGATTGATCAAGATGAATCGTACATTGCTTTCTTCTTCTTGTAAAAGACGACTACAAAGCCCCTATAAATAGGCGACTTCAGACAGTTTAGACGGTTGTAACTAGAATGTCACAAGACACTAACAGATGATATCCGACTAACCAGATCATAACAAACTCCGACTGATCAACAATCCGACTGAGCAAAGATACATATATCCGACTAAGCAACTATTAGGTAACTATTAGGTATTCTATCTGTAGTTCAACAAGAGACTAGAGGGTACCATGCTGGCCAATTGGTAGTTCATTCTTGAACAACTAGAGGAAGAAAGATAAATTGTTATGCAGAACATGTTAACAGAAAAGGATTGATGAAAAAAGTGGCCTAATAATCTCAAGGATAAGAAAATCAAGGATAGATACCTTATACTTGTGTATGGAGTCCACAAACAAAAAAAGAAACTAGAATCATTATTGGTAAAGGACCATTTCAAGTCTGCAAAATAACACCTCAAGGTACTATACGTGTTGAAACCCTTGATGGGGTTGGAACCATCAGTTTTCTTAATGGTAGTAAATTTAAAAAGTATTATGGTCCTCTAACCGAGGAATCCTTGTGGGTCATACATGATAAGAAGACCACCAAGGAAAAAGCAGAACTAAAGAAACCTCAAGCTCAATAGGAGGCTGAAGAAAGGAAAATTTGACAATAGGAACAAGGAGAAGCTACGCTTGGATCCACACAAGCCTTTGTGTGAGAGGTTGAAGGAGATACAAAGAGGAGCACAAGCCTTTGTGTGAGAGGTTGAAGGAGATACAGAGAGGAGCACAGAACACCTCTATAAACATCCATTCAATTTTCTATCCCTTATGGTAAAGTGCTTTACATTACATTGCTTGTTGATACGGGGTATAGTCACAATCTAATTTCCTTTAATGCATGGAGCCAGTGGGCGGAAAACCCCAACTCGTAGATACCTCTTTAAAAGTGAAAGGTATCCATGGTAGAAATACCAAAGTTATTTGGCTACTAAAAATAGAGACATACTATGATTGCAACAACAAGTACCACATTACTTGAATCGATGATACTTGGTTGCACATGGATAAAAGCTACTAGGTGTATGATTAACTAGTCTACAAGGTGTGTCTCTGTGGGTGAATCCGTGACTAAACATTCTATTCATAAACCCCTTCCACCTCTCACTATTATCAAGAGTCGTATGAGGAGGAAGCTTTAACACCCACAAAAGCCAAGGAAACCCCCTCCACTTTAGCGTCCATCATTCAAGGAACTCCCAATTCTTTTACCTCCACATGGAAAACACTTGTATGTCAAAAGGACGACCAGGTACAATGAGCTACAAAAACGTGGCAACCCAAATCTACCTTGAAATGGGTTCCCAAAATTTCTCTATCTATACCGCCTCAACCACCAAACAAAGCAAAGAGGGCCTCAATACAATAATTGGTGCAGGAAGTCCAAATTACAAGTTATCCCAAAATGGATACCCAAACACTTATTAAAAGCTCAAGGCTACTACAAGGGTAACCATTTTATTTGGTTAGCTTTTTCCAACAAGATCTCTCTTGATATGGACATGAACTTTGTCGGGAAACAAAATATGGAGGATAAAAGTAATGATATTAGGATAATTCCCCCCTTCCTTCTTTCTATCGTACCTTAACCTCACAGAAGGTATTGTAGGTTTTTTGTAACCATCCCTTCCAACTGTGCCCCATCATTGTTTGTTGGCTAGGAGAACCCTTTGTTACTTGTTGTGGCATGTCAATTTCCATCTTTAATGATGGTAAAGGGCTCTCATAAAGACTGGATGGAGTTTATGGGTCCCTTATAGATGAGCAATGGAGTTGACACTTGCCGGAAAGGTAATTTATACTTGCGTAATGAGTCACCCTAGGGAAATCAATGGGGTTGGGGCTTGGATAGCCAACAATGGTTTTGTAATATTTCGTGATGTAGAAGCTTCACCATAGCAATTACCATGTCTCGTGTGATAGAGTTTCTCTTTGGGATTCAGACTTGTTTAGGCATTGGTGGTGGTGAAGGTTCTTTTACAATAGTATTTCCTTTGTTGGCATTTGAGCTATTGAAGCCTTTATCCACTGCTGATGGAGGAGATTTCAAAATTTGTAAGCGACAGTGAAACTAGTGGTATACATTTATGTTTTGGTATTCAAGAAGGTAGGAAAAATATATAGAAAATTTTAAAAAAGTTCATGCATAAATTTGCCTATAGGTTTTAGGCCACTGCAGTCATTTCGGCATAATTTATATAAGATAATTTTTTTTTCCAATTTCCCATGACCCACCACAGAGAACCCTCTAGTCGGTCCAAAAAAAGTGCATGCACAACTCTTCCCAAAGTGTTTAGAACTATCTAAAACCCACCTTGGACAAGTTTCTCTAACACCCAAAAAGTTTTTAAGTTAAAAAATGACCAATTTCTTTGCCCCTGCTGAGACCAGACTTAAGTCACATGCACCTATGGTCTAGACGTGTATTAGAGGCCTATTTAGATGATAGTGCATCTTTTAAGCTAGGTGCATACTAGTCTACACTTATAGGCTCTAGACATTTGGTCAAAACCCAATTTAGTGGTGTACAAGGACTTGCAAGGGGCTAGTAATACTTTTTCTGACTTCAAGTCAATAGAAGTATTACTATTCCAAGAAGTGAGTACCCTAACTAGGCCTCACTAGCCCAGCTAACTACCAACCTTTTTGACCGCATAGCTAGCTACCTTTGAAAAAAACCTTAGAACATAATGACCACACCTGTTGGAGGAGTTTAGGTAAACTCTAGAGAGACACCTGGTGTAGTCTCATAGTTAACAACGAGGGAGCGTTCACATTGATATCCCTATCCATGCACCTTCAGCAAACTGTGACAATTGACCCACCCCCCGCACAAGTTCTTATTCCGGATGGGGCATAACATTAGAAGAAGTGCAAGAAGTAGAGGCACTAATCAAGGCTGCTAGAGCCAAAGAAGAAGAGACTTTACAATTGGCACAATAGCGATTAGCAGCCCAAATAGCTTATTATACCCAAAGCCAATCCTAAGCTAGGACCACACAAGTAGTGCCCGACAGCATAAATACACACAATAACATTACATCTACCTCGAGGAAAGAACTAGGCGTGCAAGTTTTGGACCAATGTCTTCTTAAAAAAGAATAAAAGTATGACATGGCAATAGAAACCCCTGTGGATTTATGCACAACTCATATCTACGGTGTTAGTTGGGAAGAGATTATTAAGTCAGTCTCTAAGGACACAACCGAGGAGGAATGCTAGGGCAGTTGCATCCATAGGATCAACAAACATGAAAGGATGTCTTCTTAACAATTTTTTCAACCATTTGGAATCCTTTCAAACCATCTACCAAAACACCTATGATGCAAGTCGGGAGATTTAAAGCAAGAGTGCCCACATGAGCGAAATGGTAACACCTCATGTGAGCTCGGCAGATCCTACTTTTGTAGTATCACCTGGTAGGACCCACCCACATCTTCAATCACACAAGGCCATGTAGGGACTCAAGAGCACGATAGCACGAGCTTCACATTCTTACATCCTAGAGCTCTCCCTACCTAAGACACTACTAGCGCACTATCTCATCAAGTGTACTTGCTAGAAGATCTTGCATACTACATGAAAACTCAAGTCACTAACGATGTAACATAGTTGAAATACTTTGAACACATTTATTATGTCATTTGTAATATGCTACCTTGGGTCATACACATGACAAGCCATGGTCCCCCAATCTGATGTTCGTCGGGTGTGGTCGAATTGTATCCATGCATGTCTAAGGTCCCCAGAGTCAGCTCGTCACATTCGATTCACCAAATTCAACCCAAAAGCATGTCCAATGGTGGAAATCTTGAAAACAAAGCGCTTCTCTCTTGCGGACCCTTGTCCTAGGAACTTGTTTCCATGGAAAAAGTCATAAGTGGACTCTCATTTCAGCTTCAATAGTGCATCCAACCAAATCTCTCCTTAGAAGGCCTGTATCAGGCTTTAGGGTAGTTAATTGACCTCAAGAACCCAATTATAAATTGTTTAGGTTTCACACTTATCTAGATATTTAAAACTCATTTAAAAAAACATAACTATCCAACCAAATTAATTTACCAACTATCTTCCACTAACGGTTCCATCTCCTCTACAATGTTGATGAACTCTTGTTCCCCAATGAAATTTGAGGAACCATCTTCTTGCACACTAGCGTTGCCATCACAATTTCTTTTGGCACACACATTTGTACCTTTCTTGCCGCCTCGGCATTACGATCTGCTCCTAACACCTTGGACACCATATTTGCTTTGTCCTATCAGTTAGTCCTTGGATGTGCTTACCACACACTATTTGTAAAAGGTGCTAAGCCACAACAAAAGGATATGATGCCACGACATTCTGTTAGAGTCAACTAGCCTTTTGAAAAATGGGGCTTAGATTTCATTGGCCCAATTAATCTTGCTACATGTGGCACACAAGCACACTTCATCATTGTTGCCATAGATTATGTAACCAAATGTGTTGAAGAAAGAGCTTCAAGAAAATTAGACGCCATGGTGACTAATAAGTTTCTCTATGAGAACATCATTACCCATGTTAGATGTCCATTTGAGCTAGTGAGAGATCAAGATAAACAGTTCATCAACGATGTTATAAAAAATCTCACTAGCACATTCATAATCGCACACCACAAGTCAATGCCATATTACCCATAGGAAAATGGCCAAGCAGAGATCCCTAACAAGTTATTATTTTGATATTGTCAAAGACTATTGAGGATTTATGCACTGTAACATACCCATCTTCACTAATAAAGAAATATCCATGTAATAGATAAATTTATGAGTTTTTATGGTATAAAAATCAATGATTTTATTATGTAAGATTCCTCCCCAGCCTTTCAAGATGTCCAGCATCTTCCCCTGTAATCAAATCCCTCTTCAGAAATATAAAAGATATTGTTTCTACCAGTTTTGGCCTAGAGAGAGAAAATCTTCTAGAGAGTGGTAATTCAGTTTTTAAATATTTTTAGATGAAAAAATATCTCATCTTATTAAAATAAGTTCCCCTGAAATAGAAGTTCAAAAAGATTTTCAGAAGGTGCATTAGAAATTAAGTATAATCTGTTCAAGAGGCATTATCCTAGGGGTCAAGATTTTTTCGAAATTTTAAATTAAGGTTCCTATGGACCAATAAGATTCATCCAAATGTAGGGAGGAGATAAATGAAGAAATAAAAGAAAAATATCCCAAAAATGAGTAAATACTCACATAAGATGAAGAGTTGACTAAGGACAAGGTTAATAGTTAAAAAAGAGAGATATTTAGAAGCAATGATGCATTTTTGACACCTCAGTATGGGGGAATTCTCCTCATGAAGGAGGCGCCTATTTCACATATGTGGGAGAGTTTTAAACTCCCAAATAATGAGATATTTTTATCTCTCCTCTCTCCTGTTTCAACTAGATCCAAAAAGTGAGCTAAAATGACCTAAAAATGGTCAAAAATTGACCAAACTGATATGGAAAATTATAGAATCAGTTTGCTTGGTTAGAGGCTCACTTTTTCCTATAAATAGAAGCCTCCCCCTTTGTTGAAGCTTAATAGTGTTTTTTGCACTGTTACCCTGCTTCTCCCAAGAGCCAAAAACTATGAATTCACTCATAATTCATTAGTTTTTGACCTTCCCTCTTCTAAAGATTGGTGGCCACTCTTGTTTCAAACAAGAGTAGATCCCTCAAACCATCAAGCCAAAGGAAAGCTCTCAAATTCTCCTTGTAAGTCCGAGACTCTTCTCTTTTCTATTTCATTTTATGGTTTTTTATGATTTTTGTCTTCTCTAAAATGATTATGATGTTATGCCTCATTGAAAAAAGGCATTCCCCTCTCTTCTTTAGTAAATCCAACCACTCTTTATCCTAGATGAATGATTAATGGATAAAATCAAGTTTTTTTATAATGTTTCTCTTTGATAAAGTAGAAAATGTTTACATTAGAATGATTTAGATACTCTTGGGGGTGAATTTCTCATTAATTTTAGAGAGTTAAAAAATTGAAAAATGGTCAGCCATACAAAGGAGGTTATGGTGAAATTTTTCTAAAATTGTGAAAAATAAGTTTTGTTGAAAAATAGGTAGAGGGAGAGGAGACACACACACAGGAGCAAACCCTAATGTATATTGCAAACCCAAACCATAGAGGGAAGCCATCTCCCTTCTCACACAATGCATAAAGCCATAATCCATAATACACACTACACTCTATGAGTTGTGTCCACACACATCTAACCCTAGCTAATGTCCACACACTATGACCAGCTGGACGCGATCATTTATGTCTTACACATGTTCCTACCTAACATGCCAGCACGTAGCATAGCTGGCACACACTGACATCAAGCTTGAATCTCAACAGCCCCTCTCAAGCTCATGATGTACTGCCATACATGAAGATGTAGATGAGCTTGGGATATCAAGGCTCTCAACACTCCCCCTCAAGCTCATCCCATGTACTCCCAACATAGTACGGAAGTACTCAAACTTCCCCCTGCTAAGTGGCTTTGTAAAGATGTCTGCCACCTGCTCATCAGTCTTCACATACTGTAGATCCACTGTACCATCTAGCACCTTCTCTCTGACAAAGTGATAATGGACCTCTATGTGTTTGGTCCTCGCATGAAATACTGGATTCTTTGCCAACTGTATGCTGCTCATGTTGTCACAATGAATGATAACTTTGCCATTGATAGGCTCACCCAAATCTGCCAAGACACTCTTTAACCATATTCCTTCACAACAAGTAGCAATGGCTGCACCTCTGTATTCAACCTCTGTACTAGATAAAGCAACTGTAGGTTGCTTCTTGCTACTCCAACTCACCACGGCACTTCCAAGTGTAAAAGCATAACCACTAGTAGACCTCCTGTCATATGAGCTACCTGCCCAATCAGCATCTGTGTAGCCATCTATATCCAAGCCTTTACCATGCTCATATAGAAGACCATAATGTACAGTGGTCTTTACATATCACATAATGCATCTCACTGCATCCAAATGAAGTTTTCTGGGGCTCTGCATAAATTGGCTTACTAGCCCCACAACATAACTCAAATCCAGGGGTGTGATAGTCATGTAAATGAGACTACCAGCCATCTTTCTGTATTCATCCAACTCCTCACCAAAATCAGCCCGCAACTTCACATTTTGCTCCAAAGGTGTACTCATAGGCTTACACCCTGTCATGCCATATTTTGCCAACATATCCAATGCGTATTGGCGTTGCACTAACCATGTACTTGCATGGTCTTTGATCACTTCAATTGCAAGAAAATATCTCAACTCACCCAAGTCTTTCATGTCAAATTGCCCACTCAATGCTTTCTTGACATGCATCACATCTGTACCATGATCACCTGTGATAATCAAGTCATCCACATAGATGACAAGTAAAACAATCCCATGGTTTTATTACATTATTGTGTAGTTTAACGGTTTCTTGCAAAACGGTGTAGGTGTGGGTCTTTTCTCATGCATTTCCCCTTTACCCATCTCTTGTGAGAGAGAACCACTACAAAGGATACTTTCTTCTTACCTCTCCCACCTATTCAACGAGAGTTATTCCTTCTCTCCCATCACCATGGAATCTTCTGAGTGTGACCAATAAGCAAAGGATGAAAAAGATGAGATAGTGCACCCACATAAGAAGTTGATTTTGTGGCTTTTCAAAAATACCAAATGAGCCTACAAGTCATATGTGAACCAAGCTCACCAAACTTGCATGAGCTTACATCATTAAATTTGCACAATCCCAACAAGTCTAATCTGCATGAGCCTAACTTAGCCCACAAGACCTATGTAGTAAGCCTAGCAAAGTGACATTTTTACGTGATATGAGGCAAAAAATTTGCATGAGAAAACTTTCTCCAAATATTGATAATTCCACAAGACATGAGCTACCAAATGTGAGCCTAACTATCATGACTAGACTGAACTAGATTTGCATGAGCAAAATATGACTAGACTCAACCAGATTTGTATAGCCAAATTTCTCTAAAACTCCATAATCCCACCATCACACATTAGGCCAAAAAAATTGCATGACCCATTTTTCTCTAAATTTGCATTATCCCACCAGATATGAGCTACTAGGTGCTGAACCCAACTTTGCGTGACTTGACTTGAATCCAAAATTTGTATGAGCTAAGTTTCTCCAAATAATCTGCATAATCCCACCAGACATGAGCTACTAGATGTGAATCGAGCTATGCATGACCTGACTAGATTGACCACCGAGAGTCAACGAGACATGACATGCAATTCTAAAAAAGGGTTTTAAAAACCAAAATTCTCAAACTAGAAAAAAACATCTAAATTTTATAATTTGTGTAACTTCTTAGTGTCAGATTGTGTTTAGACTCACTTAAGTGTCCAATCTCAAAGCCGCAACGTCTCCTTATTTTTAAATAAAATAGTACATAATATCTGATCATGTTTAGACTTGCTTAACTAGCCAATCTTAGAGTCGCACAACATCTCCTTCAAATAATATAATTATCAAGTTTTTTCATCTAATAAATCACCAACCACTCGAGTGAGTGCTAAAGGTTAAGTCACTTAAGAGAAGATGGAAACTCTTTTGTGCTTGAGCTAATAATTGGAAACCGTAATCCAATAAACTCTAACACACATACCATACTTCCTCCAACTGACCCAAGCTTTACTCTCATTGAAGCACTCAATATCATGCTTTGTAGAAGGTAAAACTCCCAGAGATATTAGGGAAGAAATGAGCCAAATAAAAAAAGACATGGGTGGACTACATAATTCCTAGAAATAGGAGGTGCCACAGTCCTCTAAGCCCCAAATCACCAACAAGAGCATTGACAATGCCATAAATTTTGTGCAAAGTGCATTGAACAACGTCATCTTTGGGTGATAAATCTTGGGTAGGAGTAGAATGAGGACCATCAAGGTTTGCTTCAAAATTGGAAGTGCTCAAACCATGTCGATGGGACACTTTAAAAAATTATGGTATTTGCCCTAAGTTTGGTTTTCCATAAGCTACCCATGGCTAAGAAGCCCCATAACAACCACTATAGAAGTCATATCATGTCTCTTTTGTAGCACCGTCAAGGGCAAGCCTCAAGCACACAAGGAAAGCGAGAGTACTATCTCCTAAGGTAGCCTATTTTGGAAGCTTCTTTACACCACAGAACCAAGTTCAAGGCCCTATCCATTTAGATGGGGATCAAGAAATGTGGGAAAAGATTAAGAACCAATTATAAGGACTTGCTATCTTAGATCTAGGCGGCAGATGCAGCACCTATTCCATTGAGACCATAGAGCACGATCCTGTCTGGCATGAAACACCAAACCCAAAGAAAAAGGGATTCGTAAAACCATCCCCTTATGTTCCACCACCACATGAATATGAAAAAGATACGCAAAGGATGACATTTAAAATGGGAAGGGGGGCCAGTGGGCCGATATTTGGGCAGGTCAATCTGCATCTAAAGCCCCATGACCAAAACAATGGAGCAAGAGAGAGTCCCATTGCTTAAATTTACAACCTCAAGCATAAAGAATGTGAGACCATTTCATGACTACATTTCTATAGCCAAGTATCTCCATAGGAGATCATAGAAAAGGCTAGATGACTTATTGATCATCTGATCATTTCATTCAAGAGAAAGAGGCTTCATCTCTACCACATTTTTGATGTTTGTTCATGTGAGGCAGAGGACCTAGTAAACAATCAGCAAGACATAGTTGTAAAAGTCATCCACCAAACTAAGAGAAAGAGGCTTCATGATCATATCTAAGCATCTATACACTACATCTTTGACGGGTGTTCTTGTGGGGTAGTGGACCTAGTAGACAATATGAAAGACACAGATGTAGAAATCATCCACCCAAACCAAGAGATAGGGGATGCATCATCCAAATTCTCTATGATTAAGGAAGCCCAACGACCATGAAACGAATTCCTTATGAAGAATATAAGCATGGATAGCTTGATAGATAATCTTCTCAACTGATTAGGGCATCATTATCAAGGCCCCCAAGAGACACCTTAAGGCCCAACCCCATCCACATCCACAAATTAAATAGCCTCACTTATCTCTAGGAAGTAATATGATTAGGTGTGCATATGTCACCGCAACCATATATGAAGAGAGAATGGTCATTTCTAAGGCCAAGATAGCAACAATTTCTATTAGTAATACTCATGCTCATTGCTAGTGCCATTGAAGCCATGCCACATCCCATTGCTCAAGGAAATCTGGCAAGGTGGATTTTGACTTTTTTTTGTGAATGAGATGCTGCTATGGGAAGTTCTCTAGTGCACTCTAAAAGAAAGAGGTATTTCTCCCCCCTTGGAGAGAGGCATGGAGCTTGGAAGAGAGATACAATAACTTAGGATCTAGGGGTTTGGCTATTAGCTACTTTGGGAGTTTATGAGAGAGCTATGGATCTTCTTTCACTATAAGATCATGAGAATATTTGGAAAAGAGAAAACTACTATTGGGATGGACATCAAAAATTAAATCCTAGGGTTGATTCTTAGCCAAGTTAATGTGGTGGGTCCCAATTGGGAAGGGGGTGGGGGTAGGAGTGTACCATACTTTAACCTCCCAAGAGAGTAAGGGACAAAGCTGTAACACCCTATTCCTGGAATGTGTTATAGAGCTAATGGTTCATACAAGCATGATATCTATTTGGCTTTGTGGCAAACCATCTTCAGCTATCTCAAAACCATTAAGCCTCAAATGTCATCATTCCTTATGGAAAGAGAGATGCCACCATCTCTTGTGGACTGAAAGATGAAGGTGGCTCAACCATCTCTACTCCTCATAATGTGGCTCATGCATACATTATGCCTATTCTCAATATAATTATAAATGAGGATAGAGCAAGGATTAGTGGCATTGGGGGGAGACTCCTCTCATTTAAAAATTTCTCATGCATAAAATAAATTTATCTAAAATTCCTCTTTAAATTCAAATAAAACTATCCATTAATTCAAATATGTCAAGAATTCCACTTTTACCATTTAAATGATTGAATTCCAAATGTCATGAAAATTCCTCTTTTATCATTTAAAAATTTATCATGCATAAAATAAATTTATCTAAAATTCCTCTTTAAATTCAAATAAAAATATCCATTAATTCAAATATACCAAGAATTCCACTTTTACCATTTAAATGATTGAATTCCAAATGTCATGGGAATTTTCCTTTTATCATTTAAATTTTCTCATACATAAAATAAATTTATCTTAAATTTCTCTTTTCTTTAATTAATTATTTATGCATAAACACTAAAAATTAGTTTCCCATGAATTTGATGAAAATCATTCTTTTAGCATAGGATGTCCAATCCTAGAATATGGTAGGAAGTCCTCTTTTAGCATTATGCATAAAAATGAGTTATGTAATAATTTCTAAAAATTTTACCATAGCTTCGCTCTACTATTACTAATTATTTTTCATATTTCTAGAAAGAATAAGACTTTGTAATACAATTATGATAGAATAATGATCCTTAGACTTAAATCCAATTTATGGAATTAAATCATAAGTTTACCATAATTTTATTAGCATAAAATCATAAAAAGCCATTTTCTTAACCTCTAGCTTAACAAGCTTAGAGATTGATTTTGAATTAAGAATTTATCAATGAGAAGCATTCATTTGCTAAAGAATTAGTCATAAGAATGACTATTCTTTCGGGAGAGAGAGATATACATAAAAAGCATCCTAATTAAAGATTAACTTTTTTGTGATTAATCATTAGAATTCTTATAGAAAGCTTGATTTTCATTGAAAACAATTAATTTGAAACTTCTCAAGCTTTCGAGGAATTGAGAAGTGAAATCTTTTAAGAATATTAATGAAAACCATGAAATTACTTCTTACCTCTAGATTTGGCTTGCTTATTTATCTTAGAAGGAAGCCCCCAACCAATCAATTGGTTTAGTATGTTGACAAGAAAGCTTCAAGGATTGTTGAAGAGAGAGAGAAGCTCCAATCTCTCCAAAAGTAGAGGATTTTTAAGGGATAATAAAAAATATCATTATTTTAATGTAATACTGGCATGGTATAGTTCACAGATAAGAATACAAAAGAATTAAAGTCTACTTATGGGTGAGGGAGGTCACTAACTGAGTCCAACTAAGTTCTAGAATTTTTTAGCTTCAGTTTGGTTGAATTTGGACAAGATTTAGACCAGTTTAGCTCCCATTTTGATCCAGTTTAATCCAGGAGAGAGGAGAGATAAAAATATCTCAATATTTTTGAATTAAAAACCCTCCCATACATGTGAAGGAGGCGCCTACCTCAAAGGTCTCCCCTTCCTTATTATCAAGGTGGCAAAAATTCATCATTTCTCCAAAATATCTCATTTTTTTTAGTAATATATCTTAATTTTTAACTAATAAACCTTGTACTCAGTCAACTCTTCATCTTATGTGAGCATTTACTCATTTTTTGGTATTTTCTTTTATTCTTTGGATTTATCTCATCCCAACACTTGGATTAATCCTATTAGCCAATAGGAACCTTACTTGGACCATAATCTAGAAATTTCTGAAAAATCTAGACCCTTAGGCTAAGGTCCCTTATATCATTTTTATTTGATTCCTAATGCACATTGGAAAGTTCATTTTGAACTTTTGTTTCAGGGGAAACTATTTTAGACACTAGGAGGAGTTTTATATCCAAAGATATCTCAATTTTGGATTAGCTCTCTCTAGGCCAAAACATTTTCTCTCTCTAGGCCAAAACAGGGTAAAACAAGATCTTTCTCCTATTTTAGAGAGGGAAATAATTACAAGAACAGAAGGGGAGGTTCTTACACTTTTACACCTCAAAAGTTGGAGGGAGGAATCTTACATCCTACCCCACTTTAAAAACGCGAGATGCCCTCATCTCTCTCGCAGGTGGAGTATAATCTCTTTCATCTTCTTCCTCTTCAATCACTTCCACCGTTACTGCCTTGGAAGTGGATGGCCGATTTGGGAACATCTCCCTTTGACTTCCCCTATTCTAAGACGGAGGTCTTGCATTACTTTGGATTGAAAGTGAGGGTTGGTTAGAGGGTCTACCTCTGGGATTTCCCTGATTTTGATGGAAAGAAACCTGATTACTCTGAAAGGAAGGAGTTGGAGTCTAGAATCTTGGTCCTTGATTTTCCCACCCCGAAAACCTTGATCCAAAAGGAGTTGGGCAATCCATACTGCGATGTCCAAATCCTTGATAGTTATAGCATTTCACTTCCTTGTTCAAGGCTGGAACTTCTTAAGTTGAATTCCAGGGGATTGAGTTTCGGGAAAAGGACCTTTCTTCCATTCTGGAACTTCCCATATCCTAAGATTGACCTTGTTCTCTCTTAGTTGGTGGGAAGTTGGAATCACCTTCCGGAGCTAGAAATCTTTTGGAAGATGATGGTGCTAGCTTTGGTGGCAGGACCTTGACATCAAAGGCCTTGGCAAAATCCTTCGCCATCCACACTGCTTCGGCCATGGAAACTGGCTTGGCATTCTTCACTAGGACGTTCAAAGTTTTGTTCAAAACCTGGCCATTAGCTGTTCTTCATCCAACGGTGGCGTACTCGAGGAGGAGAGTGAATGCTTGGTGATACACTTCAATAGTTCTACTCCCCTGGGTAAATTCTAAGAATTCATTCATCTTGGTTTCCAAAAAGCCGGGAGGATAGAATCTCTTCCTTAGGTAAATCTTGAGATCGTTCCATGTCTGGGTGTTCCGATCCAGACGATTCGTCTCGCAGTGGTTCTTCCATGCCACTATAGCTGTTTCTACTATCTTCAGCCTTGCAAGAGCCATTTTACTCTTCTCATTGTACCCGGTGACATCGAAGTATTCTTCCATTGCAAGAGCCATTTTACTCTTCTCATTGTACCCAGTGACATCGAAGTATTCTTCCATTGCTTCGATCCACTTCTCCATAGCCTTGCCTAGGTTTTCCCCTTCACCCTTGAAAGGTCCAGGCTGCGATGTGAAGAGTTTTACAAACATTTGGGTCGAGCTCTTCCTCACATCATCGAGTTGGGGATTAACATTTCTACCACGACGACCTCGATCCATGATCTTATCAATACGAAAATTCTTGTTAAGTCTCTTTTCCCAAATTAACCAAGATGCTCAGGTGAAAAGATCTCTTTATTTATAATTCAATTCCGATTTTAAATCCAACTGAATTCTAGGGTTCCTTATAGTCTGCTCAACCCATGCAGAATCCTGGGATAAAGATCCCTTCTACAAGAAGAACACACAGAACTCATTATCAGAGATCAATTCATTCAGAACATATCATTCATATCCTTAACACAATAATGGTCCATCATACCAAAAATTTCATTTGAACATTCCTCCACGAGAATTTCAGTTAAGCAGGTTTTCAATTTGGCATCCCTTAATTAGATTCACTGGGTCAAATGTTAACAAGCAGCAATGTGTCAACACAATCCACTAATCTCATAGTGATTTGCTGACACTGGGATTCGTCCCATTCATCCTCATTATGGCTTTGTTCAACTTATCTCTTCCTTCAACCAGAATTCAAGAATCATCATCTTTCAATCAATCAAAATCCAAATCAACTCATCAATTCTCAAGCAGAATTCTAAAATCATATTAACCAGCATTCGAATTCATCCTCTGGATAGCATTTTTGCTTATAACTTCAAGGTCTTAGATTTACCCATGTTTCACAGATTCAGCTGTCTTCTTTAAAACAATCTTTTAATGAAACCATAGTATCATTGATCATAATCCTCCAAAATATCCGGTTGAATTCTAATTTCCAATCATTCCTTCATCGGTATACCCATGGCATCATTGGCAACGAGAACCCTCACCACCCACCTGTTCACTCAGGGGCCTTTTCAATAGTTCCTAGCTCTCATAGTACCCGAAAATATATTCACTTATAAAAATCCAGATGGACTCTCCGTTGAAGATCAGCAAGATCAACCAACAGATCCATATAAAAGAGCCATGGACTCTTCCGTTGAGGACCAGCAAGGCCAATCAACCAGATCCATGCCGCCCGAGTTCAGAAAACAACTCTAACTTCTTGTTCCATTTTCTTCCTCGATGCACATGTGGGTATCTTCGGCGACCCAGAGCCCGAGCACCGTATGGTTAGCATCCTCTAGGCTCCTTCGCTCTCATCTTTCGTCATTGTTCCACATCATTTCTCGTTATTCCACATTCTTCTACATCAATTCACATTGCTTAATCCACATCCAATCATATGTATTCCCATCGTCCTTCATCCGTTGTCACATGTAGTCACATCATATTATATCTCATTACATCTATCCTCATCACATCTTATCCATTCACATCTACCCATATCCATATCACATCACATCACATCCATTCACATCACATCACATCACATCGATTCACATGTACCCATATCCATATCACATCACATCACATCCATTCACATTGCATCTCATCCATTCACATCTATCCCTATTAACATCACATCTCATCCATTCACATCTATCCCGATTCACATCACATCACATCTCATTCATTCACATCTATCCCGATTCACATCACATCATATCACATCCATTCACATCACATCACATCACATCTATCCCGATTCACATCACATCACATCTCATTCATTCACATCTATCCCAATTCACATCACATCCATTTCATATCACATTACATCCATTCACATCACATCTCATCCATTCACATATGTTTACATCACATCACATTCACATCCATTCACATCTATCTCGATTCACATCACATCACATCACATCCATTTCATATCCATTCACATCACATCTCATCCATTCACATCTATCCATATCCATATCTATATCACATCACATCACATCCATTCACATTGCATCTCATCTAATCACATCTATCCCGATTCACATCACATCCACATCCATTTACATCACATTCACATCTTATCACATCCACTCACATCTTATCACATCTTATCACATCTTATCGCATCCACTCACATCCACATCCATTTACATCACATTCACATCTTATCACATCCATTCACATCCACTCACATCCATTCACATCCATTCACATCCATTCACATCTTATCGCATCCACTCACATTCACATCTTATCACATCCATTCACATCCACTCACATCCATTCACATCCATTCACATCTTATCACATCCATTCACATCTTATCACATCTTATCGCATCCACTCACATCCTATCACATTGCATTCACATCTTATTCACATCGTAATCACATTTTGTAGCTTTTTCTACTTCGATACCGATGATGGAACTTTTTAGCAGATAATCAAGCATGAAAAAACGCAATTGAAAGCGGGGTTGTTGAAGAGGACTAGAGGTAGAGAGGAAGAAGGATAAGGAGGCTCTATGTGCGCAACCACCTTGCTCTGATACCATGTGAGAAAGAAGAGATGAGAGAAGAGATAATGTACTCAAGAACTCATCAATGAACCACTAGTCAACTTCATTAGAAATGAACTACAATGCCTCATATATATAGGAAAGTTCCTCCACCCTTTCCTCCACCCAAAAATGTGTGTAAATAGGAAAGTTCCTCCACCCTTTCCTCCACCCAAAAATGTGTGTAAATAGGAAAAAATGGAAATGAATGCTATAAATCCCAAAAATGCCTAGAGGCCAAAGAGTGTGCCACTAGCGTGACACCATCTAGAGATGACACCTATCCAACATGGATGTGGAAATGGAAGTGTGGATGTGGATGTATGAATACGGATGTGGAAATGGATGTATGAATGTGAATGTGGATGTGGATGTATGAATGTGAATGTGGATGTGTGGATGTGAATGTGGATGTGTGGATGTGGAAATGGAAGTGTGGATGTATGAATGTAGATGTGGATGTATAAATGTAAATGTGGATGTGTGGATGTATGAATGTAGATGAGGATGTGGATGTATGAATGTGAATGTGGATGTATGAATGTGAATGTGGATGTAGATGTGGATGTGGATGTATGAATGTGGATGTGGAAATGGATGTCTGGATGTGCATGTGAATGTAGAAATGGATGTATGGATGTGGATGTGGATGTATGGATGTGGATGTGGATGTATGCATGTGGAAGTGGATGTATGGATGTGGATATGGATATGTATATATGAATGCGAATGTGAAAGTGGACGTATGGATGTGGAAGTACGAATGTGGATGTGTATGTGAAATAATGAATGCGAATGTGTATGTGAAATGATGTGACGTCGATATGAGTGAATGGATGAGATGTGATGGCATGTGAATTGGGATGTGAATAAATGATATGTGATGTGAATGAATCTGATGTGATGAGATGGAAAATGATGTGATTGGATAAGAATGAGTACACATATGAATGGAATGTGGAATAAGTAATGTGGATTGATGTGAGGGATAATGTGGAAAGATGAGAGTTCATTATGGAAACTGTATTTATAAACTCTTTGTAAATGACTAATTTATGTCAAGAATGCTAGGGAAGCATTTTGACCATCTTGTGATTAAGGTCGTGGAGACCTAACTAATAAAGTTACAACTGCTGAGACGGACAGTCAATGGAGGACGTCTCGCGTAGCAAAGTCGACAAAGGTCTTGACCAGCCTTAGTTCGATTTAAATGGTGAGCTTTCGATACGGTGGATGAGGGACCAAGGAAGCGGCCTATGAGTGAAGCGCTAGGTGACCTGCAAAGGATCCTAGAGGGTGCTGACCATACGGTGCTCGGGCTCTGGGTCGCCGAAGATACCCACACGTGCATCGTGGAAGGTATTGGAACAAGGAGTAAGAGTTGTTTTCTAAAATCGGGCATGGATCTGGTTGATTGACCTTGCTGGTCCTCAACGGATGAGTCCATGGCTCTTTTATATGGATCTGTTGGTTGATCTTGCTGATCTTCCACGAAGATTCCATTTTGTTATGTGAATATATTGCCGGTTACTATGAGCTAGGAACTATTGAAAAGGTCCCTGAGTGAACAGGTGGTGAGCGTTTTGGTTGCCAATGACGCCATAAGTACACCGATGAATGAATGATTGGAAATATGGATTCAACGAGAGATTTTGAGGATTGTTATTAGTGACATAATGGTTTCATTAAAGGATTGTGATCAATGACATAATGGTTTCATTAAAGGATTGTTTTAAAGTTAGCTGATGTTGAGAAAAAGGCAATTTCATATTGGGTGTGTAATTGCTAGGGGGCTTGGGAACTCTTTTCCCTAGTATACCCGGGATAAAACATAACCAAATTCTAAATTGGATACCATCACTACACTGGTTGGGCGATTGGCGAGCGGTTGGCTAACCTATGGGACTGGATGGGGTAGGGCTGGGCTGATGAATCCGTAAATTGAGACTAAATTTCTATTATAGTACGCTAGATGAAGTAAATCTCGGATAGTAATTGTTCTATGGAAAAAGGAATCAACAGCTGTGCCTCTCGATGGGGAAAAAAGCCTTGATCTCTATGATCCAAGTGCAAGTTTCTTTCTTGATCTGACCAAATGACTTTAGGTTCGGTTGGATCAATTTGGTCAGTAATGACCCTGACTACATTAGAGTAAAATTTTTTCCTAGAGGAATCGCCTGTGCTTTCCGGGCAAGGGAAGTTTTTCTAAGTTTGGTTTTGGAAGAACAGAGGAATTAGTCACTTGTCCGGATATCCGTGGTGGGGAGGGGGCGAGGCCCCGAGTGTAGGACCCTGCCCCACGCAAGATGTGCTACTTTGTTGTGCTAGCACCTAGAATCCGTTGCATGGTGGGGGACGGGGATCTTACAGCAGTTGGTATCAGAGCTATTTGGCTAATGAGGATCAACCAAGAAACCAAATATGTCAAATATTTATCAAGAAGCACTAAAAGGTTGTAATTGTGTGATAAAATTCATACAGTTTGATATTCAAACTGAAATTCGTAAATTAGTAATTGGGTCTTCAGATGGAAGTACCACAATTGTATGGAATCCCTGACTTACTTGAGGCCTAGAGATGATGGTATTTACCTTATAGTTCCAAGAACCGTGACTACCCGTATATACCGAGGGTATAACTGTAGCTCTTTTACTACTGGCAGTATATACGAGTAAATCTAAGACTTGAAATTATAAGTATTAATACTATCTAGATGATGAATTCGAATGTGGTTGATATGATTTTAAATTCTGATTGAGAAATGATGAGTTGATTTGAATTCTGATTGAAAAATGAAGATTTTTGAATTTTGGTTGAATTGTAATAACTAAGCAAAACCTCAATGAGGATGAATGGAACGAGTCCCTTTGATAATGTTCGTAGTTAGAATGACATTAATGACTCTAGCAAATCACTATGAGATTAGTGGATTGTGCTGGCAAATTGTTGCTATTAACACTTGACCCAATGAATCAAGTTAAAGGAGGTCAAATGTAAAAAAATCCGCATAAATGAAAAATTTCCATGAAGGACTGTTCAGTTATAGAAATTCTGGTCTAATGGACCATTATTGTGATAAGGAATTGAATGTTATGATCTGAGTGAATTGTTATTTAATGATGAGTTTTATATAAGGGATCTTTATCCCAGGATTCTGTTTGGGTTCACCAGAAGATAAAGAACCCATAATAATCAGTTAGATCTTAAGAAAAAGAATTCTCCTCTAGTTTTGCGAGATGAGAACATCTCGTGTTTTTTAAGTGGGGTAGAATGTAAGATTCCTCCCCAGCCTCTCAGGATGTCCAGTATCTTCTCCTGTTGTCAAATCCCTCTTCAGAAATATAAAAGATCAGAAAAATTTCTCATCTTATTAATATAAGTTCCTCTGAAACAGAAGTTCAAAAAGATTTCCAGAAGGTGCATTAGAAATCAAGTATAATCTGCTCAAGAGGCCTTATCCTAGGGGTCCAAATTTTTAAAAAATTTAAAATTAAGGTTCCTATGGGCCAATAGGATCAATCCATGTGTGCCGAGGAGATAAATCCAATTTGTAAAAGAAAATGCCGAAAAATAAGTAAATGCTCACATAAGATGAAGAGTTGACTATGTACAAGGGTTATTAGTAAAAAACTATGAGTATTACTAAAAAAATGAGATACTTTGGGTATAATGATTCCATTTTGACACATGTGTAAGGAAGGGGAGTCCCTTCAAGGAGGCGCCTACTTCACATGCTTGAATGAGTTTTAAACTAAAAAATAATGTGATATTTTTATCTCTCCTCTCTCTTGGATCAAACCGAATCAAAACCGAATAAGAAAGGAACCAAACTAGGTCCAAATCTAGTCCAAATTCTAAAAGTGTGATTTTCATCATAAATGATTTTATGCATAAATTAGATGCATAAAAGAAATTTTTTATATTAAAAGAGTTATTTTCATCATAAATGATTTGTATGCATAAACATATGCATAAAAGATATTTTTTTAATATTAAAAGTGTAATTTTCATCATAAATGATTTTATGCATAAAAGAAATTCTTTTATATTAAAAGAGTTATTTTCATCATAAATGATTTGTATGCATAAAGATATTTTTTTATATTAAAAGTGTGATTTTCATCATAAATGATTTTTATGCATAAATGGATGCATAAAAGAAATTCTTTTATATTAAAACAGTGATTTTCATCATAAATTATTTGTATGCATAAACATATTCATAAAATATATTCTTTTATATTAAAAGTGTGATCTTCATCATAAATGATTTTTACGCATAAATGGATGCATAAAAGATATTCTTTTATATTAAAAGTGTGATTTTCATCATAAATAATTTTATGCATAAATGAAATTCTTTTATATTGAAAGAGTGATTTTCATTATAAATGATTTGTATGCATAAAAGATATTTTTTTATATTAAAAGGGTGATTTTCATCATAAATGATTTTTATGCATAAATGGATGCATAAAAGAAATTCTTTTATATTAAAAGAGTGATTTTAATCATAAATGATTTGTATGCATAAAAGATATTCTTTTATATTAAAAGTGTGATTTTCATCATAAATGATTTTTATGCATAAATGGATGCATAAAAGATATTCTTTTATATTAAAAGAGTGATTTTCATCATAAACATATGCATAAAAGATTTTTTTATATTAAAAGTGAGATTTTCATCATAAATGGATTTTATGCATAAATTAGATGCATAAGAGAAATTCTTTTATTCTAAAAATGAAATTCCTACTAAACTGGATTTATGCATGGAAAGATGCATAAAGAATTTATTTTAATCCAAAAAAGGTATTCTTATCAATTTTGATTTTATGCATAGAATGATGCATAAAGAAATCTATTTTTAGTTCAAAAGAGTTATTTTCATCAATTTTGATTTTATGCATAGAATGATGCATAAAGAAATCTATTTTTAGTTCAAAAGAGTTATTTTCATCAATTTTGATTTTATGCATAGGAAGATGCATGAAAGATTGATTTTAATTCAAAAATATCATTCTCATTTAAAATGAATTTATGCATAGGAAGATGCATAAAAGATTGATTTTTTTTTCGAAAGTGTTATTCTCCTTAAAATGGAATTTATGCATAAATAGATGCGTAAAGAAATCTTATATCAAAAATAAGAATTCTCTTGTATTCTATAAATAGATATGAGGATGTGAAACGAATCAGATAGATGAAAATGAACGAGGAAAAGATGGAGATGTATGTATGTGAAAGAATGGATGTAGATGTATATATGAAAGAATGGATGTAGTTATATGTATTTGAAAGAATGGATGTAGTTATATGTATTTGAAAGAATGGATGTAGATGTATATATGTGAAGGATGTATGTGAAAGGAAAGATGTATGTGGAAATGGATGTATGAATGTGAATGTGGATGTGGATGTGGATGTGTGGATGTAAAAATGGAAGTGTGGATGTATGAATGTGGATGTGGACGTGTGAATGTGGATGTATGGATGTGGATGTGTGGATGTGGATGTATGGATGTATATGTGAATGTGGATGTATGGATGTGGATGTGTGGATGTGGATGTATGGAAGCTACTTGTTTGATATGGCTTATTTGTGGTAGAGTGTAGTTTGACTATGAGTTCTTTAGTGTGTTGTAGTGGTCCTTGCTCTAGTGGTGATTCACGTCTTGTTCATATTTTGTTTCAGGTATGTTCTTATTTTTTATATGTAGTTGGACATATATGATATGATTTTGTATTATATTATCTTACATCTTAGTTATATCATGCTGAAAGGTTTTTTAAATTCTAATTAGCGAAGAGAATGTAGTATATTTATGGAATTTCTTCAAAGTATAAATGGTAAAAGTTTTTTTTAACTTACAATATTAGTATGTAAAAGGTCATTTGAATCTTGTTCTTATATTTATAACATGCAAATTTTTTAGTAAACCCTATACCGCTTGCAAACATATCTAGCAAAAAATGGATTGCAACACCTTAGATCCGCGTGTCGCAATGTGAGGCTTCTCCAATTGATATACTTGCGTGTCCAATGACATAGGGAATATTCACTCAGGTGCACATCACTGAAAAAAAAGGCTTGGACCCACCCAAGTGGTAATTTTGTAAGAATTTGTGTGAAAAAATCATGGAGTGGGAATGTAATTATTGTCATGTACATAAATCAGGAGTGCCCCACATATTTAGGACCATTTTTTGGTACTTTAAGAAATCATGTAGAAAATGTGATCATCTGGCTATAGTCATGTGCATCAAAACGACTAAGACAAATGATAGAGGAGAGTGACAAGGGAAAAAGACTCAAAGTGTCCTTTGAAAATGCTCATTCTTTTTCACATACACCTCAACCTCCTTCTCATGCTGCTTCACAACCATTCTCTCAAAATTCTAGGGATGCAGTAGTGCAGAACAAGGAGCTACAAATGTGAATCGGCAAGAATGCTTTCATGCAACAGTTCTAGAAGAGGCTTAACTATCACTAGACAATGCAATATATTTACTAGTTTAGATCTTCAATGTTTATTATCGATCGAGAGGAGTGGAAATTAGCATGGAAAAGATAGGAGAGTATTGTGCGGGTTTTAGTCCTCCCTCATATCATAAAATGAGAAATGCTTCACTGGACAAGTGATATGCAAGTGTTAAAGAGAGGGATGTTGAATGAGTAATTGAGGACAATTTATCATTGTTTGGATGTACAATTGTTTGTGATGGATGGTCAAATGTGCAAAGGTTACCTCTCATTAATTTCATGCATGTGTCTCCTTGAAGAGACTATTTGATCAAGGAAGTGGATAGCTCAGGTCAATTAAAATCTGGAGCATATATAGCTAAAGTTCTTGTGGAGGTAATCGAAGATGTGGGTCCAACAAATGCTTTCCAGTTTCTCATGCTAATGCAAAAAAAAATCCATCTTCTAAGAGAATATTAGAGTCTCATTACACACACATACATGCATGTAAATGCAATACACACTCTTTGAATCTAGTATTAAATGATTGGTATAAAAGTGCGGATACAATTTGGTTTAGAGAGATGCTTGATAAATGTTGGGGGATTGTGGGGGATTGTGAAATTTGTGCTTAAGCATCAAAGAGTGCTTGATATCTTTAGAGTGTGTATAACAAAAATGCTGAAGCTGCATGCAGAAACAAGGTTTTGCACTCACTTTTATACACTAGCATCTTTCATCACTCAAAATAATTATGGACTACAAGAGATGTGTACATGCATTGCATTTCGAAAGTGGGAAGAAGTACAGAGAAAGAAAGTGTGCTCAAAGGTTAAAACCCTTTGTGGATTGATCGAACAGGGCTGTTTATGCCATGGAGTTGAAGATGTGTACCATGTTATGATGCTAGTTATGTATAACATTCAAGATTTGGATACACGAGGTGCAAATATGGGTAAAGTGTGGATGATAAGGTGGATAGTTCAGGAGTTCTTGTTAGATCCAAAGGCCATCTCAGACTCCATTGTTACTAAATGGACTTCACCATTTACTAACCAAATCCCCTTACACAACGTGGATTTTTTATTGGACCCATAATATTGGTCCATGAAGATGGATGCTGACGAAGAAGTATTGGATGATTTCTACGATGTCAATTAATTGGATCCTACATCAATAACCATGGTGAGTTGTGTTCAAGAATTGTTTAAATACAAGTTAAAAGAGGGAAAGTTCAGTGGTGGCAAGTTTGTTTTGGATCTAGTAAGAGATCAACCTGCATGGAAGTGGTGGATTCTGAAAGAAACATCTTGTGAATTTCTAAGGCCACTTGCAGTGAAAGTTCTTGCAAAATGTGCTGCAAACTCAAGATGTGAAAGAAATTGGAGCACATACAAGTATGTACATAGTACCATTTGCAATTGACTTCTCACAAATAGGGAAGAAAAAGTGGTCTACATGTATTGCAATGAGAAGATTGAGTTCAATGTATGTTCATATTGATTCAAAACCAACTGTGTGATAATATGAAAGCATAAAGAGTGTTTCTCCATTAAGATTGAGAGTAGAAAGAGAAACCTTACATTATTTCGGGATGATTCTTAACTACTTTCATCAAAGTTGAAGTTTTTAAAGGTGCTATGTTCAGGATAATTCTTATCCACAATGCACAAATAGTTTTTATTCAGATCCAACTCATATTTGATAGTTCAAGTTATAAAAAGGTTCTTGAGCATAGAAAACATATCGAAGAAGAAAGTCATGCATTTTCCACACTAAATTTCTCTTCAGGTTTTTGCTATGTTGTGTAAGCGATCAAGAAACATCATACACTTGGATGCCATGCCATAGTATCTCAAGATCCTCAATAAAAGGTTCAAGGTACGCATAAAGGTTCTTGACCTTGTGCTTCCCAGGCATGAGAAGAGCCAGCATCACATAACCCTTCTTTATTGACTTCCAAAGAGGGAGATTAGAGTTCATTACTAGCATTGGCCATGTGGTCCGTGATACCAATTTGAGACCAAATGGATTGAATCCATCCATACCCAATCCAAGTCCTAAAGTGACATGGCACGTCCTTGAATTTTGACTACTCCTCTTCTATGTGTTAACAAGCCGGTGAATCTGCTAGGGACCCTCATTTCGGTGGAAGGGTTAAGTGCATGCCATGTCATTAGTTTAGTAATAGACTTGCACCAAAGCATGTTTTGAATGCGAGGTATGATAGGAAAATTCTTCAACACCTTTTGAGGAATCACATTACCTTGAAAATCATTTGGTGACGAGACTCTCCACATTTTGAACATTGCGTTACATTAGGAATTTTTTGAGGTCATTTTTGGGTCTTGTAAGGAAGTTTTTGACCGGAATATTCTCTCCAAAAAGGGGCACCGGATAAAATTTTTGCAAACGAACTCCAAATTTGTCGGACCTCACACTTTAGATTCTACTCTTCAAAAGCTATCCATTGATATATAACACGATAGGGTTCGGAGAAGGGACAAGATAGATACCTAGAAGATTCCTTTTTGCCTGGGGAAGAAACGTGAATCTTCCCCAGGCAAAAAGGAATCTTCTAGGTATCTATCTTGCCCCTTCTCCGAACCCTATGGAGAGATTTTGAAGAGTAGAATCTAAATATGTGAGGTCCGACAAATTTGGAGTTCGTTTGCAAAAATTTTATCTGGTGCCCATTTTTAGAGGGAATATTCCAGTCAAACTTCCTTACAAGGCCCAAAAATGACCTCAAAAAATTCCTAATGCATCTTTGGCACCCTTAAATAACACACAATCATTGGCACATGCATGTATATGTTCCTAATCCATGCCAAATATCGTCAATACTCTCTTAGCATGCACCCCTGTGTTTGACATCTTGTTGTCAGAAAGAAGCATCTTTTTCAAGAGCCTACAAAAGGTTTGAATTTTAATATTATTTAAAAAGGGTATGTGAAAATTATTAATTACTAATAACCACAAACATTATTAGGACTCACTGAAAGAGGCTTGTAACATTGGTATTGCTCCAACTATACATGGTTTGTAAGTTTAGTAACTCTAAGGTCACACAAAGGACGGAGTATGCACTCCCCTCGTATAATGGAGTGCAAGCGGCTTATCTCACAATTGATCTTCATCAAGTGTGGTTTTGGGCTTCTTCTTTCTCAAACATGTAATAAATCATCTCATCCATGCCTAAATCTTCATCGACTTCATGTGCCACTGATGGAGGCACATTTCTTCCTCATGTTGAGCATGTGGGCTTAACCCAATTGTAGAATGGAAGTCTCTAAAGCCTCTACATTGTAGCCTCACAGAGTAGTGAGGCATAGACTTCCTCATTATATTCTGTGTCTCCTCCTTGTTATCATCCTAAAAAACACATACTACCTTATGAATACCTAAATCACGTGCATAAGAACATGCAATATTGAATATATGCACTCATCGTGGAATCTAAATGTAGTATATCTTCGAGGACCGTGCATGATGTACGCAGCTTTCTAGGATTGTGTTCCTATTACAGGCGTTACATACGGCACTTTGCTGAAATTGCTTCGCCTCTTCATGCTTTGACGAAGAAAGCAACTCCGTTTAGATGGGCTGATCGGAAAATTACAGCGTTCAAAAAGCTCAAAGAAAAGCTTACTTCGGACCCAGTATTGTGTCTTTATGCATGGTGGAAACCTATTTGTCCACATAGAGAATACAATAGTGTATGAATAATCCATTGCATTTGATTAGACAAAAAACACCTCTTTGAAATCTACAAAACTAGCTCTCTGAAGTTTTTACCCAGTTTGCTACTATAGGAATAGCTATACACATGGCTATACCCTCTCACGTAGCTGCACCCATAGCGGTCGACTAGGAAAAAAATGAATTCCTCCCTCCCACGCGTTGCACCACGTGCTTTTTCCTTCTCAAGTCATCTCCTCCTTTGCATGCGTTTGTGGGTCAATACTTTCTAGCTATGGCAAAACCCAAATTTATGCGGGAGGTCTTACCTCCTGCCTTATTCTGGACAAGGGCAGTGTCTGATCCCATTTTTACACTGATGTAATGTGCCCAATACATAATGCGTATAGCATTCATTCTTATGCACATTCCCAAATGCAACTCTAGCTGTGAATAATCTTGAATTTGAGTGAGATTTATAGGCATTAACCAAGGGTTAAATGCAAAATGATGATTATCACAAATTTATCAGCACAATTTTACTACATTAAATCAAGGGTAACCAATTTGTACGGAATGGTTGGAGTATCAAACCAACTCCGAATTGCAATATGAAGTTATAGAGATCTGTATCAGATACCTAATGGTTAATTTGAACCCTTAATTGTATCAAAATATAGGGATTAGAATTGATTAATCACTGATTAGTAAATTAATCCATCATTTTGTGTACAAAAAACAGAGTATGCAAGGAGTCCAGATCTGAGGCCTTAGACTTCAAATGAGCTCAAATGCTTTCAAGGCCATGAATAGCAATGAGTCTAGTAGAGGATTAAGCCAAGAAACACAAGATTTGACCAAATATTGAAACCTTAATCTCTGTTTTACCAAAGTCACCTGCAGATTTGATGAAGAGCTTGGATCTCACTGTAGAGTTGATCAAATTGAATTCTGTCTTCACTAGCTTGTAGAGCATGCTTGAAAACCCCTGGATCTATGAGGAATTAGAGCCATTGCAACTGAGCAATAAATCTGAATTTTCCTTCTGAAAAGCGATGCCTGCAAATTGGGCTGCCGCCAGCATTCTGCGTTGATTTGCTTCAATTCCTTTGAGGTGAGTGTAGCCCCTTAAGTATAGTTTGAGTACCTAAAAGGGCTTGGGCTAATTTGATGTGTGCAAGGAAAGGGAGCTCCTCCACTAGCTAGGGGTACAGAGGCTAGTTGAAAAATAGCTAAAAATTTGATTATTTTCTAATTATCTACTAATCTTGATTAATTAGATAATGGGCTTACAAACGTGATGGATTCTAGGCATGGCTCTAATACCATGTTGAAATTAGACCAATGTGATGAGCTGTGGTGGATCAAATACTAGAATTAATATCATTAACAAAGTGATTAGACGACGATAATTAAGAGAGATTAGTGAGTAACTTAATGTAGGCATGGATAATCAAAAACCAGCAAATTCTCATTAGGCCAATGCCTCAATTTATAGAGTTTACATCAAAGCATCTAATCCCACTGATTTCTCCTTGATTCACTCCACCTCTTTTGCTTGATTCTCTCCACCTATTCACTTTTCCCAGAATATCTCCCAGAATATCTTCACACTTCCTAAATCTTCTCATGCTACCCTTTATTCTCTCCTAGTAAATTCTTCTCACCTTTTCATAGGTTCTCTCACATTTACACATTCTCTTTTACAGCCTCTAACCAAGGGCTTGTTCCCGCACACACCCTATTCACTTGTATATTTCAACAAGTTAGTAGTTAAAATTGAATTTTAATTATTACCCAACTGTCTCAATTCTTATATTATACGATGCCGAAAGTGGTAGTGATGAAGCTAGTGGTGCACATGGTGAGGATGGGGGCGAGGAGAATCTTGATGAAGACAATGGTGAAGACAATAAATTAATTTAATTGGTTTTCTTAGTCATATTCATCTTTTATCATTTCCGGACATGATCAACTTATGCAATGTGTAATATAATAGTATTGACATTGTAATGCCCATGACATAGTATTGTAATTATTGTTTTTGTGTATTTGTATGTAATGTATGTTTTCAGTGATTAAGTGTTTTCTAAAAAAAACGTGATTAATTAGTGTTTAAATAATGTGATCTCTTAAAAAAATGGGGATAGAATAGGGAAGAGATGTGGGGACACATCTTTCTTCCATTCTGACCTCATTTTATTTTTGTAGATAGTATGCACCTATACCCATCTACAACTTTACATGCTACTATATGCACAATAGCTACAGGCATGGTTATATGTGTGGCTATAGCTCCATGCTCCTAGCCACGCACCTATATCCACACGAGTTTTTTTTCATAAATTGATTCTTTTAAATTTTCACAACTCTGAATGTGGCTATGCTTCCCATCTCTTGTGGTGAGGGAAGGAGGACTCAGTGGTGGGAGGTGACCCCCTAGCCATGGAGCAACTATGACCAACAAGGTAGTGAGGGCATGATAAATGAGCTAGCAAACCTAGATTAGAAAGTTGCATTTATGGCTAAAAGGCAAGACCAAATAACACTTGATGTAGAAAATACTAAGGTAAGGTATTGACTTGAATAGGCTCTAGGACTCAATTCATAAACCAATGTAGTGGATGGTCTCAAGTCCTAAACTTTTAAACTTTACATCTTAGTGTAAAGCCTTAAATCTCAAATATCCTAAATTTATCTTTTGTTTTAAGGCTTAAATATATACTCTAGCTTTAAAACTCACTTGAACTAAACTGATTCTCTCTTTAATTCGATCTCTGCATTTTGTCATTTTGTCATATTCTTGATCTTGTTAAATGGTTACTCTCTTTCCCTACTAGATTTGATTTTAGTATGGTCATTGAGTATCAACAATAGCTATAAAAGGAATTAAATATGTTTTCTTCTTCAGCCTTGTCTTTGGTGTCTAGTTCTTTTGGTCTTGTATTAGATGTGTGAGAAACTTGGAGGGCAAGTTTATTTCTTCTCTCCATTAAAGTTTTATCGATGGATTGAGGTGCCTCCATTTAGCTCTTGTTAGAAGAATAAATGCTATAAGAAAAGGAGTAATTTGACCTATCTAACTTATCTTCTTTTGAAAGAAT
Organism: Cibotium barometz; assembly: GCF_041138505.1. Lineage (NCBI taxonomy): Eukaryota > Viridiplantae > Streptophyta > Polypodiopsida > Cyatheales > Cibotiaceae > Cibotium > Cibotium barometz. The sequence continues at coordinate 1,551,582 of NC_141058.1, forward strand.
ACTAAACAACTCATTGGATGAGTTGCTCGCGATACTTGACAGCTCCTGAATTTGAGAAAGAAAGATGTTGAAAATAGCTTGAAATGAAGTCACAAGATGCTGATCATTGATATGTCATTCTACTAAAAAATTGCATATTAAAAACTTCTTCTTGGTCATGAGCTCATGTGATACACTTACATATTTTTAAATTAACCATCGAGCTCTTAAATGACACATTGCACACTTGGATAGTGGTGAGAGAAAACTCTTCTTTTGGATTAGAATGTTAGATTCATTATGCAAGGCGATGTCACAACCAAATATGAATGCTACATAAGGGGAGGTGATTTACATAAGATGTTACATGTACTTCATCCCCTCCTCCCCCAAAAAAAAACTAATTCAACCCCACACATCATGTTTAGGCCCACATGACACACATGCATAGACATAAATGGTGTATTAGAGAATTCAAGTCGTAGAAGAATAACCAAAGGATGCCAATTTTCATAAAACATTTTGTTTTGGTAGGGAATCAAGTAGGTTTCAAGAGAAAGTATAACATATTCATTAAAACTCTAATCCACATACTAAGTCTAGTTGTTATTTATGCATTTTGTGTGTGTGTGTGTGTGTGTGTGTGTGTGTGTGTGTGTGTGTGGGCAGAGAGAGAGAGAGAGAGAGAGAGAGAGAGAGAGAGAGAGAGAGAGAGAGAGAGAGAGAGAGAGAGAGAGAGATGCCATCTCTAGGGGTGTACTTTTAGGAAGACCTACATACAATGCGTTCAAAGGGTATTAAAAATTACCTTTTTCTGTGAATTTTGACTTAATAAATGACCCCTTTTTCTTATAAACTTACGAGTTTTTTTTCCCAAAATGCCATTTTAAACCCCCTTATATAAGTAGATTTCTATAACTGCTTCTCAAAATCTTGGTTTAAAAAACCCCTCCTAATGATCGCATGTAACAAACTTACATTTTTTTAAGTGAACCTTGTGAGGCTACCATGAGCAAGTTCCAATGTTAAGCTACACGTAGAAGCACATCATTAGAAATTGTTGATGTGGACTAACAACTTCATATACATGGGTGACAAAACATGAGAAAATACATCGAACTTTGTATAATAGTGGGGTTATAAGGGATGTCTGAGAGAGTGTTGTAGCAAGTCTTGTGGGGATCCAATAAAGATGTTACTCTGGGGGGAAGAGGAGTGGTGGCATAATTTTTAGCATATAAAAAGTGGTAATCATGTCAAAGAACTTTATTATATGCCACTTGATAAGTTGATTGCAATGAATGTACGAAGGGAATCGTCAAATTGTTTGCATATATTCTAGTGCACCGTTTTAGCACCATTTAAGAAAACGTTGTTTGTTAAGCATGTGGATTGTGAGATGCAATTGGGTTTTCAATATTGATATACTTGTAAGTGGGGAAAAAAACCTTTACTAGTTTCTTAAAATGTGTATTTTTTTATTTTGTCAAGTCCTACAAAACAAAAAGGGCTGTTTAAGTTCAAGAGCGATGTGTACAACTTTGGTATACTATTTTGGGAGCTGGTGACATGTGAGATGCCATACGACGACGACAACCCGGAGCAGGCAGCGGTGGGGGTGGTGATCCATGGGCTGCGCCCGGCCACTTCGCTGCTATACTGTGATTTTGCTGCTGAAAAGCGAAAATAGCGACTAAATTATGCTGCTATTTTTGCTACATGAAATTCTAGAGAGTTGTTGGATGCTGAATTCTAAAATACATGTTACTTAAACACAAAAAATGATATATAGTTTTAAAAAGCATCCATTAAAACCCTTGGAGCCATGTTTTGAGCAAAAAAAAAGATATTTGAAAACTTTTGAGATGCGAAACAATGTCAAGATCATGAATCTATCCCATCTTGTAAAAAATCCATATGTGCTCCATCTAATGTCTATATCTAAATGAAGCTCAATGAAAAGATGGGGTTCCATATATCATTATCAATATCACTATCATCATCCAATGAAGCATTGTCATGATTGATAGGTGACTCATCATCTTCTTCCAAATGATGTTCCTCATGCTGTACATATCGGCCCCATCCAAAATGTTTTCTTCATCGTCTTCTTCCAATGAGCCGAGTTGAGGGAGTACTTGCACCTCATCCATAGATTCGGCCTCCATATCTTGATCTTGAAAGACATGTTTTGAATGAGGGGAAACTTATATAACATACCACCACTTTGGATCAATTCAATCGGCGTGAAATACAACCTAATATCACAAAGCAAAGAGGTTACACTTTTATTATACAACATCAAGATTTAATTTGGGATTGGTTGGGTTACTAACCTATTGAGGTTGACAGTGTTGAGGTAGTACGAAGGTATCTTTCTCATCATTCCAAAACTTGGTGGAATCAATTTTAAAGAACCCATTTGGATGTTTCATCACAGTTGCTTGAGCATTGCGTCTCTCCGGCTTCTTGCATCCCGCCTGTGCTTACCACCCTCGCGAGGATCTACACAACCACACTGAACCCAGAACTTAGCACATCATCATGTTAGCAATTAATGCAATGTTTGTGTTCATTTGAATTAGCTTTATTCCATGCATTATTCTAGGAAGAATATTTCTACTTTTGTATGTAGAATGCAATAGTCACTTGGACGGTTACCTCCACATATAGTGACCTAATCTTGTATAAAAGGCCAACCATTGTAAACGTTTGGATATCAATGTTCTCTTCTCCTTCTCTGTCTCTCTCTCTTGCTCTTCTCACATCATTCTCCTTACCATTTCTCTACACTATGTGAAGTTCTCACATGGTATCAGAGCTTTGAGAACTCCATAGCCTTTCCATAAACTTCCTACATCTTGAGGTCTTACTTTCTTAGCTTCAAACTTCACCACCTTCTTGTTCTAAGCTTTCTCTTTCAACTAAGAGGTCATGGAGGTAGTCTCTTCTTTCACCTGAACAACCAAGCCAAGGTTGTTCTCCATTGACAAGCTCAATAGCAACAACTACCAAGAAGCTACAAATGAAGCTATACCTTAAACAACTACAACTATGGAAGTATGCGAAGGGTCATGGTATACCCAATGAAGAACAAATCGAAGCTCTCAAGATATGGAAACAACAAGATATCACGGCGCAGATGGAGATCATCCTTCACTGCGGAGATCGACAAGTACAAATGGTGAGAAGCCTAAAATCTTCACATGAAATGGTAATTTTTCAAGGATTGTTATCTACACACTGACTTGATCTATCAAGTGTCTCTTGTGCAAATGCTTGTCAATTTTAACATGCAAGAAGGTCAACAACAACCAAGTTCCTACATTCTTGGTAGGGTCTTCTAGATGAAACCCTTCTCTCTGATCTTGAAATCCCAAAGCCTCTCCAATCAATGTTCTTGCTTGTAGCCTTACCATCAACTTGGAGAGCATTCATCACAACTCATACATCAACAACAAAGCTCAAGATTCAACAAGAGGAGGCCTTACGGGATCAAACATCCCACTCCAACATCAAAACAGTGGCTTTAGCCACTTCTCTCAATGCTCACAAGCATGGTCATCACAAAAGTGGTTCTCACCACTCTCAATGGCCTCATCACTTCAATCCAAAGGGGATACACCACAAGCATTCTCATGCTAAACATACCCCTTAATCCAATGTGCAATGCACATACTGCCACCGCCATGGGCATGAAGAAAAGGAGTGCCAGACACCAAGCAAAGGGCTCTCTCCCACAACAGTCATCACAACAATCACAAAAGGCCATTTGGTAGAGCTCATTTGGTAGAGCTCATTTCACTGAGGTTCAAGATGGTAATCAAACTACTTCTCCTACTTTCTATAATCCTCTTTCTTCTCATGATTACCCTCTTCAGCTATTTGCCACTAGTATCTCTCATAATACTCCTTTTTCTACTTTCTGGTACTTAGATACTAGTGCAACTCAACATATGACCTTCAATCTCTCTTGGCTATCTAATTTCACTCCTCTATACAAAACCTTAGATGTTTGTCTAGGAGACGATAGCTTACAGCAAGCTAATGGCCATGGTGAAGTTGTCCTCACACTCCCTAATGGCAAAACTACTGTGGTCAAGAAGGTCTATTATGTTCCAGGCCTAAAGAAGAACCTCATTTCTATCAGTGAGCTGGCCGATCAAGGTCTTGAGTTCAAATTTCTCAAAGATGGGTGTCATATTCAAGCCATAGACACTTATGGCAAGAAGTTTACTTTGGTGTGCCCCAAAGATGGTAAGCTTTACCCTCTTGGCACTACATCCTCATTAGCAAAAGCCCTCTCTACAACTATCAACACCCCTGCAGAAGAAGAAAGTTCACTATTGTGGCACTATAGGCTTGGCTACATTTCATCACATGCGCTTCAACAAATGAAGCATAAGCAGCTTGTCCTTGGGCTTGCCAAGGAAATCACACCCATTAGTTTTTGTGAAGGATGTGTTGTTGGCAAAGCGAAACATTTTCCTTTCAGAAAATCCATTTCACGCACTACTGAGCCTCTTGCATTGATTCACACGGATTTGTGTGTTCCTATGCAAACCACCTCTCTCACAGGGACTAAATACATGCTTTTATTCATTGATGATTTTACTACTTACACATATACTTATTTTCTCTCCAAAAAATCATCTACATTCATCAAGTTTACATCCTTTCGAGAGCAGGTGGAGAACTAGCATGGCAGGAAGATAAAGATACTCAGGTCTGACAATGGTGGAGAATACATTTCCAATGCTTTCAAGGAGCATTGCCTTGCACATGGAATCCGCCGTGAATTTACAACTCCAGATCATCCACAACAAAATGGAGTAGCAGAAGAAAGAATCGCACCATCGTGGAAGCTGCTCGCTCTATGCTTGCTGTGGCACATCTCTCTCATGCTTATTGGGAGGAGGCTGCCGCCACCGCGTGCTATCTCCAAAATCGATGCGCCATCCTCCAAATCTCGGTCATCTTCGCATCTTTGGAGCACCTGCATATCCGCTCATCACTGGTCCTCGAGCCAAGTTCTCTGCTAAGGCGTCCAAAGCAATATTTGTGGGTTATGGTGATCGGTTTGGTCACAAAGCCTATGGCCTTCATCATCCCGAGAGCCGGAACCCGCTCCGTCATCTTCAAGAAGGAGCCCTCATGGGCATGGTGTCTCATCCCTTCAATGCATTGGTGCCCTCTTCACTCGCTTCCCTACAATTGCAGCTACCACCTCTTTTACCCACACCAACTTGCCCACCAAACTCCAATTCTACAAACACCCCAAAACTTTATAGCCTTCCTTCTGCAGTCGTGGCACACATTACGTGTGATTACCCATGACACCTTACCTGACCCCTCCCAACAGCACACATGGAAGCCATCAGTCGCCATGCGACTTCATCCCTAGTGCTGGCCGCTTCTACCCCCCGCCATGCCACCAACCCCGAGAGCTGACATCCTATTGACAAGGAGGCTATTGGATGTGGTGTGAGCTGAAGAAGGCAAAGGGGTCATGTTAGAACTAGGGGCTGGAGAGGCTGAGGGAGATATGGAGGAGGATAGATAGATGGGGCGATCCACCGTGAAGCCGAGTGGAAGGGAATGAGTAGAGGGCAGCGTGGCCTGAGATGAAGTGTGAGGTGCTGAAGACAGAGGTTGAACAAGGGAGGCAGCCATGGGAGAGTGCTGAGGTGAGGCAATGGGCTGCTGCGGGGAAGGAGGTAAAGGCAAAGCTGAGCTGTGGTGAATGGGGAAAAGCAGCCATGTAGGGGAGGGAGAGGACGTAGAAATACCCTGCTGGAGAGGTATGGTGGCGCCTGGCATTGAGGGTCGCTCAGTTGTGGAAGGTGAGGAAGGCGAGTAGGTGTCATGCAACTGAGGCACCTGGCTGGCTGCATGGCGGTTAGCAGAGGAGAGAACAAGTGGGACTGAGTTGCAGAGGAGTGGGACTGAGCTGCTGTTATCTGCCTGAGGTCTGCTGAGATCTTCCTCCGGTCTGTTAGCAGGGGAAGTGGGACTGGTACAGCCGAAGAAGGTGGGTCGCCTTGCAGAGGAGACACACAGTTGGTAGCATGGCGGGGAGCAGTTGCATGCGCAGCACTGGGAGGCTCGGGGTTGGTGGCATGGCGGGGGGTAGAAGCGGCCAGCACTAGGGATGAAGTCGCATGGCGACTGATGGCTTCCATGTGTGCTGTTGGGAGGGGTCAGGTAAGGTGTCATGGGTAATCACACGTAATGTGTGCCACGACTGCAGAAGGAAGGCTATAAAGTTTTGGGGTGTTTGTAGAATTGGAGTTTGGTGGGAAAGTTGGTGTGGGTAAAAGAGGTGGTAGCTGCAATTGTAGGGAAGCGAGTGAAGAGGGCACTGCTAGTGCTCACTCTGAGGAATGGATGGACGCCATATTGACATAAGAAATGGAGACGCTCGCGGAGCAAGGCACTTGGATTCTTGTCCCGCCACCCCCTCATCGCAATATCATTGGGTGTAAGTGGCTATTGAAGAAAAAATACAAGGTTGATGGGAGTCTAGATCGATTCAAGGCAAGACTTGTTGCTCACGGCTTCACTCAGCAACATGGTGTTGAATACACTGACACTTTCTCACCCGTCTTAGGTATGGCATCTTTCCGATTGATCGTTGCCATTGCTGTTCATTTTAATCTTCCTCTTCATCACATAGACATCAAAAACTGCATTTCTTCATGGCAAGCTAGATGAGGACATTTATATGCATTAGTCCCCTTACTTTCTATCTCACTCTCATCCCCAATTTGTTTGCAAGCTTCAAAGCCCCATATATGGCTTGAAGAAGTCCCCTCAGAAATGGTACCGCCAAATGCATGATGCCCTTATCTCTTGGAGATGGTGCAGATTGCTCACACACTGATCATAACCTTTATGTTTTGCACAATCATCATGGGTGGGGATCTTTATGTAGATGACATTCCCATTCTTGCATCTAATGAGCATATCTTGCTTTTATCTAAAAATATATTTAGGGGAAAATTTTCTATCACTGATAATGGTCGTATTTCTTACTTTCTTGGCATTCAAGTCATTCGTGATCCTCATGGTTGCTTCATTTCACCCTCTCAAGAGAAGTAAATTGAGGAAATTCTTGTATGTCCCAATACTCTTTTGCCCCCACTCCTATGGTCACAAATGCACATCTTGCACCTGAAGATCTTCCATACACTCATCTTGATAGGAGTTTCATGCACGACTTTCCCCTAATCATCTCCTTGGGCAAATCAGATATTGCATCACTTGTACTTGGTTGGATGTTTGCTATTCCAACCACATTCTCTCTCAAGCTCTCCATCAACCTCGTAAGGTCCATGGGATAGCACTCAAATGGTGTCTCTCTCTCAAGCTCTCCATCAACCTCGTAAGGTCCATGGGATAGCACTCAAATGGTGTCTCCTCTATCTCCATGCCACAAAGAACTACAAACCGACATATTTTGTAGGCACAGGCCCTCTCAGTATATGGAGGCCTTTACAGATTCAGATTGAGAAGGCCATGATCCCCACATACGGAGTCTCTCTGGATACCTCTTCATGCTTGCTGGCGGTGTCATATCTTGGCAAACCAAGCGTCAACTGTCCTCAGTGGCTTCTTCCACGATCAAAGTGGAGTACATTGCTGCTTCCCTCGCCGCTGGTGAAGCTCTTTGGCTTCACCAACTTCTTTGTGAGCTCCAAATTCCATATGAGATACCCCCGTCACAATGTTTTGTGACAACTGATCTGGCATCTCACTTGCTTATTCTCCCAAGGTCTCCAACAAGCTCAAGCATGTGAAGATTGCATACCACCTACTCAAAGAGGTGGTCGAAAGGGTACATCACCATGCAGTACGTCTCTACTTCAGAGAACCTGGCAGACTTCCTCACCAGGCTCGTTCCTCTCACGACAAACATCGCTTCTCATGCCTTGGTATTGGGCTCAGCTCTAGTGTCCATTTGAGGGGGGAATCATCCTCCAAAGTAGAATCTCATTAGCTTGCATCATCTCATTAGATTGTAGTAGATTCAAATGTCTACCTTTTGCCTTAAGGAGGGATGTTAGCAACAATTAATGCAACGTTTGTGTCCATTTGAATTAGCTTTATTCCATGCATTATTCTAGGAAGAATATTTCTACTTTTGTATGTAGAATGCAATAGTCACTTGAACGGTCATGTGAGATCCCTCTGCCCTCTCTGCGCGTCGGATTTTTGGTAGCTGAAAAGCGGAAACAACCCCCTCATGCGCGGGGCAGGGTCTCTCACTCGGGGCCTCGCCTACGAATGTCCGGGCATGAGACTAGGCTGGTGGTCACTCTGAAAACCGAAACCGGAAAAAATTCTCATGCCCAAAAAGCGGGGATGATTCCACCTTTTCGAATTTTTCTTAACGAGTTTTTTAACAAGATCAAAATCTAAACTATCCTTCACTTGAATAAACCAGATAGAAAGAAACTATCACTGATATAATTTTATCATCTGAGCAATTCAATGTTTTTTTCCTAATCAAAATTAGGCACAACCGTTGATCCACTCAATCGAGAAATTTATCAAGGCATTAACTATCTACTCGAAGCCTAGTGTAATCCTAAGATTTTTCAGTTTGATTATTAAAACTCCATGATTCCAGCCTTTCCGGCCCATGGGTTAGCCACCACCCTACCACCACTAGAATTGGTGGAACCAAACAAGTACTTACCCACCCATAATTGAAATGCCTTTCTTAACTTTAGCTTTAAAAAACAGATACGCACACACTCCTCTTTAAAACTTTAATAAAAACAATCCATTGACAAACAATTTACTGGTTACACATGTCATGTCTTTCTTAACTTTAGCTTTAAAAAACAGATACGCACACACTCCTCTTTAGCTTTAATAAAAACAATCCATTGACAAACAATTTACTGGTTACACATGCCATACTTTAAAATTTCCATTGAGTCTTTGTTTCACACAAAACAGTATCACTCTGGACTCTCCGTTGAGACCAGCGAGATAGATTACAATAACATTGGTCTGTCATACAATATCTTTCTCGACATACGAATGGGTGTCCTCGGCATCGCGAGCCTGTGCATCGCCTGGTCAGAACCCTCTAGGATTCTCCTTAGGTGTCCTGGCACTTCACTCAGGGACTGCTTCGTCGGTCCTCGTCCATCGTACCGAAAGCGTACCATTTTAACCATACCGAGGCTGGTCAAGACCTCGGCAGGCGTTGCCACGTAAGCTGTCCCTCAAACACTCCCCGCTAGTTGTTGCAACCGAACTTCCCTTAGATAAACATATATGCCAAATGCTCCCTCCCAACATTCTGGCGTAAGACAGTCTTTTAAGAAAACAAGGTTTCTATGCAAGTTTATAGTTTTGATTTTGTTTGAAAACCATGAATAATCTTAAATCCGTATCTCAATACTTCTAGATCTAGGTGTGAATTCCAAACAGAATTCCTCGAATTCTGTTAACTTGATCCTCAAATCAAAATCAAAAGTCTTAACTTAGTTTCAGATTCGGTGGGTGATTTGAGTACATTTTTTCTGAACTGGGCACATCGTCATTGGTTGAATTTGACGAAGGAATTAGATCTTGGTCAATAGTCTAAATCTGAGTTTGGGTCTAGAAAGGTTCTTCTTAAACTCTCTCTCTCAAAGGTACTATTTCAATTTCTCTTTTTCTAAATTTCGTTCGACGAATATTTGCTTTTTACAGGTTTCTAAAACATGAATTTGTTATGAGGAATAAGATAGTCATTTATCTCGATCTCTGACTTCGATAGTTTTATTGAATTTTTTTCATTACGGTAGCATTTCTTCTCACAGATTATCTCTTTATTTATTTTTTTAATTTTTATAAAAATTAAATAGAAGATTAAGGAGAACGCTTATTTAATTATAAAGATTCTATATGCATCTAATTATGCATAAAATCCGATTCTGATGAAAGTCACACTTTTATCATCTCATAAAAAAATCATTTATGGTAAAAATCACTCTTTTAATAAAAAAATATCTTTTATGCACCCATTTATGCATAAAAAAACTATTTATGATGAAAATCACACTTTTAATATAAAAAAATATCTTTTATGCACCCATTTATGCATAAAAATCATTTATGATGAAAATCATACTTTTAATATAAAAAAATATCTTTTATGCAAAAAAATAATTTATGATAAAAATCACACTTTTAATATAAAAAAATATCTTTTATGCACCCATTTATGCATAAAAACCATTTATAATGAAAATCAATTATGATAAAAGTAACACTTTTATAATTAAAAAAATAGTCTTTTATGCCTACTTTTATGCATGAAAATCAATTATGATAAAAGTAACACTTTTATAATAAAAAATAATCTTTTATGCATACTTCTATGCATGAAAATAAAATATGATAAAAGTAACACTTTTATAATAAAAAAATAATCTTTTATGCATACTTCTATGCATGAAAATCAAATATGATAAAAGTAACACTTTTATATAAAAAATAATAATCTTTTATGCATACTTCTATGTATGAAAATCAAATATGATAAAAGTAATACTTTTATAATAAAAAATTAATCTTTTATGCATAAAAATCAAATATGATAAAAGTAACGCTTTTACAATAAAAAATTAATCTTTTATGCATAAAAATTAAATATGATAAAAGTAACACTTTTATAATAAAAATAATAATCTTTTATGCATACTTTTATGCATAAAAATCAATAATAATGAAAGTAATACTTTTATAATAATACTAATTTTCTTTTATACAAATAATCAAAATGCATCTTCTATGCATGAAAATGACACTTTAGAATATAGAAATCATAAGGATTACTCTTTTAGAATAATGAAAGATAATACTTATTTCCAACTCTTTTGAAAAATTTTGCCATAATCTCCTTTGTATGGTTGACCATTTTTTTAATTTTAAGTCTCTAAAATTAATTAGAAATGCATCAAAAGAATTTAAATCATTCTAAAGTAACATTTTTCTACTTATTTAAGAGAAACATTATGAAAAACTTTATTTTATTCATTAATCATTCACCTAGGATAAAGAATGGTTGGATTTACTAGAAAAGAGAGGGGAATGCCTTTTGCAATGAGGCATAACATCACTTGCAATTTTAGAGAAGACAAAAAGCATAAAAAATCATAAAAAGCATAAAATAAATGAAAAAGAGAAGAACCACCAACTTACTAATGAATTTTGAGAGCTCTTCTTTGGCTTGATGGTTTGAGGGTTCAACTCTTGTTTGAGACAAGAGTGGCCACCAATCTTCTAGAAGAAGGAAGGTCAAAAACTAATGAATTTTGAATACAATTCACTATTTTTGGCACTTGGGAGAGACAGGGTAACAGTGCAAAATACTATTAAGTTTCAACAAAGGGGAGGGCTTCTATTTATAGGAAAAAAGTGAGCTTCTAACCAAGCCAACTGATTCTAGAATTTTTCAGATCAATTTGGTCAATTTTTGACCATTTTTAGGTCAGTTTTGCTCACTTTTTGGATCTAGTTGAAACATGAGAGAGGAGAGATAAAAATATCCCATTATTTGGGAGTTTAAAACTCATTCAAACATGTGAAATAGACGCCTCCTTCATGAGGGAAATTCCCCCATGCAGAGGTATCAAAAATGCATCATTACTTCTAAATATCTCCTTTTTTTAACTATTAACCTTGTCCTTAGTGAACTCTTCATCTTATGTGAGTATTTACTCATTTTTGGGAGATTTTTCTTTTATTTCTTCATTTATCTCCTCCCTACATTTGGATGAATCTTATTGGTCTATAGGAACCTTAATTTAAAATTTCGAAAAACTCACCTCCAGGATAATACCTCTTGAACAGATTATACTTAATTTCTAATGCACCTTTTGAGAATCTTTTTGAACTTATGTTTCAGGGGAACTTATTTTAATAAGATGAGATATTTTTCTCTCCAAAAGTATTTAAAATCTGAATATTCTCTTTCTAGAATATTTTCTCTCTCTAGGCCAAAACTGGTAGAAACAAGATCTTTTATATTTCTGAAGAGGGATTTGATTATAGGGGAAGATGCTGGACATCTTGAGAGGTTGGGGAGGAATCTTACATTCTCTCCCACTTGAAAAACACGAGATGTCCTCATCTCGAAAAAACTGGGGATAATCCCGCACAACAGATCGACTTCATTCTCCCAGGTGGCATCTTCAAAAGGATAGAACTTCCATTTTACCAATAATTCTCTGAGAATTCTGTTTCTGAGAATCTTTTCTCGAACATCAAGAATTTCTTCAGGTTGGAGTTCTATCTGTCCTTGGGTTGAAGAGGTCAGGATTTAATCATCAAGCACATGATTTAGGCTTGGCACATATTTCTTTAGAAGACTTACATGAAATACATTATGAACTTTGAGATGAGGCGGTAGAAGAAGCTCGTAGGCTAAGTCACCTACTTCCTTTGTAATCAGATATGGCCCACAATATCTGGGGGATAATTTCTTGTACTTCCCAAGAGATAGAGAACTTCTTTTGGGCCGTACTCGTATGAAGACCATATCTGCTTCTTTGAATTCTTTATCCGTCCTCTTCTTATCTGCATATTGCTTCTGTCTATCCTGGGCAGCTTTTATATCTTTACGAATTGACTGCATCTGTTGCTCCATGTCGTCAAGCATCTATCTGGACATCTCAACCCTAATCAATGGGTCGGACCAAGTTAATGGAGTTAAGCAATTTTGTCCATACAGAGCTTTAAAAGGGCTCATCCCGATACTTCGGTGGTAAGAAGCATTGTCAGGATTATGGTCCTACGGAAGTTGAACCCTAGCATAAGTTAATAGCTTTCGGAGTCTCGAGAGTATTATTAGTGCTAGCGGGGTTCACGGGTTAATGGGCGTTAGGGTTTGGTCGATGTGTGTACACATCTAAGTTAGCACGGCTCTTAAGTAAGATGGGCGGTCGGGCTAGGAGGTGTGGACACAGGCCAGGGTTTTGGTATAAAACCCAACGAGAAACCCTAACTCGTCATTATATGGTTGGGAGGTGAACCGACTTCCACCCTCTCTTCTTCTCCACGCCTAGGCTATAGCGGCTTGAGGAAGATGCAGCCGTAGTAGCAGAGGCGTTACAAGCATTGTAGGCGAACTCGACTAGGTGCAGATAGCTTAGCCACTTCTTGGGTTCCCTGCCCCACAGCATGACTATATCTTCGATTACTTGGTTTACCCTTTCAGTTTGACCATCGGTCTCAGGGTGATAAGCTATGCTGAGATCCAAGAAAGTTCCCACTGCTTTGAAAAATGTAGTCCAGAACCTTGAAGTAAACTTGGGATCTCGATCACTTACTATTCTCCTGGGTAGGCCATGCAATCTGAAGATTTCTTTAAGGAACACTCTGGCCACATCCACTATAGTGTAGGTTTCTTTTACTAGAATCAGATGGGCAACTTTGGTTAGTCTGTCAACTACCACGAAAATGGAGTTGTAACCTGATTGCACTGAAGGTAATCCAGTAATAAAATCCATACTGATACATTCCCACTTCATCTGCGGGATGTCCAATGGATGTAACTTCCCAGGCATTTTTACTCTCTCGGCTTTGACTTTCTAGCATGTCAAACATTGACGTACATGATTTAGTACATCCTTTTTCAAACCAGGCCAAAAGAAGCTTTTCTTTACAGACATGTAGGTTTTGATGAAACCTAGATGTCCTGCTATAAGGCTGTCATGGGATTCATTCATAATTTGATCCTTGGTTCCCTCATCATTGGGAATGCATAGCCTGCAATTATAATACATAATGCCATCATCCAGGCTCTACCCTTGTACTCTGTTCAATTCCTGTGGAGTTTTGCTCTCCTGCATAACTAGGGTAGCAATAGGGCCAAAGAATCTGTCCTGCATGATCTCTCTTGCTTCAATAATCAAGGGATTTGATACTACAGTAATTGCAAGCAAGGAGGCTTTTCTACTGAGGGCATCTGCTACCACATTTTCTTTGAAAGTATTCTAGGGGAAGGGTCTTCCTTCACTTCGGAATCTTCCTGCATCCTGATTCTAATTCGGGCCTTGCTACCTCTTTGGGGGTGGAAAGTTTAAAGTACTTCCTTGGGCTTGGAATCTTTTAAAGTTAGAGGTGCAGGATTTGGTGGGACCTTTACTACAAAGGCTTTGGCAAAATCCTTTGCCATTCTTACTGCTTCAGCCATGGACACTGGCTTGGCATTTTTGACCAGTGTGTCCAAGGGTTCGTTCATTCCCCGAATGAACCTGGCCATGAGTTGTTCTTCATCTAGAGGTGGTGAATATTTTAGTAGAAGAGCAAAGGCTTGGTGATATTCCTTGATGGTTTTGCTCTCCTGCTTTAGCTCTCTAAAAATTCGTTCATTTTGGTTTCCAAAAATCCAGGGGGACAAAATCTCTTTCTTAGATAGGTTTTTAAATCATTCCAGGACTAAGTATTTCTATCCAGATGGTTGGTGTCACAGTGGTTCCTCCATGCTACCCTAGCTGTTTCCACTATTTTCAGCCAGGCAAGAGCCATTTTGCTCCGCTCATTGTAGCCTGTGACGTCAAAATACTCTTCCATGGCTTCCACCCATTTCTCCACAGCCTCGCCCAGGTTCTCCCCTTCTCCTTTGAAGGGTCCTGGCTGAGTCCTATGAAGAGCCTTGTGAATATCAGGGTCAAGCTCGTCATCTTCAGAGACAAGTCTTGCTGACGACCGCGGTTTCCTCGTCTCATGATTCTGTCAAAAATTTATATATTATTAAATTTTTATTTTGATATTATCCACGAGATCCTAAGACTTAAGAGGTTCGGAAAACAATTTCTTAAACAAGATAATAATCTTATTAGAGATCTATGACATATGTCTGATAATAGATTTTTCTTTATTAGATCATCCGTAAACAATCACTTATACAACAAGAAATTTTTCTTTGGAAAACATTTTTATATTTATATAAAAGTTGCAATATGTATATAGAGCAGCTCGGAGGTGTCCTGGCACTTCACTCAGGGACCGCTTCATCGGTCCTCATCCATCGTACTCGAAGCGCACCATTTTAACCATACCGAGGCTGGTCAAGACCTCGGTAGGCTTTGTCGCGTGAGCTGTCCCTCGAACACTCCCCGCCAGCTGTTGCAACCGAACTTCCCTTAGATAAACATATAGTCTTTTAAGAAAACAGGGTTTCTATGCAAGTTTATAGTTTTGATTTTGTTTGAAAACCATGAATAATCTTAAATCCGTATCTCAATACTTCTAGATCCAGGTGTGAATTCCAAACAGAATTCCTCGAATTCTGTTAACTTGATCCTCAAATCAAAATCAAAAGTCTTAACTTAGTTTCAGATTCGGTGTGGGTGATTTGAGTACATTTTTCCTAAACTGGGCACATCATCATTGGTTGAATTTGACGAAGGAATTAGGTCTTGGTCAATAGTCTGAATCTGAGTTTGGGTTTGGGAAGGTTCTTCTTAAATTATCTCTCTCGAAGGTACTATGTCAATTTCTCTTTTTCTAAATTTCGAATATTTGCTTACAGGTTTCTAAAACATGAATTTCTTATGAGGAATAAGATAGTCATTTATCTCGATCTCTGACTTTGATAGTTTTATTGAATTTTTTTTCATTACGGTAGCATTTCTTCTCACAGATTATCTACTTATTCATTTTTTCAATTTTTGTGAAAATTAAATAGAGGATTAAGGAGAACCCTTATTTAATTATAAAGATTCTATATGCATCTAATTATGCATAAAATCCGATTCTGATGAAAGTCACACTTTTATCATCTCATAAAAAAATCATTTATGGTGAAAATCACTCTTTTAATAAAAAATATCTTTTATGCACCCATTTATGCATAAAAAACCATTTATGATGAAAATCACACTTTTAATATAAATAAATATCTTTTATGCATCCATTTATGCATAAAAATCATTTATGATGAAAATCATACTTTTAATATAAAAAAATATCTTTTAGCCATATGTTTATGCATAAAAATAATTTATGATGAAAATCACACTTTTAATATAAAAAAATATCTTTTATGCACCCATTTATGCATAAAAAACTCAATTATGATAAAAGTAACACTTTTATAATTAAAAAAATAGTCTTTTATGTCTACTTTTATGCATAAAAATCAATTATGATAAAAGTAACACTTTTATAATAAAAAATAATCTTTTATGCAAATAAAAGTAACACTTTTATAATAAAAAAATAATCTTTTATGCATACTTCTATGCATGAAAATCAAATACGATAAAAGTAACACTTTTATATGAAAAATAATAATGTTTTATGCATACTTCTATGCATGAAAATCAAATATGATAAAAGTAACACTTTTACAATAAAAAAAAATCTTTTATGCATACTTTTATGCATAAAAATCAAATATGATAAAAAGTAACACTTTTACAATAAAAAATTAATCTTTTATGCATAAAATCCAAATATGATAAAAGTTACACTTTTATAATAATAAAAATAATCTTTTATGCATAAAAATCAATAATAATAAAAAAATACTTTTATAATATTACTAATTTTCTTTTATACAAATAATCAAAATGCATCTTCTATGCATGAAAATGACACTTTAGAATATAGAAATCATAAGGATTACTCTTTTAGAATAATGAAAGATAATACTTATTTCCAATTCTTTTGAAAAATTTCACCATAACCTCCTTTGTTTGGCTGACCATTTTTCAAATTTAAGTCTCTAAAATTAACTAGAAATGCATCAAGAGTATTTAAATAATTCTAAAGTAACATTTTTCTACTTATTTAAGAGAAACATTATGAAAAATTTTATTTTATTCATTAATCATTCACCTAGGATAAAGAATGGTTGGATTTACTAGAAAAGAGAGGGGAATGCCTTTTGCAATGAGGCATAACATCACTTGCAATTTTAGAGAAGACAAAAAGCATAAAAAACCATAAAAAGCATAAAATAAATGGAAAAGAGAAGAATCACCAACTTACTAATGAATTTTGAGAGCTCTCCTTTGGCTTGATGGTTTGAGGGTTGAACTCTTGTTGGAGACAAGAGTGGCCACCAATCTTCTAGAAGAAGGAAGGTCAAAAACTAATGAATTATGAATACAATTCACTGTTTTTGGCACTTGGGAGAGACAGGGTAACAGTGCAAAATACTATTAAGTTTCAACAAAGGGGAGGGCTTCTATTTATAGGAAAAAAGTGAGCTTGTAACCAAGCCAACTGATTCTAGAATTTTCCAGATCAGTTTGGTCAATTTTTGACCATTTTTATGTCAGTTTTGCTCACTTTTTGGATCTAGTTGAAACAGGAGAGAGTAGAGATAAAAATATCCCATTATTTGGGAGTTTAAAACTCATTCAATCATGTGAAATAGGTGTCTCCTTTATGAGGGGAATTCCCCCATGCAGAGGTGTCAAAAATGCATCATTACTTCTAAATATCTCCCCTTTTTTTAACTATTATGTGAGTATTTACTCATTTCTGGGAGATTTTTCTTCTATTTCTTGATTTATCTCCTCCCTACATTTGGATGAATCTTATTGGTCTATAGGAACCTTAATTTAAAATTTCAAAAAAATCTTCACCCCCAGGATAATGCCTCTTGAACAGATTATACTTAATTTCTAATGCACCTTCTGAAAATCTTTTTGAACTTCTGTTTCAGGGGAACTTATTTTAATAAGATGAGATATTTTTCTATCCAAAAATATTTAAAATTTGAATATTCTCTTTCTAAAACATTTTCTCTCTCTAGGCCAAAACTGGTAGAAACAAAATCTTTTATATTTCTGAAGAGGGATTTGATTACAGGAGGGGGAGATGCTGGCCATCTTGAGAGGCTGGGGAGGAATCTTACAGGTCACCTCCACATATAGTGACCTAATCTTGTATAAAAGGCCAACCATTATAAACGTTTGGATATCAATGAAATACAACAAGTGATTGCATCAAGTCTATCTTTTCTCTTCTCCTTCTCTCTCTCTCTCTCTCTCTCTCTCTCTCTCTCTCTTACTCTCTCTCTCTCTCTCTCTCTCTCTCTCTCTCTCTCTCTCTCTGTTCTCACATCATTCTCTTTACCATTTCTCTACTCTATGTGAAGTTCTCACACATCGAGCTTGATCCTTTTGTAGGGGGCAGGAGAGAGAGAGAGAGAGAGAGAGAGAGAGAGAGAGAGAGAGAGAGAGAGAGAGAGAGAGAGAGAGAGAGATTCATCTTGCTCCCTGCCAATTGCATGCAAGAGAGAGCTGGTTGTATGGGAACACGTACCTTAATGAAGGACAAATAATAATAAGTTTTTTTCGAGGTTTTTAAAATACAATCAACCTCTCTAGTCAAAGGCCTCCTTCTACCTTTAATTAATTGATTCAAAAAACCTGCTCAGCTTTCTTATACATTTAGAAATGTCTCAAGGATCTGTAGTATTGTTTTGCCAATCATGTGCACGATATTTTCTTTCTTGTGTTAACCGCATTGGTTACCAATGCCCATATTTTTTGTAAGGCACATGTGCCACTGTCCTTTGAAATTAATATGTTGTTATGGTATAAAGTAGCCTAGCCATGTGCATAATGGAAGAATGGAGAAGTCCCATGAGTTTAGTTGTAACATTATGCATAGTGTGAAAATAGATCCTTTATATAAGTAATTTTGTAAAGTTTTTGTACGCACTTTCAGATTCAGAAAAGCACTCCCCATTTGAATAAGCTCGTTAGCTTAGTTCTTCTCCTTGTTTCTTGCTATCTATTTTGTTGGAATGCGTGTATGTCTAGAATGGGACTTGAAATATAGTGTGTGTGTGTGTGTGGATTGTGTATGAAGTTAGTCTTCAAACTAGGGATTTTTTTCTCCTTATGTTAATCTTTAGACTAGGGAATTTTCTTTCTCCTTAGTAGCCAGATTAACATTAAGTTAGATGATCTATATTTACCTTATCTTATACTACAACACGTCAGGGGCACAACACCATTTCAGCAGCGCTTTTTTTGTTGGGATGTTCGGGATTTCGTTCACTGCTCCGTATAATAGCGAAATGTTAATAGCGAAATTTTGCTACTCCATAGCATTTATAGCAACACAATTTTGTTGTATAGCAGTAAAATTTCACTGCTATATTGTGATTTTGCTGCTGAACATTGAAAATAGCAGCGAAATTACGCTGATATTTTCGCTACATGAAATTCTAGAGAGTTATTGGGTGCTGAATTCTAAAAATACATGTCACATACATACAAAAAATGATATATAGTTTTAAAAAAACATCCATTAAAACCCTTGGAGCCATGTTTCGAGCCAAAAAAAAGATAGTTGAAAACTTTTGAGAATCAAAACAATGTCAAGATCATGAATCTATCCCATCTTATAATAAACCCATATGTGCTCCACCTGATGTCTATATCTATTGGAAGCTCAATGAAAAGATGGGGTTCCATATCAATATCAATATCACTATCATGATCCAATGAAGCATTGTCCATGATTGATAGGTAACTCATCGTCTTCTTCCGATTGATGTTCCTCATGCTCTTCATTGCCCCATCCAAAATGTTTTCTTCATCGTCTTCTTCCAATGAGCTGATTTGAGGTAGTACTTGCACCTCATCCATAGATTCGGCCTCCATATCTTGATCTTGAAAGATTTGTTTTGAATGAAGGGAAACTTGTATAACATACCACCACTTTGGATCAATTCGCTTGGCGTGAAACACAACCTAATATCACAAAGCAAAGGGGTTACACTTTTATTATACAACATCAATATTTAATTTGGGGGGGATTGGTTGGGTTACTAACCTATTGACACTGTTGAGGTAGTATGAAGGTATCTTTCTCATCATTACAAAACTTGGTGGAATCAATTTCAAAGAACCCATTTGGATGTTTCATCACAGTTGCTTGAGCACCTCTATATATCACCTTGAACCATTTGACATCAAAGATGAATAGATTAAATGCTCTAAATCCAACCTCAAGAATATCATGAATAGTTTCACAACACTAAAAATTTTCCTCTATGACATTGGTATCACCTTTACTGGCTCGAATTTCTTTCTCAAAAGTTGGCATCACACCACAATCAAATGTGTTTCTTTTAGAATCCACACATTCCATGCAAAAGTACCTTCCCTTTGACCATATTGCATTATATAGTTTGTACTAACATCAAACAAAAGCATGACATTAGAATAGTACATTAAACAAGGTATATACGTGAGATAGAGATGAAGAATCTACTTACTTGAGGGTCACATCCTCTTGCATACTCACGCTTTTCTCTTGTGATCATCTCTCCATTTTGTGATACCATTTATATTGCCATACTACGAAGCCATTCTATATTGATCACATTTGGTAGAGATTCCAACCTAGGTGGGAATGGCAAGCATCTATTTGCTCTTCTGAAAGCTCTTCTCTCATCCTTTCATCTATTGATTGCATCCTTGTATCTCCCAATCCACTTCTCCATGATGGGACTATTTAGAATGCAGAATGTATTCACCTTGTGGCAGCGTAATGCTTCATTCAGTCTTTGTTGCCTTCCTTTTTCCTAAGGCACACGAGTGATTAGTCGGTCGTCCTCCTCATTTCTCCACAATTGTGGCATGAAAGGATCTATGTGAGGTAGATGTTTTGAGATATACACAAGAGACTCTTGCTTTAACCATCTCTCTGCCATGCTTGCTTTTGGCCTTGCTCTTTGTCTCACAAATTCCTTTAAGGTTTTCATAAACCTTTCAAGGAAAAACATCCATCGAACGTGAAAAACACCACACAGTGCCACTTCATCAACCAAATGCACCATTAGATGCAATTGTCTAATGAGAATTGTTCTAGGAAAGTTGTCCTCGATCATACACACTTCCTTAATAGCATTAACACGAGCCATCTCAATGGATTTAGGATCCATCTCCTTTAAGGATATGTACCTACATACATAGAAATTATGTATACTATTTACCAATACATAACTTGTGAGTGCATGAGTTTCCAAATAAGCAATATAACTTAGTGAATTGAAGAGAGGATTCATAGCCTCTCTCACCTTCTTATCTCCACAACCAACTATAGCAATTGGAAGAATAAACTATCCATAGAAAAAAATGGAAGTTAGTATATAAGCTTACAAATTATGTACCACAAAGAGAAAATGAATAAGCAAATATTTATATACTTGTAATATCTTGTGCCATTAATAGGCCATATAATTGTTCCTCTCCTTTCTTTTTGGTCTTTGTGAAGACACCCTTGAATGAATGCATTACTCTCATTGGTTTACGAAAAGAGGCAATCACACTTTTCACCTTATTGTGCTCCCTCTTGGTTAATACCCATGGTGCCTTTGGTAGGACTATTTTTCCACTCTCACTTTCAATTGGCCATTCACTTTGAAGGCATCCAATGTTTTGTATTTCATCCTTTGCACCCTTTTTATCTCTTTTACCAATTAAATGGTCCCAAATATTTGTTGCAACATTCTTGAAGATATGCATGGGATCTAACAGATGATTGATCTTCATGTCACACCAATATGGAAGTCGAAAGAAGATTGAATGTCTAGACATCCCATTTGGTGGTGGATTGGAAGTGCTTCTCCATGACTCAAACCAATCTCTACCTCTCATCACAAGTGGTGAGACATCATGTGGCAAATACTTGGGATGTGAAGGAGGGAGAAATCGATCATGTTTGTCATACACCAACTTCTTAAATGTAGAGGGTCTTTCTGAAACAAGTGATGGTCTGTAAATCAGGCATGCATGATGGTCTAGAGGTTGCCAAACCTATTTTGAAATTGAGATGATTGAGATAGAGATGTAAACTCAAAGTTTAAAGGCTAAATCCTTATGAATATAAGGTTCAAGTAGGTACCTGATCACTTCGAGAACCCGGGATAGCCATGCATCGTCCAAAGTAAAACTCCTTTCACCTCTGCCTCCTCATGCCTATTTATTAGCCTTGAAATGTCATGTTCTTTAATACCTTGCCAAAGTGTCTCAAGCTCCTCAAATCAAAGGCTCAAAGTACACATCCATGTTTGCCACCTTATACTTGCCTGGTAAAAGGAGAGCAAGCATGATATGACCATTCTTGATTGCCACCCATCAAGGGAGGTTGTAATTCACCAATACAATAGGCCAAGTAGACCATGATGTGGACTTGAAGCCAATACAATAGTCTAAGTAGACCATGATGTGGACTTGAAGCCAAATGGGTTAACAACATCCATGCCCAAGCCAAGACATAAGTGACATCGAGGCTCATCTTTAAACTCTAGCCCTCATTAATGCTCCACATGTTGCCATCAGTCGAGCGATGATCCTCATGATGCCATCGGTCGAGCGAGTAGCATGCCACATCATGAGTTCTACAATCCCCTATCATTTAAACATGTGTTGGATGCGAGGAATGATAGGGAAGTGTCTCAAATGCTTTCCGGGAACTTTATCTCCTTGCAAATCATCCCTATAGTGGCTCTCCCCACATTGTAGACATTGTGTTGCATCTTTATTAACCCCTCTAAATAGCATGCAATCATTGGGACATGCATGTATTTCTGTATAATCCATACCTAGCATAGAGAGCATTTTACGACACCCATCTTGTGAGTTCGGTAATATATTTGAGGGGGAAGAATCTTCTTGAGAAGCCACCCTATACCAAGTTTCCCTCTTACTTGGCATGTGACCAGTGCCTCAAGTCTCTAACTCATAGTCCTTGACACTCTCTCTCTATGTGTGCAAGGCTACTACAAGTGCCCGTGACCTTGACCAATGTGCTCACACATACATCTACCACATGATGGCCTACATCATCGGTGGCTTTACTCAATTGGGACAGGTTACATTGGGTTGTGGGTTTCTCTCTCTTTCTCTCTTAGAAAAGATGTCCTGAATCCTCTACCTTAGGAGTCTCCCATGAAGTTTGCCGATGTCGATCCTTCTTCATTTGGTTTGCTATGGAAGTCTCTAGCCATGTGTCTTGGCTTCCCAAATTTGTGGAGGTCCTTCCTCCTCTAGTCGTGCCTCTTCCTTGTCCTCTTCCTTGTCCTTGTTGAGATTCAAGCTCGATGTCAGTGTGAGCCAACTATGCTATGTGCTGGCACATTAGGTAGGAACATGTGTGAGACATAAATGACCGCGTGTCCATCTGGTCATAGTGTGTGGACATTAGCTAGGGTTAGTAGAGTGTAAACACAACTTATTGTGTGTTGTGTGGATTATGGATTAGTGCATTATGCTTTGTGTGAGAGTGGACATGGCTTCCCTCTATGGTTAGGGTTTGCAATATACATTAGGGTTTGCTCCTGTGTGTGTGTCTCCTCCTCCTCTACCATTCTTTCAACATGGTATCAGAGCCTTGTGCTGTTTATTAGGGTTTACGAGTGAGTGAGTGAAGAGGGAAAAGAAGCTGTGAAAAGAAGCTGTGAAGCTGGCCATTGGAGCTGTGAAGCTTGGAGCACACCAAATACTATCAGATCTGAGAGCTTGGCCTACCGGGTAAGGTCTTCTAAACATCCTTGAGCGGATTGCAGGTGATACAGGCAAAAACAAAGCAAAATAGAGCAAATCAAAGCAAAGAAAAATTCTGGTTTTTGAAGCTTTCCATAAAAGCTTGGGAACATCGATGTATGGTGGAAATACGTGTGATTTTGGCAAAAGACATATGTATTTGACAAAGAGGGATGTATTGGCAACCCATATACAAGCCTTGAACAAAATTTGGAGCAATTTACATGCATTTGATTGAGTGAAATTACTGGTTTTTTGAGCTCTCACAAAACAGAGAAAAGGAAGCCAAAAATTGATGAAATTGGAGCATGTATTTGGTAAAAATCAAAGCATTGATGGGTCATACACTTTCCTAGGTGTGTTGGGGACTTCATTAAATCATCAAATAGCACTTCAATCACTCCCAAAGGGCCCTACAGCAGGCGGCGCAGCCAGCAACAGAGAAACAGGGCAGTTTTTTGGCATTTTTCACACGGGGAGGTCAAATTTCACTTATGTGCTTGATTACTTCCACAATTGCTTTAGCAATTGGATGCTTTACACTTTGGAGAAGAGGGCTATGTGATTTGTTTGGTCAATGATGCTTAATTGAGCTGGGAATGAGCTGATTAAAACAGGCTGTCCATGGTTGCAGAGAAACAGGGTCATTTTAATTGAGCAATTAATCCTTGGTGTTTTACAATTGGACAAATTCCTCTTACATGGAGTTGATGGACACTAATGCTAAGCTAATGAATGCCTGGTTGCCCAATTTGGACAAATATTGAAGGAATTAGAGAAAATTTTCTACTGGTTTTTCTGGTTTTTCCAAAAACAGAGAAAGGGGTTTTCAAAAATTGATATGTACACATGTCAGATGGTGTTGATACTCAACATTGAGGCTGATTAGGTGTCAATGCAAGTTGCCCATACTTGATTGCATCATTACATTGTGATTTGGAGCCTTGGAAGGCGTGTCAATTCAGGGTATCCCGCACTGAGTGAGTCAGTATACAGGTTGATTATCTACATCAAATTTGGAGTTTGTTGGCTACCTTGGAGTATCTGGAACATTCATTGGAGTGTGGTTGAGCTGAGGAAGGCTCATTTACAGATTTGAAGTGTGCAGAAGATGTACGCATTGAGCAACATGTCGGACAATCCAGTTCAGATTGTTGGTGAAAAGCTGGATAGGAAGAACTTCCAGGCATGGAAGTACAGGATAAAGAGTTTCTTGAAAGGGAAAGGATTTTGGAATCTCATTATAGGTGCTGAGCCAGAGCCTGAGCTACCTCGGCAACCTACACAACAGCAGCTTATTGCTCATAAGCAATGGTCAGAGAGAGCATTCAAAGTGCTGCATTATTTGTCTATATGTATTTCTGATGCTATGCTCATACACATACAGGATGCTGAGAATCCCAAAGATGCATGGGATACTTTGGTCAAGATGTTTGATACAGATACGAGTGCTCGCAAGTCTCAATTGCGACAGCAGATACACAATGTGAAAAGGAATAAAAGGAGTATACATGATTATGTACAAGAAATCAAGAAGTTTGCAGATGCATTGGCCACAATAAATGCCCCCATGCCTGATGATGATTTAGTGGATATTACCTTGCGTGGTCTTGGCAAGGAATACAAATCTTTTGATACATCTATCTCAGTGAGGAGTACAGGTCTACCCGACTTCGATGAGTTGGTTTCACTCTTGTTGGTTGAGGAAATCAAGCTCAGTGATTCATTTCTGGATGCATCTACTAGCCATGATGATGGCAGAAATCAGGCTTTCTACTCGCAGAGAGGCTTTAGAGGCAGGGGGAGATTTGCATCACGTGGACGTGGTGGTAATGGTCATGGATGGCATGTAAGATTCCTCCCCCAACCCCTTTTTGATGTCTAGTATCTTCCCCTGTAATCAACCCTCTTCAGAAATATAAAGACCTTGTTTCTATCTGTTTTAGCCTAGAGAGAGAAAAATATTCTAGAGAGAGAATATTCAGATTTTGAATATTTTTGGATAGAAAAATATCTCTTATAATTCAGATGAGTTTCCCTGAAATAGAAATTCAAAAAGAATTTTCCAATGTGCAATTGGAATTAATTGGAAATAGGTATAAAGAACCTTAGTCTAAGGGTCTAGATTTTCAGAAATCTTTAGACTATGGTCCAATTAAGGTTCCTATGGGCCAATAGCATCAATCCATGTGTAGGGAAGAGATAAATCCAAATTTGTAAAAAAGAAGATACCCAAAAATGAGTAAATGCTCACATAAGGTGAAGAGTTGAAAATGTACAAGGTTTATTAGTAAAAAACTATGAGCAATATTAAAAATATGAGATATTTTGGGTATCCAAAAATGAGTAAATGCTCACATAAGATGAAGAGTTGAAAATGTACAAGGTTTATTAGTAAAAAACTATGAGCAATATTAAAATGATGCCATTATGACACATATGTAAGGAAGGGGAATTCTTTAAAGGAGGTGCATATTTCACATAAGATGAAGAGTTGAAAATGTACAAGGTTTATTAGTAAAAAACTATGAGCAATATTAAAATGATTCCATTATGACACATATGTAAGGAAGGGGAATTCTTTAAAGGAGGTGCATATTTCACATAAGATGAAGAGTTGAAAATGTACAAGGTTTATTAGTAAAAAAAACTATGAGCAATATTAAAATGATTCCATTATGACACATATGTAAGGAAGGGGAGTTCTTTAAAGGAGGTGCATATTTCACATGCTTGAATGAGTTTTAAACTCATAAAAATTGAGATATTTCATCTCTCCTCTCTCCTCATTCAAGTCTAGTTCCAAAAAGTTAGCTTAACTGACCTAAAAATGGTCAAATATTGACCAAACTGATTTAGAAAATTTTAGAATCAGTTTGTTTGGTTAGGAGCTCAATTTTTCCTATAAATAGAAGCCTCCCCCTTGTTGAAAAATAGTTAGTGTTCATGCATCGTTACTCTACTCCACCTAAGCCAAGAACTGTGAATTCATTTGATAATTCACTAGTTTTTGGAGCTTCCCTCTTTCTTCAATCCCCATTAGTGGCTCCATCAACATACTTAACCAATTGATTGGTTGGGGGCCTCTACCGTGAACAAAGAATCAAGCAAGTTGTAAGGTAATTAGTGAATATTGATCTTTCTATAATTTCTCAATGTTTCTCTCTTCTCAACCCCTCTCAAGCTTGAGAAGTTTAATTGGTATGGTTTTTTTTTAATGCTATTGAAGTTTGAATAGTAGTGAAGAGTTACATAATTTAATAAATGCTATTGAAGTTAATTTTCATTTATGATTAAATTCTAATGATTCTTATGTAAATTCTCTCTCTCACTCAAGAAATGGTCATACTCATGACCCGTTCTCAATCCAAATCAAGCTTTTCATAAAGCTTTTCCTTAACCCAAGATTAAGTTATGCTTGAGGCCAAATTAATGGCTTTTTTCTATGCTTTTAGTTTATGAATATTGATGATTCAATCCATTATGGATTAATAATCCAATTAGAGATCATTTTAATTATTTCCTTAATGATAAGCATTATCCCTTAGAAAAATTGAGATTTATCAGTCATAGCAGCGGAGCTATGGCAAAATTTTTATAAAAATTATGCATAAAATAATCTCATTCAAAGCATAAAAAGAGGACTTCCTACCATATTCTAGGAATTATCATCCTAGATTAATTGAAAGAATTTCATTACAATCATGGAGAAATTGAATTTTAATATTAGGCATAATGGATAAATTTTTATATTAAAAGTGTTATTTTTACCATTTTTATTTCGTGGATGTATAAATGAGGATGTGAAAATGGAGATAAGCATGTAGATGTGGATGCATGAATGTGGATGTATGGATGTGAATGAGGATATAGATGTGGATGTATGGATGTGAATGTGCATGTAGATATGGATGTATATATGTGAATGGGAATGTGGATGTGGATGTATGTATGCATGTGGATGTGGATATGGATGTGTATGTATGAATGTGGATATGGGATGTGGATGTATAAATGAGGATGTGAAAATGGAGATAAGCATGTAGATGTGGATGCATGAATTTGGATGTATGAATGTGAATGAGGATATAGATGTGGATGTATGGATGTGAATGTGCATGTAGATATGGATGTATATATGTGAATGGAAATGTGGATGTGGATGTATGTATGCATGTGGATGTGGATATGGATGTGTATGTATGAATGTGGATATGGGATGTGGATGTATAAATGAGGATGTGAAAATGGAGATAAGCATGTAGATGTGGATGTATGGATGTGAATGTGGATGTGGATGTGGATGTATGAATGTGGATGTATGGATGTGAATGAGGATGTGGATGTGGATGCATGGATGTAAATGTGGATGTGTATGTATGGATGTAGGCATGTAGATGTGGATGCATGAATGTGGATGTATGGATGTGAATGAGGATATAGATGTGGATGTATGGATGTGAATGTGCATGTAGATATGGATGTATAGATGTGAATGAGAATGTGGATGTGGATGTGGATGTATGTATGTATGTATGTGGATGTGGATGTATGAATGAGGACGTGATAATGAATGTATGCATGTGGATGTGGATATGGATGTGTATGTATGAATGCGGATATGGTGTGGATATGGATGTGTATGTATGAATGTGGATATGGGATGTGGATGTATAAATGAGGATGTGAAAATGGAGATAAGCATGTAGATGTGGATGTATGGATGTGAATGTGGATGTGGATGTGGATGTATGGATGTGGATATGGATGTGAATATATGATATGTGATGTGAAGGAATCTGAAGTGAAGAGATGGAAAATGATATGATTGGATGAGTACACATATAAATGAAATGTGGAATAAGTAATGTGGATTGCATGAGGGATAATGTGGAAAAATGAGAGTTAATATAGAAATTGTATTTGTAAACTGTTTGTAAATGCTGTTTGTAAATGGCTGTTTTATGTCAAGAATGCTGGGAAAGCATTTTGACCGTCTTGTGATTAAGGTCGTGGAGACCTAACTGATAAAGTTGCAACTGCTGGACGGAGAGTCAATGGAGGACGTCTCGCGTAGCAAGGTCGGCCGAGGTCTTGACCAGCCTCGGTTCGATTAAAATGGTGAGCTTCCGGTACGGTGGATGAGGGACCAAGGAAGCGGCCTATGAGTGAAGCGCTAGGTCACCTGCGAAGGATCCTAGAGGGTGCTGACCATACGGTGCTCGGGCTCTGGGTCGCCCAGGATACCCACGCGTGCGTCGAGGAAGATATTGGAACAAGGAGTAAGAGTTGTTTTCTGGAACCGGGCATGGATCTGGTTGACTGACCTTGCTGGTCCTCAACGGATGAGTCCATGGCTCTTTTATATGGATCTGTTGGTTGATCTTGCTGATCTTCAACGAGAGTCCATCTTGATAAGTGATTATATTGTTGAGTATTATGGGCTAGGAACTATTGAAACGGCCCCTGTGTGGACAGGTGGTGAGCGTTCTAGTTGCCAATGATGCCATAGATACTCTGATGAAGGAATGATGGGAAATTATGAATCAACTGGATAATTTGGGAGATTGTGATCAGTGGTACTATGGTTTCATTAAAGGATTGTTTTAAAGTTAGCTGATGCTAAGAAAAAGGCAATTTTCATATTGGGTGTGTAAGTGGTGTGGCTAGTTTTATGTTTGCATGAAATTCCGGCTAGGGGGCCTTGGAACTCTTTTCCTTGGTACCCGGGACAAAACCTAACCAAATTCCAAATTGGATCCCATCACTACAGTGGTTGGGCGGTTGGCTAACCCATGGGATCGGATGGGGTTAGGCTGGACTGATGGATCCGTAAATCGAGACTCAATTTCTGTTATTACGATAGATAAAGTAAATCTCGGATAGTAATTGTTCTATGGATAGGAATCAACGGCTGTGCCTCCTTGGTGGGGAAAAAAGCGTTGATCCCAATGATCCAAGTGCAAGTTTCTTCCTTGATCTGACCAAGTATCTTTATAGATGCAGTCGGATCTGTTTGATCAGTAAGAGTTTTGACTACGTTAGAGTAAAAATTATCCTGGTGGAATCGCCCGTGCTTTCCGGATAAGGGAAGTTTTTCCGGGTCTGGTTTTGGAAAAACCGACGGATTAGTCTTTTGTCCGGATATCCGTGGACGAGGCCCCGAGTGTGGGACCCTGCCTCGCACAAGAAGTGCTACTTCCGCTGCTAGTACCCCAAATCCGTTGCGCGGTGGGAACAGGGATCTCACATGGCAGGACAGGCCTCCACAACAGAATTTTCAGCCTTCATATGGTGCTCGAGGTGGTCGTGGATATGCACCTCAGCGAGGCAAAGGCAACCCCCGTGGTAGAGGACGTTGGCAAGGCCAACAAAATTCTATGCAAGATGTGGAATGCCATTATTGTGGCAAATATGGTCATATGGCGAGAGATTGTTTTCGCAAACAGAATGATTTGAGAGGGGGAAGAGCACAACGTGGTGGTCATTATGGTGGAAACTATGCACAACATGGTGGTAACTATGCATCAAGTAGCAATGATGGAACTGCAAATCATTTGTTTGCCATGAAGCATGTTGTGGGTTCTATGACAACAAATGCTGAGAATGATGACACATGGTATATGGACTCAGGAGCATCAAACCATATGACATGTCATGGTGAATGGTTTGAGCATATGAAGCCTATGGAAGTAAAAGGCTATGTGGAGATAGGTGATGATACCCAGCATGTCATTACACATGTTGGAAGTGTACCATTGGTCATGCACAATGGTCAGACAAAGTCTATGTCAGATGTGCTGTATGTGCCTTCGATCACTAAAAGCTTGGCCTCAGTTGGTCAAATGGTAGAACAGGGATTACAGGTTCGTTTCAACGAGCATGGATGCTTCGTTGAAGATTTCAAACATGGATGTAGAGTGATTGCTAAAGGCAAGAAAGAAGAAAGATTGTTTAAGCTGGATGCTGGAATTCCTGAGCTAAAATCAGCCATGTTCTCAAAGAGCAAGAATAAGGTACAGGACATTGATATGTGGCATAAGAGGATTGGCCATGTCAATATACAGAGATTAAAGAACATGCAAACAAGAGGCATTGTCAATGGATTGCCTAGGTTCAAATATGATGGACATATGCATGTTTGTGAAGCCTGTCAGTTTGGGAAGCAGGCAAGGTTGAGGTTTCCTAGAGAAGGAAATATGAGTAACAGGCCACTTGAGATAGTACACAGTGATGTATGGGGTCCTGCACAAAACCCATCTATCAAAGGCAGTTTATACTATGTTACATTCATAGATGATTTTAGCAGGATGACATGGATATACTTTCTCAAAGAGAAGAGTGAAGTGTTGGAAAAATTCATGGATTTCAAAGCTTTTGCAGAAAAGCAGTATGGCTGTTGGATTAAATGTCTGAGGACAGATGGAGGTGGTGAATACACCTCAAAAGCTTTTGAGCATTTCTTGAGGAAGCATGGAATAAGAAGACAATTGACTTGCAGGTATACACCTCAGCAGAATGGTGTGGCTGAGAGAAAGAATAGAGTCATATGTGAAGTGGCAAGGGCAATGCTTAATGAAAAGAGCATGCCAGATTACTATTGGGCAGAAGCATGTGCTACTGCAGTGTATATATTGAACAAAACACCTACAGCAGCCATTCATGGAAGCACGCCAGAGATGCGGCTTACAGGTTACAGGCCAGACATTGGACATCTTAAAGTTTTTGGATGCATAGCTTATGTACATGTGCCTGATGAAAGAAGAAGGAAGTTGGACCCTAAGGCAGAGAAATGTGTATTTGTTGGATATGCACAGGATCGAAAGGCATACAAATGTTATAATCCACAAACTAGACAAGTGGTCATCTCACGAGATGTGGTGTTTGATGAGCTTGCTAGTTGGTACAAAGCAAAAGATGAGGGAGTCATTGAGTCACTTGAGGCAGATGTGCCTATGAACTTGCCATCACAAGCAAGTTCTAGTTCTACTACTATGTCTAGGCCAGCAGAAGCTGAGAGTAGCAGTGTACGTCCATGGTCAGGACGTTTGAGGCATGAGAGTGTGAGCACTGGGAGTAGTGCTATGGATAAAGGCAAAAATAAAGTCGAAGGAATTGGAATCATAGGTTATGAGTCATCTAGTTCAGAGAGTTTGGATGAGGAGCTTGGCATACCTGTTTTACGCACACCTGGTGCTAGACAGGATAGATATGTGCCACCACATGCTAGAGTTACAGGTGTACAGAGTGACCCGCAGGCATTGCAGAGATCCCAGAGAGTCAGATATCCTGTTGACAGATTGACATATAGAGATTTTGCTATGCACTATGCATATATGACATCTATGGTGAAGCATGTGGAACCTACATGCTATACAGAGGCTATTGGAGAGCATGTATGGGAACAAACAATGGATGTTGAGATGGACGCATTGGTCCATAATGATACATGGGACTTGGTTGCACTACCAAAGGACAAGAATGTTATTGGATGTAAATGGGTTTACAAAGTGAAGTGCAAATCTGACGGTTCTATTGAGAGACATAAAGCAAGATTGGTAGCAA
This sequence comes from Cibotium barometz, assembly GCF_041138505.1. Lineage (NCBI taxonomy): Eukaryota > Viridiplantae > Streptophyta > Polypodiopsida > Cyatheales > Cibotiaceae > Cibotium > Cibotium barometz. The sequence goes on from NC_141058.1 coordinate 1,583,654, forward strand.
AGGGTTATGCACAGACCCAAGGTTTGGATTATGATGAGACGTTTAGTCCAGTGGCTAAGATGGGCACAGTGAGAGTAGTCATTGCTATGGCTGCAGCTAATGGCTGGGAAATGCATCAGATGGATGTCAAGAATGCATCAGATGGATGTCAAGAATGCATTTCTGAATGGAGATCTACAAGAGGAAGTGTACATGGCACAGCCAGAAGGGTATGTACACCCTAGATATCCCACTCACGTATGCAGGTTGAAAAAGGCATTGTATGGTCTAAAGCAAGCACCTCGTGCTTGGAGTGATAAGATGAGCAGATATCTTATCTCACTTGGTTTTCAGATTTCTACAGCAGATTCTTCACTCTATGTGAAGAAGACAGAGCATGGGATTGTTTTACTAGTCATCTATGTGGATGACTTGATTATCACAGGTGATCATGGTGCAGATGTGATGCATGTCAAGAAAGCTTTGAGTGGGCAATTTGACATGAAAGATCTTGGTGAGTTGAGATACTTCCTTGGAATTGAAGTGGTGAAAGATCATGCAGGTACTTGGTTAGTACAGTGCCTATGAGTACACCATTGGAGCAAAATGTGAAGTTGCGGGCTGATTATGGTGAGGAATTGGATGATCCTTCTATGTACAGAAAGATGGTTGGTAGTCTCATATATATGACTATCACACGCCCGGATTTGAGTTATGCTGTGGGGCTAGTCAGCCGTTTATGCAGAGCCCCAGGAAACCACATTTGGATGCAGTGAGACGCATCATGAGATATGTGAAGACCACAGCACATTATGGTTTATTTTATGAGAGTGGTAAAAGCTTAGACATACATGGCTACACAGATGCTGATTGGGCAGGTAGCGCATATGACAGGAGGTCCACTAGTGGATATGCTTTTACACTTGGAAGTGCCGTGGTGAGTTGGAGTAGCAAGAAGCAACCTACAGTTGCTTTATCTAGTACAAAGGCTGAGTACAGAGGAGCAGCCATTGCTACTTGTGAGGCTATATGGTTAAAGAGTCTCTTGGCAGATTTATGTGAGCCTCTTGATGGCAAAGTTGTCATTCATTGTGACAACATGAGCAGTATACAGTTGGCAAAGAATCCAGTGTTTCATGCGAGGACCAAACACATAGAGGTCCATTATCACTTTTGTCAGAGAGAAGGTGCTGGATGGTACAGTTGATCTTCAGTATGTGAAGACTGATGAGCAGGTGGCTGATATCTTTACGAAGCCACTTAGCAGGGAGAAGTTTGAGTACTTCCGGACTATGTTGGGAGTACATGGGATGAGCTTGAGGGGAAGTGTTGAGAGCCTTGATATCCCAAGCTCATCTACATCTTCATCGGCAGTACATCATGAGCTTGAGAGGGGCTGTTGAGATTCAAGCTCGATGTCAGTGTGAGCCAGCTATGCTATGTGCTGGCAGATTAGGTAGGAACATGTGTGAGACATAAATGACCGCGTGTCCAGCTGGTCATAGTGTGTGGACATTAGCTAGGGTTAGTAGAGTGTGGACACAACTTATTGTGTGTTGTGTGGATTATGGATTAGTGCATTATGCTTTGTGTGAGAGTGGACATGGCTTCCCTCTATGGTTAGGGTTTGCAATATACATTAGGGTTTGCAATATACATTAGGGTTTGCTCCTGTGTGTGAGAGTGGACATGGCTTCCCTCTATGGTTAGGGTTTGCAATATACATTAGGGTTTGCTCCTGTGTGTGTGTCTCCTCCTCCTCTACCGTTCTTTCAACAGTCCTCATCCTCGTCCTCGTGCGAGGCCTCCTCGGGTGTAGAATGCTTTCTCCTCTCCAGTTGTTGGTTCCAATCCTTTCTTCTCTGACCTTATTCTCTTGCTCGAGTAGAGCTCCTTCTATCTCATGTAGCTTCAAATATGGCATATTCTTTAAGGTTTCCACAATGTTCTCATACTCTCCCTTGTCCACACTCTTTAGAAGCACTGCTAGTGCCTCGTCATCTTCTACTTTCTTCCCAATGGCTGCAAGTTGTTGCTTAATGCTTTTGTATTTGTTCAAGTGTGTAGTTAGAGGTTCACTTTTCTTCATGTCAAGTTTGTAGAATTGCATTAACATATTTATCTTTGAATTCTTTGCTTGAGTGCCAAATAATTTGTTAATTTCATCCCATGCATCTTTAGCTTGTTGTATCCCTGCAATGTGGTGAATGATTTTATCATTTAAGCTAAGTGAAATGAGTCCTAATGCTTTCTCATTTCTATTCTTCCACTCATTCTCCCCACTCTTCATTAGACATTCATCTCTTCCCTCAATTAGCCCCCATAGATTCTTCCTCCTCATGAGCAAATAAATGGTCATGTATGGAACTTCTCCCCATTGAAACTTAGCCTATTTCTTATGCACTGCTCATGTATGGAACTGCTCCCCATTGAACTTAGCCTCTTGATCCAACTAAAGATTCAAGGGTAGTGTCTATCCTTTTACAACTCCATTTTGGTGTTAAATGATGATTATAACATATTTACAAGCATGAATACACAAACATTTGCATAAAGCCAAGGATAATTGATTTATACTAGATGGTTGGGATATCAAACCAAATTCAAATTGCAATCTAAAGTGATCAAGATCTGTATCAGATACCCAATGGTTAGTTTGAACCATCAATCGCACCAAAATATAGTGATTAGTGTTACTTAATCATTGATTAGTGAAATTAATTCCCTTGTTTTGCATGTAGAAAATAGAGTGTACAGGGAGACCAGATCTGGTGCCTTAGAGTTCAAATGAGCTCAAATATTTTTGAAGGGCATAAATAGAAGTTATTCTAGTAGAGGATCAATCCCAAAAATAAAATATTTGACCAACCATTGAATGCTTAATCTCTATTTTACCAAAGTCACTTCAGATTTGATGTAGGGCTTGATGTAGCTTCTCCTTGATGAATTTCAAGATTCTGTAAAAGAGAGTCCTAGGCTCAACTAAAGCATAAGACTTGAGCGGTCCACATAGGTGAATTATGGGGGTTGTGTTGTGGTTTCTAAGATATGGAAGGCTGATGGTAAAGGAGGTAGGCTCTGGATTGTGTTGTGTTCCATAATGACTACTCTATCGGTAGGTAAGACTTGCATTACTTGGTCATATACCCAGTGATTTTGTGTTATACAGTTCCCATTTATGGTCACATAACTATTGGGTTTGGGTGTAAGTGTACCATCTTCAGTTTCTTGATCCAACGAGTCTGCTTTAAATTGGTGTTGAGGTTCCCAGTTTGGTCTACTGGGATGATAAAGTATCTCGGCCCACGATTCCAAAAGTGATCTCTAGCCCATCCTCTTTGGATACGAGAGGGATATGGTAGGGAAGAATTTTTGAGGGTCTGCACCATGGTATCACGGAATTCAAAATTTGAAGAGTGACACGCTGTTTGGAAGACGTACTAGAAGACTACTAGGAATTTGGAATAAGTGTCTTCCTCTCCCTACAATCATTCAATCACCAATTCAAATTGTTCTAGTAAGATATTTTATCATTCAGCACTATGTTAGGTAAAACATACATTCCAAAACAATCTTAAATAACAAATCCTAGGAACTAAGATCGGCTCTCATAGGAATTGTAAGGTTTTGCCCATCCTAAATAGGGGAAACCTTAAGATAGTCTACTAGATCTAACAAGAAAATTTTGTTCCTACTTGTCGACACCTCGACCATGTAAAGATGCGAAGATACGACTAATAGGTAAGACCTAGTTCTATCCCGTAGGGGGAGTGTAGTCTCCTAAATAATTCTTAAAATCAAATCACCCATAGAATGATTGACCTTAACTTGGGTAGCCTCTATTCTTGATTCCTCAGCCATGTAAAGATGCGAAGATATGACTAACAGATAAGACCTAGTTCTATTCTGCAAGGGGAGCGTGGTCTCTGAAATAGTTCTTAAAATCAAATCACCCATAGAGTGATTGACCTTAACTTGGGCAACCTATATTCTTAATTCCTAGAGAGAATGCTTTTTTCCCCATCTATGCGAGGCACAACCGCGCTGGCCTAATCCTCTAGATTAGGGTTGTCCAGGGACCTATTTAACTAATGTAGAGCTTTCAATTCATTATGTTAGAAAGCTATCCAACTCATCGGGTCCATTGGTCCATAGGATGGTGTCGTCAGGGCACTCTATCCTCCCACTTTCCACCCAACTCATGCATCAACTTTGTTTTCTAATTAGTCCTACCATGTTGTGTCACATGGGGGGGGAGAGCAACTAAGGACATCGTCTCCTCAACACAAGGTTGCGATATTGAAAAAAAACTATGCATAGCTTACTTATAGAGCGACTGAAAAAAGCACTCGTCGCTGGGAGAGGGGGTGTAGAGGGTTATCAGGTACAGTCCGCACAAAGTGTCGGGTATGGACTATTGGGTGCAATCTCTACACAAAGTGTTGGGTACGAGCAGTGCAGGGTGTTGGGGGTATTGGCCATGAGGGAGATGGGGGGTTTATATAGGGCCTTGTATGGGTATACGGGTGCAAGGAAAGGAGAGAAAAGAGGAGTGCAAAGGACAGTGTACAATGAAAGTACACCAATCTATGGTTGCATGAGTCTGGGAAAAGGGATGGTGCCTGTACGTGGGCAAAAGGTGAGGTACGCATGTACCTTCTTGATCACTGGTCACATGGGTGTCCACGTGGTGGCTAGTGGGAACCGTACATTGGGGTGGTGGGCCTTTGGTCCTTGCACGACCGTTGTAAGGGCGTCGGTCATGTCTACATCTTTTTGGGACGGAGACCCCCCTTTTTGGGACGCAGCCTTGATATGCGTGCCGATGTGCTCGGCGGTTTGCGAAATTTGTTTTTGGCGAAATTGTTCGGGGTGTTTTCTTGGTCGAATGCAGTCTGTTCATCAATCAGACACCCAGACATGCATTTATGGTCGTAAGTTTATCGTACTTTAACTAAAAATCTTCATAAATCCGATGTCCATTTTAAATGTTGTAAAATCCTATATTAGGGAAAAATTACATGTAGATTCCAAATTTGGACTCAAAATTTTAGGATTCCAAGTGGAAATAGCTCAATTTTAAAAATTGATGATTTTTAAACTTTAAAAAGATCATAAATTCAACTATCAAATATACATATATTATTATTAAGATGGGCATGTTATATAGGTACATGTCATAGCTAGGGGAGGGTTTAAAACTTTGTCCTGTAAATGCATGGGAAGGAGGAGATGACAAGCGAAAGAGAAAGCACAGCACAATGTGTAGGAAGGAGGTATCTTATGTGGCTATGGGTGTGACTATGTGCATAGCTATGTACGTGGCAATAACTGCGTGCATCATAGAGGAGAACCCACCATGCATTGGCCCCCTTGTTTTTTGTAGCTTGTAGCAATATTTTTTTTAATCCAATGAAGTGGATTATTGATACATTTTTATATTCTAGATGTTGACAACTATGTGTCTACCCATGGATTTAATATTGATGTGATTACTTAAAAATTTGATGTTATTAACATGCCTAAATAAGTCAATAACACACCAACATCATTGACATAAAAAAAGTTGGCCTGTTGTGGTGCTTTGTGAAACCTCTAAAGCTCGTAGTGTTTTGTTTTTCTAGTCGAGCTCGTAATCCTTCTGCTATTTCCCCGCTCGCTCGACAATGTTATATAGATATCCCCCCTCCAGGTTCACCAGGCTCATTCTCATTGTATGAGAGATAGAGATCTATACAGAGAGAGAGTTCTAGAGAGAGACTTTTTGTAAAGAGTCAGCTATACATGCATTGGGTTGGTTAATTATCCAAATAGTAACCTTTTTGAATAAGAGCTTTGAGCATCGCACTAAAGGCAATCAAGAATTGCATCCCAATTGGGATAAAGTAGAGTGCATTTCCTTATTTATAATGTATATACATTTGTAAAGGAGAAGGTAGCTACAAAAAAATCTACTTGAGTTTTTTGAGATGTTAAAAAAGATTAATACCTATACTCAAGCAACGTGTTAAAAAAGATTAATACCTATACTCAAGCAACGTGTTAGCGAGGGAATTGACCACTTATTTCCTTGGCAACCTACTAAAGTTCATTGGTCATGCGCGCAACATATACCAAACTAACATGACGTTAAATCAATCAACAATGATAGTTTATAGGTTACTCGAACAATTACTAGATTGCCTATTCACTTCAGAGTGGAAGAACACAATACTATAGAGCTAATTTAATGAAGTTAATAACCAGACATAGACATCAAGACTCATAAACATAACATGATGACTCATGTAAAATGAAGCTAAAACCCAAAAAGGCAACAGTCTTACCTATATATATATATATATGCTAAGCAGAGCAATGATACAAAAATGGTAGCCAACCTCTGTAAGGCTCATGAATCATCCTTTTATACTACTCGCTTGCTGCATCTCTCACACTACTAAGATTTCTTCACGATGGTAATATGCATTATCGAGGTGTGCAGAAGGTGCCACTAAGTAATAATGACCTTTTATCTACCATCAGGTTGTCCGTGGTGCTGACTTGCAGTTGTGATAGGGTAGATATCCAGCTAGGCTATGGTCATTCGTCTCTGTGCCCTCCCTAAGCCTACGACGACTAACACTTGGCACGCTCGGTGGGTCGAATTCCCAATCTAAAGACTTGAACCCAAAATTATTTACAGTTTCTAGAATGTTAGCTGCCTCTTATGTTATGGGGGGATTTTTGATCATGGTCTTGGTAGCTACACCTTAGACTTTGAGATCCGGAAGGTGAAATTTGAAGGATGCCTTCCATGAAAATCCAAGTTAGGGAATTTGGAAAAATCCATGCATTTTGGAAAAAATAAAATTGATATCTTTAAATTAATTTTGGTAATTCTGATGAATTTGGTAATTTCATTAAATTTGAAAGAGAAAGTGTTGCTACTCAAGGTTGCTAATAACACATATGGGGTGTTTACAAACATCGTTTAAGTTACAATGTAGCCAAGAAAATATCCATAAAATTTTAAAGAAAAGTATAAAAAACAATCTAATTCTAAATAGTAGGAGACTAACATGTACTAACTCATAAACAAAAGGTGACCAACATAGATCCAAATAGTACTGTAATGATCTAAACTCGCTGGCCTTCATCACATTCCTCGGATGTTGCAAAACTCTCCTTTGCCTTAGCACACACATTTGCTAGAATCTTAATCTTTTGTGGCATTTTTTTCCCCTTAGTGATCCACGTAAAAACTATCATGTTTGATAGTTCCGAACACATAGGATCCTTCTTGTTACACATCCAAAATTTGTTCCAACAAATCTACAAACCTCAGCATCACTAACATTTCTCTTTTTGCATATTGGTGCCCAATATTATATTACAATCCTCTTGTAGTTTTCAGATGTTCTGTTGGCATCTATGTTACTTTGCGCTACACCCAACCATATAGGATATATTGGTTTTGGTGGTCGAATAAGAACAAACTCTCCCTTTCTAACATCAACCATGGGCTAAAAAGCTTGCTTTAGCCTTTTACTTTGTGGTCCTCCACAATAGTGATCATCAAGTTCCTCCAATCCTAAGAATTCATCTCATCGATATCAATAGTCATGTCATCCACATGTGTGCCTAGAGTTCTTGGCCAAAAGTTTTGATAGAAGCCTCCATCCTAGAAGGCTTGGTCTCTCTAGTGCCTAACCTATGGCCTCCCAATACTCAATCCACTGGGCTGATGTACAAGGTGGAATCTGCATCAGATCCTTGAAAATTAGTCCATCTTTTCCAATATTGTTTGTAATCCTTAATTCCTTTTACCACCTCTGAGTGATCTTTAATGTGCTCAAACATTGGAACAACACATGGAACCCATGTCGGTAGTATTGTGTTACCATCACTATCCTTCTTCCATAATTCAATACCACCATCCTTTGGTAGACATTCAATGGATTTAGGATGCTATTGCATGATTGGAACCTTTTCCTACATGAAGAATCTAAATTGTAATGGTTTTGAGTGCCCCACTAGCACATCTTGTCCATCAGACAAGTACCCATCAATGAATCCCTTGAAATCTAGGACATTTGTCATCAAGAATAGGGTTGGAGTAGATACTTGGCTATCCTTGAATATTTTCATTAAATGTGGGAAGGTGAATGTCTGGCTAGTCCTTAGTTTCTTAGAAAACCTGCTAAACATTGCATCAATATCCTCATGTGTATGACAAACCATCAGAAATCCTAACTGGATCATCTTAAATACTCCTTTGGCAACCAACAATGATAGATAGGAAAACAAATACCGATTCTTGTTCTCTGATGCATAATTATCCAATTACAACATCAAATTATCTGGTAACTTCTTGAATTCTAAACTAGCATTTGTGTTCAACACTTCTGTTGCTATCCCAACATCATTCAATGTAGTTGAGGAAGCTCCCATGTATCCACCCTCATGTGTGTAATGCTGATCAAGAGCCTTTCTAGAGTTTAAATCATTCAAAAATGTGCTAGTAGATCTGGGCATACCATCATTGGAAAGACCTCCATACTCATGTTTATCACACCTCCCAAGGTTTCTTAGACACAAGGCAAGAGAACCTATTGTGAAATTTGGATCAGATGGCCATAAGCTGATAGCAAAATGTCTGTAGTTCCCTTGTCCATGTCCATGGGTTATCATTCCTGTTAGTGACACTCGCAATTGTGTTGAGTTATCTGTCTCCTTGGAACGCACCTTCAATCTTAGGATCGTTGTTCTCTTTTGGTCATCTTATCATTTATTATGCATAAGTACTATTAGGATTTAATTGTGAGGTCAACCCGCCAAGCATAGTAGAGATTTCTACAACTAGGTTGTTGCAACATGTGGACCTTTCTTTGATGCATCAATCTATTACCTTCATCTTGGAAATTTGTGTCTCCCAACTCATCCTTTATTCCACTGCATATAGTGCACTTTGAAAACTCGCTTGTTTTGGCAAGGCTAACATGCTTGAAATCTGTATCCCAGATCCTACCAAATGTTGATGCCGACATTTATTTTTGATGATATTATTCAATGTCATATTAACCTCATTCAAAACGTCCACCTACTTGTTGTAGACATCTAGAACACCTAGTTGGGTTTCCCTAGAACCATCTATCATGGTCCACCTACTTGTAGACATTTGGAACACCTAGTTGGGTTTCCCTAGAACCATCTGTCATGGTCTTGCTCCTGTGGCACATCTTCTCAGAATTGTTTTGTATAAATTCTCGAATTATTACCCTTCCTAGTTCATTGTGAGCCCATTCCTTTCTTATAATCCCCTTGTTTCCATGCATTCACCTTCGTATACCATTCTCAAGCTTACCCCTATATCTGTAGAATGCTGGAGTTGGAATACCATGCATCTCATATACCATGCCCTTAAACATACTTCCATACCATTGAATGTGAAGCTATACTGTCTTGTCTCCACACCATCCACACGGCATGCCATTTCCATGGAATCATACACATAATCAGTGTGAGATTGCAAGCAACGCCCCCAAAAATCTTTGCGGAGTTGTATCATTGCATCACGATCAACAACTTGGCAACATTTTCTCCTCCAGCAATCAATTGTAGCTACATGGGGAACAACATCTAATGTTGTCCTCTTTGAATTACATGTTATTTCCAACACTTTGGTGGGCTGCCTCTTCATCATGTAGTATCTTCTCTTCTTAGTTGGAGCATCAACACATTCATCAATAAACTAGTCATCCATATTATTAGAATCCTCTTCAATGAGGAGCGTTGAACCATCCTCAATTGTGAGTCTTTTAATAGGCCACCTTATGAGATTAACACCAATATTTAAAGAAGGTACTGGTGACTAAACTTGTTGGATGGCTTGATAAACCACTGTGACACAAAGTTGAGGTTTTGACTTCGGTCACTTCTTAGAATCAAAACACACTTGTATGAAACCTCACGGCCTCCTCACCTCCCTTTCTCTCCCTAGGTTAAGATAAAGATAAACACATCAAAGGTGAGATCATAATTCATGGAAGGAAAGATGAAAGGCTCTGGAGAAGCAAGAATTTCTTCCAGTCTTGCAGCTCCAAACAAGAGGGAAATTCTTTGTTTGGAAGAAAATCTTCCGACTCAGGATTATGTGAACGGAAACATACGGGGAATGTTAGTAAAGTTCATCCGTTCAAATTGGACAATTTGGACAGAACATCTTAAAGTAAAAGAATATAGCAATCACTTACAAGAGGATAAGATACATGGGATTTACCTTTTGATAAGAGATTAAGAGAAATTAATCATTATTAAGAAGAAATAATGACCAAAACTCTATAAAAAATAGAGATACATAGAGAATTATAGTTTTAAATCCATATAGACTGTAGAAAAGAGAATTATATAGGTACGTAGAGCTTAAAGAGAGCTTCGTGTCTGAATAAAAACTTTCAAAAACGGGCAACCGAGCAAAAAGTTATGAGCATTTTACTACAAGACTATAAAACTACCAAAATTCGCCTAAAAGTTAGCAACTTTGGGAGAAATTCTGATCATCAATGAAGTAAAGGATTAATAAATTAGTTACATGAGTGGAAAGAGCATATAAAGAGCTTCCTAGTGATATGATCAATTTTAGAAACCAATACCCGAGTGATGAGTAATTATCAGTTGAAATTTGGGTATTAGACCACAAAAACTGCACTTCCTCTCTTTGCATGAAAACCCAATTTTCACATAGCCTCTTGCTTTTCATCTCCTTCATGATTCAAGCTAGAGGGTAAGGTTAACATTGCTCAGCGGACAATGGTAAAGATTTACCTATGGTCCCCAAAGTCTTTTCATATGCTCATTACCGCTAAAACCATTGGTACCTCCAAAGGAGGGCGGCGGCAATAAGGTAAGGGCTACCTTGAGAAGTCACAGGCCCACCAAGATAATAACTCCTTATCTCACTTATCATTCATGAATCATCAAAGAGGTCCAAAATTGGATTAGGCATGAGGAGCTAATGCTAAACGAGGCATTCACATGTAAAGAGAGTGTTTGAATAAGGGTTTGAAGATAAGAGAATGGCAATGACACAAAATGTTCAATTGAGGAGGCTTCATTCATTGATTTGAAAGGGAGAGGAGGGCTCCTTTCATAGGTGGAGAATCACCCTCTCTTCGATTGTTACAAATTACAACATAAAAATCTTCAACCCTTCAGTGACATAAGGGTATATGTCACCATCAATTGTCCTCTTAGGCTAAGTCTTCTATTGATTATTAAATTGAAGACTTTTTGACTTTGAAAGTGTGATTAGATAATAGCCAAGTCTATGTGGCATGTGGGTGGAGATTCCACTTACACATGGCAGAATTCTCCTCTTCCATGTAGGCATTCTAGAAGAATATTTTCCAATTATGCACCTACACACACTCCTCCACATGCCTTCCACACTCCTGAACTTGTAGCCTTATGGTGAATACTATATTAATAATACAATTAAAATCCATGTGAGCATTAAGACCCACTTTTATTTTCCACATCACTAGCCTATCTACCATACCAAAGTATTATCTGGCATTTACAATGTGTGCACCCTAAATCAAGTACAACCATTATATTTGAAGATAGAATGTTATTATCAGGGTAGCCGCCAAGCTACCGCATCACCACGTTGTTATTCCATTGTGGGTGCCGCAATCTTCTTGGATAAGCTTCCATCTTATTACCATTGAGAAACCATCAAAATATGTACAAAATTGAAAATGAAAGATATCAATTTTTAATGCCACATCTTTCCCCCCCAAGCAGATCCTCCATGTTGTTGGAATTAGGGTTGCAGGAAAGCACACAAAGCTTGGAGAAGAAGAAGCAATAATGCACACAACACAAAGTGTATTAGATTGTGTCAATGTACAAAAGATAAGTTAGCCCTAGAATGATGGGTGTATATACAAGCCGGAGGAAAAAACCTCCTAAAGAGGGAAAAAGTGCCCCGGCGGTCCTAAGTGTGTTCACACACATCACTGCCTATGTATATGGAAACAAATCCCCCCTGGGAGTGATGGTGTGAACGAGAGCTGGCACTCATGTATAGGGGAGTGCCATGCCAGAAGTAGATCAATCCACAAAGGGAAGCAAGCCCAAAGCTTTGCGGAAAGCTTTGAACTTCTCACGAGGAAGTGCCTTTGTGAAAAGATCGGCGAGGTTGTCCTGTGTTGGCACATAGGCCAAGCTGATCTCTCTTGCTGAGAGTCTCTCCCTGACATAGTAATAATGCACCTCAATGTGCTTTGTGCGAGCATGAAAAATTGGGTTTTTCGCAACTGCCAATGCGCTCTGACTGTCAGTGAAGATAGAGGTGGCAGACTCCTGTCCAACACCCAAGTCAGCCATAAGCCGTCTGAGCCACACACACTCAACCGTAGCTGTGAAAGCTGCCCTGTACTCAGCTTCACAACTAGAAGTGGCCACAGTAGGTTGCTTCTTGCTCAACCAAGATATGCATGAGCTACCAAGCATGAAACAAAAACCACTTGTGGACACTCTTGTGTCATAGCAACCAGCCCAATCTGAGTCCGAAAAAGCATGTAAATCTGGCGGCAACGATCTCCCCTTGGGATAAAACAACCCAAGATGTATGGTGCCACTCAAGTAGTGAAAGATGCGTTTAACTGCCCAATGCTGAGACCCTGGGCTATGCATAAACCTGCTCACCTGTGAGACTGCAAAAATTGAATGTCCGGCCTCGTAATGCATACATAAATGAGGCAACCAACAGCTGTCTGATAGAGTGTGACATCAAAGTGATCTCCAGCATCATGAAGACTCAACTTCAAACCTGTCTCCATTGGAGTAGCAATAGGCTTGCAGTCTTCAAGGCCAAATCTCCGCAACAATGTCTCAATATACTTTGTCTGACACAAAGCAATACCTCCATCACACTGCTTAAATTGTATCCCCAAATAATGATGCAAATGCCCCAAATCTGACATCTCAAAAGAGGCATTCAAGTCAGCCTTAAAATCAGCAATATGACTCTCATTTGGTCCTGTGAGCAGCATGTCATCGACATAGAGAGCAATGATTAGATGTACACCATCCACACATTTAACATACAAAGTGCTTTCTGTTGGACTATTCTGAAAACCATGTGCAGTCAAATATGCATGTATCTTTTCATACCATGCTCGTGGAGCTTGCTTTAAACCATATAAAGCCTTTTTCAACCTGCACACTTTGTTTTCCTGCCCTCTTTGAACAAAACCACGAGGCTGCGATACATACACCTCCTCATGCAAATCTCCATTCAAGAATGCAGTCTTGATGTCCAACTGATGTACATTCCAACCATTATGAGCTGCCAATGCACAAATGCTACGAATGGTAGTCATACGACAAGTGGGAGCAAAGGTCTCATCAAAATCAATGCCCTTTTCTTGAGCATAACCCTCTGCAACAAGTCTAGCCTTATAGCGATCAACACTGCCATCTGGCTTTCGTTTCAACTTAAAAACCCACTTACATCCAATGGCCTTTTTTACCAATAGGCAAATCACACAAAGACCATGTACCATTCTTCATTATAGCATCATATTCACTTTGCATTGTAGCCAACCAATTTTCTGAATTTTGTGCCTCATCAAATGAAAGAGGTTCTTCCTCTTCACACATACTAGACACAGCCAAAGCATAACAATCTGATGCATGAGAGGCATGCTGAAAACTTGAACGAGTACGACTAGATATAGGTGCATCAATTTTACTATCACGCAAGGTTTGCACCAGCCATTTAGGCATATTTCTAGCCTGCTCATTTTCAGCCCTATCCTCATGAATTATATTCTGTATATCTGCATCAGAAATAGGCTGATCTATGATGTCGTTTGAAATTTGCATAGGCTGAATATTTGCCTCATTAGGACTTACATTTGAATTCCCACCTGTAAATAGAGGCAACAATGTATCAAATACATCCCGTGAGCTCACACCTGTCTCTTTGGTACATGATAACAAAGGCTGCACATCATCTTCCACAAAAACAACATCTCGACTAATCAAGATACGCTTTGACTGCGGATGATACAATCTGTAACCCTTGCTCTCAGCACTGTAACCAACAAAAATGCATTTGATAGCCTTATCATCCAATTTTCTGCGTTGTTGCACAGGCACTAAAGCATAGGCCAAGCAACCAAAGACACGCAAGTGACCAATAGAAGGCTTCCTGCCATGCCAAGCTTCATATGGAGTAAAAACGCATGTGAGCCTCAAGCCAAAACGCATGTGGCAAAGCTTGGCTCTTGACCATACATCGTGCCATATCCATAAGTGACCTGTTTTTCCTCTCAGCAACACCATTTCGCTGAGGGGTATATGGCACTGTACATTGGTGTTTTATCCCACGACTAGCCAGAAATGCATCAAACTCTTTAGACAAGTACTCCCCCCCTCGATCAGAACGGAGGGTGCCCACAGTACAATTGGATACATTTTTAACCATAAGAAAAAACTGTTTGAAGCACAAAAACACTTCGGACTTTGCCTTCAGTGGATATACCCATGTATGCCTTGAGTAATCATCAATGAAAGTCACGAAGTACAAGTGTTTACCAAATGACGGAGTTTGCATAGGCCCACATACATCACTATGTACAAGTTGCAATTTGCGAGTGGCCCGCACAGAACCATCCTTTGGAAACGCAGAACGCTGCATTTTGCCCAAAATACAGCCTTCACAAACATGTTTCAATGGTGCCCAAGAGGGGGCAATGAAGCAACCATATCAAATTTCTGCAAACGCAGCAAACTAGCAAAGTTCAGATGACCAAAACGAGCATGCCATAGTTTTGCATCTGAAACTGCCTTTTCATCAGAAACTGCATTTGCTGAATCTTCCACACACTTGTCATAAGAATTGAGCCTATACAGCCCACGAAACAAGGTGCCAGATACAATAATCGTATCACCAGAAGTCAAATCATGAACAGTACATCTGTCATCCACAAATTTGACTACAAGTCCAAGTCTAGCAAGCACAGAGACAGACAATAGATTCTTCTTTATCCTTGGCACATACAAAGCATCTGAAAGTGTGAAAGCACTGTCATTTGCAGCAGTAAGCATAATTTTACCAACGCCCTTCACTGGGTAAGAAGCATTATTGGCACATGTGACAGTATTCCCATTAGGGACAGCCTCAAGAGAAGTGAACATATCACGATGCGAGGCAATGTGCTTTGTAGCACCACTGTCAAAATACCATACATGAGAGTCAACAGAAACTGCCAAACATGCATCATGTACAGATGGGTCATACTGGCAATACACGCTAAACGCCCATTCTGTATCCTGCATAACATTTGCAGAATCTGCATTTGTAGAAGCATCCGCTATTGTGGCTGCATTTGACTCTTTCTTCTTTGCCTCTTTAGCCTTTAGCTTAGGGCGATTCTTAATGACATGATCATTTGCCTTACAATAGTTGCACCTGGTCTTTTTCTTGCCTTTATCAAGAGCCTTCTCAGACTTATTGTTGCTACCTGTGGAAGGAGAAGAAGTTGCAGACCTACTAATAGGAGAAGAAACAGTGGAAGGGGCTGCCTTACCACTTCTTCTCTGCTGTTGCTGGGCAGCAATAAATGCTTGATCAACTGCATGCTGCCTGGCCCTGTTTTGCTTGGACTGCGCTTCTTGCAAGAGCTTGTTGACTAAAGTATCATACTTGACAGCATCAGGTCTGTCCTCATTAAGAAGTCTCCACGTGGAAGCAAAAGTCTGATATGTCTCAGGTAAAGCATCAAGAACAGTCTGCACAAGAGAATGATCAGGAATAATCTCACCTGCAGAAATCAACTGTTCTTTGAGATCTTTAATCTCAGCAAGAAAAACATTCATGTCATCATCTTCTTGCATAATCTTCAATTCTAGCTCTTTACGCAGGTAAGCGATTTTTGCCTCGTTACGACCTGCATACAAACCAGCTAGAATATCCCAAGCCTGTTTTGCTGTTTTAGCTGAACGAATATGTGGGGTGATGTTACGTTTGACAGAAAGTGCAATCAAGGCATGAGCCTGCGCATCTTTACCATCCCAACGAGCTTGTTCAGCAGTGGGTAAAACAGCACCAACAGTAGAGCTGCTAGAACCTGCAACATCCTCAACAGATCCTACATCCACAGAACCTGGACGTACATCCATACCCTGCACAATGTTCCACACTCCTTTTGCAACCAAAATATGCTGCATCATGTATGCCCAAAGTGGGTAGTTGCTGTCTCCATCCAGTTTGTCTTCAGCAGACAACATGCGAAATACATCATTGCTGTTATCAGCCATGGCCACTGACTGAAACTGATGCAAAAGCTGCCTGTAATGAAGCAAAGACTGAATAGAAAACAACTCGTGCTATGTAGCACGGTCCACAATAGAGTACGTATGCCTGTTTTGCAGAAAACTGCACTGTCGAAATTTCTGCAGAAAATGACGAAAACACCTGTGCAGAACTTGAAATGCAAAAACGGAGCCCGAAACGGAGCGTAGCCCTGAGCCGATGCCTGCTCTGATACCAATTGTTAGAATTAGGGTTGTAGGAAAGCACACAAAGCTTGGAGAAGAAGAAGCAAGAATGCACACAACACAAAGTGTATTAGATTGTGTCAATGTACAAAAGATAAGTTAGCCCTAGAATGATGGGCGTATATACAAGCCGGGGGAAAAAACATCCTAAAGAGGGAAAAAGTGCCCCGGCGGTCCTAAGTGTGTTCACACACATCACTGCCTATGTATATGGCAACACATGCTTGTCTTGGGGGTCTACTGGCCATGGTGCTCGAGGGTAAAATGTCTTTAGCCGACCGGTACTCATTGGCACGTCTGTCCGGGAACCTCCTGGCCACTTGCATCCTCTAGAAGATAGGTGTTATTTTTGAACTTTTGCTTTATCCTAAGGGGCCTTCCCAACGTCGAAGAAGCTTCTTATCTAGCCATTTCTCCACACGGCCATCATACTTCACGATGACTAAGCTTCCTTGCTTGAGTTCTGGCTTCTTCTGTTTCTTCGTGAGAGTGTCATGCCTTGCCTTGCGCCATTGTTGTGCAGTCTCCAAATTTTGAAGTACCTGAAGTCGCCTCTCATCCAAGGTCTCCAGTTGTACTACGCGTTGGGCATGTGTTTCTTCATTATTCAAGCGTGCAAAAGATGTGCGAAGGCTTGTGATTTCCAATTCTATTGGCAAAATAGCCTACATTTCATAAACTAACTGAAAAGGTGTGAAACCAAGAGAGAGTTTGTAAGTTGTCCTATAGGCCCATAGGACCTCTGGCAAATGCACATCCCACTTTCTCTTCATAGTATCTACTTGCTTAGACAAAGATCCACAAAGTAGTCCATTAGTTTTTTCTACTAAACCATTACATTGGGGATAATAGGGAGTTGACATAGCATGCTTTATTTTTAATTTCTACACCAAAGCTTCAATCAAGTCATTCCTAAAAGACCTCCCCCCATCCATAAGGATTTGTAATGAACACCCAATTCCCTGAGAAAGGATGCCACAGCCACACTGCTTTATTATTGACCATGGCCTTTGCTTCTGCCCACCCACCTTGTTGCATAATCTGTGGTGGCCACCAATATGTAATACTTCCCATGCGAGGAATGAGGAAGTGGGCCCACAAAATCTAATCCCCACCTTTCAAATGGACGATATGCTGGGATAGGGTTTAAGGGTCTGGGAACCAATTGCTTATGCCCATATGCCTAGCATACTTTACAGCTTCTTCTGCACCACTCATAGACATCTTTCCTAAGTCAAGGCCAATAATAACCTGTGTTGTTAAGGATCCTCGGATTTGTGCTGGCTGAGGCAAAGTGACCTGAACATTCATGACATAATTCCATAATCCTTTTAGATTCTTCCAGGCTCACTACCCTCCTAAGAATCTTATCCTTACCTTGCTTGTAAAGAACATCCCCTAGAATTGTGTAAGGATGAGCTTTCCTTGTAAGCCTTTGCTTCTGTTGAGGATTCAATCTAGGAGGGAAGTATCTTGTATCTAAATAGTATCTAAATAGTGTTGAACATCTTGGAGCTTAGGCCAACCTGTATCCATTAATGCAAGAATAGCTACTTTGAAAGAAGCCAAAGTTTTAGTAGCCAATTTATCAACCTTTTGATTATCCTTCCTGTTAACATGCACAAAATTTACAAAACTCAAAAGCTTCTTTTAACTCCATTGCCCTTTTATGGAGATTAGGACTCCTTGCCTTATATTCTCCTTTCATTTGTCGGATGACCGATTGCGAATCCCCTTTAACCTCTAACTCTTTAATTCCATCTTTTATGCAATATTCTAATCCCCAAATTAATGCATTGTACTCAGCCACATTATTTGATATAGCCTTTGGAAATTCCCTACCCTTGGCCCATACCTCTTTTCCTTCTGGATTAAATAAAACTATCCCCCCAGCCCCACATTGCCTGGAAGGGCTAAAGGCTCCATCAAAATGCATAGTGAAAGCAGATGGTGGTGTCTCCAAATCTTCATATACTTCTTCCTTTGTTCCTGTCCTTCTTCCTCTTCCTTCCTTGTAAGAAAATCTACAAGAGAGGCCCTAGTGGTGTTTTCTGTAATAAAAGTGAAAGAGAATTCTTGAAGCTCACAAATCCATTTTGCAAACTTCCCTCCTGCAGGATTGGGTTTGCGGATCAAGAATTGTAAAGAAGGTTGAGATGATGTGAGGAAGAAAAAAGGGCGAGGTAACAAGTATGACCTGAACTTCTTTATTGCAAAAACAAGAGACAAACCACCTTTCTCCATTTCACCGTACCTCTCCTCGGCATCAGTGAGTTGTCGGCTTGCATAATACATTGGTTGCATATGCCCTTGCTCTCCCTTTTGCAAGAGTATAGCACCCACTGAATGTGATGAGACACTTCGGTTCACATAAAAGTCCCTCCCCACCTAGGAGGTTGCATAGTTGGACTTTGACTCATGCATTCCTTGAGCAAACAAAAAGATTGAATTTGATCGGGCCCCCATTGGAAAGGAACATTCTTCTTTGTCAACAGATTTATAGGATACATCTTCTCAGAGAATATGTCAACAAAGCGTTGGTAATACTTTGTTTTATCCAAAATCTTCCTTACCTCCCTTACATTGGTAGGTGGTGGGAGGGCCACAATTGCTTGCACCTTCTCAGGATCCATCTCTATGCCTTCTTCTGAGATAACATGTCCCAAGAGAACCACCTTCCTTTGTCAAGCGGCATTTTCCAGGATTAAACACCCTTTTGCATCATCAATATTTTGCAAGGCCAACCTCAACTTTTCCAAGTGATCCATGCGGCTTGAATAAATGCAAAAATCATCCAAAAAGACCCTTATAAACTTTCCCAAGTAAGGTGCAAATACCTAGCTCATGAAGCGTTAAAAAGTTGCTGGGTCATTGGTGGTCAAGCCATTTTTCCTACACATAAGAGAACCGCCTTCCTTTGTCAAGCGGCATTTTCCAGGATTAAACACCCTTTTGCATCATCAATATTTTGCAAGGCCAACCTCAACTTTTCCAAGTGATCCATGCGGCTTGAATAAATGCAAAAATCATCCAAAAAGACCCTTATAAACTTTCCCAAGTAAGGTGCAAATACCTAGCTCATGAAGCGTTAAAAAGTTGCTGGGTCATTGGTGGTCAAGCCATTTTTCCTACACATAAAAAATACATAGATTTTGTCTCCAAATTAGATCAAGTGTCCAAATTTAATCCATGAGAAAATTGAGATGACATTTTTCCTACACATAAAAAATACATAGATTTTGTTCTCCAAATTAGATCGTGTCCAAATTTAGTTAGTAGAATATATCTTATAATCTATCATTAGTATCATCTTCTTTCACTTACCACTTGATAGAATTGATCAATTTTCCAAATCTATATACAAATGAATATTTTTGAGGTCACCAGGTGTGGCAAAATCCTTTAACTCCACATTCACATGGACTACTCCTTTTTCTGGGATTATTACCCAAATATTTATACATATCCCCTTCCTGCTTACAAATGCCACAACTCTCTAAAGAAATGGTCAGGTGTCCAAATCTATCTCTTAGAATTCTATCACATCCTAGTTTTATGAACCTAGCCATTTATATGTAAATATCTACATTTGGCCAACTATCCAAATCTATATATAATATGAATTATCTCATAAACATCTCATATGAACTAGCCAGTTTTACATACCCTCTCCCATCCACCAATGCTATTCGTTAGTATTTACCTAGGTGTCTAAATCTATATCTAAATGGACACACATGATACCATACTTTTAAGGACCTAACCATCCATATATACATACTCCTCTAAATGCGAATTCTCTCCAAAGA
This sequence comes from Cibotium barometz, assembly GCF_041138505.1. Lineage (NCBI taxonomy): Eukaryota > Viridiplantae > Streptophyta > Polypodiopsida > Cyatheales > Cibotiaceae > Cibotium > Cibotium barometz. The sequence continues at coordinate 1,603,996 of NC_141058.1, forward strand.
TTTGACCAAGTGTCCAAATCTAAGAGGGCCTCAGTTTTGGACAAGTGTCCAAATCCACCTCAAAATTTGATTTCTATCACCTCCTAGTTTTGTAGACGTACCCATTAGTAAGGCCACCCTAATTTTGATCAAGTGTCCAAATCTACCTCTAACATTGATTTCTAACAAGGCCCTAGTTTTAGCCAATTGTCCAAATCAATGGGACTAATTCAAATTTCTAACAAAGGCTGTAGTTTTGGCCAAGTGTCCAAATCGACTTGTACCATGGAATTCTAGCAAGGCCCTAGTTCTAGTGAAGGGTCCAAATCAATGGGGCTAATCCAAATTTTTAACAAAGCCCTAGTTTTGGACAAGTTTCCAAATCAATGGGCTCACATGGATTTCTAACAAGTATTCAATGGCTAACATGTATTTCTAACGAGGCCCTAGTTTTGGCCAACTCTCCAAATCAATTTGTACCATGCAATTCCAGCAAGGCCCTAGTTTTAGCCAAGTGTCCAAATCAATGGGGATAATCTAAATTTTCAACAAGGACCTAGTTTCGGCCAAGTGTCCAAATCAATGGCTAACATGTATTTCTTAGCAAGGCCCTAGTCTTGGCCAAGTGTCCAAATCAACTTGTACCATGGAATTCTAGCAAGACCCTAGTTTTAGCCAAGTGTCCAAATCAATGGGGCTGATAAAAAAATTTAACAAGGCCCAAGTTTTTGCCAAGTTTCCAAATCAACTTGTACCATGGAAATCTAGCAAGGCCCTAGTTTTGTGAATAAGTGTGTCCAAATCAACCTCTAACATGGATTTCTAAGAAGACCCAGACACTTGGCCAAGTGTAAGTAAACCTCTAAGATGAATTTGTAAAACAAGGCCCTAGTTTTTGCCAAGTGTTCAAATCTACCTTTAACATGGATTTCTAACAAGGCCCTAGTTTTTACCAAGTGTCCAAGTCTACCTCTAACATCATGTAGATGTGTGTGTGTGTGTATGTGTGTGTGTGTGTGTGTGTGTGTGTGTGTGTGTATGCATGTGTATGTGTCTGTGTCTATATATGTATGTGTGTGTGTGTGTGTATGTATGTATACAAACATATGTGTGTGTATAAACCTACATACATACATACAAATAAAATATTATATATCTTTATGTGAGTGTATGTGTGTGTGTGTGTGTGTGTGTGTGTGTGTGTGTACATATGTATGTATGTATGTATGTATCTATATACATATATATATACATAAATATATACAAACAAAATATTATATATCTATATGTGAGTATGTGTATATAATATATATATATATATATATGCACACATACATACACACACATACATATATATACATACGCACACATACATACACACACACCTATATATATGCATATATACATATATACATATATGTATGTATGTATGTATGTATGTATGTACATATATGTGAGGGATATCCACCATCAAGCTCTTGAACATCTCCAACATATGTGCCCGAACAAGACGTTATGGGCCCAAAGAAGGGATGATTTCCCAAACTTTGTCCTTATTGTTGGTAATTGGCTTATCTTTTGGGGCGGTTGGGGCACCCAATTTACCATGAATTATTGAGGGTAGGGGGTCTAGGGGCCGCTAGGCCCCCCTATGGTAAGGTGCAGGGGCCACCATAGGCCCCCACCAATGACAAGGGTCTAGGGTTGCCGATAGGCCCTCCCAGCCCGACATTATGACCCATGTAACAGTTTTTGTGGCATGACATCATTGAAAAATCATTAAAACCAAATTAAAAATAATATATAATATAACAAAATTTGAAATATAGGTAGTTATTATAATTATGCTTGTGGTTATGTGTGTGTGGGGGGATGCAGCCCAAAAATTAAAAAAAAAGGCTTCTCTCTTTGCCTCTATAGCGTGGAGAAGAAAAAACGTAGGAAGAAGAAAAAAAACAGGAAGAAGAAAAATGCAGGGAGAAGCAAGGGTGCGGCACAGGCAGCACACATAAATCATTTTCTCTCTCTCTCTCTCTCTCTCAATTTTCCATATCAAATCGTCTAAATTGTTTCTCTCTCTCTCTCTCTATATATATATATCTATCTATCTATCTATCTATCTATCTATCTCCATAGAAATTTTTCTCACCCTAGCAGAGCCTTGCCCAACGAAAATAAATTTCATGATGGTAATGGTCATACCCTAAACCAGAATCAATCTTTCCCTCCCTCTTTCTGTAAGATTCCTCCATCCAGCTTTTGAGGTGTACATGTGTAAGAACCTCCCCTTCTGATCTTATAATTATTCCCCTCTCTAAAATAAAAGAAAGATCCTGTTTTACCCTATTTTGGTCTGGAGAGAGAAAATGTCTAGAGGAGGGAGGTAATCCAAAATTGAGATATTTTTAATTATAAAAATCCTCCTAGTGTCTAAAATGGTTTCCCCTGAAATAGAAATTCAAAAAGAACTTTCCAATGTGCAATTGGAATTAATTGAAAATAGGTATAAAGGACCTTAGCCTAAGGGTCTGGATTTTCAAAAAAATTTGGATTATGGTCCAATTAAGGTTCCTATGGGCTAGTAGGAATCAATCCAAGTGTGGGGAGGAGATAAATCCAATTTATGAAAGAAAAATATTTAAAAATGAGTAAATGCCCACATAAGATGAAGAGTTGACTGAGTACAAGGTTTATTAGTAAAAAAACTATGAATATTACTATAAAAAATGAGATATTTTAGGTATAATGATACATTTTTGACACCTTGGTAAGGAGAAGGAGGCTCTTCAAGGAGGTTCCTATTACACATTTGTGGAGGAGTTTTAAACTCAACAATAATAAGATATTTTTATCTCTCCTCTCTCTTGGATCAAACCAAATAAAAAAAGGAGCTAAACTTGTCCAAATTCAGCCAAACTCAACCTGGAAAATTCTAGAAACTAGTTGGACTTGGTTAGAGGTCTCCCTCACCTATAAATAAATCCTTAGTCCTTTGTAAATGTAACATACTCATCTTCACTAATAAAGAAATGTCCATGTAATAGAGTTTTTATGATATAAAAATCAATGATTTCATTAAATGAGTCATTTCTACTTAGAATCTTCAAATTTTGAGCCCAAATTACGTGCGATTTTACCCTAATATAGGATTTTATAGCATCCAAAACGGACACCGGATCAAGCTTATATGCAAATTTCAGTTATTTTTAGTTAAAAAGTGACGACCTTTAAACCTTAATAAATGCACGACCAAGCGTCCGATTGACGAACGGTCTGAACCCCAACGACCAGGAGAACCTCTTGGACAAAAAAAAAATTACCCCCTGGGGCACGCAAATCGAGACCGGCGTCCTAAATTTGGGGACCCCGTCCCAAAATTTGGACCGTACACACTTACCAGGGTGCCCGTATGATGGCCAAAGAAGAACCAAAGGATGGCCGCCCACTGTGTGGTGGTCCAAAAGTACCGCTACGTGGACACCCATGCTGCCCCTGACCAGATAAGGTACATGGGTACCACTCCTTTCCCTGTTAACCGACACCGTACCTTTCCTCTAGACCCATTCAGGCCACTGATCTATAGCCTTTTCTGGTACACCATCCTTTCGTCCTTGCTTTGTCGTACCCCACAGTTATATAAACCCCGAGGGTGCTCCATGGGCAACATGCATTTCTGCATAGCCTATACTCTGCTGTGCCGTCATCCGTCCCTGTGCAGTGTACTTGCTATACATACGCCCCTTGCAGCCACCCCTGTCACACCCCCTCATTTGCCACTTTTCAGATAAGGCAATTTTCCTCTATCCCCCTCTTGCTAGGAGGTAGTGTCCTTAACTCTTCTCCCCCTCGTGTGAAGAGACTTACAGCAGCCCTCAGCCCTTCTCCCCTTTTGCAAAACGTTTTTGTGTTAAGGACATCTCACAATCACCCCCCATTTACGTGGACTTTAGTAAGAGGTTTTAGCCTTAAGAGAGGATTCATGCGCTGTGGTCTTTTGCTCATACGGTGACCAAACGATCTCAGATTTGAGATCCGTCAACTGGAGCGTTTCGACCATGACAGCGAGCGCCACAGGATGACCTCCAAGATGGCCCCTTCTCGAAAACGTCAGAATATTGCCTCGGGAGGAGCGTGCAACAACGAGATTAGGGAAGATGATCCCAATGCGGCTCCAACCCCCCCTTCCAATCTCCTCAAGGAAATGGTGCATCTTATCATCAGAGCATAGGAAATTTGCCTACAATGCATCTTATCATCAGAGCATAGGAATGTCACCATTCAAAGCACTCTATGGCTATGGGGGCAAGGATGCTTGTCTCCTCTAAATTTCTCTGATCCGACCATAAGAGTTGAGGCATCTAGGAAAATGCTCGAAGAGATGGAGGAACAAACCAAGGCAATCCAAAAGGATATTAAAGCTACCCAAGATCGACAAAAACATTATGCTGACACCAAGAGGTCTGCTGAAAGGATCTTCAAGGAAGGAGGCAAAGTTCTTCTACGAGTGCGACCCAAACGAAGTTCTCTATCACTTGGGAAATATAAGAAGCTCAGCCCTAGGTATTGTGGCCCCTATACAGTTATGAAGTGTCTAGGTAAAAGTGCCTATAAACTCCAACTCCTAGCCCATATCAAAGTCCACAATGTATTTCATGTAAGTTTGTTAAAACCTTATGTACCCAGTCTCGATCATATTCTTGATGATGAGCAAGTTGTAATCCCTACTCAAGGAGTCCTTGAATTACAGCTCAGTAGCATCATAGATTCTAGGGAAACGCAACTCCGAAATAGAACTCTTGTAGAACATCTAGTACAGTGGAAACATTACCCTGAAGAGGATGCAACTTGGGAAGATGAAGCTACACTCTTAAAGGATTATCCCCAATTCATGACGAGATAAGGACATCTAAATTTCTTTAAGGGGGGAAGGATGTAACATATCCATCTTCACTAATAAAGAAATGTCCATGTAATAGAGTTTTTATGGTATAAAAATCAATGATTTTATTAAATGAGTCATTTCTACTTAGAGTCTTCAAATTATGAGCCCAAATTTGGAATCTTCACGTGATTTTACCCTAATATAGGATTTTACAACATCCAAAACGGACACCGGATCAAGCTTATACGCAAATTTCAGTCATTTTTAGTTAAATTTTTAGTTAAAAAGCGATGACCTTTAAACCTTAATAAATGCACGACCAGGCGTCCGATTGACAAACAATATGAACCCCAATGACCAAGAGAACCTTCTGGACAAAAGAAAATGCACGACCAGGCGTCCGGCACGCAAATCGAGGTCGACGTCCCAAATTTGGGAACTCCGTCCCAAAATTTGGACCATACACACTTACCAGGGTGCCCATACGATGGCCGCACAAGAACCAAAGGACGGCCACCCACTGTGGTGGTCTACACGTACCGCTACATGGACACTTATGCTGTCCCTGACCAGATAAGGTACATGCGTACCACTCGTTTTCTTGTTAAAACGGACACTGTACCTTTCCTGTAGACCCATGCAGGCCACTGATCTACAGCCTTTGTTGGTACACCATCTGTACCCATACCCCACAGTATCCGTACCCCACAGTTATATAAACCCCCGCTGGGGTGCTCCATAAGCAACACGCATTTCTACGTAGCCTATGCTATGTTGTGCCACTGTTCATCCCTGTGCAGCGTACTTGCTGTAGTACAGACGCTCCTTGCAGCCAACCCTCTCACACTCCCTCATTTGCCACTGTTCATCCCTGTGCAGTGTACTTGCTGTAGTACAGACGCTCCTTGCAGCCAACCCTCTCACACTCCCTCATTTGCCACTTTTTCCTCTATCTCCCTCTTGCTAGGAGGCAGTGTCCTTAACTCTTCTCCTCTTCCCCCCTGTGTGAAGAGACTTACAGCAGCCCTCAGCCCTTCTCCCCTTTTGCAAAACGTTTTTGTGTTAAGGATATCTCACAATTTTCCCCCCCACCCATTTGCGTGGACTTTAGTAAGAGGTTTTAGCCTTAAGAGCGGGTTCATATGCGTGGTGGTCTTTTGCTCATACGGTGAGCAAACGATCTCAAAATTGAGATCCAACTGGAGCGTTTCGACCGCGACAACGAACCCCACAAGATGACGTCCAAGATGGCCCCTTCTCAAAAACATCAGAATATTACCTCGGGAGGAGCGTGCAACAACGAGATTAGGGAAGATGCTCCTGATGCGGCTCCAACCCTCCCTTTACAAGCTCCTCAAGGAAAGCAGTGGCCAGGCTAGCTTGGTTATCTTTTAACGAAGAGTTTTTTTTTATATTAGTGTTAATAAATGTGTATCTTTTCCTTTTAAAATAATGACATAAAATTGTATGAAGTTACGAATTGTGTGATGATGTATTCAATAAATTGCATTGAAATTGGTATCTTTAAAGAGTGCAAGTTTTTCCTAGCTTCAACGCTAACTCCGTTCCGTGCTAATAAATGTGTATCTTTTCCTTTTAAAATGACATAAAATTGTATGAAGTTACAAATTGTGTGATGCTGTTAATAAATGTGTATCTTTTCCTTTTAAAATAATGACATACAAATGTATGAAGTTACGAATTGTGTGATGCTGTATTCAATAAATTGCATTAAAATTGTTATCTTTAAAGAGTGCAAGTTTTTCCTGGCTTCAACGCTAACTCCATTTCGTGCTTGTGTAGCTGGGCGGCGTCATTAGTAAAGCCCGAGAATGGCCCAAGGTATCCCTCATACCATTGGGAGAATAAGGTTTGTTGATTGAGGCGAGATTATGATGCTGCCTAGTTCTGAGGGCCCAGGCTAGTGCGGTGAATAAGCCCACCCTAGTGTGCAGACATCCCTTTGAGGGGCGGGAGGATCGAGCGATGGAGCCTGAGAGGGCGACAGGCCGGCTTGAGTCCTCGTCGTCGCCAGTGGCCGACGAGATGAGGTGTATGGTCTCGGTCCCCGTCCCATAGGGTTTTGCCCAGCATGTAGAGGCTGGAAGGCCGAGTTCTAGATCATCGGGGCAGTGTAAAGGAAAAGAATAAGAGAGCCGGTTTGGCTTGTATGGAATTGATTCATGTATAAACTTTCTTTTTTAGAAATCTTATTTTTGGCATTATTGTATTGTGGAAAAAGACTGTTTTAATAAACCCTGTGAAAAGGGCCTTAATTAAGGAACATGTTTATTTATGTCAAACAGTGTGGTAGGATTAATTAGAATTAAACAAATTGACAAGTGAGTAGGGTGGAAAGTGGGAGGATGGAATGCCCCGACGGCACCATCCTACAAAAACGGGTGGACCCGATTAATCGAGTAGCTTTCCAACAGATTAAGTGAAAGCCCTATGCTAGCATGGATGAGGAAAAAAGCGTTGCCTCTAGAAATCAAGTCTAGTAGTTGCCCAATTTATGATCAATTACCCTATGGGTGATTTGATTTTTAGAAGATTACGCTTCCCTTGTAGGATAGGACTAGGTCTTACCTATGAATTGTATCCTTGAATCTCTACCTGGTCAAGGTGTCGATGAATAGGAAATTTTCTCCAAGTTAAGACTTAGTGGACTATCTTAAGTGTTTTCCCTATTTTAGAAGGGGAGAACCTTACAATTGGTATCAGAGCCGATCTTAGCTCCTAGGAATTGCCATTTAAGGACTGTTTTGCAATGAATATTTTACCTAGCATAATGCTAATTAATAAAAACATCCTACTAAAAAAACAAGTTGAATTGATGTTTGAATGATTGTAGGAAGAGGAGGATGCCTACTCGAAGTTTCTAGTTTTCCAATGCATCTTTGAGACTGCTAGTCACTCCTCAAATTTTGAGTTTCATGACACCATTATAAGATCCCATACCCCACTGCGCAACAAATTCTGGGGTGCTAGCAGTGGAAGTAGCACTTCTTGCATGGGGCAGGGTCCCACACTCGGGGCCTCGCCCACTAATATCCAATCAAGAGACTAATCCATTGGCTTTTCGAAAACCGAACCTGAAAAAACTTCCTTTGCTCGAAAAGCATGGGCGATTCCATCAGGATAACTTTTCCCAACGTAGTCAAAAGCCTGAACTAACTGAATTGATTTGACCGAACTCGTAAGTTCCATAGTCAAATCAAGGGACAGATTGCACTTGGATCATAGAGACCAACGCTTTTTTCCTCATTGAGAGGCACAGCCGTTGATCCTTTTTCCATAGAACAATTTTTGTCCAGGATTTACTTCATCTATCCCATCCCCAGTCCCATGGGTTAGCCAACCACCCAACCACTGTAGAGATGGGATCCAATTAGGAATTTGGTTAGGTTTTGTCCTAGGTACTAGGGAAAAGAGTTCCCAGGTCCCCTAGTCGGATATTCATGCAAATTTAACACCAGTCATGCCACTTACACACCCAATATGAAATTGCCTTTTTCATAGATTCAGCCATCTTCAAAACAATCATTTAATGAAACCATAGTATCACTAATCACAATCCTCCAAAATATTTGGTTGAATCTGAATTTCCAATCATTCCTTCATCGGAGTATCTATGGCATCAT